>NC_088104.1:32929166-33550833 GCF_036370855.1 Dromaius novaehollandiae
CACTGCATTTATTTGGATGAGAAATTTCTATTATGAGGTGTTACCATTCTAGAGATATCAAGGGGCTTAAATTCTTTTACACCACTTATTATTTACTCCAGTTTTAGTGAAATGTAGGATTTGTCTCCTTGCTTCATAAGGGAGGAAATCAAGTAGTGCTGAAGTTTCCTATCCTTAGAAGGAGAAGTATGATTGGCTTGTTAATAAAAATTTTTCACTTTTTGAACATCTTTCGGTTCAGTGTTAACATCTTGTGAAGATGATATCATAATATTTTGATAACTTTAATAGTTGTATCTGATGAGCCTGATTTCCAAACACCAGTGAAGCTAGTGGACTTTTTGGATCAGAACCTGTGCCATCAAGCTGTGTTTCTTTCTGTGAGTGCCTGGAAGCAGACATGTTGAAGGTCTGGTTTATTTTGGTAGCAAGGAGGATGATGAAAATAAGCTACTAATTTTATCAGATTGTTTCAGATAAGCAGAGAACCATCAGGCTACAAGACCATATTGGAAATGCTCTCATCTGTCCTATTCTGAATGTTACAAATCTCTGTGAAAGGCTAGTCAATCCTATTTTATCTATGCTATTGCAAGCTCTGCAGAAAGAAAACGTAGGGCAGCTTGTATAGTCATTAAAGTATTCCTTCCATCTGAACTCCAGAAATCCAGCAGTGAAGATGTCTGACCAAATCACGTTCTTGGTAAGCCCAGTACTCCAGAGGCACAGAGTTTTGTTAGGTGCCAAAGGAGTTTGAAGTGTGCTCTGTCTGCGACCCCCTTAGCGAGGGGCTGCTCCTGTTGTGGCCTGCACAGGGCCAATTCTTGTGGTGCTCATGAGCGAGCTTTTATTTTTTAGGGATAAGGATTCAGCTACAAAGAAGCTTTTCATAGGATGGAGCCAGAGGGTGAAATTATCATGGCAAAGCTTGCTTCATGTATGTCCTGTCCGGCTTCACAGGAATGGAAATGTCCACTGACTTCAGTAGGAGCTGATAGATCTGAAGTATGTTTCATGTGCCCGAAATGGAAAGGGAAACCTTTGGAGTAAAATTAGAACATAGATAATAAAACGGAAGGGATTGTAATGGTAGAGTTTTGTAACACTTATTAAGTTAGACAGATCTGGTATGTTCCCAAGCTGAAGGTAGTTTTAAATTTGAAGATTATAAATTACATATACACTTATTACCCATACATTACCTAGCTGCTTAGAGCTCCTGAGAGCACAGACTTGTGATGCGTTTGACACGTCCTATCCGTACCGTCACACAGAGAAACTACGAGCGCAACACTTGCACTGAGTGTGATTTATCCAGCCTCAGAGTATATTGCTTTGGTCGACAATTTTTTTCTCCTCTAGACTTCAAACAAAAATGATTTTAGATACTGTATGTTGTACTTGTTGATCACGTGTCTACCTTAATTGAGGCATGAGGGTGAACAAGAGGGTAAAGACTGCTTAGTAAGCTGCAGTATTTTGTAATTTAGTAAGTTTGAGTCTTTTGACTGTTCCCTTTCTGTCAGGGTTGAGGGAGGGTCTGGCTTGTTTTGGTCAACTGTGGGAAGCGCTGGAATTTCCTGCCCTTGCTGGAAGAGAAGGTGTATAGTCCTAGTGCTAGCTCTGTCAGCCCGTGCACGTGGCCAGCCTGGCTTTTTCCAGCATCACCTGTGTCAGGGGCGTGGGCCTGGAAAGCACAGCGTATTCTGTTAAGCTCTCCTGAACAGTAAACGCTTGCAGTGTTGTCCTCTGTGCCTGTAAACATCCCATCGCTGCTGTGTAATAAACAAAGTACAGGTGCTGGTGCCCTGTTAACTGTGGGCGTCTGCTTTAAAATACTTACAAAAAAGTACCTTGTATTAAATGTTCTCTGGTAGAATACAGTATGGCATATACCTGCTCTTTGTGCCCTCCCAAGTGGGGTTTCCCATACTGCTGGTTGGATGCAGCAAACAGGCTTGTGAGAGCTTATACTAAGGGTTTTTTTTTTTTTTTCAGAGGACTTGTGAAGAAAGGCACTTGGTGGGTTTGGTAATTAACCTGCTTTCGCCTGGCTATAATACAGTACTATGGAAATAAAATACAGAAACCATCAACACTGTTCTTTATTTTCCCTTTTATTAAAACTATCATGTTAGTGGGGATGGGAGCAGGAGAACAGAGAGCAATTGTTTCTTTTCCACCTGTAATAACAGCATAATATGTATTTCATGTAAAATTGAGTATGCTTGTTATTAAAGTAATAGGTGTTAATTGCAGTAGTTTGTACAGCTCTGGAATATGACTGTTTACCCACAAATGCAGCGTCTGCTTTGTACTCAAGGTGATGTTTGTGTGTGCACTGGGTTAGTTAATTGTGACTATTTTTGTGCACACTAAATTTTATAGAAAGCATGGATCTTACTATATTTTACCCAGAATATTTGTAAATCTTAAATTTTCACATTTCAGCTGGAAGATATCTAGCTTTTTAGCATTAGGTGATCTTTCCTAATCTGCCTAAGCCCTTCAAAGATTTAATGATTAACTAGAAGATAACAGTGATGCATATGAAGCACCATGTATGTAATGCCTGCTTCTGAAAAGCCATTTTTAACCAGCACAGTGTATTTAAAGTCCAAATGACAGGTTTTGACTATCATGAAAAAAAGGTCCTTATTTTTCTGCTTTCTTCAGAAACAGCATGAAAGAAAGCCATGATCTTCATCTAAAGCAACAACATTTATGTTAGCAATGCGTTAACGATAACTTACTCTTCTTTAAAACTTGTTCCTTCACTTTAAAAAACAAAAGTAATTGCTCATTTACTGAGAAATCAACTACTCAGGCTGTTGATTTTAGTTATATGGTTGTCGTTAGTAATTTCCTTTGCTCAGGGAAATATTATGTAGGATTTTTACAACTAGACATTCTGGAAAGAGATACTCTTTCTCATTTATTTTTTAATCTTAATTTGTTTCAGCTTCTCCATTAGTGTTTCATTTAGCACAATTGCTACCTTTTACACAATTGTCTTGCTTGCGTTAGGAAGTGTATTTAAGAAATACCCTAAATATTTTGATTAGCTTATTTTTAAAGGTCACTTGTCACTTGAGCAATCAGAATTTAATACTTTTAAAACTATGTAGTCATTGTTTTTCACTGTATATACTGTCCGTCTGGTAGATTTTCATTGTCTGATGCAATTTTGCATTGTTTCATTCAAGAGAGTATCATTACAAACTTGGTGGGAATAATACAGAAAAAGCTCTTGAGAAACCACTCCTGTGTTTTCTTTGTCATCAATGACACTTTTGACAGAAAAGAATCAAGGTGGGAAAACAGGAAACAATTGTTTTCACATAACATAATGTGGGTATAGAGATAAGCTTCTGTGATTAGAAAATGTTCTGTAAATTTGAATAGCCAAAAAGATCCTTGGTCATGGCTGGCTGAAGGGAAAATGACTAAAAATAATTTATTCTGTATCATTCAGAGCATACCAATGTAGTAATGACGTTTTTTCTTATGATGTTTGCTTATTCCTTCCTCGAATGTGGATTCAGTCTCTAACATATTTCGAGAAATGCAGGTATCCCAAATATTTCTGTATCAATCAGATTCATGGGCAAAGTGCCTGAAAACAAATCATGTAAATTTGTGTGTCATAGTTGGCAGAAGTATTGGGCATCCTTTGCTTTTTCTGTTGTTGAGTTCAGTTGAATGGTTTTGCAGGATGTGCATATGGATCTCTTGCATTTAAAACCAGTGTTATTTAGGAATAATGAGTAATCCTCAGAACCTGAGCGATTTTGAGTCATCTGGATAAATGGATATTAAAACAAAATACTTTAAGCATATTAGTTGGCAATCTGACAGTGATTTAAAAATTGATTGTATTTTCAGGGTTGACCTTTCCAAAGCAGTTTAATTTTTACAGTTGCTTTGATACAGGAAACATGTTAAATATTTCTCTTCAAACAGAAGCAGTGTTAGGTGATGCAGGAAGAATATATAATGCACCTATATATTATATATAAATCTGTAAATTCTCTCTAGATAGATCTGTATATTCCTCATATATAATTTATATAGAATATATAATAAAATGTAATATGCATGGAGTTCTCTTTTTTTGTTTGTGCTTATCTTTATATACCTAAGCAACAGCTGTCCACACATGCTGCCGTAAACTTTTTAGTATCATCAAATGAATGTGTGCACAAATCTGATGTGCATCTTTGTGTCTTCTCTTTTGGCTGTTCAATCCACAGAATTTGTAAGCACGTGAGAGTGAATACAAAAGTTATTGATGGCACAATAGTTACTTTAAAGTAAATGCAGTGGGTTGATTTATTAAAATGCTAATAGGCCAAACAAAGGGGGAAAAAATCCAGCTTCTTAAGAGTAGGGCAGATAGTTTGGATCTTTTCTACCAGTCTGATTTCAGTCTGTGTGTGGACAGAAAGAAAAGAAAAAGAGAAGAAAATTAACACAGTTTTAAAAAGAATTGGTAATGGCTGCTTTGTTAAGGTGAATACCTGACCTTCTGCCAGTAGCTGCTTTCTGGAGTTTTTTCCTCGATACTGAGGCTGACAGAGTATGGAACATTGGACTTCGGAAAGCTGGTTGTTAATTAGTTAAACTTCTTGCTTCTAAAATACATATAAATGAAATAAACCACAGTGAAAAATCAAAGACAGTTATCCTAACATAGCTAATTTAACATATGCTCAAAAAACTGTTTGTCAAATCTCCTGAAGGCATACATGTAATTAGAAGAAGGCTTACATATAATATTTTGCCAAGACTATGTAGCTAAGGTTTTATGATGGCTTTTGAGTAAATTTATACATAGAATGTTTTTAAACCCAAATAAGCCAAACAGCTTCACAAACTAGATTGCTTCAATATCCTTTGAAAATACAGCCGTTTCCTGAAGTGTGCATAGCCACCATTGGAGCTGAAGTTATTTATTTATTTGAGCTTAAATTTGGCTGTGCTCCCTTCCAACACTTAACTTGAGAACATTTATGGACAGTATGACTCTTGGTTGTCTGATGTTCACCTTTCCTTTTTTGGCCCAGGTATTAATACCTGAATGGCAATCAATTTCTTCCTTTCAGTTATGAACTAAAAAACTATAGAGGATCAGAGTAAGGAGGAAATACCCATCAGTGAGGCTTAGAAAGACTCTTAGTTAGAGCCATGATAACTGAAGGAGGAGAGCTCCAAGCTCACGTGAAATCGCAGGCAGAGAGATTGTACTAGTGACAAGTCAATGCTTCGCTCCCGGCAGAGTGCAAAGCTCTGGATGCGAACTGTGCTTTCTGATCTTTGCCTTTCAGGCATAGCGCCAAATGCCAGATATATGTTATCTGTGATTTAAAAAAAAAAAAAAAAAAAAAAAAAAAAAAAAAAAAAAAAAAAAAGCTAATAAAATAGAAAAGCTAAAGGGTGAATCTGTAACCTACCCCCATTCTAGTGTGAAGATGAACTCCTGGCAGTATGGGAGCAAGCGTGTGTTCAGGCGTAGCTGTACATTGTCACTGGGCACTTGCAAAACTTTCTGGGGCTGAAACATGGACATATTTGGAAGGAAGAAAACTAGAGGATTATTGAGTTATAAAAACGCATATGTCTGTTCAAAAAAGACTAATTTTCTGACTTGGTCTCGCAACACGCTCAGTGTTGTAGTGGAATTCATCTTGACACGGTCCTCACCCTTTCAGGTGCTCTGTTTGCTGGGAGCTGTGCTCACTGTCACCCACTGCAGGGATTAAAATCCTTCACTCGGACAATGGCACCTTTACAGAATAAAGCAGTTTAGCTGGTCTCTTCAAACTTGAAACTGTCTTAGTGTAAGCCAACTAGAAGCTTAATAATAATATACTAGTTTTGTCCTTATTGTCTCTAGTTAATTATTAGAGCAGAAGCTATGTCATGCTGTAGTTTATTTGGAAGGCCTTTCTCATGCTTTTGTAATTTTCTGGCCTGAAGTCTGATCTTTGGTTCCTATTGCATGGGAAGGTGCTTAAGCTTAGATAATTACAGTGGGCAGAGATGAACACCGCCTGTAACCAGCAGAAATGTGAATACGTCCAATTGTCTTCCTACTTGTTCGTCCGTTCAAGAAGGGAAGCCTGGGGCAGACGTTCTCCGTGAGGGCAGAGCCGTGTGCCGGGAAGCTCACGCGCAACGGGGGAGCGCGCCGGGCCCGGTGGCTGTGGGCCGGGAGCAGCTGCTGTGCCGCGGGACTCGCCGGCAGGGCTGGGGGTGCAAAGGCGGCTTCGCGCCGCACGAAGGTGGGACGGGTGGCGTTCGCCACTGTGCTCTTGAAGCGTGCGTTTGGTAAAGCTCTGTCTGGCATCGTTGGGGAGCCAACGCATTGGAGCCGGTTCAGCGTCGTTCGGTGTCAGCTTGTAACGTGAGCAGTTTTCTGTATGCTTTTCAGTAGATTACTAAAAATGTGAATGGTGTATTTTTTGTCTGTAGCGACCGTGTAGGTAATGAAAAATAGATGGTGGGTTTTACAGTATACATAGTGCCTCCAGGGCACTGGGTGGTTCCTCCAACTTTCCTTGTTGATAAGACTAAACAGGCTGCTCAGTTTCAGCAGCAGAAGGGAAAATTTGAGGAAAGGAATAGTTTACGTGCTGGAGATTGTAGTATTTAACAACCCCATAGGTCTTAAATGGGTTGGCGTTCCCCAAATTTTGCTTTTGTGAAAACTTTGTTGCCTTTGTGGCAGCTCTTCCAAAGCATGTCATCCAGGCTGGGGCAACGTCCCTGTTGGCGCCTCCCTCTTGCACGGACGCAGCTGGGGAGGGACCGTAAGCCGGCACCTGAGGGGCGATGCCTGCGCGTGGGGGGGTGCACAGAGAGCCCCTTTGCTCTGCGCTTGAGTCAGTCCACTGAACGTCTGCATCTTCCCGTTGCTGCCTATAGGCAGCTTAAGGGAAACTGCATCCTGGGAACTGTGGGTTTATACTCTGAAAAAATGGTGTGGGGCCCTCGCGTGCCACTGAGAAGAGCATAAGAGACTTTTTTTGAACAAAAGCACCTGCAGCTGTTCATTGATGGTCACAAGATTAAGTGTCTTCTGCCAAACTGAGTGTCACCGATAACCGTCCAGAGCTTCTCTCGTCACAGCCTCTCCACTCTCTCGTTGCACTGGGGGCCGTAGCCTGCAGCGTGCAGTTCAGGCTGAACAAAACCTGTATTGTCGCTGCCGTAGGAAAGAGGATGTAGAGTTGAAGTGTGGTAGTGACTTGATCCATTTCTGCTGTCTGCCAGGATGCTGAACCGTATCAGTAAGGCTTAGAAATGTGCCAGTTACTAGGGGTGGTGGACTGAGCAAATTTCTTGTCAAACTACTCGGTCAGTGCAGTGATGCTTTTCAAAGCGCTTTTTTTCCATTTCATTTTAAATGTCGTATGATGAAACTTCTGTTGGTCCCTTAGGGAACTACTTCGTTGTCCGATGCGCTTGAGAATCACAAAGCGCTATGATTATTCCATTTAAATTCTTCTTTTATTTGGCTTTTTCCTTTCATTTAGTTATCTTTAGTGTTCATAGCCTTCTACCATTACAGCTCTTTTGAAAACTTTTCTCAGGAAACAGTTCTCACCAAATCTTAGTTTTGTGGTTTGTACTGCTTAGTGATTGGGATGTCTTTTGAGCACATTTCCTCACGTGGCTTGATTTTTGTTTGTAGCTGGTAGACTGCAACGTTTAGAAGTGTAATGGGCTCATTAGGGCTTGCTCAAATAACTTATTTGAGAACTATTTACTAAATTGTGGTATTATTTGTGCATAATGCTATCATATAATTTGTTGATAAGGATAATAAAGTACAAAAAGATGGGATTCATGTTAAAGTTTTTTGATCAAGCAGTTTTTCCCTGACCATTTGTGTTTTTTTGTTTTTGTTTAGATCTGTTAGAGAAGTCCCGTGTTGTTAAGCAGCCAAGAGGTGAAAGAAACTTTCATATTTTCTATCAGATACTGTCTGGTGCATCAGAAGACTTCCTCTGTAAGTGTCGCACTCAGGCCACTTCCCGATACGATTCTTCCTTTCTTTCTTTTACAATTCCACATGCAATTTTTTGGCAGAAATGCAATATTTTTAAATTATTGTTATTGGTGATAGCAGCAATTGCAGTACCAGAAGTAAATATATGGTTTGGTACTATCCAGAAATCTAGGTCAGAATTGGCTTTCTGATGTATTATGAACAGAGAAGAAAGCCTATTCTTATCTGAAAGGCTTGTAATTGGAAAATCTGTAAAGAAATCCTAATCCTATTAATAACAACAGTTCTTGGCATTACTGGTTCTGGGAATAAAAGAACAGCTCACAAGCTTTTATTTCATTTATTAGGCAAACTTAAACTGGAGCGGGACTTCAGCCGATACAACTACCTTGGGCTCGACTCTGCGAGAGTAAACGGCGTCGATGATGCTGCAAACTTCAGAACAGTGAGGGTAAGAAATGACCTGGCCAGGGCATACGCCCCGAAGTGCTCAGTAGCAATCCAAAATGCTTAGGCCCTGAGTTTGGCCATTATGTGCATGCTGGGCCGGGAGGACTGTCTTTTATGAGTGGCACTCGCTCCTCTGGCAGGTGTTAACACAGGAAAGTTTAGCTACAAGTAGGCAATGTGAAGAGCTTAGCTGGTTTGCCCAAATAAAGTGAAGGCTGACATTCTTCTATTCTTTATACCAAATGAAGGAAAAGAACTATTTAAGATAAAGCATAAGGATAAATAGTTATAAACTAGTTTTGAGCTTCTTTACATTAAATATTAGAACCAAGTTGTTGGACTATACGAGTAGAAACAATGAGGGCAAAAAAGACACGTGCACAGGCACAAAAAAAGCCTAGACCCCTTGATCAGATCATGGAAAGAGTCATATCATATGGTTGCTTATGATGGCAGTGGACTGGACTTAATGACCCGGGTGATGCTGACCAAAGAAAAGAAAAATGGGCCTGGGGTGGTTCTCAAGGTGATTTACCATGATGTTTTTGCTTGATTGCACTCAAGGAAGAAGAACAAAACAACCAGTTTATGTATCCAGTGTATATAAATTTAGACTCTCATAGTTATTGGACTAAGAAGACAGCAGTATCTGTTCACTTGGCTTTGGAAATTTTGCTTGTGTTATAAATTAAATTAAGTGGCTAAAAAAAATACTGCTTGACTTTTTAATGTAAATTGTTCTCAGTGGTCTGGCATGAATCATAGAAGTGGACTGGCCTGACATGTCAGCTTTATTACCAGATATAAATGTATCTGGTATATATATATAAAAAATAAAAATAAAAAAATCTCTGTTTTATATTCTAAATTTTACTCATCCAAGACTGGTAATTATTTCATGTTCTTTTTGTAATGTAATTGTTTACAAAACATTTCTAATTTATGCTAATGTAGATACATGGTGAATTTTGCAAGTATGATCTGTTTAGATTTAGATTCTTTTATGTCATGATTTTATCTGTCCCCTTTCCAGAATGCCATGCAAATTGTTGGTTTTATGGATCATGAAACACAGTCTGTTTTTGAAGTGGTGGCAGCAGTTCTAAAATTGGGAAATATTGAATTTAAACCTGAATCTCGAGTGAATGGCTTAGATGAAAGTAAAATCAAAGATAAAAATGGTAAGATGAGACTGGTGATGGAGGGAAAAACACTAATTTGTCTGAAATCATTATGAAATTTGTAGTTTCTGCAGACTAAAGATATTTTTATAGGTGAGTTAGATTGTTTCCAGTACTCAGCTGCAGGTAAAGATGTGTTGAGTTCTGTACAACTTCAGTCAGTCTGTACTTGAAATTCTAAAAATGGTTATTTTCATTTTTTTCCACTATAATAAAGCTTCCTATGGAAGTGTTAGACTTTACTATGCATTTCTGTAACTGCTTGATTTTCCTGTAGTGAAGGTTTTTTAATTCTTTTGTACTGGAATATTACTGTCTATAATTTCAGATTCATTTGGTCATTTGATGGGGTGTTTTTGCAATTGATATATTTTGAAAATTCTTTTATTTTGATTTAAAATTTTTCTTCAGGAAAAGTAATCTATGAGAAATGGAAGAAAAGTTTCTTCTCAAAAAATAACTGAATACAAAGTGCTTTCAAAGCTAATAACTCATTGGATCCTGTTTTCTCATGCTGTGTGTTTTTAAAATAACTTTACTTGGCAGGGGAGAGTGTGGAGGGCAGAAATTTCAGTTGAAAAAAAACCTGTTTTGGGAAAATACTGAACTATTTAAAAGCTAATCGTTTTTTTTTGGGGGGGGGGGGGGCGGGGGTACAGTGATATGAAAGGATTAATTACATTTACGTATTTACACCTAACCTTTCCTTGTTAGAGCTCAAGGAAATCTGTGAGCTGACAGGTATAGACCAGTCAGTACTGGAAAGAGCTTTCAGCTTCCGGACCGTTGAAGCTAAACAAGAAAAAGTTTCCACGACGCTAAATGTGGCTCAGGTAAAAAGATGTCCTGATTTTAAAGGAAAGAATTGTTTTAAATGGGAATTTATTTTACATGAGTACACCATAACTGCACCAATAAAAAACTACTACTGACAAGGCTGTACTGAATATAACGTGTCACTGACATAACTGTGTCTTTCCTCAACAGTCTTTAAATGTTTAAATATTTTGGATATTTTGTTTTCTTGTGTGAATTGTCTTGAAAAGGTGTAGGAAAATTTTGGATGAGTTGCAAACGTACAACAGTTCTGCACAACATGTTTGGAAGTATTGTGGTGTAGCAGACTGTTCTCGTTTAGAGAGACGGCTGTAATTTCGTGTGATTTGTGTGCCCCGGGCTGTTGAACAACTGCTGCTGCCAGTTTGAATTTATCTTTCTGTAATACTGCAAAGCCAGTGTGATTGCCACTCATTCTAGGGAGGACATACTGGATTTCTTCCTGCGTCTCATCAGCTAAGACTAGCAGGAGTGTGGTTTCTCCGGTCACACTTTCTCAAGTCCCTGTCCTTTGGATTGGGATGGGGGAATGGGAGTCTTGGAGGGGGCCCAGCAGGGAAGGAAGGGAGGGAAAGGAGGAAGGAGGAGGGAGCCCCAAGCGAGCCGCTGTCGACCAGTGGCATGGCACCCCAGGAGCGCCCTGGCACCATGCCGGTGCTGCAGGTCTGGCTGGGAGGCTGCCGCATCAGAGGAGCTGCTGCTGGAGTAGCTCTTGGTCCGCTCACAGCACCTCGAGGATCTTGGGCTGACACAAAAGTTTGGGACTACCCAGGATTTATAACATGTTTCTTCTTTCTTTTGTTTAGGCTTATTATGCCCGCGATGCTTTGGCTAAGAATTTGTACAGTCGACTGTTTTCTTGGCTGGTGACCAGAATCAATGAAAGCATTAAGGTATTACTGTTTTGTGCCTGTTTTTTCTTTTTTTCTTTAAAAAAAAAAAAAAAAGAAAAAGAAAAAAAAGGATTTTTTTTTTTTTTTAAAAAGGAAATGGATTAAGTTAAACTGGACAGTGAAACAATACTTGACGATTTCATTCCCGTGGTTATAGGGTGATACATGTGGCTCAGGTGCATCCCTGCATCACAGCTCATCAGCTTGCTGTCTGGTCTGTTTTTAAGCTTATGAAAACATTCATGTTAAATGTGTTTTGGGAAACCATACTTAATG
The DNA here is from genome assembly GCF_036370855.1 of Dromaius novaehollandiae. Taxonomy (NCBI): domain Eukaryota; kingdom Metazoa; phylum Chordata; class Aves; order Casuariiformes; family Dromaiidae; genus Dromaius; species Dromaius novaehollandiae. Next base: position 32,940,818 of record NC_088104.1, read on the forward strand.
TTTTAGTTTATATAATTTGACAGCCTGTTCATGAGATACATTAGTATGAAATGTACAGGTGTCTAACTCAGATTTTTTTTAAAGGCACAAACAAAAGTGAGAAAGAAGGTAATGGGGGTGCTGGACATCTATGGCTTTGAAATTTTTGAGGTAAGATCTTTATAATCATAAACATTTAATGTTACAGCTGTTATTAAACATTAATAGTTCAGGAATGTACAATCACAGTACATGTAATTTGAATTAAGTGCATCATTCTGGACAGAAAACACTAGAGAAGTAAACCAAAAAGGGATAGATGTCTTAGCAAGTCTTGCAATTTCAACAGAAGTTTTTGAAAGCCAAACTCAAGTTTTTTTACACTGGAAGTAAATAAATATGTATGATGGTATACTAAATATATTTTGTTGTGACATACATTCTGAGCAAGAGAAACTCTGGTAATGTCAGTTCTGCCTTGAGGCATTTTGCAGATATCTTTGAACAAATTGTGTGTCATTTAAAACAAAAAACAAAAAATACAAGGAATTATGTATTTTCCCTGTTAAAATTAAACAAGGAATTATATTCCATTTCATCTCACTTCACTCATAAATATTTTGTGCTGGTGCCTTGCTGATGATCTGAGGCTCGCTGCTATTTGTTTAGGATGGTATTTTTAGACCGTTGATATTTTAAAACAAAAACGATCAACGAGGAATTCTTAATTGTGTTGAAGAACTTTACATCAGGGAGTTCTCATAAATCTTATTCTGACAGTTTATTTTAAGAGATTTATGGATCTTAGTTGGAAATACTGGAATAGTATTTAAACTAGAAACTCAATGGGAGAGAGACATCGGTAGAAATTGTGCAATCCTTACTCACTTCCCTACATCCTTCTCGAAAGTCCAGGGAGCGTGGTTGAACTGTGTAGGAGATGGAAAGAATCTAAAAAATACTGATTATATATAGGAGGGTGAGATATTTTATTTCAGAAGCATAACATCAAAGCATGTGCAAATCAAAATACCTCTCCAAAGAGGAAAGACAAAGCTGATACTTGCTTCAGGGGTTTATTCTGCTAGGTTGTATTTGTTGTGTTAAACATGTAAGAATATTGATGAAAATCTGTCGTAAGTAGTCAGATGGCTGAATGCACATCTCAAAACTAGATCTATTTAGAGCAGGTCCTTGACATACCTTTAGAAAGCTGGGCAGTGGAATGTTATTGCTGACAACTTGTGGCAGGATTCTTGTTTTAATTAGCTCTTTCTTATACATTTGATTAAGGGTAAACATGTAGAGTGATAGGGAGGCTGGAAACCTGTGTTAGCACACAAACCAACTGAGTAATTGAGTTTGTGCGATGGTGTTGCAGAGTTCATATAAAGCTTCTTTCTCACATGTAATTTTCTGTTTTGTAGGAGTTCAACATTTTAAAAGGTTTATAAAATAAGCAGTCGAATGTAGAAGATGCAGTTTTACAGGAGAAAAATGAATAAAAGGCTGTTTTTCACTTGCCTTACATACTGAATTATAAACGTAACTTTCCCAGTTCAGGTGAACTGAAAAACTTTAAAATAATGAATGCAATTATTGTTCGGTTCTTTGAATGCTGAGCGTCTTTAGGGTCTACTGGAAAAGGTGTGGGAAAGGTTTTGCATTGTAACCTAACAGGGTCAAAGTCATAAATGCATTCACACAGGACAGGGGACCAGCTCTCACATTAGTTAAGAGTTGCGGTGGGAGCGCAAGCCAAGCGACTTGCTCCAGTGTCACAGAAATAAATGGAAGTTTTTTTGAATATTCAAAATAGGATTCAAATCATATGCTGGATACCTATGCGCCTTGTATTATAATGTATTCTCATTTTAAGATGTTTGAAAAAGAAACTTAATCATTGTTTTATGTTCCTGGAGTTACTGGTACAGATTTACTATTGGGACTGTGTGACAGTACTGTAATTCAAAGGCTTAATAGTAGAAAACAATCCATTATAAAATCTTGAATTAGCTATATTTCTGGTACCACCCATATAGTCATCCCTGTGTTTCCAGACAGGGTAATTTTTTAATTGGAAACTGCTGATTTATTGAAAGCAGCATGCAGTACTCCATACCAGTTTTATTTATTACACTAAATAAATCAGAACGTCTGTATCTTTGAAAAAATAATTTGTATTTTCTACTTTTAGTTGTTATGAAAAAAGCCTGAATAGTTAATTTTCCATGCAGCTCTAGTTGGAACAAAAGATTTAATGTCATAACCCTTAAACTGAGTAAAATAATTGTTTAATGAACTCTATATAGAGACAATATAATTGTTTTCGTGCTCACTTGAGTGAATCTGCATGTAGTAAGGTCAGTTAACAGGATTCTTGCTGAATATGTTTATGTAGAGTGTTATAACGAGTGATCGAATCTCACAAAGTTATTAAAGATCTTGAAGAAATGCTTTTGAAACACAATTATTGTGGAGGATATAAGTAACCAACTTACAGAAAATATATACTGTTAAAATTAATTATATCAAACTAATCAATAATTGAATGAAATGTTAACACATATGCCATACAGTAACTTGAGGAAAATTCAATAATGTCTTAAAATTTATAGCATAAAATGTGTAGTGGAATTTGCAGTGTTTCTCCATGGGATAGTTTTATAAACATGATTGTTAAACATTCAAAATATTAGCTGAAGTGTAGCTAATGGCAATATTCATCAATTATAAATGAGTTACAACCACTGACTAAAAATGCGAAGCCCCCTTTTTAACCCAGTTATTAAGTGTGGTCGTATCTTGATTTTGTTATGTCCGTTATTGACGGTTAGAACTAACATGATCTGTATGAAGAATTTTGTTGGTAAAAGTGCATTTGAAATACTCCTTTCTCTGTAAACCTGTGCATTTTAAACTTATAAGCTACTCAATATGCTGAAGGTAAAAAGGCCTGTTTTAAAAATGCGTCTGCTCAGGTAGCATATAGCTTTATCATTAGTGCATGTTCTTTGACCTCATGTTTCTTTGTACTTTATAAAGGAGCGTAAACAACCCAAGAAATTCATGGACTTAAAAGTACTTTCTCCCTCTCTGTCTTTATTTATGATTACAACTAGACAGAAGCGAATTGGGGATAGAGACAGAACATGTCAGAAAACATAGGAGGGGTGGTACAAGGTTTTCATATATATCCTAAGTATTTACATGTGAAGATTGATACCACTGAAATAAATAGATACCTGTTTACTGAAGGGTGAATTTTTTTTGTTTTTAATATTGCTCTTGCCCAAGAGAATGACTGAAAGAATAAGCTAATGATATTCTAGCTACCTGTTCTGTCTTGAAGTTCACTTAAATTTTACTGGAAAACATTATAGAATAATCTAGTTCCACTGCAAAAATGTTACTTTGCTACAGATTTGAAGGTTTGGGGGAGATTTTTGTTTGTTTGTTTTCCATAATGGGCAGGGCAAACTATATTTCTTGGGGCTTAATCCTATTTAGGATGGTTCCTTAAATCATTTTACATTTCCTCCTAAAAGTAGAGTAGAAAAAAATGCAGAATTTACCATTCTGAAAAGTCCTAAACTTGATATTCTGATGACAGTAGTAGCCCTGTTTTGTTATATGCAAGCTGAAGTCTGTATAAATGAGATTATTTTGCAGTTGGTTTTGATTATTTTATTACTGTCTGCTGTTATTTTTACAATGTTCTGTTACTTAAGCAGAAGTTTACTTAAAGGAACTGGAATGTTCTTGAAATTTAACAGTGGAAAGATATTGGAGTGTCGATAATGTTGGCGTATACTGTTTGGGACTTGGTTTCAGCTGGCTGGCATTTTTATCAAACACAAAAAGCCTTTTTTCAGACAAACCTGAAAGCTATCCAAGAAAACAGATTTAAGGACTCGGCTGTCCAAAAACTCAGATTATGGGATTCAAATCTATTGATAATCCTCAGCCTCCATAGGTTTGGCAGCAAGCTTGATTAAACAATCCACCGAGTAGGTGCTGTAAAGCTGTGTTTATTTTTGAATTCTGCCAGGCCCTTTGTGGTGAGCGGTATGCTGGGGCCAAATGTTTTGAAAGCCAAATACTTAAATGTTGGGTATCTCTGTGTGAATTGTTTATGGACAAAAATGTAGGGACTAGGATTAACATGAAAATACAGGCTACAGGACCAGGTTGGTTGTGTAATGCTGCTGGGGCTTGAGCAATGGGTCGAAGTCTGACACTAATTGCTACCAGCTTGTTTATCTGAATTTTTGAACAGCTGAGTGTGCACTTAGTCTGCAGCCTTGGCTGTGATTTGGGATGGGGCTGGGATTATGGTTAGTGGCACTGGGAAGTTCAGAGCTGGCTAGGTTGCAGGCTTGCTGGGTAGGTTTAGGGCTGGCCCCGTTTGATTTCATATTTGATTCAGTATTTTGGGGCAGAAGTGGTTTCCACATCTCTGCAAAATGTTGGGGTAGGGTTGTGGAAGGGTTAGGGTTTACAAGATTGAATTGAGGAGTAAAAGCTGTATAACAGAGATGATTGAGGGCCTGGCAGATTTCCACAGGGATGAGGAGAAGACTTATTCTAGTTGGGTGGAATATTTTATTTTCAAATTCTGGTGCTCTTCTGTTCATTTCTGGTGTGAACAAGACCAAGGGTATGTAAAGATGAAGGTTATGGAACAAGCTTCAATACCCATCCTGCCTGCCCTTTGGAGACGAAATGACTGCTTATGCTAATTACCTTAAAGGCTTTATTCTGAATTTTCGGGTGCCATGGTGTAGCTGGTCCACTAGATGAGACTCATGATTCAGAATACAGGTTTATGAAAGTAAAGGCTGCCAAACAAGGCTTATTCTTGCAATTTGCAGGCCTTTGGAAGTCAGTTTGAGAGTACGAATGCATTGTGCTGAACTCCTAGATGCAGCCGTCTGTTCCCCAGTTATTAGCTGGGTGAGAAGTGGGATTGCACTGGGAGTGTGGCTGCAAGAGCAGAGGCTGCAGGATGAGCATGGCTGTTACTGTTTGGCCCTCTGTTGGGGCTCAGTCTGTTGGGGCTCAGTCTGAGACGATTTGAATGCTGGATCTTTGGTTCTCAGATAAACCTTGCTTGCCCGTTTAACTGGGCTAAAGATTGAGGCTGTAGACGTGCAGACTCCAAGACAAAGCTGACGGTTGAAATCTGCTGGGCTCAAAGAGGAAGGGGGAGGAATCTGTCCATTCACACCACTCCTTTGGAGCCAGATCTACAAGAACATGCAAAGACACGGAGGCATCCAACACATTCTGCGTAAAACCTGCAGTAGATAAAAATACAACCACCAAAAAAACCCCAAGCTACCCAGCAGTAAAACCGTGTCCTTTTCTCACAGTTTGTGGTGCATTTTGATAACACTTCTATTTATGGTCTAAGAGCATGGTTATCTTGTTTCATGTGTATAGAAGTATCTTGTGATGATCGAAAGAAAATTAGTAATATTGTTTATACAGCTATATGTAAACTGTCATCAGGACTTTGATGAAGCAGTGCTATCTTTACTGAGAGAATTCTGTTAGAAATATGAAGTGTCATTATATTAACATGTTCACAGCTGTGGTAATTATCTCTCTTCAAAGGGAGGCAACCAAATAGGGAGGGGTTAAACACTGAAAAATACCTTTCTGAGGTTTGTAAGGCATGACAAAATTGGGGAGATACTTCCAGTTTTACTGCAAGCCTACAGGACAGCTGGGTCCCGTTGCTGCATAGCTGCTTTGCCTTTTTGTATCTTGTTCATTAAATGAAGGAAATAACCCTTGCAGAGATGTGGTGGAGCATGCTGAGGTCTGAGAGATGGTGCTGACCTAGAGACTTCTTTTTCCCTGAGGACACTTTTTACTGGAGAAGGGTCAAATAACTAGAAAGAGAGTTATTAGGAAAAAAGCATATGAAGAAAATTGGCTTATCTTCTGTTATCATCAGGTTTAGACTCTGGGGACCCTTCCTCCACGTCTTAGCTTTCTCTCTAACTGAACCACAGATATCTGTTGTCTTGGCAGTTGCCTTAATCTCTAGAGTGTAATTTCTAACTCTCTCTTCTAGGCACTATACCTTGCACCAGATTTCCTTTTTTAAATTGCCTGTCAGCATGTATTGTGTATTGGAAAGCCGAAGTGCCAAAATATGCAATCTGATTGCACAGGGCAAAGCCCAGTCTAGTGTGAAAGAAGAGAACTGAATCTTTAATAATTGATCAAGTACATTTGTTGGCAGGTATTGTGAAAATGCAGAGCTTTACAGAGATTGACCCTTGCTTGGATTGCTAAGTGCCATGGAGATTTTGAAATACATTTTCTTGAGTGCTGGAATATGCAGAAACAGAGGTTCATCCCATAAGGTTAATCACCATTTAATTAATCACATTATAATGTCAGTATTTAGAGAGGTTTATTTTGGAGAGAAAAGGTTTATGAAGTAAATCCTGTTGGCTATGTGCTTTCAACAGAGGAAGTTTTTGAAATGCTGGAGCAAATATACATGAATGCTCTGTCCGAGCTTATGAAAATAACATTTTGCCCTAGAGCAACAATTATTTCTTAGTAGAGGAATGGACAGGACTGTATAGTAGGTTCTTCCCTACTTGTAATTCCTGTTGTTCTGGGACTCATTTATCAGGTCAGGTTTGTTAAGTTGATTGTATCTGGATGTCCCTGTGGATCATACATGCATTATTTTATCTGCTGGATTCAGCATGGGTTCTTGCCTTTTTATCTCCAAATTTGGTTTAGACCTGTGTGTCCAGAGACCGCAGATGAGAACAAGACAGGTTTTTAGAGTGCCTGGTTCTCTACCAGGGAGAGTTTTGCCGATAACATCAATAAGGACTGAAGTCAGCTCTGCTATGCAAATATGGAAAACAAATAATCCCTGAGGTCTGGGCATCTGTCTTTGTTACTGCCTTCCATGAGTTACACTATGACACATAAAGTTTGATTACATGTATGTGGAATATTTTTAATTAAATGATATGCTTCTCAGGTTCTTTGCCTGCAGAGATACTTATACAGAAACACAGAGCTTAAAATCTGATTTACACAAGATATTTTTCAAGTAAGTTTGTATACTAAAATGTTCATATAAGTAAACAGAAGAACAGGACCACAGTGAAATGCTGCTATCCTAGTGAGCGTTAGTGTGAGGGGTATTGCAGAAGTCTGCTGCACTGTTAGCTTTTTTTTTTTCTTTTGCCCTGCATAGAAAAATACCATGCTTTTGATGTCTTGATGTTTGATTGTAGATTGGGTGATAAAAGAGTGGCAATATTAATGCTGAGAAACCTGCCTTTCCAGAGGCACTGACTCTCAGTAAAAACTAGGTATCTTAGCTGCCTCTGCATCTTTGGCAATCACTAGGATCTGGGTATTCCAAAATGAACATGCCTTGTCTATGGGGAGAGAAAGTTAGAAGGTAGCTGGCTTTCCTAGGCAAATGCCCCCTTTTTTAGATACTTTGTGTCTATAAATGTAATGCAAAAAGTGATTCTCAGCATCAGCATGTTGACATTTCTGCCTAAGGCCAGTATGAGACACTTAGCCCAATTTTTTTCACTCTCTTCTTTTTTTTTGACAAAAGTATTTTCATTTTGTCTTTTATTATTGGTATTTTGCTGGTGTAACAATGTATAGGGTCAGAAACATCCTTTTTTTTCTGGTAATTGTGTTATGTGTGATTGAAATCTTCTAAAGAAATTAGGTAAAATATTAAGAGACAAAAATATTTTCCTTTGACTTTCAAGCACCTATATGTCGTTTAAGTAACAGAAGTGATTCAAACCCTGAAATTTTGTCTTTTCATGATCAAGTCTAACATCCTCAGTGAGTATAATATAATGATCTGCTAGTTTATACGAGCAATATATTTTTGTGCGGAGCAGAATATTTTGGAGTTCAGAAACTTGCCTGTCATGAAATGGCACCCTGATACGTGGTAGTCTGAAGGCTGATAAATAATAAAACTCTATGATCAAGACCATTATTTGTAAAGTGAAAAATATGATGAAATAAGCTTTGATTTTCATCAGTGAATCTTTCTAGTTGTTGTCTAAATTCATTGTTGCACCTGATAAAGATTGAGAGGATAAGCTAAGTGTGGTTGTTTCATCTGTATCTACTAATTTGACATGACTTTAAACCTATCTCAGGTGACGTGCTGTTTCCTGGCACCTTTAATTAAATTTGAGAGACTGAGTGGGATTTTTTTCCCCTCCCCAAAGGTGACATTATGTATTCCACAGGGGCTTCAAAGGGATGGTTTGGAAATGTTACTCTTAAATGCAGTGATTGAAGTGATGCTTTTAACATTAAAGTAGCAGATTGCAGCCTGGAAAAGAAGCCTGCACTCTTCAGCAGTGGAGAAATGCTGGCCTTAAATATTCCTTTTATTTCCCCTGAAATTTCCTAACAATATTTGAGTTTACTAACTCTTCCGAGGAAATTTTGGGTCTGACCATGCTGCTTCTGTGTTCATCAAAGCCTTTTTTATCACTTAATCAGAATATTCAGCATGAGGAGCAAATACAGTCTCTGACTGCTGGGTCCTCTCAGCCTATTTCTCTTGTATCAGTTTAGTGATGTGCTGTCACTGACGTTAATCATTCTCTGTTGTCTTCTGAAGACCAGTGTCAAAAGTCCTTTATAGCCCTTGCTTGTTCTAACATATTAATTTCAAGGAGCTGTCATTAAAATATCAGAGGAGAAAGCCTTACAATTTGTATGTGTTATTCTAGGCTTTGTGTAGCCCTCACATAATGAAAAGTTATATACAATAACATAGGCAACAGAAATTCTGTGAATTTATTCTTATTCAAATTTGCCTAGATACAAACATTCTATTCAGTTTTTCCTGTAGTGTTTCCCAAAACCTGTGGCACAAAATGTTTCTTTCCAAAGTACATTTAAGCTGAGAATGTTTTCTGGTCTGTTCAGAGCTGTTTTGAGAATTTTCATAGTTACAAATGTTTTTCTTGATTTTTCTTTGCTATAATTATCAGCCTTTTATGCTCTATCTTGCACGCAAATACCAAAATTACTACTGATGTTCAATGACGTTTTTTTCCAAGAATAGCAATTTTCAATAGTTTGGCAACTTCAAATAGAATTTCCTAGACTAAAGTGATTTGTGAAGAGCTGTGTGGACTTTGGTTTGCTTTTCTTTGGCAAACCATAAATGTCATAGACATAAGATACATCGAATCAGGCAAGCATTTAGCTATTACTTTAGTATATTGTTAATGGACCTTTTAGTTAAATGGTTCAGCTGGAATTGCAGTTCAGTTTCCATCCTCTTTTGAAAATGAAGACTGTATATAATATGTAAACTAAAAATCCTGTTGTCCTTGTAAGTGGAAGAACACTGTCTTTTGGAGAAAAACTGCAGTGGGTGGCATGCATCTGGCAGGAGGATACAGACTGTATTTTACCCTTCCTCATTGCCAAGGTGATGTGTCAGTTTGGGTCTTTTTGCTTGAAGGCCATCACTTTAGATATATTTACTTTTTCTGTATGTGTCAAATAAACTTTTAGTTGTTCTTCCTTGCGTGTCCTCTCTTTCGCCCCCTTCCCTTCACTGAAATGTATCGACCAAAGGCTATATATGTGGCTTTTTGAGACAAATGATACACACTGATTTACAGACGTGACAATGCGAGAGTGCTGTTCTCTGTTACACTCGGATGTGCCTCGATCCCTTGATTTATTTGATAATCTTTGGATAGAACCTAAAGATACACACATGTATGAAAGTGTGATATATAACCTTTATGTAGCAGTTTACATTTTCAGAGTGACATACAAGAAAGAATCTGATAAAAAGACTCATCTACTTGGTACACCGAATAAATGCTGATAGTCATTTTGTATTCTGTGTTGCTATGGAAATTGTGTGAGTACTGACGGCAGTTTATGTAATTTCTTTTTGCAACAGAGTGCAGTAAGTATGACTTGTTTGCAGTGCTGATTTTGATGCATGCTAAATTTTAACTTTCTGGTCTGGAGCTATGCAAGCGTTGCAATCTCTGATAATTGCGGTTGGTATGAGGGGCAGAATTTGATGTGGCTGCAGAGAAGTTTGGTGATCAGCTATGATTTTGCTTTACTTAAACCAAAATGATGAAGATAACTTGTGCTATCTCGATCTTTTCTAATCTGCTTGTGTGTTCCTAATCTTATCTTAGCAACCAGATCCTAAGTTCAAACATTTAAATGATTGCAGTTGCCCTTAGTCATAAAAATTCCATCATCATAACTTGAATTTCACAGGTATTGTATAGCAGGTTTATTTAATAGTGTAAAAAGGCATAGCAGTTTGTGATATAAATTTCCAGGCTTCCTAAATAACCAAAGTGTTGTCTTGATGACTAGTAATAAAAAAGAAAAAGTAAAAACAAACAAAAAAACCCAACCAGCAAAGCCCAGAAGAAAAGTCCAGTAGTGGATATCCAACATTACTCTTGATTGCAGTTATTTCTGTGGATACGTGTATGGAATTCTTATACTGTTAATGAGTCTAATAAGCATTGGAGAAAAACAATGAAGCTGCTGTTCTCTTTTTGTTTGAAAATGCCATTTGAAACAGATCCTCAAAACTGAGCACCTGGACTCTAAACTGCACTCATTTAACATAAAGGCGATGAGATGATCAGCAACAGCTTTTATGATGAAATCCTGCCCTGATGAAGTTAACTGTAAAACTTAGCTGACTTTCGTGTGCGAGGGTTTTCCGTGTGGTCTCTAGGAGCTCGCTGTGGCCGTGGTTTTGGGTCCTGCAGCGCATTGCTGTGGACATGGCTGCGGCAGCGCCTTACGTGTGACAGCCGTCCATCACGGCCCGACGCCTGCAGCAGCCGCAGCTCCTGCCAGGGCAGCTGCACTTAAAAGTGCTCTTCTGGCTGCCGTCGCCCAGCAGCCTCGCCACCGCCCATCCCACTTTCCCTATTTCTGCTCAGTTCCCTAGGCTCTTCTGCAATTTGCTACACATGTGCTTGCTCCCTAACCTAGTTTTATATGAATTATCCCCGTTAAAGTTTTTTTGGTTGACAAAGTTCTTTTAATTCCCACCATTTTAGGGGGCAATTACATGAGCAATTTTTTGGCAGGGAGGAGGCTGTGTTGACCTCTGGAGCCAATAATCTCTTAACCCAGGCTCAGCCACAACCAGAATAGCAGCTTGGGCCTCAGTTTGTAGAGAAATAGGATATTATATTTGATACTGTGTGATCCTGGTCAGAAAAGAGCTAGTGCTACTGTCATAATTTTATTTATCAGAACTTGCAGGAGATCATATTTTGCATATGGGAATAGACTAGTGCAGGCAAAACTTTGTTGTTTATTCCCTGACAGCACAGGCATCCATATGACTTTTCCCAAGCAACTGATACAGAGGCATCATAAATAAAAAGCTCTATAGGTTTGTGGTCTCTTCCAGTGAAGGAAGGCACAGGGAAGGATTTGGCCTGAAGTTTCCAAACTAATCTATTTCTCAATATAACATAACTCAAACCATCACATCTCAAGATTAGGAGTAGTTAGTAAAGCAGCTTGTTAGCTTGCAGCTGCTGCAGGAGCTTAGTCCAGGTGAATTCCACTGTGTTTGCACAACAGCCAAATACAAACATCTTTTATCTGACAGGACAACAGCTTTGAGCAATTCATTATCAACTACTGTAATGAGAAGCTGCAGCAGATCTTCATTGAACTTACCCTCAAAGAAGAGCAGGAGGAATACATCCGAGAGGTAATACTTAAATCAGTCTTTCATTATCTCCTCCTTCCCAGTGTCATAATTATGCATGCTCGCACCTCTCCTCAGGGAACAAAGTCACGTTTGAAAGTGGGCCTGCCATGGAGCATGTCTTTGTAGCTCTGCCTGATAGTTAAATTAAGCAAAAGAAGTTATTTTTGGTTTTGTCTCATGTTATGAACTCTGCGGGCATAAAACAGACCAAACTTTCATTTGGATGTATTGTTGGCAACGATGAATGATAGTTCTGAGCAAGGGCTAATGAATTTATTAGAAGACTAGACTTCCTTTCTGGCATTAGCACTGTTGTGGTACAGGGTATGTTTTGGGTGATACAGTAGCTTCTGGGACCCACTCCAAAAATGGCTGCAACTCATCTCGTTTCAAAAGGGAAATAGATGGATGAAATGGCATCGTGTAAGATGAAAGTAACTCCAAATAGGTTTTCTTTCTAGTTTTCTCCCAGTCAGGTCCCGAAGTGAGCTGTGTGAGTTTTAAGGGTGAATTTTAAGTTATGTTTTGGAGCCCAAACTCTGCTGTTTGATGTTGTTCTGTGAGTGTACTTCAAGCTAAAGTTCTAGGAGGTTTTAGCAGTACTGCCATGATACACAGAGCTCAGACAAAATATCCGTTCACAAATGCAGAAACTGGCACACATTTTCCTTACTCAAATTGGATGGAACCATTTTGCTGTGTAAAAGTTCCTGCCTTGTAATTCGATGGATAGTACAGAGCTTTGACATGTCTTTTTTCTTTTTGCATTCATTGGTGAAACTCTTGAAATATAATTACTGCAATTTGCTTATTGAATTATGTCTCAGACAATCTGAAGAACTAAATTGTATGATGTTACTGCAGAATGCAAATTAAGAATGAAATTAATCTTTTTCTTTTCCAGTTCTTTTCCACCCTACCTCTGTTGTCTCCAGTTGCATTGGCATTTCATCCTGACAGTTTTCTTGCTGATATTTGGAAAAAATAAGATATTAGGAATATCTGAACACTAGCCAGACGCTGCATTTTTCAGATGGTCTCATCTAAATTTAGCTTTTTCTTCCTCCTGTTCAAAAAAACCTAAGAGCATAGAAATTTTAATCTCAGATGCTTGTACTGAAATGGACTTTATTTCCTTATAAACATTGGGAGTGTACAGAAGGACTGACTGACCCAAGGCCTTGCAGGATCAAGCTTTGGCTTTTTTCCAGCCAAGTGCATGGGAAGTTGACACCGATTGGGGGAATGGAATGGGAAGCAGCGCTGGCAGCCGCTCAAGGGCATTCATGTTGCGCAGATAATGTTAGTAGGAGATGATTGCATTTTTTTTCTTAATAAATAAAATGTTGGTAAGCATATAGAACTAAGTTCTAAAATAGCATCTTAGTTAAGTGGAATATAGTTTAGATTGCCTAGAGAAAAAGCGCCTTCAGTTGTTTTTCTGGTCATGCTTTCTTTTTTTTCTTATAGGGGATTGAATGGACTCACATTGAGTATTTCAACAATGCTATAATTTGTGACCTAATAGAAAATGTAAGTTATATTCAAGTATCTTCATGAATAGTTTTTAATGCATGTATTGGATTTAGCTATAAAATCTGCCCTCACCCTCACTACAGTGAGAGCACTTTGCTTTTGTAAAACAAACCACTCTTTGTGTTAATCATCATATTTTGTGTGTTAGGAGTTTGTTTTACTGAAAAAATAAGGTTTTTTGGATGCAGCTATATGCTGTTATTCCATCTTACAAACATTCGGCAACACCTATGCAAAAAAAAAACAAAAACAAAAAGAAAACTGAAACATGTACATTTTATGCTGTTTTCATTAGAAGATATCATATGCTGCATTGCAAATAGCATTTCTTTTTATATGGGACCAAAGAACTCACACCTGAATGCTGCAGATGCAGCAAGTACTTGTGCCTCATAAGGATTCCTATGGACTTAATATGACAAGAAGGTCGAAATCCTTTCATAGTTAAAAAAGAACTGTTTTTAACCATTAATAGAAAATGTATATGACTTTACCATAATCTGACTACTTTCTTCTTAAGTTGGAGTTTTTATAGTCTGACTAAATGACATGAAATTGTAAAAGTAAAAAGAAGTCATAAAATTCAAATGTCAGAAGCAGTCTTTCAAAAAATGCAGATGTCGGAAATACGTTGAAAATGGGAAAAGAGAACTGGCTAAACTTTGAGATGGTTTGAAAAACATGTTCCTGGGTAGCAGAAGTCAGTTAAGCAGAAGAGAGCTCTCATATGTATGTGTTGATGTAAACGTGATGAAAACAAATGTTGAAACTGCAGACGTCTTGTTTCTAAACTTCAGAACCAAACTGGAATTCTGGCCATGCTCGATGAAGAGTGCCTGAGACCGGGGACTGTCACTGATGAGACCTTTCTAGAAAAACTGAACCAAGTCTGTGCCACTCATCAGCATTTTGAGAGCAGGATGAGCAAGTGCTTGCGTTTCCTCAATGACACCTCCCTGCCTCACAGCTGCTTCCGGATTCAGCATTACGCCGGCAAGGTACTTAGCAGAGCAACGGGTTCATGGCTCTTGGCACATTTTGTTCGTGGGTGAAGTCACGGTTTGGTGCGGTGCTGAGGCTCCTCCGCTGTTAAATAATGTTGGGGTAATAGAGTAGAATTGTCTGAGTCAATGATTGGTCAGAAAATCCAGAGCAGCCCTAATCTTTCCAGTCTTGAACCTGAAATACGTAATTTTGGCTGGAAATTCTTGAGAGCTCATGCTGCACTCATTGAAGTGAAGGACAGTACTCCTTTCAGCACAGCAGAATCGTGTACCATGTACTTTGCTGGTAAAATATTTGTAGTGCTAGGTCTCTGAAAACAAATATACTGTTTAGAATGACAAAAATTCACACGCATTTGAAGGCAATATATTTCAAAAACCATGTTCTTTGTCACTGAAGTAGCTGAAGTCCTTAGTTGTTGTGATGAGAAAGTGGAGTTTATATAAATTTGAAGGAAGTGAATTTATTTTGAAAGTCAGTGTTTGGACAGATGGAAGAGGAAGCTATACAGAGGGCTTCTAAATGCATTTTGCTTTTTAGTAGGATATACAATCTGACTAAATACAAGTCTGATGAAAGTTTTTAATGGATAATTCAGTATGACTTTTTATTAATAAAAATTAAAATCATTAAGTTTGTAAAAAGAAGACAACTTATTTCTGAGCTTTTAAAAAAGCAAAAATAGGAGCTGAAACTACACCTCTTGTTTGAATCTGCTGGGCTGTTACTTTCATGGACTGAAGATGATCTGGGAAGTGTTCTGTTTCCCTAGGACTGTCTCATTCATCCCTAGTTTTGGATGCTTTCTCAGTATTGTAAATTTTCACATAGTTGAATGAGCAAACCGTCAAGCTGTATTTGCTTATGAAAGTGATGGTGCTGGAGATGTCAAACGTTCCGATCACCCTTTCAGGTAGCCATATAATAGCATTACATCATGTATTTGCTAATGAGACTTTGTAATTGGGTATAATCCATCAGGGACTAATGTTTAGATCCTTCTTTGGTTGTCAAAATTCAGGATGAATTGAAAATACCTAAGTGCTCTGAAAAAGCTTGCAAAGAGGCTTTTAGCAGCCGGCGAGGGTCTTCAATTGTTCCCAGCATTCCCTGACTCAGGAGAGCAGTCGGTGAATTCCTACTATTTTGGGATTGTTTTTCCATCCTTAGCTGAGAACACTTTGATCTAGTGACTGGGCAGCAAAAGTTTGAATATAAGTAAGTTCATATGAATATTTTTTTTCAGTAGTGACATATCCCATACCTGTCAGAATCATGTATTCTAAGTAAAAATGCCCTCTGAGTTCACAGTCACTTGCTGTAGCACAACACTTGCATAGCCGCAACAAATATGGCTATGTCCATTTGATTCACTGTTCTGTGCACGTAATACATACCTACCCAGAAATATTTGTGAAATCATGAAGCTGAAGACTCTGTATTATCAGCCAGATGACTTGTCAGAATGAATCAAACTAAATTCCCTCCATTCAAAATTAAAAATAAAAATAAAACGGTAGCACTCTTGGAGATCTCAAAGTTTCTCTGGAAGCTTCCTGTGCCTCCAGCTGCCTGTCACATCTTTGCATTCATGTTTGTTGTCATTGGACTGCATTCCTAGCAAAAGTCCTTGGAAATAGCAGTCCCCTGAGGACTGCCCAGATGGCGACTTGTTGCTGAGATCTCAAAAAGTTTCACAGGTGATACTTAATGTCTTGGTTTAGTTACATAAATAGTGTAAGCGTTAGGATTTTGAAGGGAAAAGGTATTTTTGCTGTTGTGAGTTAAAAACAGAGGGAGAAAAAGTTTTGTCAACCAAAAAAAAGTTGTTTCACAGTATAGGCAAGAGGGTGGTGTACCAAAGTTATCAGCGGAGAAAAGTTTTGGTTTTTTTTTTTCTTTCAGATACCAGAACTGATCAACAAAAGAAGCTGTTAGCAATATGAGAAAATACATTTTTCTCAGGAAGGGTATTGAAAGAAAGATATAAAATTCTTTTGTAACAAAAAATCTTCTATCAAATATAAAATGAAAACTGAAACATATTTGGAGTTTTTTTTTCTTTAATAGTGGGAAAGAAGGGGAAATCTATTTCTTGGTAAAATTTAGAACCAGCCTATATTATAATCCCAAGTATGCTCTGATGAGACTCTTCTGTGTTGTTCAGGTTATGTACCAGGTGGAAGGATTTGTTGACAAAAACAATGATCTTCTGTACCGTGACCTCTCCCAGGCCATGTGGAAGGCCAGTCACTCTCTTATTAAAGCCTTGTTCCCGGAAGGAAACCCTGCCAAGATCAATCTGAAGAGACCGCCAACAGCAGGTTCACAATTCAAGGCTTCTGTCACTACCCTGATGAAAAATCTTCAGACAAAAAATCCAAACTACATCAGGTAAACTACCCTGTGGTAAAGCTTTGGTGAATCAGTGTTTGGATTTAAATGAAATATCATTGTGAAATCAGAAAGGATGCTTCTGAAGAAGCACAAGGGTTAATAAATATCTTCTTAATAACAGGTGTAAATTCAGTGTGCTGGGTATTGACTGAAAATTTTTACTGTCTCCCATCATATTTAGTCTGCTGTGTAGAATATGTTGGCTGGGGTTTTTTTGGGGTTTTTTTTTTTTTTGTTTGGTTGGTTGGTTGGTTTTTTTGGGGGGCGGGGGGGTTTTGGTCTCACTGTCCGTCTGAATTGGCATTATTGAGACATCTCCCATTCTTGAACTGCCTGGATTAAAAAAAAGTAAAAAAGCTTTGTCCAGAAAGTGCGACTGCTTCCCACAGCTTCCCAGGAGGGGAGCAGTTTTGGAGCACTGTGTGGTTGCTGCTCCCTAGGATATGATTATACTGCTGCCCATACTGCAACTCCTTTGGGACAAAAACACCTCATTGCAATGTCTGCCCTAGTCAGAAGGCCATCTCTTCTTCTCTGTAATTTTAAAGACATGAATGACAAGCAGCAGTTCTGGAAAAGTGGGACAAAACATGGCCCAGGCTGGCAAAACACAAAGCCAACAGAAAGTGAGCTGTGCATTTCCTACAATCTTAGTGATTGTAGGATGACATATGTTTGTAAGGACATATGCACTGATTATAGTATATGAACAAATACATACATAGATGTTATTTAATCATGACAGTGTGTTGCAGCCTTCATTGTAAGGTTTCAAGAAATTAAAAATAGCTTACCTGTTCATGCTTCTTTCATTTGTACTTAGGTATATTAAAAATGATTAATATACTGATATCCTAGGATGAGTCTACAGAAGTCTAAGCTTTAAGCTTTAAACTGGCAATAATAACTTTCATGTAGAGTACTGTAAAACAAAAGTCTTGCAATATCTTTCTTCTTTCACTTTGCAGGTGCATAAAACCCAATGACAAAAAGGCTGCCCATGTTTTCAATGATGCCCTAGTGTGCCACCAGATTCGGTACCTCGGTCTCCTGGAGAATGTCCGTGTCAGAAGGGCAGGTTATGCATTCAGACAAGCTTATGAGCCTTGCCTGGAAAGGTACAAAATGCTTTGTAAGCAGACGTGGCCCCATTGGAGAGGACCAGCCAGGTAAGAAAACACTAGTATTCTTACCTGTGACATCTCAATAAATAAAAATGATTATCTTCCACAGACTCTGATTTTTTTCTGTTTTTTCTTTTGGTATTGAATTAAAATTCAAGTATTTTAACAAGTAACCCAATGTGGCTGAAGTGTTTTACTTCTGTTTCATCGCCTAGCACTTGTGCCAGACTGTCAGTGCATTTCACTGTTGGGAAACCTGTGCTTTTCAGTGGTCTTTTCCATTCCCTGGCAAAGGTGATTTTAGTGATGAACTAATCTACTAAAGAAGCAGATTTTGCATGTGAGCAATGAAAGCACATTGTTCTTAAAGTATATTGCAGCCTTTACTGATCTGGGCCTGAGAGAGAGACTGAAGTAGAATGAAAATGGCTAGGTAGTCTGGAATGATCAGAAGGACATTTATCTGTAATAACCAACTTTCTAAGTATAGTAGCATCCATTCTTTTGAAGACAGTCATACAATCTTGCTCTGACCTTTTAAAAATAATTTTAGATAAAGATTGCTGAACAACTATGAGATAATACCTCTGGCAAATCAGTTATATTAATCATATAATTTTAAATTCCACAATATTAACAAGGATTTTATGTATCTTTATAGGTAACTTCCTAGTTAGGCAAATGTGCTTTTCTTAATTCTTCTTACACGTGGTCATCCATAAACATGATTTGAATTAGATTTCTAATTTCTTTCATAGTGGATTTATGTCTATAGCTACAGTTTAAGTTTTTAAGTTGTCAAGATAATGGTGGAAGTGCAGTATCGATAGCTACAGCAAATCTTTCTTTCGTGAAGGTCTTTCCATTTCCTCTCTTTTCTTTTTTGTAGGCATTTATAAAAGGCAGTTGGTAGAGCATAGAACATTAGCATTTGTCAAACTTGTCAGTTTACTCAGAGTAAGAGAAAAGTAGGCCATTGCTGAGGCTGCTAAATGAAAATTGCTCCTTTTTCATCAAATTGTTCTGAATCTTTGCAGTGATCATTCTTGCCCTTAGCTAAATAACTAGTGAGTAAATGAGCTAGATTTTCAATCTTCTTATGTCAAGCAGTACTTAAGAATTTAAAATGTGCTTTCATATACTTTCCATAAATTAAACTGTGAACGTGTAAACTAAGAAGTCTTAGAGCTGGGCTGATGTTTGTTAAGCTCATTTTCTTCTTATTAGGGCTGGTGTAGAGGTACTGTTTAATGAATTGGAAATCCCTGAAGAAGAATTTTCATTTGGTAGATCAAAGATATTCATCCGCAACCCAAGAACAGTAAGTGAAAAATGTCTTCCTTGCAAAATCAAGCCATCTTGCCTGAGGATAGCCTGCTATGAACTGCAGAATTCCCTAGCTGGTTACTACAGAATTTCCTAGATACAGTGCTTTGATATGGTAGTGTGGAATATAGCACTAAAAAAGGCACTGTTTAATGTTAGATCCATTAAAATTGATATGAATCAACACTAATGAAACTGAGAGGCAATGAAGACTATACCGTAGTTGTCAGACGGAGTTTAATGTAGTCTGCATGCACTGAGTCGTGGCAGCGTATCTTCCTCAAATCCTGTGCAGGTATCTGCATACAGCTGTGGAGGTGAATAAACTAAAAGGTGTCTGAAGGAGGACTTAAGTAAAGGAGAAATTTCTCTTAAAATATTTCTGTTATTAATTAAAGTATTTTTTATGTTTATGCTTATATTTTTGTGGTCTTTTCTCCCCTGCTATTTTTCTCCTAATGTCAAACAAAAACCTACAATATATGCCCAGCTCTTCAAACTAGAAGATCTGAGAAAGCAGCGGTTGGAGGACTTGGCCACTCTAATTGAGAAGATTTATAGAGGTTGGAAGTGCCGCACACGCTTCTTATTAATGAAAAAAAGCCAGATTGTGATTGCCTCCTGGTACAGGAGATATGCAGTAAGTTATTATCCTTACTAAATGGGGGTTCTTTTTATCATTTAGTAAAGCTTTTCATTTTCTTCCTTGATATGTACAAGAAGTGTTAAAAGAATTCAATTTTATATTAGTGTTTAAGCACCAAAAATGTGCACAAAGGAAAATTTCGTTTCTGTGGATAGCTATTAAGTATTTACTTTGGGCTCAAATGATTAAAAAGCTCACTAGAGTCCTTTAGCTCAGGGAGAGTAGGATTTTGTGGCCCAGCTGGGGAGAGTCTCTTTCATTCAGCTAAACCAAATGCAGTGCCATCTGGCATTTACAGTGTTCTCAAAGCATAAGGTTAATGTGTATATACATGTGTGATTCCATTGAATTCAGTTGTTTGTAAGGCTTTTTGTATTTTTGCCTTATTTAGAACCTTTGCATAGGAGGCTCAGAAATGCGTGGGAGAATCCCAGGGATTTATTTTAATTATAGCTCATAAGAATCACAGTTCGGTAGTTCTTACTGATACAGTTCTAAAGCAGTTTCAAATCTCTTTGTAGTCTGGGTCTTCTGTGTTATTATGAATGGACATACAAATTTCATGGGTTTTCATCAGTTAGTGAAAAACATTGACTTACATGATAAACAAGATTTATTGATTTTAAGTTTTAAAAAAATTTAGATGTTTTAGGTGCATTTCCTTACTATCGAAAGCTTTGTGTGCATATCAGAAAACTTGATAAAATATTGTATGATATAGGAAAAAAAGCATCTCCTTAAACTGCAAATTGCAGGATTGATAATTACTGTTTTCCAGTTTACAGGCACTTCTGTGTATCATCTTGAAAGCCATTAGGGTTTGGTTTGGTTATCTTGGATAATTAGAGAAAAATATAGATATTAGGAAAAAGTATGGTTATTTATATCAGAGAATAAGTGTTTTTATGCTGTAAAACTCTTCACTATGGTCTTATGTGATTCAGTGCACAATGTTTCTCGAAACAGCTTTATTATAAAATTGCATTACAGCCATGTTTCTTCATTACTATCTCATACAGTCTTAATGAATTAAAAATGGAGTTACCACAGCTGTTTTGGAACATCATTTGACATAAGGAGATGAAAACAGATATGTGACCAAATTCACGTTGTTAATTTCTTAACTATAGGACTATATTGGTTCACTGGTAAAACATGGCAGCAATTTTCTTTGAATGCAGTCTGACGAATGCAGTTGTAGCAAGACCCTCAGAATTAATCATGGGTGAGGATGGAGATAATTAGTGGGCCTCCTCATGTGGATGGAAGGCACCAGTCTCCTAAACCAGCATGGCTTTTAGGCACTGTGATTTCCAAGGTTTAATAAGGAGTGCGTGTCCCTTGCGTGAACAAAGCCTTTTGACATCTCCTTGCCCTGGAGGCTTGGCTAAAGGAACTGCAGGCGCTCGCTTATCTGTTCCCTCACAAGGCATGACCTGCATCGGTCATGGCGTACAATGGTTTCTCGACTTGATGTTTCCTAGAGAGGAGTCTTTTTAGCTCACTTACAGGGGTGTTCTCTGTAATCGAGTGTTGAGTGTTAAGCCTGAAAGCCTTAGTGTTAAGCCTACCAGCTGTTGTCCTCATAGTACTATACTAACCACTTGCCTACTGGGTAACTGAGCTCCTTGGAAGGAAAATGTTCAGCTGTCCAGGAAATTTATTGTTCAAATTAGCATACATGGAGAACATCCCAGCATTGCATTCAAGAATCCATGGGCTTTTTTTCTTCTCCTAAGTTACCATCGGTATTTGGTATTATAAAGGGACTGCAGGTAATAGGAACAAGGAATAAGTCGTAAGAATAGACCATGAAAAGCATAACGAACAAACTTGAGCATTTGTGACAGTTTGTATGCTACTTGATTCATGGGAAAGTGAAATAAAGTTGTTACTGTTAGCATCTAAATCCACATAATTTTACGCTACTGAGCATGAGCTTGGTGTTTCTGTAAACAGAATATTGTCCACATAACGTTGTTGACATGTTTTGTTTCCTTTTGAGTTAAACACAGAATCCAAGCTCTGATCAGCTTGTACAAAAGTTGTTCACATTTTACATTTATTGTAAATGTAATAAGTGTTACATTACATTTATTGTATCCTTAATTATATTTTCAAATGTTAACAATGAATATCTTATTATACACTATTTCACAGTCATAATATTCTGTTCTAAGCATAATATATTTATTTTCAATACAGCAACAGAAAAAGTATCAGAAGATAAAGAGTTCAGCTATTATAGTACAGTCATACATCAGAGGGTGGAAGGTGAGTTTCTTGTTACTGTGGCTGTCTGCAGTGTGAGGCGCGGAGCAGATGAGGAAACACCTCCTACAAACGCACTGAGCCTCTTGGCACTTGTGCCTGCTGCTTGCTGAGCTGTGGTGCTATAGCCATTGTTAAGCACTATTCTTTGCCATAGAAAATGTGAACTTGTAGCCTGGGCCATTTATCCATCCAAACTGTGTGAGCGGAAGGTTGGGACTGTACTAAACTACTGGACTATCCTTGGGGCATCTTCTGCCAGAGAGCTTGGAAAGAGGTGCCCTCTCTTGACATGGGCTTCAGGATTTGAGTGGGAACGAGGGAGTCTGGTGTTCAAAGCAAACCTGGCTATGTGCTACCCAGCAGTACAGTCACCGCCGTACAGGGATTGTCTAGGGCTCTCATCATTGGCCTGGGAAAAACTGTAACCTTGGACTGTTTTGGAAGAAATAACTAGTAGTTGGCAGTCATTTTGCAGTTTAACAGAATTCTCAAAGAGTGGACAAAACTGAAAGCAGGTATAAAATGAAGGCTTTGGGTTGCTTGGGCAGTACTTTTCTTGAGTGTGGTCTTCAGTCCTCCTTTGTGTCCTAAGTGGAGGTGTGAAACTGCTACGCTTCACTGGTGGTGAATGAGTACCTTAGTGTTGCTTGCTTGTCCTCTGCCTCAATTTGCTACAGCTTGGCAGCTTCTCTGAGTTGTTCCTGCTGCATGGAGGGAGAATCCTGCAGCCATAGCAGAGGCTTCAGGAGTGGTTCTGTAATAAGAGATAAAACTGAGGTTAACAGCTCACATGAGAGCAGCCACAGTGCTTAAAGCAACTACTGCTGTGCAGCAACAGAAAACATGTCTCTGGGCTCTTCTGTTTTCTTCTTAACCTTTCTCCACCCCATTCAGTGCAACTTTCCCCTCTACTTAGGGAACAGAGAACTACCTTTACTTCTGCAGACAGTTCTGTTCTCAGATGGGGGCAGGCTGCAGTTATTATCTATAGGTGTAAACAGTCCTCTGCTGCCCAAAAGGATTTAAACTTTGCAAGCAAGAAGCTAGCCTAATTTGGTTTTATTCCTTTTCTTTGAGTTTTACCTTCTGTCTTTAATTTTTGTTTAAATTGGTTAAAAATATCCTGGTGATTTAATGGTTGAGGTGCTGTCTTCTCCCATGAACATTATTTGAGGGAAAGCTGGGTAAAAGCATCATCTCATGTCGAGTTACAGTTTACTGTTTGTGAATGGAAGACATATTCTTCTGAGGTAGAACTGCCATGAAGCCTGGTATGCCAGTAGTGTGGCCTTGAAGTGTGACCCTCAGCCATGCAATTTACTTATGATGTATTGTTTATTGCAATCTAAATGGATAAGACAGCTACTGTGTGGAGGAAATGCATTGTTGCCACTGTACAGATAGAATAAATATCTTCGGTCATGCAGCAGACCTGGGAGAGAACTAAATGTTGAACTAAGATCTCCTCAATTTCCAGTCCCAAGCTCTTGCTTGTGTGCAGTGCCTTATCTGGAACTGAGAATGTTAGGCTCCATAGTATTTATGAATTTACTTGTTTGGGGATTTGGAGGCACTGTGTTTTGGTTTTCCCTAGATTTGCAGCTTTAAAATCACTAAGAAATTATGGTGATTTGTAGAATAAAATATTATTTTTCCATTGGTCACAGGCTCGGAAACTTCTTCGAGAACTTAAGCATCAGAAGCGTTGTAACGAGGCTGCCACAACAATTGCTGCTTACTGGCGTGGTACCCAGGTAAGAAAATGGCAAAAAGCTCTGCATTTGATTGTTGATTGTTTCTACATAGGATGAAGAAGACACTTCAGGATAAAGTTATCTGGGAATATTTTTGATTGCTTAAACTACTGAAGTTTTATTTCTCTTTGCTGCTAACATGTTTCAGCTGGTGCAATCTGGGAAGCTGGGGCACGCTTTTGTATTTGCTGTTTGTAGTGACTGGTTTCTTTCTTTCTTTCTTCCACCATTGGGAACTTGCAGTAACCTTTTCTTCTCTAAGCTTTTCTATATCCCATTTTCAAATGCATCACAGGCGCGAAGGGAACTGAGACGACTGAAGGAGGAGGCTAGAAATAAACATGCTATTGCTGTTATTTGGGCTTACTGGCTTGGATATAAGGTACTTCATGCACATATCACATGCCTCCCTTCATTACCCAACAATATCAACGTTTAATCAGTAGTAAATAGTGAGAATGAATGACTAATACAATGACATAAAAATAATAGAGCATGATCATTAAATCCTTCCATTTCCATTCATGCAACACTTAATAATTTTCTGACAACATTCTGTATGTCAGTTTTTTGTAGAGTAGGAAATTCTTTGCATGGCAGTGAAATAGTGATTTGCACTAACAAGCCATTAGACTAGATTAATAATAATTAGACTATAGTATTCTCTAATTAGGAAATGCATTTAACTACATGTAAATATGCAAGGCATGTTTTTTTGTGGGGGCATGGGAGCTGTTTTTCATTTTGGTTCTTTTTTCTGAACAAGTGCTTTCAGTGACACTGTCGTAGAGATCCAATTGAGATTATCATGAGGCTGTATATTCTGCACCCTAGACAGTCTTCATTTAGAAGTTCAAAACAATGCTATTAATTTTACTAAATCTTTATTTTTAATCAGCTTAATTGATTCTCTGGTTGTGATTTGAAAGAAAATTTGAGTAACTGCAAGTGAAGTATGGCTTTATGACCTGATTTTTTTTTAGCAGAAAATTATGTTAGCTTGCAGTTCTAAACTTATGGCCCTAGAAAAATCCCAGGAATTCCAGCATCAGCTGTTTGTTTTCAGAAGCAAAGTCCCACTGAAAGATTCTTGCTAATCCCCAGCCTGCAGTTGTGGGTTATGTGAACATTTGAAATGCTGTTCACTAGAGGTCAACATTTTATGGGTTTCAATTAATAAATTCTTAACTTAGTTGAAAAACATATTCAATAAATCCATTATTCCAATAAGTTTTAAACATCGTCCAATTATTATTTGGGGCGGGGGGGGGGGGTCATGCTTCTCAGAACGCCTTGCAAACTAGATGAAGAGGTGTGTTCAGATTACCTCTGAAGTATAATGCTGAGTGTGACCTTTGCTATTTGGTTACAAATCTATTAGATCCATAATGAAATGGCAATCTTGGAAATCAAAAAATAAGCATGTACAGAATTTCCCTCACACGAGAGACTTGCATCTTTTCTGTTCTAGCTTGATTTTTAGGTAGCTGTATAAGTTGATATGGATGCTGTTCCCTCTCCATTTATTTTAATGCACTAAATTGATAATTTATTTTTAACCAGAGTTCCTTTCACCAAAAAAATAAAAAAAATTGCCCAGTACTGCAGAGGTGATACTTATTTTCTTAGGATTATGACAGTCTTTAGAGTTAAAAAGGACAAAATGAGAAAGTAATGCAATAGTGTTAGTTCTGTATTAGAGCTTCTCATTTAAATATTTAATAGATTAGGATAATTTTTTTAGTAGTTGTTTGTATCAGTTGGCTCACAGGAATTTCTTGAAAGAATGCCTTATTTTCCTTAAATATTTTCCTCTCCTTATTCCTGAAAAGTGCCTGATAAAAGATAAAACTTACTAATGGCATCATGTTTTATCTTTTCCCAGGAGAACATTTAAAACAAAAGTTTCTAAAAGTTATCTTCAGAGATCGCTTGCTTTAAAAAAAGTTATAGAGCTCAAGTACTCACTTTCTTTCCTTTTCACATGGCAGGCAAATACTTGGCTAGGCATGGTCTCTGTTTTTAAAATGCTGTATAGTAGGAATTTTTATTCCATACAAATGAGTGAAAACATATTCTCTGAGAGCCTAGATCTAGTGCAAATTAACCTTTCTAGCTACACTAGAAATATGTGCAAAAAGTGTCATTGGCGTAGATTGGAACTGCTGTTGCCTGAGTCTGTTTGATATATAACTTGGCAACTGCAGACACATTGCTAGAGCTACTGTGACTGTCTGATCCTATACTACTGGAACTCTTTTATTTTACTCGGTTTTTATCATCAAATAGCTGAGTAACAAATGTATTGGTATAGTCTAACATGTGAGATTCTGTTAAGTTGCCTGTACATGCCTTTGTGTTTAGAATACTTTGCTTTCCTAAAATGAGAATTATTGATGAAAGGTAGGTAGATGCCTATCTCTTTGCTTGTATGTGAGGGAGGCATTATGTTTGAGGGGTTTACCCCATCATTGCATAGAGAAGAAGATAATTTACCAGGGTGGAGGGTTTTTTTTAATGTACGTAAAAATCAAAATAATAAAAAAAAAACCCTCCAGAATGAAAGTCTCAATGCAGTGCCAGTGATTCATCACTACATACACAATTTTGGAGTTGTTTCTGGAATGCCCAAGCACTTGTACTTAGAAGAATTGACTAGATAGTAAGGTTTTAGTAAGTCTTGATTTTCATACACATCATTTTGATCATGTAATTGCAGGGAAAGTTCTCAGTTAGAAGTGAGTTACAGTTAGCACTGATTGCAAGGTGTGCGTGGCAGATAAGATGCAAACATTGGTCACAAATAATGAGGCTGGCAAAATTCTTACCTTTACATGTCATTTAAGCAACGGTGGAGGCTTTTATTGCCCTCGTATGTGGCTTCACACCATTTTCACGCTGACACATTGGGTTTTAAAGGTTCTTCCATCTTTCTGTATCTTAATTGTAAGGTGGCTGTTCTGTGTGGGAGAAGCCTTTTCCTGGTCATTGTGCTGTCTGCATCGGGCTGTCTCTTTTGTTCACTATCTAAACCTTTTAGGCTCGAAGGGAATTGAAACGCTTGAAGGAGGAGGCTAGGCGTAAGCATGCTGTTGCAGTCATTTGGGCTTACTGGCTTGGACTGAAGGTACTTTCTCAAACACTCCCTTCTGTCAACATGAACTCGATAAAGCGTGGCATCTTACTAACACTTAATAAACAAGCAGTTGGGTGGGATGAGTAGTAAGCATGATTTGACACAAAATCACATTGTTTTGTCATGGACTTTCCTGAAAAATTTGTAAGCTGAAAATGCCACAATATACAGTAGTATTTAGCCATTTGATGGTTTTTGTCGTATCAGGAGTTTTAATTTTCAAGTGAGAGACAAATATCAGATTAGAGGGACTGTATTATGGTTGTTGACTTAAAATTTGACCTACCTTGGCAGAGATCCTGTCTGGAAAGATTACAAGCATGTATTTTCTTATCGTGACCTCTGCTTGTTTGCCTGGGAAGTAGGGGAGAGCTATTTGACACTTATTGCTGCTCATGTTACACCCCGTCACCCCAGGGTCTAGGGCACGGTCTAAAGCTAATAGTAATGTACTGTCGCTTTCATCAAGCCTTTTCAGGGCATGGCATCGCACGCAGTTACCTATGGCTTGTGGAAGCCGTGACTTCCTAGAAAAGCGGAGAGATGCAGTAGTGGCTCTTTTGGTTTCTTTCCCTTGCTTTCAAGAATTGAAACAGTAGAAAACAGTAGAAAACACATTTGTAATCTGTAAAAATGTAGCTCTGCTCTGTGAATAGACTATGCAAATGGCATCATGAGACGTTTCAGGTTTGTGCCCGAATGATTTACATAATGCAGTTCTGCTCATTTTAGGTTTTCAACCATAATTTTACAAAAGCAGTCCTGAAGAATGCAGAATTCTAGAGCAGTTTGGTTTGGCTTGGGTGTCACTTCTGCTAACAGGGATGTCGTAGACTACAGATATATCAAAGGGAACAATTTGCTTGATAATGCAGAGAAAAGTCCAGCTCTTGTGTTCTCTTACTTGTTCTAACGATAAAGTGGGGTAATTATTTACCCCATTTTATACAAAAGATATATATACAATTATGTGATCTATCTATAAATACATTATAATACTACATGGAAAACAGAGCGGATAACACGAAGAGCCATTTTAAGAAGTCATTCTGCAGATCAGAATCGCAGTTTAGGTACTACTGCCAAAGTGGGTCTGTTTTCATGATTTTAAAGCAAGAATATGTCCCTCCTGAGAACTAGAGACTGTATATATCAAACAGCAGCATTTAAATGAAAACTGATGAATCCAAAACCTTTAAGACATATTACTGCAGGAACAAGTTTTTGCCTGTCTGTGCTGTGGCTTTTCAGTGTATTTTTTAATAGCGTAAGTGGCACTTTTCTCTCAACTGAAACACACAGATTTTTCTGAATAAGAGCATAGTCTCTAGTTTCATGGCAAAATTCTACCTATATGCCACGGTTAGGTTAGCGTAGACAACTCTCGGTTGCCTGATTGACAATATATTTTCACCAGGGCATATGGAGGTGAAGATTTAAAGTAAAAATAAGTGATCAAGATTAAAGCCTTAATTCTTCATTTATTTTTTTGATCATGTTATAAGTAGGTTGTAATAGCATTCATGGTACCTTCCAGAGTTAGGCTTTTCTGGAACAACGTGCGTTTCTCAGTGCTTGCTTTCTGGCCTCCCCGCAGTGCCAGTCGGCCCTTTGTTCCCAGTCGATTTGCATACGTTGCAGCTCATGAAGAATAATAAAAAGCAACATCATTAAAGAGAGTCTGTGAGGACATGGGAAGATGTGGGATGACTGTGGCTGAAATAGGTTTGAGTGTGTTAATTTCCATCATGGAATAATAAATAAGGAGTATACATTAATTGGCACTAAATCTTACAGATATTCAGTGTATAAGAAGTCAAATAATTTTTCTTGTGAAGCAAAGAGAAAAAAACTATTTGTAATATTTGCACAGAGTGAAGAGGCTGAATGCTGTCGATTTTGTTGATGCATCTTAATGTATAGTTAAAGAAAGCCTGTGTATTTGTGGTTTTTATTCCAGAATGGTGACAGGTTCTTGCTTTCCAAATGCTGGCTTATGTTAGATGTATGGCACTCGGGGGGGCGGAAGGTGTGCCAGGATAAGCCAATTGAACTTTTTGTTCCAAGCTGATGTGGATTTTTTTCTATGGATTTCACTTTATTTTTTGGTTCCAATGAACTCAACAACACATAGGAAGTTAGCTAAAACCACTAAATTTGCTCTGGGGTAAATTATGCAAAGCCACGATGTTTTTTCTGGTTTCTGCTCAAAACTCTTAACAGGTGTGTTCCAGGCTACCAAAGTTTGGAAAAGATGGGTGGATGTTTCAGCTCAGTTGATGTGAGCTTGGGCTTCTCGTAAAACTCCAAACCAGCTGTGCTTTGTCTCAGATTGGGCTCTCTTAGGGGAGGAATTTAGGTACTATGCTAAGTGGCACTGATAGAAATACCAAGGGCAGAAGAAATATTCTGAAAGCTGTCTGTACAAGAATGTATAAAAAAAAGTATTATCACCTGTAAAGGTGGTTCTCAGTAACCGCTTTTATGATTTCTGGATAAGCTTTAGTAGCAAATATCAAGCTCACTGACATTAAACAACGTGTGTGTTGATACTCTGCTCTTATCAGACACCAAAAGCTTGTTTTCTTTTTGGAAGACTGCTTGTATGAAAAGATTTTTTTCATGCATAGGTTTGCTCTGAAAAAAATCGCTTTTTTATTATAGTTAACTCTGTGCATTAAGAATCTTAAAGGGAAAAAAAATCAGAAACAGTGCAGCAGTTAACTATGTAACTAACGTATGGGTTCAGTGTCACTTCAGATGCAATAAAATATGTATCGCTAATGATACCCCAAGTTTTGCAGTCCAACTTCATGCCAAAGTATGGGAAAATAGTCTCGGAATGAAGTGAATTCAATAATGTTTGAGTATCTTGCCTTTTCAGAGGCAAGTCTTTAAAATTATCTGTTTTAAATATGTAGCAACTCTACTTGGGTCATCTGAGGTAACTTTTTGACCTTTTGGTCCATGGTCTGGTTCATATGTTTTAGGCGTACCCGGTTAGTATTCTTCTTTCGGGGAGCACTTTGCACGTTTACATACTTTTTTCATATTTCTGCTCTAGAGCTTTATTAAAAAAAAATATACCCGTGAAAACAAATCAATTCCTTCTATTCACTTTGAGGGTTTGTTTCATTTTTCAGGTCCGCAGAGAGTACAGGAAATTCTTCAGAGCCAATGCTGGAAGAAAAATTTATGAATTTACCCTTCAGAGAATTGTGCGTATATATTCATACAATGTGTACATGCATTATCTGTGCTTTAAAAACTTATTTTCTAGCAAAAATAGTAACTGCATAAAGGCTCTGTTAGTCTTTGTAAATAAATGTCCAAGTTAAGCAAATGGAAAATTGACAACTCTAAGTGCTCTGATGTTGTAAAGAAGGAATAGTATCATGTTTTGACAGTATGGGAATGGCACTAACTAAGCATTTGCCAAACTTTTATTATATCTGAATCTGCATTTCTCAATATACTTGGCTTTTTTAATTCATGGTCTGGTTTCTTGAAGCTGAGAGTTGTGGTTTGGTTGCTGTGCTTTTAATGACAGAGCATCTGCTTTTTCTTGCTTATTTCAATAGCTCTGGTATTTGAAGATTAATAAAACATCTTGCTTCAATTTTATCACAGATGCAAAAATACTTCTTGGAAATGAAGAATAAGATGCCTTCTTTATCACCAATAGATAAGAACTGGCCAGCAAGACCTTACCTTTTCTTGGATTCAACTCACAAGGAACTAAAGAGGATTTTCCATTTGTGGAGGGTAGGGTACATTCTGATCAAGTCTATCCAGAACTTGATCACATGATTTTCAATAGCTTTGTTTTGTTCGTGAAGAGTCTATTTTTAGGAAGTATTTCTTCCTGTTCTAGCCAGGACGATTTTATTTCTTTGGAAGAACTGTTTCTTTTGATCACCATCTTTGGCCTTCAAGGGATATAACTATACTGGCTATTCGTTTCTGGGTCTAGGAAAGAGGAATGCTTCCTGCCGTCAGCTTTTAATATAATATTAAGCCAATATGCATGTTGCCCATTAATTGGTGGCTTATAATGTTTGTGTCTATGCACTAGGTCTTAGACCAATATTGGAAGTACTCAGTGGAATTTTTTTTACTTATGAACTGCAGTTAACTGAAGTTTGTTTTGGATCATTGGATGGAGAGAACAGCGAGAATCTATATAACTGCTCATGGGACATTTTACTGGTTTAGTGGGCTGTGTTTTCTGTGAATTGTCAAGGAACATTTTTTTTATTATTTTTGAACCTGCAGAGTTCATCCTCCCAGCTCTGTTTTGTTCTTTATGTCTGCTTTGTTCCACCACTGTGGATCTGTATATTTCTGTGAACTTTTTTATCAAGGTATTGCAGTGACTGGAATCAGATGGGTTTAGATTATGACTAATACATGCTCAAATGAAATATGCTTAAATGAGATATTTTACAGATTGTTCTCAGTATAATTCAGAGGTATCTAGAATGGGTGACGAGAAAAAACGCCTCTGCTGTTTGTTGCTATGCTACAGTGGCATGTAGGATGAAGCTGAGTCACTTCAGAAGTATACTAAGAATGTGCATCTTGAGCAATAAGCAAATAGTAGTCTGGGGTGTTCCTGCTTCAGATCAGATTTTGAAGGATAATTTATGGTTTGTTTAACATATCATGTTTTGTAGTGTAAAAAGTACAGAGACCAGTTCACAGATCAACAGAAGCTTATATATGAAGAAAAACTGGAAGCAAGTGAACTTTTCAAGGATAAAAAGGCTTTATATCCAGCCAGGTAATGACATCTTCTGGCATGCTGCTTTTAATGTACAATAAATTCAATACCTCTGCATAGATTTAGGAAATTAATATGATTTTGCATTTTATCTCAAGCAGTGAAGTGTATTCCCTAGTTTGAGAAGTCTAAACACTTGGAAATATTTTACTGTATGGGTTATTGGCTTGCTAAACAACAGTTCCTCCATGATTTTACTTTACATTCCTAGAAATTGATCTCAGTTTTCTTCTAAATTAGATGTTAAGTTGCAGACTTCTAATCCTGTAGTACTGAGCACTTCTGTCCAAAAACCATGATGTTTTGTTGTTCTAAGCCCCTGTGACCTGTTTGCATAGTAAAAAGTTTGAGAACTGGTAGAGAGGAATAGCTCATCCATTCCCCTAGTTTCCATCACGCTGGTTTCTGCAACCAGTGAATGTAGAGCAAACTGAAAGGCTCTAAGGGACAATGTCACTTGGAGGTGAGGCAGTGCCAGGGAGCTCTCGTGTGTTCAAACTTCCTACATTGCACATAATGGTTGAATGCAAAACTAGGTAAGTTAACAGTTGCATATGCTCATATATCCCTTTTTTGGGAAAAAACACTTTAAAAAAATGCATAAGTGTTTATTTCCATTAATTTTTTTTAATTGGAGACTTTTGTAAAATGTGAAATATCTCTACAAATAAGCTTTTTTTTTATTTCTCAGATTACTGAATACCTGAAAACTGATGAATTCTTGTCATTGCAGTCTGCAGAGTTAGCATTGCTTAAGAAATTGCAGCAATCTCTCTACTTAAGCAACATGCGTATTTTTTGCATGCAGTTAAACTGACAAAGTAGGGTTCTGATGCCTGTGAAAGAAGTTAAGAAGTTGAACTTTGAGTGAATATGAGCTTAGAAATTCTGTTTTTCTTGAAAACAAAGATTCATCAATCTCTGAAGCAGTTTCTTTCAGATGCCACAGTTTGAGCTGAGCAGGAATAAGGCACTGTTATTCTGGAACAGGGTTCAGTAAAGGGGGGAACGGGAATCAGGAGCAGTTGATGAGGACAATTCCATGTGTAGACAAGCTCTGTTTGGATGTTTGTGTGTTATATTGTTTTTTCACTCCAAATTAGTAAAAAGCTGGAATGCTTTCCCCACCCCTGACTGTTTTAGAAGCATTTTCCTCTCTTCTTCTCTTATAAACTGTTTTCAGAGCTGATTAGCTACTGTAATGTTTTTATTGGCCTATGGTGAAGGAAATTGTTGCATAAAGTTTCTGATTAGTTAGTATGGTGATAATTCATAGGAGGTAGCTAATTTTCCACGTGTAATATAATTATTTAAGAATACATAGGGACTCCTCTTGTGTACTGAAATACCAGTACCCTTCCTTTTCTCTCACATCTGCCTTTGTGCCAGAGATGCAATTACCAAGACAGTGCTATTCCACATAATATATTGGTTCCTTTTGGGCTCTAGTCTTGGCAAAGCTTTGCATTTAGTACTTTGACTGTAATTTATCAAAATGATTAGTTAGAGTGACTTCCAGACAGAATATATTCAGCAGCTATATTCACCAACTCTTAACTGATAGCAAAGCTGTTATTGTAAACCTGAGATGGATAAAGACCGGGTGAACTGCAAGTGCAAAAAGTCTTGATGAACCGGTACACATTTAACAAGCAACAGCAGATCTCAAAAGCAAGTTCTTGTCTGTTGCTTTATGAAATACTGTGAAAGAGCAGAGCTGTTGGTCCTACTGAAGTTGCATTTCCTCTGTTTTCACGAACAGAGACTGCTCTTGAGTGATTTTAAATCAAAACCGATTGTGTATACAAGGATGTATTTGTGTCTGATATCCATTGCAATTTGGCCCATTTAATTTGAAAACATCTCCAGAGCAGGAAAAAGAAATCCTATTACAGACTTCAGTGAGAAATTTCTCTTTATTCACCAGTATTGTGCTATTAATGTATACAAGGTTCAGTGTCTAATACACATACTGTGTTGTACCCCAGCTCCTCCTCCTTCCTCCCTTTCCCTGGCATAGTATGCTAGGGGATATACATGCACAGTACTTCATCGAATTCCCGAAGTTATTTTCAACTGACCTAGTATGTGTGCACAGCACAGGTTAATGCTTGCACGATTGCGCTGAATTAGCGACGGCACCAGCCTGGCTCAGGGGTTGGGCTCAGGGAGCTGCAGTTTGTAGGTCCTTAGTAGGATAAAGGACAATATATTACACAAATGAACACCATGTTAAGAGCTCTGTTTGCATTAAGTTGTGTGTTGCCCTAGCTGTCGTGTTATAAAATAGCGTATTATTTTGTGTTGCTATGGTGTAAAATGGGTAGAAATCATGAATAGAGGTTTCTGGGTTGTTTAGAGTACTCTTTTGATAAACATGAGGCAGCTAATGACTTTCCCTGGGAGACAGTGTAGCCAAGTTTTTAAGGAAGCTTCTGTCAGAATAGAATTACTGAAAATGAAATTTGGGGCTGCTTTTAGTTCCAGAGAGCTCAAAGCAGAATGTGCCCATTTCGGAAGGTTTACCTCTGCTCTGAGATTCATCTTTAACTCCTGTTCCTCCTCTGTTCTCTGGCAGTGTTGGGCAGCCCTTCCAAGGGGCTTATTTGGAAATCAGCAAGAACCCCAAGTACAAAAAGCTCAAAGATGCTGTGGATGAGAAGATCATTATTGCTGAAGTTGTGAATAAAATCAATAGAGCTAATGGGAAGGTAATAAAATAGCATTGCTTTATCCAGAAGGGTAGACCATTTTTTGTTACAAATAAATTTAATTTCTGTCATGGAATAGTCTGAGGAATTTTTCTTTAAGTCTTTTTTAATGGCAAGCTCAAAAATGTTCAATTTGTGTAAATTGGTGCTTTAAAGCACTCATTTTAAATTTGGACAAGGATTATTAAAATCTTGTTTGGGTTTGTGGTTTTCAGAAATCGCTTCTCATCAACTGGTAGCAGGCTGTTGAGTTGCAACTAAATGTAGTCTTTGTACTAAACCTGGTTCTAGTGTTTGCCAATTGGAAAGTAAATATTTAGAAAATGTTGTTCTTGTTCAAGTATTTGGAAAACTTAACCTTTGTCTTTCAGACTCTTGACTATCACATCTTATTATGTTATAAAATTGTGAGTGAAATACTTTGTTAGCTGGGCCTGTCATCTTCTGATCGATATCGTAAGCTTTTTGGAATGAAAAGACAGTTTTCTTTCATTAGTTAAATATACCTGTTAAATATGCTAGGTACTTTTTCTTTTCCATCAAGCATAGGGCTTGCTTTGCATTTATTAAAACAGGAAGTATTATCCTCTTTAAGTCAATTTAATTGTCACCATATCCATCTGAATGTTAGAACTAGCAGATCTCAGCTTCTCAGATGTAGATGTGATTTATGCATTGCAGGAGTGAAATTAGGTCGTCTTTTGTTGATGCCAAATTAATTTTTCAGTTTAGAAGGAACTAATTAAATGAAGACAATATCTTTCCTGTACTTGCATGGGCTATAGCTGTCAAGATTTTTTTAGGAAAGGAATTATCTTAATGAGCTATGGTCTCTGTGCTTAAGACAGCCACCTTTTAACTACAATGGTTAAATATTTTTTTCTTTTAAATTCTACATGGAAAAAGGTTTTTAAAAAAACTATTTAATTGAATTATCATGATATTTGTAATAGGTTTACACCTAACATAGGTTGTCCTATTTGAAACTTCAATTTTAAAAGCTTTTTAAAATGCATTTTTACTTGAAAAAATCTGAGAGTCTTTTAAGAAGTCTTTTCTTATATGTTTAAAAGCTTGTGTATGTAGATTAAGTTCTCTTTTGAAATGTAGTTTATTATTATTTTCAAAAATGAATTTAAAAATAAATTCTTTAGAAATATATGTCATTTGAAAATATAGATATGTATTCTTGGAAAGAATAATTCTGATAGGTGACAAGAGGAGAACATAGCATTGAAAATGCCTAAGCAATTTGTTGCAGAACAGCACAGTTTAGGTGCATAACAGTAGGTCATCTGGAGGTGTAGTCCTGAATTAGCTGTCACTGAGAAGGTACGTTGGTTATCCTGAAGACTGACAGAGCATGAGAAATGAGGGTCATGCCGATTTGCAGGCTCTGAGTTTGTTTCTCGATTTTGTAACTGTAAACTAGTAATTAAAGCAACTGTTTATATGTAAGCATGTGCGCCAAAATGAGCTAAGCTCCTCAATCTATAATTAGACACACAAATAAATTTGACCTAATTTTCACTGATCTGTGGCTTTTACTGAACTTTAGCTGCTCATGTTTACTGATGTGGGCCAGGCTTATTAACTGTATGATCTGTGTCCTCAGCAAAGACCAGTTCTCTCTTTGTGTAGATAATGATTTTCATTTTTTATTTTTGCAGGCTACATCTAGGATTTTCTTACTAACAAAAAATAATGTTCTCCTTGCGGATCAAAAGTCTGGAAATATCAAGTCAGAGGTTCCACTGGGAGATGTTACTAAGGTGTCCATGAGCTCCCAAAATGATGGTTTCTTCGCAGTGCACCTCAAGGAGGTAGCTTACAACTTTATAATGTATGTCCGTTCCACATGCAGCGATATAAAAATTGGTTATTAATTATCTTCTAGCATTAAATGAATGGGGTTAGCCTGTAGATTTAGGGCACTGTTATTGACCTTTGCCATATCTCCAGAAACTTGGATTTAAAACTACTGAAGCCAAACGAGTTCAGTTATTGCATCATGAACGATAGCTTGTGAAAATCAGGCTTCATTTTTTGCTGTGGCCTTTTCAGGATTAGAGTTTTCCATTAGTTAAATGGCCCTTTAATCTGTTTTTGATACCTTGTGACAGTGTTTCCCTTTTTAGCTGCTTGTATCACTGTCCCTGACACACTGGCAGAGTATTTCTCTCTTCTGTGTGGAATGCCAGGAAATACACGTTTTGGCGTAGCTGGTTTGGTTACCCACTTCTAATGAACTTAGCTCAGTGCTATATTTGTTTCTCTGCACTGTCAGAATTGCTCTGTTGAAGTCATTAAGCTGGCATTTGTTTTCTTGTTTAAATGGATTTGAAAAATGCTGTACATAATGCCTTTTCATGTTGAACACCTTCATCCTAATGTTGGCGGTGTTAATTGGTTTCCATTCCTTTCTGAAATTACTGTGAGCTGTTGTGGTGCAGCCGGCAGATGGAGGCAGACAGAGCACAATTTTGTAGGAGAACTGAAGGTGACCTTCTTTAGGGTCAGGAGGGGCTTGTAACCCTCTGAGCAGGTTGGAAGTTCACTAAAGAGTGCATTGCATTTTGAGCCTGAGCACTGCACTGTGTCCCTGTTTAATTCACCAGACAAAAGACTGCAGCTGGATTGCAGCAGGATGACTCCTTGTGAAACCTGCTGCTTCATTGCCACATAATATTTTGCATATTTTAGGTTTTGGTAGTCCTAACTACTTTTCTTTCCATTCCAGGGTTCAGGAGCAGCTGGTAAAGGGGATTTCCTGTTCAGCAGTGATCACCTTATTGAAATGGCCACTAAACTCTACCGCACTACCCTCAGCCAGACCAAACAGAAGCTCAACATTGAGATTTCTGATGAGTATGTTTCTTGTTTGTTTACATTTCCTTCAATGTAGCATGATAAAAAGTCAAGCGTCTGTGTTAGAGAAATGAAGTCTATTGTGCAACTGATACTTCTTTTCTCTTTACAGAATAATTGTAAATAAGGGACCAGTTTTCTGTGTGCGCTCATTTCTAGTATTCGTTTGGCTCTTACTTCCTTGAAAGTCATTAGAGAAAATGTCCTTTTCTTAAGGTAGTTTCAAATAGAGCTATGAGGCAGAAATGTTGCGTTAGCTTCATTTATTCCTATGAGATGTGTATTTTTCAGTCAATGGGGACACCAGGTGCCAAGTTCCAGTGAAAACAAAAAAACACAAATGAAAAGCACCTTCCCCTAAACATACATAACAGTGGTGCTAATAATGTAGGTCTATAAAGATCTACCTTCTTTTTTGTGGAGGTGAAAAATATATTTTTAAAATTCCGGATGATGGTGAAGAACCACTTTTTTTTTTTTTTTTTTTTTTTAATAAGAAGTTTCAGTCTCAAATTAAAATTTCTTTCCATTTGGTTCTGTTTCATACCTTGGCCTTAAGTAAGAATCAGATTTTCTTCATTCCAGGTGTTTACAACCCTGGAATAAAAATGGTTCTCTTAGGGCAACTTCATAAAGTCTGTTGCGTAGGAGTCCGTCGCTCCCTTTGTTAGTCATGCGTTTTGTTGTGTGAAGTGCCCCCTGATTTCAATAGTGTTGATTTGAACTTTATTCATTTTGAATAAAGAAGAAGAAGTTGGAACTTTTAACACCGATGAAATAGAATTTCTCGAAGCAAAAATTGAGCCTCACGTCCCTCTGCACAACACTGGTTGTATTCTCTAGTTCTGATTATAATTACAGTTTGTGTCTGTTCAGATTTGAGGGTTACTTAAAGGCTAATTTTGCTTGAAAATGACATCTGTCATTTTTTTCTTTGTTCTGTTACCAGCTGTGATTTAATTTACTTTTACTCAAGTGTATGTGCTTTAGCCTCTAAAAGACTTGCAGCTGTCCCCAGTAAGTTTCTAGTTTAATGGCTGTTACAGTGGAGTAAAGGACTAGAATGAAATGAAGTGGCATTGCACTTGTCTGGACTGCCTGCCTGCCTGCCTCAGGCCTGGTTGACGGGAGTCTTGCCTTTGGGGTTGTAGTTTTGTTTCTTGTCTTGGAGACTGAAACCACTCAAGTGAGTGTTGTTCTTGAATGTATATAGACTAAATAACGTAAAGTTTCCCCCCCCTTTTTCTTAGCAGTCTGTCTCTGTTGATAGTGAAGCATTGCTCTCCTCTCCCTTCTAGAGTTTGGACCTAAGCGCATGTGCGCACACACATGCACGCAATTAGGAACTGAGGAGAAAATGTGGCCCTTACTTTGACTTCTGTATGCTCCTATAAGCAAAAATGCCGACGATCAGGGGTATGTCTAGTCAGAGACATAATGTTTGCCTTTACATATGCTATATGGGAAGAGTGGCCTAGGAGTAGGGGCTGCTGCACGAGAGGGAGGCGTTTGAAAGGAGGCACTTTGTCTGCTCGTGTTTGTCCGTGCAGTCCTAGGCAAAGATTGCAGACTTCGGAGAGGTCTAGGAAAGCGCAGTGTTGGTGACATAGCTGATGGCTCTAAGACCTATTTGCATTTTCGGGATGCTTGCGTGGCAGGAAGCGCTGAAGAAGTTAATCTTTAAGTGCCTGGGCTGTTCAGCAGGAAAGCTGGATTGAAGGGCAGCCCAGCGCGGCGCAGGCCACTTCCTCCCCTGAGCTCTGCCGTCAGCTTGATTTGTGGTTTCCGGCAGAAGAACAAATTCTTTGAAGTTTTTGGCCTCTGCTGGAGGACTTTTTAAGGATGCTAAAAGGGAAAATCTGCCTTTATTACAGAGGACTTTTTAGGTCAGCAAGTGCTGCACATGAGCCAAGATGCAGTGCTGTCGTCTTCATTGCTCTGAGTCTTGCTCTCCGGATCGGGGAGGTGGAGCTCGAGGCTCCGTAAGAAGAGCCTGTTGTGTTTTAAAACAATTGTCCAAACTCAAAGAAATTTCTCTTCCAGTAGAAAATGGAGGGTCAAATCCAGATTTATTTATCTTTGGACTGTAGGAAGCATCTCACTTGGAGATCGCTGGGGAGGAAATGAAATTTCCTAATTGCTGGGTAAAGGGCTGTAAAGGCTAACTAAGGATTAGAAATACGAGAGCTGTTAAAATACCAGATAAGCTAAAGAAATGTAATCCAGAAGAAAAGTGCTCCCAATGTTGTTATAGAAGTATTTAGCTTCATTCCATGAAAACAGAAAGGTCCCTTTGAAGACGGTGAAGCAGTAAGGAGGAGTCTGTCCTGTGTTCCTGGTACGTTGGCATTCCTGTTTTAAATTGACTTCTTTGGAAAAGAGCAGCAAGTAACTGCTGGGAAAGGTGCAGAGTTACAGGCCACAGGCATCGTGGCTTTCGTGAGGGAGACTCGGGCCATGCTGTTAGCCTATAGCTTTTTATTTCCAAGCTCCTATTATTAATACTGACCTGAACGTGGTATCTGGCTCTTCTGGAGTGATGCTGAGAACCAAGATGACGTCCGTCACGAGATCAGGAGACCCCTGCCGCTGTGCCATTGAAAGGAACGGGAAAAACCTGAAACGCGTTTTTCTTCAGGAGTGAGACAACGCGTAGTCATTGGCAGCCCATCTCTGGACAGGGGTTGCCAGTGCGCAGGGTGAGGGGGAGCCATGGCACGAATGGGGGTGCCCGTGGGGAGGCCGGAGCTGCCCTGAGCAGAGCCAAGGCTGGCCGTGGGGCCAGCCCAGCCACCGCCACCACCAGCCTGGCGCTGGCAAGGCTTCGGGTTTGTTGAGCAGCACATTTGCAGCGTGCCGGTAGGAGGGCACGTTGTGGGCCTCCGATTCGCATCCATGAAATGGAGATAACATTTTTACTGAAGTATTTGGAGACACTTGTATAATACAGTAAAGGCCTAAGATAGCTCAGATTCACCATTCTCCCCAGATTCTGCTGAGTTTTGAAATGCTGCTCGCCTGGAGTAATTATCCCCCTTGCCTGAGTATTTGGGGTTTAGTGGATGACCTGATACATCTTTTTATGACTGTGGCTTCAGCCGCCTGCTGCTGAGGAGACTTTTAAGTCACAGGACTGTTGGTCTTTGGGGGAATAGGTAGATGTCTGGCACTTACTCAAGGTATTTGTTTTAGTTTATCCACCTCTAAAATGGGACAAGTGTTTGCTTCCCATACAAAGAATGTGTTGCTAAGATGACTGGTTTCTGTATGGCGTGTTAAGAATGTGAATTTCCGCATGGACAAGTAGTAGTACCAGTATTTGCTGCTTTGTTGTTTTCATATAGTATTTTATTTTCAAAAAAGCTATTTTGAATGTTACGCTTTTACTACAAGATTGCAGAATCTAGTTTTCAAAGGTACCCAATTCATTGACATCAGTAGATAATTGAAAATAATATCTTTGGTCATTTATTTATAGATTATGTTAATAATGTTTCGAGTTCCCTTCTGATTTTTGTTACCAATGTTATAAACAATTTCCAGAGAAGTAGTATCAAATATCTTTCTGTAGTTACAGTAGCTTACGGAAGAAAGAGTTTCAGAAAAGACTTTTATTGCTCATGTGTTTTTTCCACCTTTAACTAAATCACATTTTATTCCTTCTCCTAGGTTTCTGGTCCAGTTCAGACAAGATAAAGTGTGTGTGAAGTTCATACAAGGCAGCCAGAAAAATGGCAACATCCCAACTTGCAAACGAAAAAACAATCGGCTTCTTGAAGTGGCTGTCCCTTAACTGCAGTTGGTCACTCTCCCTTTCACGGACTTGTTTCTTTGTAATAGTGCAATTTTAGATGTTTGGTTTTTCTGATTTTATCCCTTTCTGAAGCTGCCAGTGGCTAATAGCTTTAGAAACCCTTGACAAAATATTTGATCAATTGACTTTTTAATCTTTTCTTTCATGCCGTAGTTTTAACCCACAGAATGCCGATTTTTGCCCAGTGAGACATTTTTACCAGCTGTATCTGTTATACGTGAGACATTCTCTTTGTTTAGTGGCCATATTTTAGTGCAGCATACCATAAAACCACATATTAATGATAAATTACTCATATATTAGAGTAGAGATCTGCTTAACAGAAACTATAAAGGATCTTGATGTTTATTGGTAACTTGTGCCCATCGTCTTTTTATACCAACCTGTGCTGGTCTTCTAAGGGGCTTCTTGTTGGCCACCTTTGAAGAGACTGGCAGGACTGAGACTCAAGCACTAACTTTAATAATCAACACTAGGACGTATGTAACTTGATCTTTTAGTAAACACAGCACAAGAACATCTAATTTTGCAAAACAGAAGGAATGTATGATTATACAAGCAGTTACATGCATTTTTTTTTTAGTAAAAATGCAGAAATTTTGAAACAGGATTTTTAATTAGGTCAAATGTTTTTAATGACTTTATACAGTAGAAAATGGAGCAAAATTAAAGAGGCTTGTTTCTTTCCCAAGCAGTATATAGTTCAAGGCATATTTTATGTTCTACTTTTTTTCTTCAATTATCTGGTCAAATTAGATCCTGAAAAATGCCATAGTATCCATAACGCAAGTAACTGCTAGGTATTTTAACTGTTAGCTATCAAGTGAAGGGTTTGAGCCTTTCTTTTAGATATTGGCATGTATAATGTGCAATAAAACATACATGACATTTTGTGAGAATTATTTATAATACATTTTTGTGTGCAAGAGAGGATTGGTGCAGCCTGCATAGACAATGTAGGGATTAAAATAGGTTTGTATTGTTAATTTGCAGGTTTTTTAGAATATACACTACAGTTGTCAATTTGGGAAGAATAGTTAGAATTAAAAATTTCTTCATTTGGGGGTCTGTATATAAATTGGTATTATGGTAATAAAACTGTTCTAATTCTGTGCTGTTTGGTACCCCTACGTTATAACCATATTTTTATATTCCATACTATTTTATAAAAGTTGTGTGCCTGATGTAAATGCGTGCACAGAAAATACAATCAAGAACTGCATTATAAACTTTCAGTGTAACTGATTGCACTTAATCTTTTATAAACCAGAAGCATTAGCTGAAATCCTTAAGGGGAGCTGAACTCTTAGGTAGAAGTAACGACTCAAGTGAAGGCTTTGTTGAATGTGACTAATGTGTTGATGTGAGGACAGTTGAGAAAGCATTGTATTTTTGCAGTCTGATATAGGATAGATTAAGAGCCTGGGTATCTGTTGCGCAGTGCCGAAAGTCCAAGCATAAATAAAGTAAAGATAAAGAAAAGTTCAGAGTGTCGTTAATCTCCTGCTGGTGAAGGTACGTAGTGCCCCTGGCTGCGGAGGTTCCCGTGGGCAGTTCAGGCGCAGCGCTGGCTCTCTGCGATGGACGTGCGTTCGGTGCGACAGGCACCATAGAGCTAACGGTGGCCGCCTTGCCAGTCTGAAAAAAACAGCTGTTTGGGGGTTTTATCACATTTTGGTTTGGGATTAAGATAAATGATTTTGCTGTGATGTGGGTACAAAACAATTGTTTTAACTGGTTTCTTGACACTACTGTTAAAAGTCTGTGCCCATGACCTTGAAAGGTGGGAGTAGTCAAAAAAATGTAATTTGCAAACTATGCTAAAACATTACCTCTTCTTTATGATCTTCGTTTGAACTCTTCTTTTAATAAT
Source organism: Dromaius novaehollandiae (assembly GCF_036370855.1). Lineage (NCBI taxonomy): Eukaryota > Metazoa > Chordata > Aves > Casuariiformes > Dromaiidae > Dromaius > Dromaius novaehollandiae. Next base: position 32,983,817 of record NC_088104.1, read on the forward strand.
TTTCTTAGATTAGTAGTTTAGTAAAATTAAAGCATTTTAAATGTACTGTAATTAGAGGTGCTTATGAAGAAAACCTTAGTATCAATTTATAATGCAAAATTAGGATTCCATAAAATTATTAATCCATTGCCTTAAGAATGCAGCCTGTAGTAACATGGTATTTAAAATTTTGTTCTTCCCAAAGCCTGTATTCAAATTCCTGCTTGGTAAAGACTGGACAGGTTGCAAAGCTGTTCAGGATCTTGGAAAGCTTACAGTAAGAACCACAAGGGGCAAATTTTAAAAAGGGAACGAAAAGTAAGGGAAATATGCGCCTGAAGTCTGATGTAGTCCTGTACTTGCTTGTGGCTAGGAAACTGGAGGGTTTAGATGAAATACTGCTGGGATATTTGACCCATCACATCCCTTTGATTCTTTTGATCTTTGCAGCAGGTCATGATAAAAAATTACTTTAATTATATTCTGTATCTGTTTTTAAAATAGCCATACTAACATAGCACTGGAAGGGAGGGAAATTCATCACTTTGATTTCTGTTGTGCCATTTCTGTTTCAGGATCTTTACAATTTTTAACTTGCATATTAGCTCATACTTTGTGGTAGTTACCTTTTGACACATAAATAATTCTCAATGTACAGAGCAAGTTTTGCTGAATATAAATAATTCAGATATGCTAGTTGAGTCATGGTATTTTGATGTTTAGATTTAAGTATCTAGGATGTTAAAAATAAAAGTGCAAGATCAGTTAGTTTTTTTCTTTTCCTCTGTTCTCTTTTATAACCTACTATCAAATGGAGTTGTGCAGAAAAGACAACGCTCCTATGGTGCTAACCTTACACATCCTTTTACCTGTAAATTATTATTTGTCATTTGAAAGCCAGGCAAGGATCATTTAAAAAAATGAGATTTGTTTCATGAAATTTTACAGATTTAAATAAAATTCTGTTCCTAGACCTATGCTTTCTCTATATCTGTATCTTCCTTGTTACCATCAAATCTGAAGAGGGCAAGCAGATTAGATTTTAGGTTAAGTATATATATATTGGTCTGTGACTTCAGAAAAATTAAATTTTTATTTTATGCATGATTTCTTAAGGGGCAACGTGTGTTTCCAAATGATGTAGGATAGTGGTTTTCAGTGCCATGCTTCTGCGCGGTGTGGTGTGAGGGAGGTAGCTCTGTTCCTAGGCACTGCTTTCTTTGAATAGTCTGCTAATTCAGCTTACCTAATGTCAGGATTTGGATGCGTTCCCTGGGAACAGGATTAATAGGCCAAATTAATCTGATTTTCAAAAAATGGCTTTGAGTCACAGACCTGTCATATTCTACATGTTTCATGTTGTCACTCTTTTCCTCTCATTTTTTCTTAACCATTTTATCCTGACTTACCTATATTTTGTTCATCAAACAAATTACAGAAGAAAAAATTAAAATGTAGAATCAGAAAAAGCATCTTCAGTTTTAATCCAGCTTTGATCTCTCCTTCATCTTTGCCAAAAAAAGAGCATTCTTCTAAATGCTTCTGGAAACGGTTCAGGGGTCTGAGAGGAAAAGAGATCATTTTCCCTGATCATCATAACTTTCAAAGTTAATTCGTAAGCCTTTATATCCTTAGTCTTGAAGAACGAAATATTTTCCATATTCTACAGGAAAAGGTCCTAGTTATTTAGAAAATGGCAGTGTAGCACTATGGCTGTTTTAAGCTGGGAGGGAGGGAGATGCACATGTCCATGCTGCTTCGGGCATTAGAACTTCCCACAAACGCGAGTTTCCAGGGCACAACTGAAAGGGGCTCAAAGGGGTGCCGCCAACTTAAAACGATGCAGACAGGTGTGAATTCTGGTTTTCTTGCTATCTAGCTTCTGTCTTTATTGGAGTATTTTGTAGCTTCCACAGACCAGTCCATTTTCGTTGACAATTGGGGGGGGGGGGGGGTTTTTTTTTTTTTGTTTTTTAGAAGAAAAACCCTCAAAGTGATCCAAATTCTCTGGGAGCTGCTTTAAATCATGTAGATATTTATCATTTCACTGTCCCATCACCTTCCAGTTAGAAATAACTAAAGGTAATTGGCATGTGGTTCCAGAGCAATATTTGGCAAATTGCACTACAGACCTGACTGTCTAAAAGGATGTGACCTGTTAAGTAGTTTCAGAAGACATAATGCAGGCAATGTTGTCCTCCCTCACAGGGAACGGCGCTTTGCTGCCAGTTGCAGTTAGTGAGACTTTCCATTTTACCGCTAACTGGGGTGCCTTTCTCCCAGAGAGGTAGATAACGGTATGCTGAGCGTATGGAAAAGCTCTGTTGGTGAAGAGTTTCTTGGCAGAGCAGCACTTGCCTCTGCTGCAACACCAGTTCCATACATACGAACAGGCACTGCTTTAAGCACATACAGTCTCTACCCTACACAGAAAAGCCATGTCCTTTCTTGCAGGAAAAAAGTCGGCAGCAGTGGTCGCTCAGTCAGCAGCGATGGATCTTTCCGTTCTTCTGCGCTTTTTGAAAGGAAAAAGTAGTAGATGAGGGATTATCTGAATTTACAGCTGCTGTTAATAACTCCTGTAAAAATGTGCTTATACATATGTTGGGGCAGGTTTGGATTGGCTGGCCTCAAAAAATTAACTATAATGCATGTGGAATGTGAAAGCAAGGAGGAAAAAGCACTCCTACCAGTTGGTCTTTTTTAAGGAAACATATAAATCACCACTTCATGTCTAGCCGTGTATGTCCATGGTAAACTAGGGCAATTAAAGGGTTGGGGTTGCGAGAGGAGTATCAAACTTCATCCCAATGCACTATAGCTAGAACCAGTTCTACTCCTGTTCCCTTACTCACATGGGTGAGCTGGCTGTTTAGGCTCTAATTTAAAATATGAGCAAATTTTGAGGGCATTGCAGTAAACTTTGATTACATGAGTGAAAAGAAAATCTGAAGAACCTGAATATTTTTTCTCAATAATTCAGTGGATCTCCAAGGCTGCACCCTGCGCTTCACCGGAGGTAAGGACCTCTCTGCTGTGTAACATTCTGCTCACTGTGGTCTTCAAACATTTGGGAAAAGCCAAGTGGAGAGGGAGTAGTTTTAAGGAATAACTGCACCCTAGAGTGAATATCCACTTGAAGCATGCACGCTCCATCCATTTCAGCTGTATTTTCCACTTCTCCATTATTTGCCCAGCTAAAAATCTAAAAATCCTTGTGCCAAATCCTCTTTTGCTGCTCTTTACCCTGCATGAAGGAGCAGGCTGGCCGTGCTAACAGTAGTGTAGCAGTCCTGTAGGGAGTTTGACTTAATATCTGACTTCTAGAAAGCAGCAGCAAAGTATTTTGTTATATTCCACCTTCACGTACCACGTGTCGAAGGCATACTGTTGCAGACGGTAGGATTCATGGGGCTAATGCCAGCTGCTTTACTGCAGGTCACAGGAACGTAGCCCTGGCGCGTGCCCTCCCGGCCGCCCCTCTGTGCGGAGGCACCGTCAGAAGAGGCAGGCGGTCTCTGGCGGACGTTATGCTTGAGTTCAGCGCTTGGCTGACTGCGGGTCCCTGTCCAGAGGTGCTCTTTCCCTTCTTGAACAGAAAAACCTTCTCACTGCCTGGCATTTCTGTGCTGGGTGGGGTGCATGGGGACCCCATCGTCTGGCATTTCTGTGCTGGGTGGGGTGCATGGGGACCCCATCGTCTGGCATTTCTGTGCTGGGTGGGGTGCATGGGGACCCCATCGTCTGGCATTTCTGTGCTGGGTGGGGTGCATGGGGACCCCATCGTCTGGCATTTCTGTGCTGGGTGGGGTGAATGGGGACCCCATCGTCTGGCATTTCTGTGCTGGGTGGGGTGCATGGGGACCCCATCGTCTGGCATTTCTGTGCTGGGTGGGGTGCATGGGGACCCCATCGTCTGGCATTTCAATACCACCCCCATGGCCGCCTTTGCTGGGGAGACGCGGGCTGTGCTTCCAGCGGGTGAGGAGCAAAGCAGAGGGCACAGGGTGGGCAAAGGTGGCAGCAGACGTTTTGGTGGCGTTCGTACCTCGCGAGTTTTTCCTTCTGGGGTAAATGAGATAAAGAGAGAAGGAAAGGGGAAAAGGGAAAGTTAGGTGAGCCAAGCTCTGTCTTTGGGCTAGCTTTCATCTCGCAGTTGCTTTGCTCTCTGGCAGTATGACAGGAGCTGGAGTCTGGAGTCGGATAACCTTACTGACAATCACAGTTTCGGGTCTTTGTGGCTCAGAGAATTAAGGGAAAAGCAACCTCATCAGGTGCCCAGTTATCGCAGACTATGGAGAGGAAGATGAGGAGGTGAAGGTACTGTGAGCGAGTAGAAAAGCTGCTGAGAAGAAGCTTAACCAACAGCTTCGTGAAGCCCTGTTGCCTCCCCCGTGCTTGGTGCCTATCGGGGACCCTGAGGGATCGGCGCGCCTGGCTGGTTCCTCGCTTCCCGCAGAGGGTGCGGAGGGGAGCGGCGGCGGTGGCCGGCCTCAGCCCCGGGGTCTGGCCTCTGGGCAGGGATCTGCTGCTCCGGCACAGCGCAAAGCACTGGGCGTCTGCAGGGATCCTGGTAAACATTTAATTTTTGTTAATAAGTTCAGAAGTTGCAGATGAGCCTTTAACTGCAATGGAAGGTCCTGAGAGGTGATTACATCCTGGACTTGTTAATATAACACAGGGAACATGGGCCTGTGGAGACAATCTCCTGTGTTTTCATGAGCTTTTCTGGGGATAATACAAAGAATAAAGAATAAAAAATTTCAGCTACATCTGTTTGTAGGAGAAAAGCATTTATTTTAAGCTAGCAACAGCAGCTTATTGCAGCATAAACGTATAGCTGTTTCCAGCTCCGGGCAGCCCGTTACTGGCGCACACGCGTTCTCCCTGGCAGCCCTCGTCTTTGCTCGCTGTCTTCAGCGAGGGTTGTTGTATCGACATCACGCGAGAGCAGCCGGGCTCCTGGTGGCGGAGATGGCTTTTAATCCTGCCTGGGCAGTTTCCTCCCTTCTGCTGAGGAGGAGGTAGGATTTCTCTGAGTAAAGAAACAAGACAAAGCTAGATGAAAAGTGGAAGAGGACCATAGGGCAGGAAAGCGGCAGTCTGTGAATGAAGTGGATCACATAAATCCGGGGGTTATGCTGGGAGGATGCACGACCGTGAAAACGCTGCTCTTTCCTCCCTCTGTGGCCCGGTCTGGGAGCGCTTTGGGGGAGCGCTGCGGCCAGAAGTCCGGGGTGGAAGAGCAAGTGCTTTGGTAGACTTGCTCTATTTTTGCATTACTGCGCTATAGATACTTTCCAGGGTGCCAGTCCTGGTCTGTGGTGCTATTTAGAGGCTTCTCTTGCCGCACTTACTCCTCTTGCCATTGGTTTGGCGCTGCCAGATGTTCCTCTCACCCACGTCGCTCCAGCGGGTGCCGCAGCCGCAGGCGGCTGAGGCCTTTCTGCCGCACTCTGCTAGGGCTCACGCACGCTTCGGCTTCGTTCGAAGTAGAGTGTAAGCTCAAAATAAAGAAGAAGAAAGAGCCAGCTAGGAAAGGGAATGGAGCTAAACAGGAGCAAAAAAATCAGGACTGTAGCTCCATGCTCCGGTGCTCGGAGGCGCCTGCCCAGCGGGCAGCAGGACAGCAGCGGCGAGCCGAGGCTCTGGGGGGATGAGAGGAGGAGCAGGACATCCTTCTCCAGTCGATTCGGGGTTGAGGGCAACCTCAGGTTGGTGGGGGAACGAGCCTGCGGGGCTCCGAGCGGGCGGCCGTGGCCGTGGCACCTCCGCAGGCCCTGCAGAGCACTTGCTTCGCGTGTGGCTGCGCGTACTGCTCCGAAAGCCAAGAGAGCAAAGCAAGCCGGTGTGGGAATAGCCCAGGCCTGGCGCGGCCCGAGGTGCCATTTCTCCTTGTTGAAGGATTTGGCTGCTTCGCTCCGTGGAGAGCGCGCCCTCGCTCACGGAAACCGTAGCTCGCTCTTTCTCTTCTTTTTTGGATCCTTGCACCTGCAAACTGACGCCGAGGTCACCCTGGCTTCAAGGATGTGCCTTGTTCCTCTGGAAAAGCATGATTTTACACTACCCGCTACCGGCCGCCTCTTTGCGAAGCGCAGCCCAGGGCTTCGGCCTCCCGCCACGCTGACGCTCTCGTCACACGTCCGCATCTGCACGGGGTTTGCTTTAAGTGCGCTGCTAATGGCACGGCGCACGGCACCGCGAACGCTGCTCTGGGAACTCGTGTGGGAAAGCTGGGCTGCCGAGACGGCAGGCAGTGAAAATGTAAACTACTGTATGATCGCGCCGCACACGCGTAGCCCCTTCAGCAGAGCTGGAGATGAACGACCGCGTGAACCCTTCGTCCCCCTCTCGCCGATGGTGAGGTTCCCGTCAGCGCTGTGGGGCCCGGGGCTCCCCGCGTGCTCGGGCAGGTCTGCGCCTCGGCGTCGAGCGGGTCGCTGCAGAGTTTCCAGCTGGGATCATCACGTCATTTCCTCTGCTGTTTGCTCGGATCCCTTGTGCATGTCTTCCCCCCCCCCCGCCCAGCGCTGCTGCAGGACGGTCCCCTGACCCGGCAGGGCAGCGCCGGGGGGAGGGAAGGGGTCGCCCCGGGTGCTGGAGAGACCCGGGCACCAGGCCCCGAGCGGGTGCCCGAGCTCGGGAGCAGGCACCTCCCGTTGCCACGTGCGGTGGGAGCTGCAGCGCGGACGCTTGGGCCGGGTTCTTCAAGCTGGCGCGCTTCCAGGCCCGGACCCTCGCCTCTATCTCCAGGGAGCGCGACGCGCAAACCGCCGCGGCTCCGCAGGGCGGGGAGCACGAGGAGCTGCATGCCCCGAGCTAGCAGAGGCAGAGCGCGGCACGTCGCCGCGGCTCCCGCGCTGCCCTGGACCGCGGAGCTGGGGATGGGAGCGAGAAGCAGCGCGGCGCGGCGCTGGCGGGCTTCGAAAGCCGCCTCCTCGGGCCCAGATGTTCCAGCTCGCATGTGGAGAAGTGTTTGTGGCCAGAGGCTGCTCCATGCTGATCGCTGATACTCTCCTGAGACAGCTTGTGACAAACTGTATAATAAAAATGCTGAAAATAGCACAGCTATTCCCTGGAAAAGCAAAGTTCCCACAATTCAGTGAGCTGGGAAAATTGTTGAACTTTTTTCGGACACAATGTGCTCTCTTTTTGTTCTCCACCCCTCCCGGGGTCTCTGCTCCTTTTCCTTGCGGTCCTTCCCTCTGCCAGCCCCCCGCGACGGCGCTCCCAGCCGCCCCGGCCACGCCGTAGAGGATCTGCCCGCTGCGCTTTGCTGTGAAACACCGTCCCACGCGCGGAGGTCGTGGTGGAGCGAGCTGCGGGCTGGGGCCTGTCTGGCATGGGATCACAGCTCGGCAGCCAGGTGTATTTATTTAAAATTGTTTGTGTTTATAAGGTTTGGGGAAATTCTTGAAAGCTTGAACTCAGCTTAAGCGATGCATTTTGATAATCCTTTTGTGACCGACAGCTCAATATAGTGATACATCTTATTTATCTGACCATTCACTCTGAAGACTAGCGATGTTTTAACTTTCAACCTAGTTAATAATTGAAGGAGTCAGCATGTTAACGTGTGCATTCACTTACAGTCTTGGTCTCACATGCCAAAGCCCCTCCTGGTGCTTTTTGCCCTGGATGCGAAAGTCCACGTCCCCACCACCCCCCGTCGCAGCCGCTGCCGGTGCCGGGTCGGCCGAGGCACGTTGCCGCGTCCTCGGTGCCTGCCGCGGGCTGCGGGTTTGCTGGCCGGGCGCTGAGGTGCAGCCAGTGCACGCGAGGCCGAGCAGGCGGCACGGTCAGGGGTCGGGTGGGAGCGGGGAGAGGGAGCAGCAGGGAGCACCAGGAGTTCAGGCGTGCGATGGAGGTGGCGGAGGTGACTGGTGAGGTGTGGAAAAGCGCCGCCTTCCTGATGCAGTGAAGTCGGTGCTGAGCTGCGGGTCTGAAGTTTAGCTGCCGCGTGATGCCTTGAGCACAGCGCTGCTGATCAATATAATCCACTGCCAGACCGATGCTCCGTCTCGAAACCACCAGCACCGTGGTCTCCGCAATGGACCTCATGGTGGACAACCTGTTCTTGTCCTTCAGCCCCACGGGACAACCAGGGCATCCCGTCTGCCCCTTCTGGGACACGCGATGACTGTTTGAGCATGTCGTGGAGGAGCAGGCAGGACCCTCTTGGCTGGAAGGACTCTTTTCTCCTTGACCGGCAAAGTCAGGGCTGTGCTGAAGGCACTTTATTCACCTTCCCAGCTGTCCTCGGCTCCGCTCACCCGCGCGTCCCGGCCACCCGCTGCCTGGCTCGGGCTGCCATCATCACCCCCTTCCCCTCCAGTGCAGCGGCTTGAGGACTACTTGTTCATGAGGCTTTGCTTCTGATATTTCTCTCCCTATTTATATGAATAAGAGAGCGTATTTATGCGTGTGGAGTGGCCCCAGCCCTCCCCCGGGCCCTGCCTCCAGCAGGGCTCTGGATCCATCACTCTGTAAATAAACACGGCCCTCAGTGGTGGAGAAGTTACTTGGCTGTACAACGTACAGAAAGCAGAGTCACTTTCTCCAGGATTTATTCATCAATTATAATTTGCCCTGGATGGGCACAGTTTGAACCATTTTTTTGGATGGGAGAAATACGTCAGATAGAAAGAGAGCAAAACGTTGTTATAAGGAATGACCGGATGCCCGTGTGCATGGCTGTGTGTTTTGTGTTTCGTGTCTCGTTACAGCATCCTATTAGCGACCCAATGAACATGCAAACGATGAGCCAAGGATTATCATTACGTTTGAGACAGTAAAGCGTATTTTCTTTAAGCTTGCCATTAGCGAGGATGTTGTCTGGTGCGTTTGGTGTCCCCGAGCGAGCGAGCTCATTTGCTGCGCCCTGCTAGCAGGACGGGGCAGCCGGCGAGGCTGCGCAGATCTCGCCTTGGTGCAAGCCCGCTTTTTTGCCTCTGGCTGCTGAGTCCTCCCTTGGACTCGTCAGGCAGCTCCCACGTTTCAGCAGCCTTCAGGCAAGGAGCAGTCAGCTGGGCAAGCCAACAGCTGAGTTAAAGCTAAAGCTAAGTCAGCTGCACTAAACGCTCAAGCTGTATTTTTAATTAAGGTTTTAATGGAAATGGCACAGCTGTTCCTCTCCGGAGAATATACCAATATGATGGTGCTGAGCAGTGTATTGTGGAAAAATGATGGTGCCAGCACCACTCCCGGTGCCAACGCAGTACGGGGGGCAAAGCAAAGTCACTGCGCGGGCAAGGAGCAGAGACGTGTTTCTTCAGGGCTGGTCTCCGGTGGTGCTCAGCGCCCTCAGCCGCGGTTTCCTGTGAAACCAGTCAGTAGGTGTCAAGAGGTCTCCATGTCTGGTGGGATGTGGTGCTGTTGGAATATAAATATTGGAAATGACCCTGTCTAGCTGGGCACTGAGAACCTCCAAGGATGGGAATTGCCCCGTCTGGGTTCACACTATGCCCTGCGATGTGGGTGCCTCCCGGGCTGTTAAAAGTGGGTGCTAAAAGCAGGTAAGAAATTTGATCCCTTATTCACAGCACAGAAGAGGAGCTCTTGCCACCTGCTTTATCAGTATATTCCCTTTATTGATTCATAAGATAAAGTGAGATTGAGCTGGAAGCGGTTGGAGAGGGAATTCAAATGCCTTTCCAGGCCTTCAAATATTGTGGAATTTATTATCGTTTCAAGACAGAGTCATGATCTGATCAGAAGGCTGGAGGGCCAGGGAAGCTTTAAACTGTAATGTAAAATTAATATCTCTTGGCTCGAGGTAAGCCACTTAGTTTCCTCACCATGACACAGGCAGAATAATATTTACTACTTGGTGCTAGCGTGAGGATTAATGTTTGCTAAGTGCTGTGAAAATGAAAATATTATTCACAGAAAACTTCTTGTCTGAAAGGAAAATTACGCTTGCAGAGGCCCCGTGGCTCGCCTCCGCTGGCGTGAGCCTCTTGTTTGCTTTTGCCTCTTAATATAACCCAGCGGCTCAGGAGGCTCGAGGCGTTTGCTGCCTGCCACCCTCCCTGCCGCGTCCAACGGGCGGGCGAGCGGGGAGACCTGCAGAGCGGCGGGACGTGGACGGAGAGCAGAAGGAGGTCTTAAACCGGAGGAGGGTTGAGCCGTTGTGCTCAAGACGGGTGGCAGAGCGCGGAGCTGCCCTGCCAGGCGAGGCAGGGTCGCCCGGCCCCGGGCCCGTGCTGGCTCGGCCACGGGCAGCAGAGGCAGGGGCCGGCCGCGGCTCGGGCAGCCCAACCTCGCCGCCGGCGGAGACGGCAGCCCCACGCCGGGGGTGGTGTGCGGGTGCGCGAGGGGCTCGGTCACCCAGCAGCACTTTCCCACAGTTCATGACTGTACTTACCGCCAGCGTCTGTAACCTGTAGACTTTCAAACAGCGGAGTCCTAGAGCTTATCAGGCACATCAGCCGTGACCTAAAATCTTGCAACCAAATTTTGCCTGGCTGAAAAGGGAGATTTAATGTCAATGTGCAGTGAATTATCTCCATCCCTTCCATTTGCGTGAAATTAAGACTATTTCAGGGAAGATGATGCTGAATTTAGACAAAAGAGCACTGGGAGGAAAGAAAACTATGCTATAGTCTGCAAGATGCCTTTGAGATGATTAACACTGTTCTCAGATTAAATGGGGTAAAATTGCTTCGAGATGCTTAAAAAAATCTCAAGAAAATACTGAAGACCTGCTAACACTGAGTGTCATTTTGACACTAACTGATTTCAACAGCAGGTTTAAAAGCCTGAAAACCAGAATAAACGAGTGAGGTGATGTAGGGTGTGACAACTGACAGTGACAGGGTTGGGGATGGGGTAATACTCAGAGACCATTTAGTAAGCAAAAAGGAGGTAATCAGGGCGTAGTGCAGAGTTACCTGATGTCTCGTTTCTTTGAATATTTTCCTTCTTGTCCTGGAAGAAGGATTAAATAAAATATTTACTGAGGTATCTTGCCTGGTGATCAGATCCCCCCCACTGCAAGTTATTTATCTGGTGCTGATATTAGAGAGGTCACTTTGTTTCCCGATGATACTACACCGATATGTCCCCAACAGCCGGAGGAGGGCAGGCTGCACTAGAGGATGGCTCCGGTGGCATTGACTGGGACGTTGATGTTGGTGCAGCCGCTCATGCCTCGCGCCGGTGCTCGTTCGAAGCCTGGGGCTCCGGAGGTCCGGGACGGCCCTGTGGCCGATGGCACGCCTCCCAGGGAAGACAAAAATCTGCCTTTCTAGGGAGGAAACAGGCCCAGGCCAGGCAAAGGTGAAAAAGTATTTCTTTACACTTATGACATAATGGAAAAAATTAGACTCAGGCTATGCGAGACTCAGGACAGAGGGAGACCACGGGGGTCTCGTAGGGCAGAGCGAGGTTGCCAGTGCTGGAGGATAACTCTGCCTCTTCACCTTCCATTTCGCATGTTTTTGCCTCCTGTTGTGGGGGAGAGATGATGGAGCATGATGGATCATGCCTGGACATGATCAATCTTCATCTGCAGTTGAAAGAGCAAACACCTGAAAGCCCCAGAGACAAGAGTGTCTCAGGCCTAGAGACATTATTTGTTGTTTATAAATGTGAGTTTCGTGGCCTAAAGCAATAGGGTAAGAACTCGTATTTACTGTTCTGTGTTGCTAGAGAGGCGCTCATATGCATAGCTTATCTACTGACAACCTCCCTACTGGCATTTGGGATTCAATATTACTACATATAAAACTGATTTTTGGCCAATAGGGCCACTCTGATATAAAATATTTGTTTCTGAACAGCTGAAAAGACTTCTGTCAAAATACAGGGCATTTATTTACTTTAATCTTTATTTGATTATGTATTGTGTTGCTGTGTTTTTCCAAGTCCTGTGACTTCCCCTAATCAAAATACCTTTGTATATGGCCTTGAAAGGTGTGTGAGCACAGCAGTCCTGCGTGCTGGGTGTGCGCGGGAGCAGGGCTCTCTGCTTCCCAGGTGGCGGGGGAGAGGGGCTCGAGTTGACGCTGGTTTGCTAAGACCCGCAGTGTTGGACTCGGCCATTTTGGTGCTCTTAATCTGGCAGAAGACTTGCATAAAGAAAGTTACTGCTCCATCTACAGAGCAAGCAGTTGTTTTGTTTTTAATGACAACACTGGATTCTGAGATTAATCACAGCAAACAGGAACTCATTGAACTGATTTATATCCTCCACGGATACGCAATTCTTCTTCAGCTGGGAGGATTTTCCCTTTTACAGAATTACAAATTCCTGCAAATGGTGATTGAACTGAAACAGAGCCAACAACTTCCAAGGTGCTTCCGCTAATTTGGAAGCCTTTTGTGAGCTGTAAAATAAAACGCAAAAGAACAGGCTTTAGACTTGCTTTACGAATCAGATCTGTGGCACCGTTCAGCACTAGGTGATGGTACTGCCATTCGGTTCTCATCTTCAAACCATGGCATGGTTGGAGAGACACCGCAAAGAGAAGGGCGCGGAGGGACGGGCTTGTGGCAGTAATCAGGCGACTCGGTGGAGGTGGCTGCTCACGCCCTGCGCGTCGGGGCGGCTGCCGCGACATGCAGCGCGGAGGGCAGGCGTGGACCGTGTGTCTGCACAAGCAAGGGAGAGCTGGAGGGAGGTGGCGATGGGGCTGAGAAGCGAGCGGCGTTTGCCAGGGCTATGCCTGGGGTCTCACCTGCTGGACGGTGGGGCTCGGGGAGGGACGAGGCCGAGCAAAAGCAGACTTCCAGCCGTGGTGCAAAGTTCACCACCCCGAAATCTCCGCCTCGTCACTTCCCACATCCTGATGACTTCTCTCACTCTTTGTTTTCCATGCCCAGCGCCCTCCTGGTCTTTCCCAGGCCTGTTTGCCCAGCCATGGATGTCCCCAAGACATCCTTCCTAGCCTTTACTCTGTCTCCTTTAGGCTTTGCTGCTGCTATGAAGTTTTATTTTGCAGCTGCAAGGATGAGGGCAAAATAAATCTTCATTCTGGGGCTGACAAAATTCACTGTAGCCCGCATGCTGAAAAGCCTTGGGCTGGCACTGCTGCCACATCTTGTTCTACTTAAACGGCTGCTTTTAATAGATCTGAAGCGTTTGCTTTACAAAAGACGTTTCCCTCTCTTCTAGCAGACCCCCGTACACTGATTTGTTCACTGGCGACGCAGGCGGGCTGTGGGAGCGGCTGCCAGCGCTGTGCTGCGTTAGCTCACGTGGCACTGCCACCACACGGACTAGGGGACCACCCAGCTGGAAATTTTCTGCTTGACTTCAGTTTCAGGGGGAGCTAGGCTGGAACCACCGAAAGGCAATTTAAAATGTCTCATGAAAGCACACCTCAGATACCAGCTCCTACCTTTAAATAACCATCTGAAAGTGGGGCTTGACAGTAGGGATCGGTAGCAGATATTTTGGGGTTGCATTCCGAGTAATTGGTAAGTTTGTATGTTGGACCTGGAAGGCCTGCGATAGCAAAGCAGCTCTCCTTTACCTTTACATCCTTATGTCTTTCCCATTCCAGTGCTCTCCGTGGCCTTTCCTTGCCATCAAGTATCTCTTGGCAGGGATTTCAAATGCTGTGAATCGCTTGACCACTGCCCCCTCCCCAGGCCCCCCTTTCCGCTGGGCTTGGATACAGGCTGGTGACAAACAAGGCGGTAGGCAAGCAGAGACCTGGGTGAGACTGTTTTTTTCTCCTCTCCCGGTCCTTGGCGCTGCTCTGAGCGTGCGCTGACTCCTATTCGGCTGGCAGAGGGAGGGCAGGGAGCGGCAGAGAGGGGCAGCCACCTGGGAATTTCAGCATTTATTGGGTCCGTGAGGGAGTCTGCAGCACAAGGGCCGTCCTGCTGTCCGTCCCACCTCACCGCCCTGCACCTGCAATGCTGGGCTCTGCGATAAAGCTCAAACCTGTCTGACGGCCTGCGGGTCCCTCCTGCACTCTGGAAGTCGCTTTTGCTCCAAGCAGCCCCATTACCTGCTCTTGCCATTAGCTCAACACGGTCACTATGCCTGGAAGCCTAGCCCGCGGCAGGCTCGCCTGGGTCCTTCACGAACAGGTCTGACCTTCCTAAGACAGCACACGGTCTTGCTTGAAGTTCAGTCGGCTCCAGATACAGGCCCCCTCCGCTCAAAATGCTCGATAAACTGCTAACATGCTTTTCTTCTACAGTATTGGTTGCACCAAAACATTACTCTCCCAGGAGCTCCCGGGAGGGCTTCCTCGTTCAGATGTCCCCCTTCAGCCAGCTGTTCTTGGCCACCTGGCCCACGCCGGGCCGGGAGGCCGGGCTGAACTGCAGCAGCTGGGCGATGAGGGCTTGGCAGGGCTCTGGCAGCGGGGGCAGCCCCTCTGGGTACAGCACCCCTTTCTTCTGGCGCCGGGGCATGCTGTGGATGTGGGTGTCGTCGAAGGGCATGCAGCCCGTCACCATCACGTAGAGCACCACCCCCAGGCTCCACATGTCGTACTTCTTGGCGTCGTAGGGGATGCCCAGCAGCACCTCCGGGGAAGCGTAGGCTGCCGACCCGCAGTACGTGGTGCTCAGGTCCGGGTAGCCGTTGGCCTCCTTGCTAAAGCCAAAGTCGGTGAGCTTGGCCCGGCGGCCGTCAGCAGTGAGCAGCACGTTCTCGCACTTGAGATCCCGGTGCACCAAGTTGCGGTCGTGGAGGTAGCGCACGGCCCCCACGACCTGCGCAAAGATGTCCCGGGCTTCGGGGACGCAGGGCAGCTTGCCGAGCTGCTGCACCAGCTGGAGCAGGTCGGTGGAAGCCGCCTCCATCACGATGTAGAGCTTCCCGTTGCAGACCTCAATGAGCTCGAAGACGCGCACGATGTTGGGGTGCCGGATCATCCGCAGGATGGAGAGCTCGCGAGGCAGAAACTTGTGCACAAAGTCTGGGGGGGCTCGGCGCCGGTCCACCACCTTGATGGCTAAGGGGCCCTTGTACTTGTCGGAGGTGGCCGCCTTCACCTTGGAGTAGCTGCCCTCCCCTAACGTTTGACCCAGCCTGTAGCCAAGCTCATGAAGTAGCTTCTCGCCTGCAGCAGTTTTTGACATGTTGCGTGATCCGGATGGGCTCAACTGAAGCTGGTGTTTTGCTCCAGGGTTTGGCAGCTTTAACCCATGGTGCGTGGCAGCCGCTGCCCTCCACGCCCCCCATGGCCCCGCCGGCGGCAGGGCCGGGCCCCGGGATTGTGACGGGGTGGAGTGTCACACCGGGCGCAGCGGCGCCTTTGTGAGCCGCCCGGGGCGGCTGGCGGGGCCCACGCAGGCGCGAGGGGACCACCCTCCCGGTGACTGGCCTCGGAGTCTTTTACCTTTCCCTTCCCTTCCCCTGAGTTTTCAGAACAGGGCTCCTCTGATAAAGGGAGGTTAACTGTGAGCATTCGGGAAGGCCTGATCCATTGGAGGGTTGATACCTATTTTCTGCAGTTTTATAAAAAATAGAATGACACAAAGTGGTGCAAAAGAGTGACTTCTGTTGGCCCCAATCACAAATCACTCTGGCTGTCTGTAAATGTTCATTTTTTGATTATGATGGTGCAGGAAGCTATTTTTCTAGCTAGGCTTTCCGAGTCTGTGTGGTGTCGAGGGGAAACATTTAATATATCTTCCAGAAAGAACACTGTTCTACTTTCTTGAACTTGGAATTGCAATCCCTCTATTTTTATCAAAATAATAATTTAGAGTCTGTGGAGAAGAACTGTGATCAGAGATACTTCAGAGAGCTTCTGTAGTTCAGACTTTAAATGTTGAGTCAGTTATAGTTGCTCTAAGTTGACAGTTCAATTATGCACATACAGCGTATTTTTGGTAAAATCTTGCTAATGTCATAAATACTAGTACTTCTCTAGTTTTGATCTTGTCTCCTGAACTCATCCGCAGAGCCTAAATGGCCCTTGTGAACTTCCTGGCTGTGTTCTCAGGGCACAGGTAATATTGCTAGCACGGAGAATGGAGAGCTTTTTTGTTTAATGGCTTAAAAATTTTAAGTACAGATAAACTTGAGCACTTGCATCCATAAAAATCAGTTGATGTAGGTGAGCAGACAGCAGATGTGGACAGTTGCACCAGCTTTTTGCTTATCAGACAGGGCCAAGTCAGAGATCGCCTGATGCTGGGGCTACACCACCGCGGGGAAAAGCACACCACGGCTGCACCGGCAGGTCCAGCTCTCCTGCGGGAAGTGCGGGGCCCTGTCCTCCCGCCCAGCACAAGAGCGTGCGGGGACCGCCGGCGAGGGCAGGAAGCACCCCCGAGCCCGGAGGCAGGTGGCACGAGCGCCCGCAGGAAAGCGGCCCGGCAGCTGGGACCCTTGCGACTTCAGAGCGTCCCGCGTGGGCCCTGCTGGATTGCAGACCGGTAACTGGCTCTCTCCTCTGCAGGCTGCTTCTTCAGGTCTCAAGAACAGTTGTTTCTAGTTTTTTTGGTGGTGTTTTTGTAAGCTGCTCAAGGATTTTGCTCCCTGTGGAGCCTGCATTTCCTTCCTAACTGCAGAAAACCACCTAGAACCACAAAGCTTCCGTGTTTCTAAATACAACAACAAAAAACAAACTCTATTTTTAATCTTTTGAATATATGTTTCATTTGGCAAATCACTTCTAAAGAAGAATAAGGCTTGACCAAAGACTGAAGCAAATGTCTCCCATGACTCCATCTGGTCAGCGTTTTGAAGACACTTGAAGAAATTAAATTATTTAAAAAGTGCACATGTATAGCTATTCATGAGCTACAGGGGTGCTTTGCTCTGGCTCCTAAGGGCAAGCAATCATCATGTTGAGTTTTATCTGCTACAGTAGTTGCAGGCCTAAGCTGAATCATTTTTTCCACTTCAAATGCGTTTTCTTCTCTAAGTACAGGAAAGTGGGAAGTATAGGATTCACTGAGCTCTGCAAGTGCAGCTGTGTTTCAGGCATGTTGTGAAAAGGTGCCACAAGCAGCACGTACGTCATGTGATGGCACATGTGCTCCTGTGCCAGGGCTGCTCTGCTGCCCACTGAGGAACAATCTTGCTCCGTTCCTATCTCCTGGGAAGAAAACAGAGCCCCTGTCTGGCCACAGGGGCTTTGCCTGTGACTGATGTCTGCCTGCAGATTTAGTGGAGGAAATCCTGCACGCACACGAAGTGCTAGAAGTGGTCTGGGCAATGGTCCCTTTCTGCTTAGCCCACCAAATAAACCTTCCTAGAATTCTTTCTTCTGGAGCAGTTTGGTCATCAATGTCTCTCCAGAAGGAAATTTGTCCAGCTTCTTTGCTTCATGGAAAGATGTGGAGTTTGGTACAGGAGAGATGGAGATGTAGAAGAAACAATGGCTCAGCTACCACAGCTCACAATTAGAAAAGGGAAAGAAAAGCAAAGAATCCATTTCCCGAAATTCCCATTCAGAAAGAACTGTGTTTGGACCCTGTGCCAGAAGCATAGTTATTTAAACACAAAAAATGCAGCCTAGCAATCAGGAAGCCAGCTGTAGAAAGCCATTTTGCTGGATACTTATGTTTAGCCTGTGAATCATAACCACAGCGACTTCAGCAGAGGTTTGCTCTGCTTTTCATAAGAATTAGGAACACTTAGGTGGCTAAACGGAGCTGAAAAAACGTAGACATTTTCATAAGGGAAAATGCTTAGACCAGGATTCCCTTTTTACAACCAGAATGCCTCAGGAAAATGTAGTTGTCACATGTTCTGACAGATAGGAAGGTGTGTGTGTGTAGATACAGGGGTTTGGCCGATGCTCAGTGTATCTTTCAAAACAGGAATTGGAGTTCAAGTTACAGACAAGCTCCTGAAGCCTATAGGTAAAATCCTCATTTGTGAGGAACCTCTTTGAAGCCCCCTGTGATAACATAACCAGAAGAGATATTGTCTAAAGTGCAGTGGAAAACATGAAGTAGTGACTACAAACAATGTTGAAACGGTAAGGAATAATTTCATGGAATCTTGTGTTTCTAGTAACTCTCCATCTGCTCAAGTGAGCACGTAATTTCTGGGAGGTTTTCAGCAAACTTGGCTAAGGTAGACAAATTCAGGTTCAGAAATGATTCAGTAAGTCCTCCTCTAAACCCAGGAAAAGCACTGTGCAGTCAGATGCGTAAGCATCGTGGGGACCAAAGGGCTTGTGCAATAGCTCGAAGGTGACAGGACAGAAAGCCCAAGTGAAGAAGGGGAGGGAGCAGGTATCTTCATGAATATTCTCCCTCCTGTACAGCCCAGGATAAACCAACGTGAGCTGGCTCTGCTTACAATGATACACACATTATTGTGCATCTCTATTCTCAGCTCGTTCCTAACCCACAGGTTGCAGCACAGCATGTGACTTTTGGAAAAGCTCTAAAGATAGCAAAAGGAATGAATATTTCTTTTGTGCTGGACATTAGGTGAGGAAAGATATCTGAGCTCATCTTTTTCTGCTGTGCTTAGACTGCATAGAAATAGATTTTTGTCTTGTTAGCTGGTGGCTCTCGGTTTATTGGCATAAAAATGTACCAGAAATCTCTTTTGCTTCCAATTCCTCCACCTCAGGTACTGCAATCTGTGGTATAAATATTTAGCTTACGCCAATACTTTTTAGCAGAGTACTCAGTACTATTATAAAAAGAAAGCTGAGCTTCTGAGTTTTCTTGTACCTTTTTTGCACCAGAACTGTGTTTGTAGAACTGGCTTGTTCAACTGATATTGTAAACTAGGGTAATTAGAAATCAGGCAGTAATTACTGGTTTGTTAGATCGGGTGTGTGAGCAGCAGGAGTTGGTCTGCGGAGGTACAAATTGTTGAGGCCTACCATGAGGCTGCTCTTTATGGTGATGTTCTCAGGACCTGGCAGTGTGGTCACACGTCAGTCTAAAGGTTTCTTTAATGGAGGATTGATAAATTCATGAAGAACTGTGCAGTGCAGAGGTACCAGAGAGCTACTAGGTACCCCAGAAAAAACATGCCTGTTTCAAAGTCAGCACAAGCTGATTTACCTTGCTGGATGAGTTAGCTTCAGCGCTAACTTCCAGCCTGTGCTGGACATCGGTTTTTACCAAAACCAGGAGGAGTTTGGAATTAACCTTGCCTTGGTCCTGGATGCACTGCAATTGCATACTATGGTGTTCTCCATGAGGTAACTCACCTTGGTGAGAAGCTAACGCATATGAACAGAGTCCAATCTCCAACCGTCTGCCCTGAGCACAGCAACCTTTGACCAGAGAAGAGCAAACAGGGCCTGAGATGTAACAAAAGTTGAAAGAGGCTTCTTTTTTCTTTCTGTGTCATCCTGTATATTCTTTTCACTAATGATTAGGTCTTCTCTTGCAGGAAAATCCTGGCTGTGCTGCAGCTGATAGCTGGGAAATCACCAGCCTGCTAGGCTGAATATTCGGATTAATCAAACATGTCTGTGCTTTGTGTTTTTCTGGGGCTGCTCTCTTGCCAAATCTCAGACAGGCAGCACTATGGCAGTTTAAACACTGGACTGACATACCAGCTGTTATTCAATATGGCAGACGACTGAGCTAACAAGAGAGCCATTAGGGCATATATGCTTCAGAAAAATTTCCCACTCCTCTGTGATCTCACCATGTATGAAGTCTCTGGTCCTGTGATCTGATTCATCTGGGTAGGACTATGGGGAGTCCCACCAAAATTGGGGAAAGGCACTGGGTGCCCACATGAACTCAGACCGCCTGTCATGGATCTGATGACAGCATGACATCTCTGGGTCAGGGATTTCCCGTATGAGTGAACATTGTGGAGTGCAGTGTGGGTCCTGCTGGCACAGACATACCAAAATACAATGCCTGTTAATGCAGATGTTCTAGAAGCCAAAACAAACTATAGTTTTATATCTTAAGCCATGATCCTGGAAGTTACAATGTGTAGGACGACCTCTGTACTTGCATGGAGCCCTTGAGATTTCTTTAAATACCTCAGTTTCCAGACAAAAAGAGATATTTTGCCCAGGGCTGTAACTTTCAGAAACAGCCAGGTGATTCATAGGCACCACACTTTGTGGCCAGTCTATGATTAGACCTTATTGCTTAGCACCCTATGAATGTGGGGGTGGACAAACAGCTGCATAAGAAGTAAGAATAACTAAAGTTAGTATTTTTGCTTGAGCATCTCATTATAGACAGTGCAAAGGGCCACCACAGCACTTACTTAGCAGATACTGAGATAACCAGGATCTTCTTGCCAGCAATGGGTACAGAGAGCTCTTTAAACAGAAGTTTTCCATGTTTTCCCCTGTATTCAGATATTTTCTTTCACAGAGAACACTGGGATGAAAAGGAACCTGCCGCTTGTAGCCCTTGCTATTTTCCATCCATCTGAAATGCAGCAGTGAGTCCATGCAGGTGCTGAGACTGGTGAAAATTTTGCAGGCATCTAGTACCTTGGAGCTACATCACCCTTTCTAGTTATTACCCAAGGGAATAAACAAAGCTGAGGTTAGCTTTTAACAGGTACAGACACCCATTAAACAGGAGATCGCCAGTGAAGAATGTTACTCTATTGGCAAATGCTGTCATTCTTTCAGAGATGTTATTTGTCCGTACTTGCCAAGTGCTATTCAATGAGCTACTTAAAAGCAATTGATCTCTGGCCTGTGTGATGTCTGAGCAGTTGGAAAAACGGGGCAGATCCCATGAAAAGCACACAGAATCCAAGCCGCCTCAAGAACTGAATTACTGTCGTTGCCCTACATCCTTTTCTGCAAAATCAAACCTGTGTGAGGTTATTTTAGGCACTGGTATTAAATGGAGCCAGAAAGTTGAAGGAACAGAAGCAAAAGCAGCCGAGCGCAAAGCCTTGTCTCTGAATGTTTTATGAGGGGGGAGGGTGCGCACGGCTGCAGCCTGCGGCGGCCCGCGGTACAGAAGGTCTTAGCTCCCTACTGGCAGCAACAGCAGTGCTGCCAATGGCAAAAAAAAGCTGCAGGTAGTTAGAAAATTGTACTTGGTAACGTGCTGTATTTCATTTACCTTTCTTTTTTCTTGTGTTTCAAGGACTGATGTTTAAAATACTCTGGTTACAGTTTCTTTTTTTTCTTTTTCCTCTGGCAGATAAGGAGACCTGGGACCTCACATTCCTGGTGTTCAGAAGCCGCTGTGATCCCCACAGATTTTTGCCATTAGGTCTTGCCCTTTGCCTCTCGTTCAAAGAGAATACGTTAGCAAAGCTGATTGTGAACTAGTAAGAGGTCGCCTGGAAATTCAGCAGGATGAGATGAACATGAAACGGAAAACTCTATGGACGTTCACTTGATGGACCAAGATTGTTCAGACACCAAGAAGAAGCCCGAGCCCAGCACTCCTTGTGTGCCAGAAACATCTGTTCATGTAAATGAGAATTTAGACTGTGTGAGGGATATAAAATGAGACTGCAAGCGGTCAGAGGGAACTGATACATGGCAACAGGCCACAGCACCACCCCTGGGCAGCTTGTGAGTGTCTCAGTAGGTGCCAAAGGAGATGAAGGATGGAAAGAGATAATGGGCTGGTCTGCAAACATACTTTTGCAGCTGGCATCACCAGGCTTCACCTGCCAAGAATCTCAGGCCTGAAGGCAATAAACAAGAGTGGTGTGGGAGACAAAAGGGACTATGCAGGCTTTGGCAGGCTGGTTGCCCAGGGACTGGGAGGATTCCTCTGGCAGGTCGGCGACTCGGAGGCTTTGCAGCTATAGCCTGTCTGGAAAGAGGGGGAAGAAAGAAGAGTGAGATCTGATGCTGCTCACCCTTGTGGTAAGTGGCAAGTCAGGCCGGGCTCCTCAGAGCGAGGGAAGGCCAGCTGCATAGAGAGGCAAGCTTTTCCTTTTCCGTGCTGCAAAGTCTGCTGGAAGGGGGAGGCGCAGCTGGGAAGAGCTGGAGCAGTGCGCAGGCAGCCTTGCAAGCGCCCACATCCCTTTCCTGGCTGGAAGTGTTGATCTTCGTATTTCTTCCTTCAGGAGGCTCCTTCCCGCCACCTCCCTCCCGGATGCTGGGAAGCTTTTTCTTCCTTGGCTAGTGCTGCAGACACTTGGCCTGGCCTTTAAGTGACCGACTCCTGCACACTTAGCAGGGAGAT
Source organism: Dromaius novaehollandiae (assembly GCF_036370855.1). Classification (NCBI taxonomy): domain Eukaryota; kingdom Metazoa; phylum Chordata; class Aves; order Casuariiformes; family Dromaiidae; genus Dromaius; species Dromaius novaehollandiae. Next base: position 33,005,828 of record NC_088104.1, read on the forward strand.
CCTCCAAACGTCCTCAGGAGCCAAGGGAAGAGCTGTGTGGTGGCAACAGCGCTGAGTCGAGGGAACCCAGGGAACTACTCCCTGCTGCAAGCTCAGATAACACAGCAGTCTGCTCTACAAATCCCAGCACGAAAGTGGGATTTATGAAAACCAAGTACTTGGATTTTGGCTTGGAGCCTCCAAAATGGTGCTTGGTGAAATCAGTGTGTGATTATGAAAACCTTGGACTCAATGAAGTGCTGTCAGTCAAATGGGAAGTCACTGAAGGGAGGGGGAGAGAGTGCCAGGCCCTGACTTCCAGTCCCATAGCCTGTCTCCATGAATGTTGGACAAATTTCGGACCAAGTCACTTATCAACTTGCTTACTTCTGAGTAGTGTGCTGAGGTGGGAGCAATGTTTTTTATTAGCTCGTTCTCTGAGTGCTCTGACGAGCATCTGAGGCCTGCTCTTGCTGAGGACGGGGAAAGGGCCTAGCAGGCCTGCCGAGACGTCCTTCCATCGCTGGGCAGCCAGCAGGGGAGGTGTGGGCAGCAACGGGGGCTCAGCGTCGTGCATCTTCCAGGACCACTCTTCACAGCAGAGTGGAGGCGGGGTCCAAGGTTTCCTACAGCCAGGAATAGAGCACGGGGGCCGAACGCCACCACCTTCCTCTAAGGGGCTTCAGGGAGGAGTAAGAGGCTCCTTCTCTAGCTGCGAATACAGCCGTAGTGCAGGCAAGGCAGCCGGGCTGAGGGGCTTTCAGAGGTGCCTCCTAGCAGCTCCTGGAGCCGACGGAGGCGCTGGTCCCTCCTGGCATCTCCAGGGCTGCGCCAAGCGCACCCGCAGCCGCTGCTTGTCGCTAAAGGCCTTTTTTAGCTGTGGGACACCGGGGCCGACACCTCGCCTCGTCCTCCGGCGCCTTTCCCGTTGTGTGCCCCGGCGGTGGACCTGCTCCCTGTGCTTTTGTGCCTGCCCTTCCCGATCCTCCCCAACACCCCTTCGACGTTGCGCAGCTGGAGGCGGAGAGAGCCCGCGGCCGGCCACCGAACGGGAGAGGGCGTCGGGTACAACCCCTCAAACGAGGCGGGGACTGCAGAGGGAGAGTCCCTGCCGGCCCGGTGCGGGCGCAGAGACGCATTTAGAGACACCGGTGCCGGAGCAGGCGACCGACACCCCCGCCGCCACCGCTGCCGCGGAGCCCGGGCGCCGCCTGCAGGGCGGGAGGGAGGGCGCCGGCCGGCGGGGCGGGGCTGCGCGGTCGCGCGGCGGCCGTTGGCAGTTGGCCGCCGGCCGTTGGCGGCGTGGGGCGGGGGCGGGGGCGGGGGTGGGGAGCGTGGGGCGGCCGGGCGTGGTGGGTTTGGGTACGGCCAGGGGAGCAGGGCGTGGGGCTTGGTGCGGAGCCTGGGCGCAGCGAGTGCCGCTGGGGATGGCGGAGACGGAGCTGGGCTTGTGTGGTCGGGAGGGTCAGGAGAGAAGTTGGGAAATGGGAAGTTTTTTCCTACTGCATCAAGTTATGACAGCTAAATCCACGTTTAATTAAGTTAGAAAAACAGGTGAGTGCTTTGTGGTTTAGCAGTCCCGGATGAACGCTACCGAAATTCCCTCCTCGTGCTGATTTACTTATCTGAGAACCTGATCGCTGAGCATTATGTATTCAGAAAGAGGTTTTGTTGTTTGGCACATACTGTAATTAAATTTGGGCCAATTAAGGACTGCAGAGTGTGGCCTGTAATTAGGATATGAGGCACACAGAGTTGGAAAGTTGATGGCAAAGCATTACAGCTATGCAGTGGATGCTTAAACATTTTTAAATGATACAGGACTGGTACGAGACTGCTGGGATGAGTTGCTGTAAAGTCGCGTGCTAAAACCCTTCCTGGAGGTGCTGAAATAACCATGCCGCAGAGGTGACATCTCGCGCAGGGCTAGGTAGCCCTGTACAAGCTGGTCCTGCATAAGCATCTGGCAGGGCTAGTGTTAAAGGTTAGAAATTCCTTGACAAAAAGCTTCAGACCTGTCCCGGCTGATGAGAAAGCTTAGGCTGAGATTTGGAAGATAACCCTGGCCTCAATGGTTGCCGTGGGTAGGTGTGTGTCAAAGACACGTTGGAAACATGGTTACAGGGAGTTACAGGGACTATCCCAAGGGTGTGTTTGCTGAACAGTGCTCCATCCAATATGTGACTGAATGAGATTTTTGTGGGATTCAAGAAACTGCCTGAGAAATCAAGCATGAAGCTAGTTGCGATACTACGAGGAAAATGGCCAAAACAGACTGAGGCTGATCATGTGCAGAGACAAGTGGAGAGGCAGTTTGGGTGGGCATTGAGTACAGATCCGGTCACGCAGCTGGTAGAGGGTGTGTGTCCTCATGCAGAAGAACCTGCCTTGTATTTGTTGCTTTGCTTCTCAGAAAATTGAGCTGTTGACTGCTTTCCTGCTTGTGTGCTTCTCTGAAAGGATCCCCAAAATAAATCCATTGTAAGCAGAAAGGGATATTCTGCTTGATTTACTGACAGTCACCAAAGAGAGTAGAGGCCTGGCACACTAGCGTGGACTGGGATGGAAGGAAGGGCATGCCCTTACCCTGCTAATCAGATGATAGATGCTTACAGGGATGAAGTATACACAGTGCCCTCTTGGGGGCAGGTGTTCATTAGAAATAGACCTTTAGGATTTATAGGCTGCAAATCTCATTGTTTGCCACTTTAATTTATTCTAGGAGCTAATACTGGCTGGCTAAATTATGGATTTTTCCCACTGCCCTTATTAAGGGAGAGCTTAGAGTTTTGGCCTTGGGTTCTTTCTTTTCTTTTCTTTTCTTTTCTTTTCTTTTCTTTTCTTTTCTTTTCTTTTCTTTTCTTTTCTTTTCTTTTCTTTTCTTTTCTTTTCTTTTCTTTTCTTCTTTCTGTCTTTCTTTTGCTGTCTTTTGCTGTCTTTTGCTGTCTTTCGTGTAAATCCTTTCTCTGCTCCTTATCTGAACTTTAAATCTAAAATAACATAACAATTGGGGGGTGGGAGGACAGGCAAAGAGCTCCAGAATGAAGGTGGCAGTCTGCCCTCAAAAATGAAACCTGACGTGTTTAAACACTTTCAGATGACTCAGCCCCAGCAAGAAACAAATTTTTTAACGATAGATTTAATTAGCTGGTGTTTGTATTCCTTCACAGAGTGCCTGAGTCCCAGTGCACCTGCTGGTAGACCTGTCTCAAAGCCCTGGCATTTTCTGTAAAGGAGTGTGAAGAATGACTGAAGCGTTAAATAAGGACATCAGTAAGTATAGCAGTTCCCTGCTGGCTGCTAGAAACCGCTTGGAGAGGAGGGGAGTGTGACAGGTCTCGGTTTTCCTGTAGTTTTTGCAGTACCACGTTTTGTTAAACATTAAAAAGAAGTTAACTGTAAAAAAAATTCGATTTCCAGCAAATGTTTGGGAAGATCCTTTGGAACCTTAACTCTACCATAGCCAATATGGCTCTCTGCTGTTCCAATTAATACTCTGACTGTGTGACACGTAAGACCAAACTTAAACACTCTGCATGCTTTTTGGTGGCTACTCTGTTTCATTAAAAGTGGTAAACAAACTAGCAAAAAATTTTGTTCTAAGTTAGACTGTCATCTCCTTGATTCCTTATGTTTATAGGATTATAATAGATCCTCTATTTTAAGAAAGAAATCTTACATTTGTGACATTTTTTTCTGCCTGTGTATATATGAGAATGCTTGTCTCTCTCTTTGAACAAATTAAATTAAAAGCCAATTTGTGGTAATGATTCAGTTGAAAAACATGTGCCACCTGGCAGAAGAGCCCATAATCCTGGAAGCATGCTTCTCTGAAAAGCAAGCGTGCAAGACTGATGTGGAGGGCTTCCATATCTTTTTTTCAGATATAGTTTACTTCATGTCAGAAAGAAAGAGATTTCCTGTGTCTAGAACAAAATTTGTTCTAGGCTCTGACAACCACTCTCTTTTATGTTCTTTCTTCTCTCCTTCTGCCCTCTTCCTGTATCATTATCTCCCTAAAGATTACACAGTCCAAAACATGACATCGTCACAGAGGCTTAACCTTGGACGTCATTTTACTATATCGGGCAGCATGTGGTCAGCACGATTGTTTTGGAAGGCAAAACACAGGTAAATAAATCATGGTGTGAGGAACATTTACATAACTATTAGCAACTGAAAATGTTAGTATAGATTTCCTTCTGTTTCTCTTGGTTATGTACCCTTTTATTAAACTTTGAGGGGGGAGAAATTTGTTTTTTTCTGAGTGTACCTTGCTTTGTCATCTCTTGGCAACTGAAGACTTTTTTCTTTGCAAAGACAACTCTTTGGCCTCTCCTATTCACTGTACTGTTTTCTAACCTCCCACAAGGTAGGCAATATCTTTTTGTGCTGTGTTCATTTCCTTGTCTCTCATTTGTCTTCAGCCTGTGTAAAAGAGATGAGCAGTTTTTGTTTTGGTCTGTTACCTGGTGGCTCCATTTTAGGGGATCAGGTTGTTCGATAGGTGCTTATCATCGGACCCAGCTCCAAGTTTGTTGCAACTTTGGCAAGCTTTAACTGCATGCCCTGACTTGTTTTGTGCCAGGCAGGACTAAAGCTGAATATTTTGGGAAAGTATCAGTATTTTAGGGAAGTATCGTTTCTGAGGATGAAGCAAGAGGAGAAAAATGTATTATTTGAGAAGCCGTGTTACTCTTACAGGGCAAGGCCTTTACATCTGGAGGAAAGATAGCTTCTGCTAGGGAGGTGACTTGCTGAAAATCTGTTTAGTTTTGACCAACCAGTAAGTCCTAAGAGTGTGTGATTAGCAGAGCCTGGCTAATGCCCTGAAGGTAACAGTTCCATGTGCAGTGACTGTGATCCAGCCTGGGACTGAGCAGGATCTTTTCTTGTAGCTCTGGCACGTGGCCAGCCAGCTCCTGCCCAAGCACTAGCAAGCAAAGCAGGGAGGTTACCTGCTGCTTTTCGTGTCTCTGCTTCTGGTACCCAGGCACTTGGCTTGAAGAGGAAACTTTGAATTTAGAGCAGACAAGAGGCTCTCTCACCTCCCTCTAACCCCCAGTTGGCTTATGTAAACAGCTGGACGGTTGTGTTTAGAGCTCATTTTGGGGGAGGTTTTTTGGCAAAAGTATTTTCAGGTTCCCCACTCCCACTCACAGCTTCCAGCGAAAACTGAAAACTTCTTTTTTGAGGAGCAAGTGGTTGTAAACCCCATTTTAGCTGTCCCATCAAGTCTGTTTTATCAGATTGTAATGGTAGCAGGTTAATTGGGAGGGTAATGATGGCATCTTTGGGCTTTTAGAGACTGATAAAATTCTGGCAGTGATATGAATCAGGCCCAGTTTGTTTGTCAAGGTAGTAAATGTTTTATTCATCCCAAATGTTTGGGTAGCAGGTAGGTGCGATAGAGAGAGAAGCATCAGTGTAATCATTAAGATGTTAATGTCTCCTGTATTCTGTATGTTTTTTCCCAGAGTTATTCCAATGTCCTGGCTGCACACAAGGGCATGGAGAGTAATGAGGCGAGGTTTTGTCAGTAGCTGTCAAATGCAGAAATAAATAACTTCAAGCAATATAACTTTACTCAATTTGTATCTGCTTGTACTGACCATACCCTGTATTTACATGGTGCCATGGGAAACTATTTTTAAATGTTAAATTTTAAATTAACGCATGGTCCTGCAGGCTAAATCTGTTACAAACGATAACATTTTCACTGTAGTTTGTTTTGTAGCACCTCAAGAAAAGCAGCTGATTGGAGTGATTTATTTTCATTCCTAGGGAAAAAATAAATGCCGTAGAGCCTGTGTGAGTTCTAGAGGAAAAGCAACCGAAGCATTGGGCACACGGTATCTGCAATCATGGAAACAACTGATAAAACATTTCTCATCGCTTCCCAGATAGGTTTTTGCTATATGATGCAGAAATGCAAGCATCTCTAGGGTACTCTATCCTACCTGGAAACACTAGCAACAATCTTGGTACAGTTTAAGAAGCTGGTGTTCTTAGCTGTTGTGTAAGACTCGGTTAACCGATGAGATTTTTGGAAGGCACAAAGGCAATGGAATGTGGGGGTTAGGGAGAAAGTGGGATTTGAAATAGGGAGTATGTGGAGTGACTTTTACCCACAGTGTGAAGGGAGATAGGTCCCTCGGCTGTGCTGCTGTGGGAGCACTCTGAGGAGCAGGATCCTCTGCATTTCGTTTCACCCATATAAGCATGAAGTTAATTGTTGCCGTATGCACATCTGGGTATAAATCTAGGTCATCCTTCACCCTACAAGCCATGTACCAAGTCTTTAGATAACCAGTAATTACAGGGTATGTACCGATACCTCTGAGAGCTGGAGGGGCTCTAGCTGAGAATGGCAATGCACATGGCTTATGATCATGGAGATCACGCAGTTCTCCGTGGCATAGGGCTGATCTGTGCATGTGTGTCTAGGTCCCCAGCTGATCTGGAGGCAGCAATCTTAATGGACCCTATGACTCTTTCTGCATCCAGACTAAGATCTGGATCACTCTGTGCTAGCCTAGGCACAGTGGTCACTGTGGCATGAAGCCCCAAGAGAGGGAGGCCACACTTGAGCTAGCTACTCACCAGCCACATGTAGCTCATGAGTCTCAGACTGCACATCCCTGTAATGAGCAAACTTGGCTTTGGGAGATGAGCAAACTTGGCTTTGGGAGAGTGGTTAACCTCCATGAAGAGGGCCAGTGAGATGTATGTTGATGATGAGAATTTACTGCAAATATTCACTTGTATTCTTGAAGAAGCAGGCTTATGCGCAGGAATATTTCCAGGCTCCCATCTCTCTGATGTCTCTGTTCCACCACAGAAAGCTGCAGCGTCTTGCCCTGTGGCCAGCCACTCTTGTCCAAGGAAGCAAAGAGGTCTGGAGTAGGCAGGTGGTTCCTGGTAATCGCACACGTGTCCCACTTGGTCTCTTTTTTTCCCAGTTCCATATCCTGCCCATCTACCATATGTTTATTTGCTTTGATAATCCATTTTTGTGGGGGATCAAAGTAAAAATGGTGGTAGAAAAGGGAAGCAGTAAGACCTAATCTAAGCCTCTGTCAAAATGATCCTTGCATCTCTCTCCAATGTTTTTTATCCAGTTTGCGCCAACGGCCAGTAGATGGCCTGTGTTAAGACACAGGCTGTTCAGTCATCAAGGATGTATGGCAGTAGCAATCTAGAGACACTTCAGAACATGGTCTTTTACCTGTTCCTTGAGTGGCTTCACATGTACATTGCACAGCAGCACAGACAGAATTAGACTGTAGATACAGTCAGATCACTTTCCCATGCAGCGTATGTAAAGTTGGTTTGACATCAGCTGAGAGAAGCCCTGAGGGCTGATGAATAACTAGACATCATCAGTGTCCCCTAGCTGAAAGGTGTGATCAGAAACACTTTGGTACCACACAGCTCTGTGATTGAAAGCTGGAATCAACAGTATGAACAGTGGGTGATGGATCCAACCTCAGTAGGAAAAAATCCCTTGCTCCATGTGCATTCATTCCACACTGACAAGTGTGCTGGCAAAGCGTGTACTGGAAGTGTGTTCATGCCTCTCTCTGCCTTTATTTTTCTTTTTTACTCTTTAAACTATACTTTTTTTGGAGTGTGGTCCATTTTCCTTAGCTGTATTTCCAATTCAAAGGTAACCATTGACCTACCTGTGTAGTTATTAGCTGAAAAAATCAAAATGGCCATTGCTATTTTTGCTACTAAAATATAGCTTCAGATGTTGATTTTTCCCTTCTTTGTTTCTCAGAATGAAACGGGTTTTTTTGTGGCTCTTGCATTCCTTAGCACTCAAAACCAAAGCAGAGCAGAGGAGATCTGTCAGGTATCTCCTGTATTTCATGCTATTGTAATGCCAATGGTGTTCTAAGAACAGGCAGTTCTTTGGGAAGAAAAGTGCATCACATGCCTGTGCTGTCACAGAAGTAGGCTTCTCTTATACAATATTCTTAGAGCCTGATCCTTTGGATGTCTCTATTCCTTCACAGAAGTCTGCAACTCACTGCTCTGTGGCAGATCAGTCTTGTGCTGGGTGGGATCCCCTGGAAACAGAGAGCTTTACAACAAGGAGGCGTGTGGTGATCTCAGAAATGGCCTATGTGGTCCTGCTTTCTTCCTAGCATCCCTCTCAGTAAGTTCCTGGCATTCCTAAGGAAATGCATAATTCCTTTGCAAATTCTGGAGCCCCAAATTCGGAGAGGGATTATTTGAAGGAGAGCTGCTAGGTCAGAATTACTTATGAAAAAAAAAATGTTTAGATTTGCTTCTTGTCTCTCCTTTCCTTGTCTTTTCCTACTAGAAAGATGTTCTTTACCCTTATAATGAAGGGGAGTTTCCCACCCAGCTCCCTGTGTTTTCAACTTAGATATTCTTTCATCATCTCCTTAATGGCAGACACAGCCTCTGGCTAGGGAGAAACTGCTGAGTTTCTCCAGCCCCTATGAAATTCCTCCTTAGCTTTCAGAATATCAAACATATCTAACACATCAGTCTTGCAGGCTTGATTGCAAGGTGCTGATCAGGCATTTTGGCCTTAAGCATGGGAAAAGGTGCTGGGTTACAAAATCTTCAATTATTCCTCTGCCAAAGCTTGTGGATTCTTACCACATTACTGTGACTACCAGATGTTAATGTCCTTCCTGTCAAGTGGTCAGGAGAATGTGGTAAGCTGTTACTAACACCTTTCAGGCAGTACATTAGCTCTTTTTAACCCCTCTTCCCACTGTGTTCTAGGAGAATCTGATTTTAGGCACTCTTGCTTCATTTTCATAAATCAAAAAAAGGCAGCTCTGTCTAATTATGCTTAACACTTCTGTGTGCATAATTACCAGTGTCCTAGCAGGAGCCAGGTGAGCTCTTTTGCTTCCTCATCTTTTTTGCTTAGGACTTCATTAATGACAGCTGATTGTCCTGTCATCATTTTGCTTGCATGCATAATTTGCAGTTTCTTTCACTGTGAATTTATAACCTTTGCTGCTCCATTAGAGCTTTCTTTCATTAAACAGGGAGAGATCCTGATGGCTGGGCTAGACTTCCTGCAGTAGATCAGGGAATATGAACACCACATCCTTCATTTCTATGTAGCTTCATCCTGCATTTCTGTATAGTCCCCCACCCTTGCCCCACGTCTGGCTGGTACCTTTTTCTGTGGAGGGAGAGATGACTGGTTGAGCTCTGTGTGCAGGGAAGGACTTGTGCGAAAGTCTTGTAACCACAGGTTAACTTCAAGTATGGCTAAACCCACTGCAGCAGATGAATGACAGTGCTCGGAGAGCCTAGCTTTAGACCCAGCTTGACAGCAGCTCACCTGGCTGCCGGCTTCCAGCTGAGATGGGTGCCCAGCTAGGTAAACAGTCCTCCTCCATTTGTGTGGTTTTAGCCAAACCTTTCTGCTTTTCACTGGAAGATGGCAAAAGAGGAGTGCTGAGACAGTGGTACCAGTCCCTGCTGGGATGCAGGAGCTAAGGGTTGTCACGTGAGTCCCGTGCCTGCCAGCTGAGCCATGTACTTGATTATATCCCACTTTGGATAGTGCAGCAGCAACCAGGAGACTTGCTGGGTAAAATGCTCACTGGATGACGATTATATCTGCTCTAGTGTCTGCCTCTTCCGCACATCACATGGGAGTGCTCCTTGCCACAGGCCCAATTTCACTAGGACTATTCGTTGTAGTAGCGAACCTCTTTTTTTCCTGTCAGATTGGACCAGGTCATTTTATTTCCATGCTTCCTAGCACTGGCTCTGTGTGGACACATTAGCATTTCCTGTCCTCTGCCTTGGAGGGAAGTCTCAGTTCCTCAGATCACTGGACACTCAGGAAGGTGTTCTGAGGAAGTATTGCTGCATGCTTTCCCAGTCTCTAATAGGTGGCTACTGTCACAGATAGAGAACAGAACTAGAAGGACCTTTGGTCTCACCCAGCGTGGCTGTTCTTGCATTCTTGTTCTAAAAAATAGCTGCTGGGTTTATGTCATGGTGTTACCTCCAGTTTCGCATTGCACTTTGCCCTGTGTGGGTAGATGTCATTTGTCGTCTTCTTTCTAATGTGACTGCAGCCAGTGCTGTGATTCTCAGTAAATTTACAAGGCCCTAAATTTTTCCACTTACTAAATATTATGACTTACACCGTATGAAAATGCAGTCCCCAGCAGCTTTGCGCCTGTCTGGGAAACTATCCCTTGTAGACAACCCTTGCTACTCTTCTGGCTTTACTCTTCACAAAAGCAAGCATTAAAGGTCAGAGCCTTTGTCTGAAACCTGCAAGATTTTCTCCTTTGGTGAAAGGATGTCTGCTCCCCTTCTCCAGCCAGAGCCATTCTGCACTGTCATCTTTGGTAACTTTGTTTGTGCCTGCTCCTCCCTCGAGCCCAGCAACCTGCATCCAGCACTGGTGGAATAGAGTGGCGGTGCAGAGGTCAGGCGTGGAGTCCTGCTTCCCGCTGAGCGTACCTCTGCAGAGCCTGCAGCCTGCATGTCAGCTAAGCTGCCTCTCCAGGGGCTAATGAGCAATCAGCTTTTCTCTAAATGGTTAGCAAAGAGCAGCTTTCCACTTGAGGACATCTTAGCTGTTCTGGGATGGGATGAGGTAGGATTTATCCCCATGTGGCAACAGAAATGAAAACTAGCTCAGCTGAGGCAGCGATAAAGGCAAGTGAAGAGCTGGTGAAAGGAATAAGCGAGTGTCACTGAGAAAGGGTTGTCATGGCCTTTTTCCATGCTATGCCTGAGCTGAATTAACAGTTCAGTAGTAATGAAAATGGGAGGTATCATTTCCCCCTCTTTCTTTCCTGCGCTCACTCCCTCCTCTTCTGGTTGCCTGTTGCCCTGTTCTGTCTGGCCCTCACCTGATATTAAGGTAAGTTGATTCAGCTCTCTAACTGCACATGTCCTTCTTTTTCCAGGTGAGTTTTATGTTGTTTTAGTGTGGGGGACTGGCTCACTGCAGTCAGACAAGCTCTAAAACCAACACAAGGGGAGCAGCAGGAACTTGTGTCCATGAGCAAGGGGTGCAAGAGGAGAGTGGGATCTGTGAACTGTTGCTTCAGCTTGAGCTGTAGTGTGGAACTGTGCCCTGAAAAATCATTGGTGAGGAAGGAAGAGGGGTGGGAGGGCTGAGCAGCCCACTGCATGGGCACAGTGGGAATCCATTTGGATGGTTCTAATTTATCGTCAGTCCTTAAGAGCCTGGTGCTGAGCAAGGCTCTGAACTCCTCCTTTGGGGAATCAAAGCCACTTAGTAGTTTGCAGGTTTGGGCCTTTATAAGATTTATTTTTGTACCAAACTCTTCTAGGAACGGAGAGAAGGAGGGGAAATCTGGGACAGGTAGGGAGATTTAACAAGTATCAACCTCTTGAACTGAAACCAAGTTCATCTCTGCCTTTATCTGCTGTTCTAAATCTCTGTAACTTCTCCTGTGACCTCCCTGACAGATCCTCAGGAAGTAAGATAAACATTGGGTTTGGTTTGGTTTATTCTGCAGAACAACTACGTGCAAAATCAATGTGTTTGGCTTTTTTTTTTTTCCTCCCCGTTGCTGAAGCTTGAAGTAGGTCAAGCAGGTACCAGTGAGTGGTGTATTTCAGAGTTAGTCTCTCTCTGGGGTTAATGTGCTTCTCCTGCCTAAAGTCCCCACAGCTTCCTTTTGATAGAAGAAGGAAGTGAATTGTTTGCAGCAGAGAAATGAAACCATTTAGATTTCCTTGAACAAAGACAGTAGGTTTTTCAGTAGAAAGTATATCTACTGCACCCTCCTACCATGCACTGCAGCCATTGCACCTACTTTTATTTTTTCATCTGTTTGCTGGCTTGTGCTTGGGAACCTCAGCCCTTGACTAAGACCCTTTTTTATTAGTATTGTACGTTTCCTGCAGTAAGTCTGCATAAGGCTGAGATGACCTTCTTAATGTAAGTAAATGGAAGAATCTGCATTGTATGAAGTTACCATTTTGGATCTCGTATGGAGTTGTCAGGTCTATTTTAAGTTACAGGGAAGATAATTTGGTCACAGCAAGACAGCAATATTCATAGTACTTTGTGCACATTAGGTCCACCCTTTCCTGTTCAATAAGATTGTCCCACTTAATTTCCCCTGGAAAATCCCAACCCCGGGGATTGGTTTTACTTTTTGCAGATCTTTCAGATCTTCTCTTTTTATTTATTTAATTTTTGGAATGTTGGCAAATCTCAGTATTTGCCTTTCAGCAGCAAAGTCAGTTGACCAAAAATGCACACTACTCCTTTTGGGAAGCTTGTAGATCTTCACTAGATGGAGCTGTCCTGGTGTTTATGTGTTGGAGAAGCTTAAGCAGCACGTTCTCTGTCATGGGCTATAACAAACTACTGCAGTGGCTTTCACAAGCGGTCACTGCCTTGGAAAAACAGAGGTCTTTCTTTTCTTGTGTGCCATGTGCCACAATGAGTGTGAAGTCAACCTCCAAGAATGCACACAATCAGGGCACGAGAGTGACTCTCCATAGACCATTTAGAAGTGCTCTTAATTGTTAGGGTAGGAGCAGAAGAATAATTAGATATATGCAGTGTTCTATTTCCAATATATATTGCAGTTTTACATACCAAACTGGCTTGCTTGCAAGGCTTAGTTCTTGGAACTAAAATCCAGCAGAAACTGGGCAGCTGCCAGTAACATGCACAGGCTGAGAACTGCTGAAACGTTCCTCTCTGTTTCCTATGAGTGGTCAAGACAGATATCAGAAGTAATTTGTGAGCTTTCTCCAGCCAAGGTCATAGGAAAGAATTTTGAAGAAAAACAAACCATCAGCTTGTTTTGGAAAATGCAAATTAGAAACCTGCTTTATCACAGCATCTAAGTGGGAGCCATTCACAGAGGAGAGCAAAGACAGACAGATATGGGAACTGACATTCCAGAGCTTTCGCCCTTTACATGTGGCACTGCGTCACTGGGGATTGTCCACAAATGTAGCTGCCCTGACAAGCCGAGCAGAGCCATTTCCTTGTCAGCCACCTCACTAGTTCTTTGGAAAAGATCAGAATAGCCCCGCTCACATGCCACCCATTGCGGTCACACATTTATTGTTTTCTCTCTTACAGTGTTTTCTAAATCCAGCCTTTTCTGTCCTTCTGCCTTAAACTCTCTTCCACCATCTCTTGTCTTGGTTACTGGCCTCTATCCCTCTTGCACCTCTGACATACACAAAATCTCCCTCTAATCTAGACAATATGCAGCAGACGATATGAGCTTGCTTCAGTTTGACCGTGGCATTTCTCCTCTCTTTGAATTTCTGCACAACCAAGATCAAGCTTCTTCCCTTCAATTTTGAGATCTTTTATGAATCTATTCACCTTTGGGTTTTGTTCCTATATACTCTCCTGTGATCCGGCATGGCCCCTCTTTCTATCCTCCACAGTGTCTATTTTTTCCTTTTTTTTTTTTTCAGTTTACCAGCTGTACTGCTTTGCTGTCTTTTAGATACTTCTGTAGCAGTTTCTTACAACCACCACCATCCAATAAGGTCTGTGTTCTTTCTCAGAGAGGGCAGTTGATTCTATCTTCACCACTTTCAGGGATTTGAAGCCAATCCAGCATTAAAGTAGAGGGGAGCCAGCATGCATAAGAAAAAAATGGACTTGGATTTTTGCAAGCTGATCTAACTTATGTGGTTAAGTCTGAGTGGCTTGGAAAAAAACTTACTCTAACTGGTAGCTGAAAGTATTAGAAGCCTCATGGAGGGGCATCTTCAAAACTGGTTTGATTTATATTCAGGTCTGGTATTTAGCCAGACTGAATTGTATTTTTGATGCTTTGGGAATCCACTGATCAAATTCATTGTCAAAGAGAATCTCAGTTTTTAGCTCCATTGAGTCTGAGCCTGTTCCTGCCACATCTTGCTTATGCCTCAGATTAGGGGTTTTCTAAAACCCTCACATCCTTGATCTGTACCACTTTGCAGAGCTGAGCAATTTCACCCACTTGACTCGGAGTTGTCATTGCATAGAAGCTATTATGGCAGGGTTGGAGATCTGTATTTTTAGCTCAGAAAGAAAATAAGCAAGCTCATTATGAATCCAGAATGTTTGGTATGGTCAGAGTAGTATTGCTTTCCTTTTATGGAATCTGTAGGCAGACTTTGTATAGCGTATGCAAAGAAAAGAGCTTTTACCCACTCTTACTGTTAATGATGGTTATTATGGCAGGCACAAGGAACAGGCAAACAAGAATGACATCCCATTGTGATGCACAGTGTATGAACACAGAGCATTTCTTTGTCCCAGCTTTACACTATGGTCTAATTACAGCCTGTTACAGTCAACAAACCATTTTTTTCCATAAGAAGTAGAAGCCACTCATACTGAGTATTATACAGACTGAAAAGATGCTGTGAAAACTAGGGGGGAGAAAAGCCCCTGACTTTTCATTGGTGATTAATTTTCATTGATATGTATAATTTATCTGTTCAATAAAGGGTGGTTATTCCCATAGTGACCTACATGATTTTAATAAAGGGTAACTATGGACTGTCAACCTTCTTCAGACTCATACTTAAAGAGTAGCAGATGTTAGACTAGCATAAAAAATATTCTATGAACAGTTAAGAGTTGAGATTTTTTTAGAAATGAAAGAAAACTTTTTTTAAGAAAAAGAAATGGATTCATTCTCACCATTTTTCCTACCTACATTATGTATATTCTAGAAGCACAGTCCAACACTTGTGCAGAACAGTGTATCAGGGTGTGAAAGGACTATCACAAGGCACCAGATTACCACAGCTTGATGGATTACCACCCATCAGCTGAGCTACAGAAACTGACTCTGTGTACCTTCTTAGTCCAGCCCAGCAGTGAAGTAAAGCCCTTTAGCTTAAATCACCTAACAGTTGTTAGAATTTGGATGTTAAATAATAAATATGCTTGCCCTGCACAGTCTCAGTGTCCTGACTGTGTATGATCTTCTGCCTCACCATTCTTTGTTCTCAGCTCAGTACTGATCACCAGAGTGCTCAGTGTCCTGGTTTTGCCGCACCTAACTGAGGATTCTTAAACTAACACTGATAACAAAGCCTGGGAAGGTGTGTGGGGGGAAGAAGACGTTATACTGTTTTATCCCTGGGCTTTACCATGGAAATTCCTACATGAAAGGTTTTGTTCCTGTCTATTGTTGCTAGTTTGATGTTTTTATTAAGATTTTGGTTTGTACTTAATACGCTGGTATTCTGTAAGGGGACAGCACAAGATGCTGTTTGTATGTGAGCCGAAAGTGTAAGGAAAAGGTCTGAGAGCAAACACTTGCTACCAGCGGAGTAGCTGGGGATGGAGGAAAGGGAATGGGCAAATGTAAGCATGAAGAGTGTATATGTGCACGGGGATGCTCTGAAAAGCCAAGGTTTTATGTTCATTTGCAATTTGTTTGTTACATAAGTTAAGTCACTGTGAAGCACTAACACTTGGGCAAAATCAGCTTAGCAAAGCAGTTTCTCTGTAACAACAGCTTTCAGCAAAAGCAAAACAACAAAAAGCTCTGGGAACCTCATGCTCATCTTTCCTGTAGCATCTGCAGTGTCAGGGGACTTGCTTGTAACTTGGTGTACCAAAAAGATTTGTGCTAAACCTCCATTTCTCAGTCTACTTTGTGTGAGGCCAGGCAGGTCAGATATCAACTTGCTCTTCCTGTGGGACTTGGTTGAGAGCCCTCTGAAGTCAAGGGGAGGTCTTTGCATTACCATCAGGTTCACAGGCTTTGGAGCAGACTCTAAAGCTTGTATTCAGTCAGCTGAACTCCATCTAAGTTCTAAGCGTAATATCTCTTATCAGTTTCTTATTTCCAAAGGCTGTGAAACAGCCTTATGTGAAAGACAAGGCTCAGGGACTTGAGGCTGAATCTACTCCCTGAAGTGTGCAAGGCCAAAGAAACAGACAACCACTGCAGAAACAACCGTGGAGATTCAAGATGCAGCTGCCTCTGCCTAACCATGTGTTAGACCCCTCTGGAAGGTCGAGTCCTGTGATGTTTCTCACCTGATGCAGCACTAAGTAGCTTCAGCAGCACTAGCGAAATGCCTTGGCCTCTCTGTGACAAATATTTGCAAAGTTTAAGTGCTTACTCCAGTGATTATATGCAAGAAAAGGCCATTGGGGTAGACAGCACTTCAGAAGGGAGTTTCCCACATGTCTGCCTGGAAGCCGTTACTGATAAGCCAAAAAGGAAACAATTTCAGAAATAAATAAATGAAGAGAGAGGCTTCTGTGTTCCCTCACAGTGTGACAAGATGACAGCAAAGCTCCCAGAACTGAGGTTCAAATCTTGTCTCTTCAGTTATGACCTACCAGTGAAAGACAGGGTGAAGTAACACTTTGATGATGGTGTTGGGTTGGAGTGGGCAAAATGTAGAAGGCAGTGTCAGGCTAAATGAACAGCATTCTCCCTCTGCTTCAGAGGAAAGGCAGATGGGAGACTCACATCCCCTATTTAATTCCTGCAAAACCTGTGTAATGCCTTGGTTCTAGGTGAATGTTTCTCTCTTCTCCTTGTTGGGTAAATGGTGTTAGCTTTTTACGTATACTCAAATTGACTTTTAATCATATCTCACTGAAGAGAAAAGAGGAAGCTGAGGTATCACTTTTAAGAATCTGCTACTCTTTTTTAAAATCATTTTTAAAGGCAGTAGTCATTTTATACACAGATAGATCCTGCTGAGCAACATTCGGAGAAAGACAATATTTAATGAGAAAGCATAAGCTCTGCAAAAAAATGAAAACAGTACAATTACAAAGGAAAGAAACAATGGTTGTTCTAGATCATCATCTTTTCTGTTTATTCCTAGTGTCAGGTAAGAAGCACAGGCTGTTCTCTGAAAATAACTGAGTAAACTGAAACTCATTGAGAATGTTACGTGAATTTGACCATGTAGTAAGAATGATTTCATCTTTTTTTGGATCAGAAGTGTGAAATAGAAGCTGTTGAGCATGCAGCTCTCACAAGCATATTATTCAGCATATATGTTGATGGCTCAAGTGCTAATTACTCTTCCACTGAAAAAAAGGAGGAGATTGTTCTGGATGGCCTTTAAAAGGAGTTGCTAGGAAGGTAATAGTCATTGCTGTAAGTCACATATGATTCTCTTTATTACAACTTGGAAAGAATATTGGAGGACATTCTCTCCAAGAAAAGCTTGGAGGTTAAAAAGAACTAAAATTAAATTCTTGAAGAAGGTCAAGAAGGTATGGAAGTAGACTTAGCAGTTAAGAAAACTGTCTTGAAAATGAGCTTAGGCAAGGGTATTCAGCCATTTCCAATCACTGCTTAAAGGCAATAGATGAGCCCTTGAAGGTGCTGGCAAGTCTGAATAAGTGCTTCACATTTCTGATCATGCAAGAAGAGTGTATCTCATTTCTTTCAAACTATAATGAAGGTTTCTTTTCGGCCTCTGTGAAGAGACTTGTATTATTTTTATCACCATTGAAATCCTGACACCTTTTGTCTGTGAATAATCAATGTTGCACTGATAGCTGTAGCATTCTCTCTCCTGAATTTGGGAAATGCTGCAATACTGTTAATTAGACAACAAGAGAAAATTATGAAAATGTTAGAGGCAACCTAAGCAGGGTGTATCCCAGTTCAATGGCTTAGCCATTTTATCTGATTGTTTCCATTATCCAGGAGTATTGATGTGGAGGCTAAAGTATGACCAGGAGGGAGTCAGAAATCAGTGGTGATTTTATCACTAACTTCAGCAGGGCTAGATTTTCACTCCAGACAAACTTTTGTTAAGAAGCATGTTATAAAGGAGGCCCTTGCCTGAGGTTAGTGGGGCTGCTCTTCTGTGTCACTAACCACCTGAGAGGCTGACCCTGAAGCCCTTGCTTTGCACCCAGTCACCTCTCGTTAGTGCTGCAGGGAGCTCTACAAGTAGAAGAATTGCACAGAGATAGAGCAGAACCAGGTATATACATAAGCCATGCCTCAACACAGCTGTATGCAAGCATAGAGTAAGCTGGTTGAGGAGAGCCGTGACCATGTGCTGCAGAGCCATCCCCAGTGCTATGAACAGAGCACTGGCTGCAGCCCTTGGCCAGTTCGGGGCTGTCATCACCCTCAGACCACCAAAATAGTTAAAAGGCACTTCCTGAAGTAAGTTGATAGGGAAGTGACTAGTAGTGAATGGTGTAAAATATCCATGTCGAATGTTGGGAGCTTGCCTTGGAGAGATTACTCATGCTAAGACTCCTTTCCAGGAATGGGGTATATGAATGCTTTTCTCACTTTCTAACTCTGTGAGATTTATACTACTAGCAGGCATGTGGGAACAGAGTGCAGAAACTCAACTGCTTATCCCAGGCAGTGAGGCAGGCCCATACTGAGACATGCCTGAGGGATCTGAGGCTTTAAGGGCCCGATCCTGCTGTTTGATATATGTCCAGCTCTGTGCTCATTCTGAGCAACGCAAGGGGGGAAGGAACCCGCTCTGAACTCAGTCTGGCTGCCTGAAAACAGCCCGTCTGTTTTCCTTGGAGGGTTATGTTTTCGTTGCTGCATAAATGAACAATCCTGAACTATCTCATGTGAGGAGGAGGTCAGTGACTGGGATAGCTGGATAATCCTGGCGGATTTTGGCGGAACCAAAATTTTATTTCATCTTTCAGCTTCTGCTTCTTTCAGGTCACCCTAATGTCTGCTCGGAATGTCCTAATGCCAAGGAGATTAAGACGTTTATTTCTCAGTGTGTTTAGTCCTAGTTTAAAGATTTTCCTTACTGGAACTATTTGGTTTGGTAAGTTTATTTACCTGGGTGTATTTACATCAATGATGAGGCTCTTGTGTAAATGGCTATTGTGTTTTCTCTTGAACGTAAAATAAAAGAGCTATTGACTCAGCAAACATGATGGGAAGAAAAAGGATTGTTCTTTATTTAATGCAAAGAACTTCTTTTTCCCTTGTTCTCATTTCTTCTTTTTGTAGCTTACAGTTGCTGTATTATTTATTTTATTTACATCAGATAGTATATAATTTTGGCACAGTTCATGTAAGAAGATTAATTCATCAATGGAAGAACTTTGGCATGTACTGAAGCCAGTGAAGGTCCTTTCCATGCATCTGTTTTTGTTCATTGTCTCTGTATGAAAACAGCTCATGATTGGCAATCCTTACTTTCCTCTCTAATATCAGGCTGCCAGGAGAGGACAGACACACCAAGCCTGGCTCTGCACAGGCAGCTGGCTGCAACCCACTGCAAAATGGGAACCAGCAAATATGATCCTCCCGTTCACAAGCAGGTAAGAAATGTAAACCCACAAGATAGAAAAAGGCAGAGAAGCATAATATCAGATTATCTTGCAGCATGGTGCCTGTTCACTGAAATTCCCAAAGTAGAAATTTAATGCAAATTGGCTGTGTTTCTGGAAGTGGACATGAACCAACAACCAAGATCCAAATACCTGTCATTCATAGGAATTTTTAAAAAATGAATCCAATATCACAGCTTGAGCCTCCCTGTAATTGTTTCTAAGTGATATTTCTCTGTTCTGGAGCTGACTTACAGGAGAGCCTGTGCTCTCCTATCCAAAGAAGATAAATAAAGAAAGTCAGGTGGAGAATTTTTTTTCTCTGATGGGCTCTTGGAGCAATATGGCAAGAGGAGTTGGAGCACTACATTGCAGGTGGCTGAGCAGCCAAGCAGACTGTGGGAGTCGGGTTCTGTAACTCGAGTGTCAGCTGATAAAATCAGTAATGGTTTCCTTTCTGCTTTCTCTTGCTGAGTTCCAGCTTGCCAGCCAGTTTGTTGCAGCAGAGCAGAGATCTGGTAAAGGGCTTGTCTGTCATCCTTGTCACTGCTACACTTAAGGATGGAGAGTGTGGTGTAGGAGGCTTGGTCAACCCAGCACACGCTTTAAAGTCTTTTCCCAGATTTTCTTTATTCGGACTTCTGGCATGCTCTTATTAGGCTTATTTTGCAGCCTACCTGAATGTGTTTTTGGAAATGCAGACGAGCACGTGCCTATTTGTGTCCTGGCACATGCTTACAGGCACTTTGAACATTTAGCCCACAAATGTCAGACTAGAGCTGCTGCACGTTCCTTTTGTGTGCCTTTGAAGTGAACCTTCCTCTTTGTCTATATTCTCCTTATAGTCAACATTAGCAGAGATCTGTTGATTGCATTCTGATATTTATGTTCTGGGAACGACAGTTTCTGTCAAAACATATCAGTGAATCTCCTACCAAGAAACTAGGACAGAATATCCTACAAAAAACTGTGTTTGCAGTTATTTTTGACATTCCATATTGCAGTGGTTTATAAGCATATACAGCATGCTGCTACAGGGTCTGCTACTTCACAAACACAGGATAGTTACTAATACAGCTTTTGTTCTTCCCCTTGCAATCCTAGGAATTAAATTCAAAATAAAGCTATAACTAAGAGATATTCGGGTAAACTTGAGTAATGAGGTAGGCCCCTCTACCTGCTGAAAGGCAAAGACAACCACCTGAATCGCCTAGGAGCCTCTGAATATGGTGCCTACTGTGTCTGTTTTCAGTAACGCTTTGTCGGTCCTTGCAGAACTTTTGGGAGAGTTGAAAGGATTTCAGAACGAAGCGGCATATTATTCCTTTTCTAGTAAGGTCTTCTAGTAAGGTCATGATGTCCACAAATGTGAAGCAGTTAACTGTAGAAATGAAAGGTCACCTGTGGTTTAGGGAGGCTATTCAACGTGGAGGCCTGCTTAATTCACTGTTCTGTGGTGGTTTCTGGTTTACGCTGGTATTTTGTAGGCAGGTAGGAACGAACTGCCTGAGTTCTGCTGCAGCCTAATATGAGCTCACTGTAAAATGGAAATGGTGCATTGGCATTAGTAAAGTCCTTACCCCAAACTTAGTACTGCACAACCCAATCTGCCACTTGTCTGGAGTTACTGTCTCCAGATTGGTGCTGTGCTATGTGACTACGGAGTGTCCAGTTGGCAATGCAGAGCAAGTTCTCTTGTATCTGTCTGCAAAAGATTGTACAGTTGTAATGTTAGAAGTAGAGACGTATCCTACGGTATTCACTTACTCCTAATCTCTCCCCTCCTGTGGGAATTTGAAGGCCTAAGATATAGTCCATAGAAAACTGTAAAGGACATCTGATATAGATTATTTGACCATAAGGCAGGGAGAAAAAAAGGGTTTGAGAGGTCCCCAAAGCTGTGGGACCATGGTTGTGGGCTATATTGAATTGTTTCACTGCCCTTTAGTTATGTATCTGTGTTAATTCCGTGATGTGACCCTCTGTTAATGCAAGTCCAAATCTAAATAAATAATCAAGTGTCCTGGCTAAGTACTTAAGTCTTAGAAAACAGATGTTTTGTGGGTTCTTAGGAGCAGCTTTGAAAATTTGGGATCTTGCAGAGCAAGACAGCATCAATAAAGTGCAAATCTACTTAATAAGAAAAATTATTAATACTGTCATGGTTCCAGTGCATTGTGATAGAAAAAAATAATTAGCTTATATCATAAACAAATGGAAGATAAGGAACGATTAAAATTATAATTAAAGCATGGGAATGACACTGGTATCACAGACATCTCTGCAGATTATTTGAATAGTGCATTAAACAGAGTCAATCATTTCTCAATAATAATTACTGCATTTACAGTAATACAATGGGAATGCAAGGCATTTAACTGCAGACAGGCTTGTGTCTTAAAATATATTTACAGCATTAAAATCCAGAAAGAATAGATACAGTCTGTGCTGAAAAAATGGTTAAAGCTACAGTTCAATTTTCAGATACTAGGCTTCAGTATAATAAGAAAGCGGCAAAGAAAATGGAAATGGGGAGGATGTTGAAGAAGCATTTTAAAAGGAGGATTTGCTATAGGGAGTTCAGAGGAGAATGATTTTGGTTACATTGCTGTACCAGATAAAGTGAAGCTAGGGGAGAGATCATAATTATAAACGTCTATGATCCATGAGAAACAATAAAGATAAGGTGATAGAATATTATTAGCAATTTTGGGCAAAATTTTCTTATTTGTGGACATTATTAGTTGCATTCTTTGGGTCTAATTAAAGAAAAAAAGGCAAGAGCTCTGTTCCAGCACATCAAAGGAAGGTGAAAAAAATGAGATTTTTTTTCTCTCAAATGCTGAACTCCCTTACCAAATGGATGATTTCTTTTTTCTGAGAAATAAAGGGGCTTCAAAATTGGACTACAAATGTGTTAGTAGTCCTGAGAAACTTTAAAAATACTAGAAAAGAATAAGGAGTGTCATCACATGCCATCCCACACAGTGATATTGACGGAAGATAATCAGGTGCTTTATTTCCATTTTTCTCTTTTAAGGATAGACAGACAACACTCGAAGATATGGAAATCAAGAAGAGTTAAGCTGATCAAATAAATATTCCTATTTAATTTGTGGAAATCCTTGCCACAAAATACCACTGTGTCAAAGTGGTTGGAATGATGCAGAAGAGATTTTAAAGTGACGTTCTTACTCCTTGCAATTCAGTTGTATCAGCTTCACAATGTGACTGCCTCTTCTAGAATAGGTTTAAGAATTTTCTATTTGGTATTTTTCTGGAATAAACTGTTACCTTTTCTTTTTTGTTTTATTCCAAGCACTTGTTACTTCTTGCTTAGGATTTTGAGCTGTTAGTCTGCTCTGCAATGAAAGTTCCCATACTCCAGTTATTTGATTAAAAAAAAATTAAATATGCAGTTCTTTTCATCTGCTTTTCATTCACAGATACAGATCCAACTGATAATGAGGCTGAGATAGTGACATTTCATTGTTTGTTTGGAAAAATCATGTCTCTGCTCTTCTAGTCCCCTCAGGCTCTTCACGGTTTCTCATTTAAGCTCTACTGAGGCTCCTCTGAGAGCCTCTGAAAAGAGCTGAAAGCTTGAATTACAGGGTAGAAGTCTGAAATTAGCAGCCCAGTCTAAAAGTGCATGTGCCCACTGAGGCTGATTCAGACAGGGCTAGCAAGCATGGAGCACTGCCAGGGCCGGTCCACCTCACTAGTCACAGGAATAAGTTCAGTGCAGTATTTACTGCGTGCCTCTCATTAGCAAGGACTGCAGTGAATGAGCTGCTTTGTGCTGAGCCCTATCCAACAATAGCAGCAGCGTGTCGTGATCCGCCATGTAGCCACAACCAGAAGTACCTTGTTGGTACCACAGAAGCCTAATCTTAATTTTTGGTGTAGCAAACAGTGCTTTGGGAAGACTATGCTGGGAAAGGCTGTAGGGCCAGGTTTAGATCTTTGTTATACAAATATAATACTGATTGTGGTAGAATTACCACAGGTGAGAACTACAGAGACAGACCAGAATCTGGAAAGTTTTTTGGCCATGTTTCCAGACATGACTCTTATAGCTTACAGGCCTTTTGCCTTCAAGGTATCTTGCACACAAAGTTATCAGAAAAATACCGGGCATACAGTGGACAAAGGCAAGGAACCTTATGGAAATTCCTTAAAAAGGCTCATACTGCTATAAATGTTTGGCTTGTGCCTTTAGAAGGCAGACCTTACATGGAGAAAAAACTTATCATGTAGTCCAGATGTTTTTAATACCATTGAAATCTTGCAGTCAAAAGTTTTAAAGACAAAAGCAACAGAAAAAATAAGTACAGTTCGTTACACAGAAAATGGGAAAAACAGCATGAAAGAGCTGCTAGAAGAGTGTTGCTCTTCTCTGTAGAATAGCAGTGAAAGAAAATACAGGCAGGAGGAATCTTCAATTAAGATAGCTTAAGGAAGCAAATATTTGAGGAACAGGTAAATCAACTAGATAAGGATAGAATAAATGTGATTCAAAGACCAATTTCTTGTTGTAGTATGTTACAAACATCAGAGCACAGGGCTGCGTTTGATGATGGACTATACAGTACAAAGTTGGAAAAGGGGCAGTAGCTTTCCTTAAAGCTCCCTGAAAGATAAATAAATCACAAAGGTTATTGTATCATACTGTCAGCAAGGTTTTTAATAAGTAGGTACAATTATTTTAGGCATGAACAAAGTATAAGAAATATCTGCCCCCAAGAACTGTTATTTTCTCAACAAATGTGCTGGCAGTGAAAGTTAGAGACATAAATATAATAGGATGGGAATTGATGTGCTGGGGAAAAGGAATTTGTGATGCTGTTAGAACTGCCCAGTACACAGAAGCAGATCACAGTGGACAAATTTCATAGGGGAAAAAAACCCCTCGTTGTATATATGGCAATGAAAATGGGATAAAAGGGATAAAGCTGTGTCACGGTATATTGGTACAAAACATTAGACTTGCACAGCATTAGAAATACGCTTATAACAGTCTCTGCAGTGCTGCGGCAGGGGCCCAGCTAAGCCCCACTTGCATACCTGAGGGCCTGTTTAGAAAGCCTTCGCTTTTACTGGTGGGTACTTAATGCTCATCATGCCATTGAAACCAGTGCTGTGGCTGGGGAGAATAAAAGATCCACCATCTCATTTTCAAGCCAAGTGCAATGATTCAGAAGATGCTTTGCCCAGGTAAGGACTGCAGGATTAGAAGCATTAATATTTATAGAGGGGTAATCTTCCTCTCTCAAAGGCTAGAAAATGTCCCTATTACAAATATGAGTACCAACAGAGGGTTTTTTAGTGGATTACCAAAGGAAGAATAACATTTGTGTCTCTGTAAGGGAAAATAAACATACAGAAATGGAAAAATATCTGAAGTAAAGAAAGATAAATGTGGAAATTCAAGATTACACATTTAGATTCAAAAGATTAGGTGTAAGTGGAAGGATAAATTAAATATACAACTTGAATTTTAAAGTATTCCTAGTGACTTAGAAATAGGCCAACAAGGTAAGTGCAGTCTAATTATATACTGTAGAGGGCACCCCATGTATCTTATTCACAGGGTACACAGCAGTTTCCAATCTCAAAAGAAGTTCACTCCTCACTTACTAATCAGAATCCTAAATTCTTTTGGTTATTAGTGTATTAGGTATTTTAGTTAGTTTTTAGTTTTAGTTTAGTTAGTTTTTAATTTGTATTTTTTTTATACCTGAGCTTTGCTTCTGGAAGGGGGAGATTTGTGGAGACTGATCTTTTTTTTAAAAAAAACCCTTTGAGGGAGAGGTGCTAAATTCTGTAGAAGTTATGTGGTGTCAGGCGCATGTACTACAAGGTACCATGACTGCAAATGAACAGGTTGGACACTGCTGTTATTTTTTATTTTAGGGCTAGTTTGTAGAGCCACACACTGGCAGGCATTTAGCATGTGAGCTTAATACTTAAAGTTTCAGTAAAAAAACCCCACTGTCTATCCCTTAGACAAGAAGATAGCTGTGGTTACTGTAGTAACCATGATCTCATCTGCCAGCAGACACTGACTTCTACATAGTACTGCAGTTCTGCAATGTTGCACATGTATGATTGTAGAAAACAGGGTGTGAATGGCCTTTTCAAAGTCACCTAGGCTATCCCTCTGCCCCAGGGCATGACTGGATTTACCTTAACCAGGGAGGTGTTTGTCTCACTTGTTTTTAAAAATCTCCAGTGATGGAGAAGGAAATGTTTTTCTTAGTCACAGCTGTTGCCTGTTTCATAGCCCGAAGCCTAAAATGAATGGCATTTCTGTAGGATTTCTCTATTCACAGGTGTAATTGTAGCTCATGCCTCTAGTTCTTTAACAGAATGTGCTAATCACCAACCATTTGGATACTGATATTTGTCGTCTTCCTTTTAATGTTGTGGGTATCAGAATATAATAATGTAATGCTTAGGAGGTGGTTAAAAGCAGAGATGGCTTCTGACTTTGCATGGCTGGAGAACACCTGGGCAGGCTCAAAATAAGCATTTTTCTAGTCAGTCTATTGGGATGTATTTCTTATTTATAGAACTGACTCTCTCCCAAGTTTGAAACTTCTCTGAATAATAGCCAAGATTACTGTGAATAACTACAGTGAATTATTGTAGATACTAGGCCTACAGATAAAAATACCTACTGCTTTACATTTGCTGTTTCTTGGACAATAAATCCATGCTTATGCTGACACCAACCTGTTGATACTGCCATGGTAGCTGTATACAGTCATTGACAGTTCTTGCTGGAGACATAGTTAAGACACTGTCAAAATCTATGAAGTGTCAAACCCTTAGTGACATTGTAATGCCGAAAGACAATATTCAGCATAGCAATGCTGCTCACTTCAGGGAAAGCCAGTGCTTTTCTGATCAGCTCCGAGAACTGGAAGCGTAAGTCTCTGGTGCTCATTTTGAACACATCAACTCATCAGCAATTTCTTGTTTAGCATTAGACTCTTGCCTTGGAATAAGAAGCTCAGGAGAAACTCCATATGCTGCATATAATTTTTGTCATCTGGGAGACGTTTTGGGATGATGAAACTAGATGAACTCATGCTCATAAACTCACTTCAGCTAATCTGTGGGAGCTCCTGTCTTCCTGTCTCTGCCTGACCATCTGACTTTAAGGTACAGGCCTGGACTCATTTTGGTAATGCTACCGACAGTGCCTATTTTTTGAGTTTGACTAGCCCCTGAGGCTAGTCATTATGACTGGGGTCATAGTTTATGATGGTTATATTATATGACCCCTTCAAAGATATACAAATAAGTTAGTTGTTTATGATGATAGCTGTCTCCTCCCCTCTCACTAGCTCATGGCGATCAGTAATCCCGTGTAAATGTGTCACTGTGTGTGGGACTGTCATCTGCAAGCACTCAGAAAGCTTTCTGTCACAGCCTCGGTGTCTGCGGTGATGAGAGAAGGCTATTTCTAGTCTGCTTGGATTAGTGCAGTCTGATCAAATATACTATTTAACTACTGCTCTTTAGTTAACTGCTTGCCTCATTGTTCACCGGCAGCAGTCATACACTTCTCTCATGAGCTATTGCTTGGGGAAATGCCAGTGTATAGGTTATACAGGATTTCATTTCAAGCCACTACGAAGGAAGATCCAGTCTGCATTGCTGGGAAATGAGAGACCTTTGTGGTTACTTGAACTGGGAAATTGTGGGGAAACCCAGTTCTTTGAACTTAACATCTTCAGCAAAGCTTTGTGCTCAATTTTATAATGACTAAAAATCCACTTAGCTACATGAGATGTAAATAAAGTCACAAATGCAATCCAAAAGTGGCAAAAGTAGAAGAGGTCTTGTGATGGAGAAGATGTGGGCATTTTCTGATCAAGTAAGAAGCGAATGGGGAGTTGATTTAGAATAGCCTAGGTGACTGTAGAGCTGAAGGCGTTCTGGCAAGCAGTAATGATTTAGAAATAAATTTTTGTTATCCCATTCTTTGTGCTATTTGTTAGATGCAATGTATGGTCTCCCAACAAACTGCATTCCAATGTCTCTGCAGACTTCCTGCACCAGGGAACATGCATGTGTTGGATGTTAAAGGGATACTTTCAGATTAGGAAAGACCTTTCCTGCTTTAGTAATAACATGTTAAGTTTATTGTAGGGCTAGATATTTTTGTGCTTTTTCATAATACGTGTGCTAGTGAGTTTCTCATTTCTGTTTCTCCTTCCAGCCCACAAATAAAATATATCTAGCTTGCTTTTCTATTGCATGCCTTACTTATTTTCGTATTTTGCATGTCTTTAATTTGAAGGCATAGCAATGTGTATAAGTTAAAAATAATCCACATAGTATATCTGAATCCATTAATACAACTGTAAACAAGCTTTCCATCTGCTGTTACAGATACTCTTTCCTCTTGTGCTGTTACATGCCTCTGAAATTCCTCTCCTCCTCTAGACTTGGATTCAAGTAAACAATTTTCCAGATTTTGCTGTCAAATTTCTTGCTTAGGGCTTAGTCATCTGGAACTCTGAAATCTGGCCACATATTTCCCGAAATAGGCATGTCACTTCTACTTTTTTGGTCCTGCTAGAAGGTATCAAATTGTTCTCGTTAGTGACACAGTTACTTCATTTTGGCTTTTAAAAGTGCTGTCATCAGTAAATAATAAATCTGAGCTAATACCAGGTTGTGAGAATATCTAGGTCTTGAAGGAGAAAGAAATGCTCATCTAAGTTACTGCTGACTAGAAGGTTTAACATGTTTGTTAGATGAAGCAAGTCAGAGGCCACAATGTCTGAAGAAGAAAAGAGGATTGTTGTTTTAACCAAGTTAATATCGTCAGCATGAGTGATTCACTCATTTTTTTGAAGAGATTAGCTTTCCATTACTTGCATGTTTTATTTTCTACTAAGGCATTCCCAATTTCCAGACATAATAGTAAGCAAACTAACAACAACAGAAGAAATAACATTTCACTGAAAGCCATCCTGTCCTGTGGCTTATTTTGGTTTGTTTGTCAGTTTGTTCTTGTGTGTCCTCTTTTCACACCTCAGTCTTAATCGCCCCTCATTCTGACACCCCCAAGGAACAGGTCTGATGCAGATGCCTCCCTATCGCATCCTGCAGTGGGACAGATATAAGGATATTATTTAGCTCCCTTGCAGGACTTTTGTACCTCATACTTTGCTCCATTCTCTACTCCTCCATGAGCAGGCTGCTTGCAAAAGCTTTTGCAGCCTTTCTGCTTTTAATATATTAATAAAAAGTATTATTTGTCTTACTTGATTAACTTACAGCTCATAAAGCTCTTTCTTGGTTTTGCTAATTTCCACTTCAGATTTTTCCCAGATATGTTGTGTTCTGTTTGCTTTGTCTGGGTGTGTGTTTTCATTTCCTGAATGACAGGTATAAAGTTCAAATCAATGTGTGAACCTTGCCATTTGACCGTAATGTTTGTCTCTCCCCTGCCTCCTGTTCTTGTCCACCCACTCAATTCTCTTTTTTGTATAAAACGTGAACACCTTTAAGGCTTGTTATAATTTCTTATGCAGCCTCCATGCTGAGTTTAAGGATTTTAATGGTTTCATGGACGCCACTAAGAACTTTCTTCCTAACCACTAGAAACAGCTTATTTTCAAGTCTTGCCTATTGGATTCCTTACTGGAATAAGTGGTAAATTTTACTTTCAGAATCTGAGGTAATTCCTCCTTTAAGATATGGAAATTTAATTTTGTCTTCGTGAGTGTAATTTGGTGGCTCAGCAACAGTTTCTTCATAAACCCATGTCTCCATGTTGAGCTGAGAGTTGGGTGAGAACTAGGTGTTGCAGGTGATGGTTGTCAGAACCCAGAGAGAGAAGGGGCATGGCCAGGAGATGTCAAAATGAGATTCACTCATGAAAGGGGAAATGGGGAAGATAGCTGAAACTGGCGTACGTCCTGGGAGATGTCCAGATCCCTGTAACAGAGAAGAAGGTGGGTGTGGGGAGAGAACAAGGCGTCAAGGCGCAGGTCAGGCGCCAAAGGCAGAAATCAGCAACCTGGCCAAGAAGATCAAGAACCAGGAAAGGGACATGAAGTCACAGGTGTAAAGCCCTTCAGCCCAGACCTGAGCAACTGCTCCCAGAAGACAGAGCAGTGGCGTAGCCCTGCTGTTACACCTTTGCCTTGCTGAGGTTCATCTCCTGAATGTGAAGGGGCCAGCTAGGGGAGCACAAAGCTTGGCCCACTGAAGCCTCCCTCCCATGCTCTGTGAGCCCTTCAGGGGAAAAGGTTCCCATCCACAGAGCAAATTCTCCCTGTCTGGTCATGTGACAAGATCACCAAGCTTAATTTAATTTTTGACTAGTCAAGATTTGAATTATTTGATCAGTGCAAGTCTCCAGAGGCAAAAAGCCATTATTCCCTCTACCCACTGTATTTGACTTTGATAAAACAACTGATTTGTTATCACTGAGGTAAAGTCATCAGCTGACCAGAGGTTTTGGCTTGAGTGTTATGTGTTTAAATGATAATAGGGCTATGTGAACACAGAACACCTTTTTGTTAAAAGTGCCTCCTACTTAATGAAGTGTTACATAAGAGTAAATTGTCCCTAGATAGTTTTAGCTGGGAATATTTTGGTAATGCACAGTGCAACAGCTTATTAAAATGGAAGAGGCAAACAAAAATAATAATGATGAAAGGGACTCTTGATTCAAAAAGATACTATTTGCCTTACATCATTGACATTTGTGTCAATACCATATTGGTGGTAATCAAATTTCTCATTGTCTGCTGAAGTGTAACCAACTCCTCAGGTATAAAACTTCATTAATCATAGGGCTGTGCTCTCTGTTCTGTGTTGTTAGGAAGATAAATTAGATGGCTCTTTAAAGATCTGCTGAAAAAAAGGAAGACATGCACTGAGTATAGATAGAGGAGGAGAAGTAGAATCTACTCCTAGATCTTTTTCCTGAACATTATCTCTGTGCTAAGCCAACGAATGGTTCAGAGATTGTAATTTTATTAACTATTCTGCATCATTTTATATCACAGTTTTCATTTTAGAGCAGATTAGGGTGTATTTCTGTGTTTAAGGCAACAGGTTGTGGGGGATGAGTTTCCATAACCCTGCAGCTTAAAATGGGAGTAAAAGTACTAAATTTCATAGTTGTGCCTCAGTACTGACAGAAATTACTATGCAATCAGCAGACTCTGGAGACTTAGGTCTGTCACAGCTCTGCCACAGACGCATGATACTGGGCAAGTCACTTAATTTTGCTTCACCTTGTTTTCCCCTCTCTGAAATGGAGATAACAGTACCCCCTATGTCCAGATGGCACAGGAAGGTAATACAGCATTAATAATCCTGCGTTAATGTTTATGAGATAGATCCAAAGAATGAACTTGGGGCTGTTCTTTTTAGGATATTCAGATTTCTGATGATCAGCTAAATGCTGACAACTAGGAAGACATGCTGTAAGGTTGCGCTGCGCACTGCATGTGCCACATCAGGATGTTTTATGGTCCTGTACTCACCAGTGTGCCTTCGATACCTGGCTTCATCTGCAGACGTTGCTGTGTGTCCTTGGAAATGCCGCTCGCCATGTGTGCAGTCAAGAGACTTGTCTGTAAATAAACTTGCAGTTTAGCTGCAGTTTGGATAATATGCATGAGAAATGTACTCCAGGGTCCTTGCTTCCCAGTAATCCCCCTGTAATTTTCTAGAACCTGTTCTTATTCCTGAAGCCTGTTCTTATTTCAGTGACTCACTTCCATGTAATTTGCCCTTGCTTCATCCCCAGATGTTGTGTGGGTTATTTGATGGGGCTATACGTTTGAGGAGGTGTTTTCAGGTACTATAGCACTTAAATGGGTGGGAGCTATGTGAGGGATCAGTTTTATGTAAAAAATAATCATAATCACCTTCAGTTTCTTCAGTTGTAAAATGATGACAGTATTTCTTACCTTCTGACATAAAGATCTTGGTTATAAAAATGCCAAGTGTTACTATTTTGCATAATATAATAGGGTACAGTTCTGTGTGACAGTTTAGTAATCTTTGGTTGTCCATAGCAACTTGAAGGCACTGAAATATTGGCTTGCAAATATGTGTGGGTTTGAAATGCTGCTGCTACTGCAGTCCGCCAGAAAAAGGCTGTCTACTTTGTCTCTGCTGTCAACATTCCCTTCATCGCTCCTAACCACCCTTCAGAGATTACTGCTCTTCTTAGCACAGCAATTTTCACCGGACTGCTGGTCATCATCCTTAGCACGTGTGAGTTACGTATGTACGGTGAGAGAGAAACTGGTACCACAGCAGCGTGCACAAGGAAGTCCTGACCAGAGTTAGGCAAAGAGGTCTCTCTCTGTCAATGCCATACATCCACCACTGCAGAGCTTGTGACAGAGTTGGAGCCTTCCCTGAAGGCTGCTGCGTTCACTGTTGTTGGGTGCGTAGATGTGTAAAGTAGATTTTGTTCTATTTGAAAGCAGGAAAGAATACAAGAGAGACCAGGTCACACAAGCTTCTTTCAGCCTCACACATAGCATCAGCTATGGTGGCAATTGTGACTGAAGTAATCATTCAGGGAGTTTAGTGTGTGTCTCCACACCATTTGAGAGGAAAGGGGGAAGACAGTATGCTTACATGACAGTCTGTTTCAGTGCCCATGGAGCTGGGTACACGCACAATAGATGCTTTTAAAGGCAATTTGCAAAAGCTTTTAAAGTGCATGGTTTTCTGCTGTTTTCTTCTGGTTAACATTGTATGATGAAGGGCTGCAAGGCATTGGCTGAGCAGGTTTCAGATGTATGAAGCATGGCAAGGCCAGTTTTTTTGTTTGTCTTGAGAAGGTGACTGGCAGACCTGGTAAGTCAGGGTCAGATCTGTGCATGTTAATCCCCACTGTTCAGCCACAGCACTGTGAACACAACAGGGTGTACTCGGGGCTGCGCTTTGGAGTCCGGAGGTTGGAGAGAAGCCCTGGCGTTCCCTGCTGCCAGCATTTACTTCCTGGCAGAGTCCCATACTCAACATCTCTGTCCCAGGTGTCAGGGAAGGATCTCAGTTTCAGGGATTTCGGGACAAAGCATCCTGGATGCAGCTGTGTTCCATGTTTTCAGCTGGGACACAGAATTTCTCCTGTTTCTCCCTCTCAGGCTACAGTCTTGGCAATAGTCCTCTTCTCTGTGCCATGGCTAACAAGTGAAAGGCAGGGCAGAATCCCAGGCTGTAGCCAAGTCATTTGCCCAAAGTCACAGGTGTGTGATATGACTCAACATCCAAGGGGCTCCCCCTGTGCTGTGCATGTCTTAACAATCAAATTAACACATCTGGTCACCCAAACCCATTACTGATCTTGTCAAATGTTGCACCCCTTGTGCCATATAATATGCACATGCCAGGCAGATACTGTGTGCTCTGTCTTGGTGCAGGATGTGTTCAGGCACATGTTTGACAGCCATAAAACGGCCACAGATGTGGGTGGTTCATTCACTACCTGTCACTGCCTCACTTCTTGTTACACCGCTCTGCTGGAATCCAGAGCCCAAACTGACTGTTGAGCTTCGCAAAGCCATTTTTGCAATGTTAGAGTATGAAAACATTTTTAGCAGCTTCTGTGCTTTTGGCAGCATCCAGTCCCTTAGTCTTGGGTGTCCTCCAAAACTGGAGAAACTTCAAAAGCCCCCAGCACTAACCTTGGTGGAATGTAGGTACAGCTGTGATCTCCAGGCAACGTCAGCCTGGGAGTCTTTCAGCTCCAGTGACCAATTTGTGTTTGCAAGGCTTGACTTTGCAAAAAGAGAGTTATGGACTGACATCTTCAGTCTTTTAATCCCTATTTGTACCAGTAATCCTTTTTCTGTGAGTAGTCCCTACTCATGCAAATAGTGCTCTTGGCTTCAGTGGAGTGTCTCTGACCTGCCTGTATTTAATGTAAACTGAGATTACTTTTGGCATCTATGGAATCCTAAAAAACTAAAACAGCAGAGCAGGATCCAGGGCAACGGGCTTTACAGACCCAGAAGGTCACATTGGAGTTTACATTCACTGCTGGCGATTAAAGGGGGTCGCTAGCACAGGCACAGCAGATGAATTTGCCTTTCTGACTGCAGAATAAACACTGTGTGGGGTAAATATTAAAGGAATTACTGTAGCAGGAGTGGAAAGGGAGGAAGGCTCCTTTGTCAAATGCAGAGTCAAAGGATGTCTGTTTATCTGATACCCCCCACAGCAGACACTGCTTATCAGCAGGTTTTGGAAGTCAAGAGAGACAGCTTTAAGCTGAAAGGCCAACACATACAGAAGACAAAGAAGTGCTCTTCCGGCTTCTTGCATTTCATGTAATTGTGGCCATTGCTAATTTTCACACAGTGATGGTTTAACAGTTGTGTGCCTGTAATTGCAGAGCCTGATTCACCTGGGAAATGGTTGTTGGAGCCTAACAAGCTCTGAGGTGCACATCCCGGAGTGTGCCCACAGCCATGGCAACCGCAGACTGCAGCACAGCCGCGCGAGAGCTGTGTCAGACATGGCCGCACCCGGGGAGCTCTGCTTGCAGGAGAACTGCCCTCTGGATGTCCGAACTGGTTTAATTACTGGTCTTGGAAACCATCTTAGTGTTTAGTGGCTGTTCCTTCAAATGAGTGACACATCTCTGAGCAGGCTTAACCTGTTGGGGGCTGGCTTCAGTTGTGTGTCGTGCCACATAGCACAGGTGTGTGTAGAAGGGGGGGGTCAGGCCCCAGGGGACTGCAATGCTGCGCACAAGCTGGCAACATGCATGCAAAATTGCCAGTTTAGTCCTTCTTGATGATGGAGCCTGGGGAAGCTTCACTGGTGGTATTCTGGCAATTTATGTCAGACTGCTTTAGGAGATTTTGTTTTCACCCCACTTCCCCAGTCATTGCCTATGCTCTTCCCTTTCACTGCTGGCAGGGCAAGTACAGCCCAGGTGTCCCCATTTGAATGTTCACAACTCGCTGGCCTTCTCCGGGCAGGGCCCAATGGCCCCAGCCTGCAATAGGAGAGTTGAAAATTACAAATGTTGTCCCAGGGAGAACTCCAATATTTTGACAGTTATTTCCCTCAGAATAGGGACAAAGATATAGCAAAGATATAGCATAATCATTTTCCTCTTTAAAAAAGATTGTGACTTTGAAAAGCTGAAGCTGTGTTTCCCAGGTGAGCATGGCAGAGGGGTGCCCCTGCCTGAGCAGTGGCAGTGCCCTGTGGGAATGGCAGTTTGGATGCCCTGTGCTATTGATTCTCCTCCAAGGCCCAGATTTCTCCCTATGTCTCCCGTGCTGCATCCCGGCCACAGAAATCACATGAGGCCCTGCAGCTGCTGAGCCTGAGGGAAGACAATGCTTCTGTCACAGGATGAAAAGTTGAGTGAGGGAGTATGGCCCAGGTAGGAGGATGGGGGCATGAAATAATTAAACTGTAATTCATATGAGGCACTCTGGCAACTCAGGTAGCTACACATAATGTCAAGCTGAAGCAAAACAAATTGGTTTTATTCCATTTGACAAATGGAAGCAATTTGATGAGACTCACACAGACCTGAAACTGTTTTGTCACATCTTTTCTCATGCTTTTGTTACAAATTAACATTTCACAGTTAGGTCTCTAATTTAAAGAGAACAAGTGTTTCATACTATCCACCACTGATAATCACAGTTGCTTGACATACCTCTAGTATTGGGGTTCCTACCACTGTTACACGTGGTGCTAGTGGGATCAGGGGAGTGATGTTTGATAGAAAGCCCACGGCTATTTATAAAGCCTTTAACTTGGTCTCTGATTTACACACCAGATTTCTCAGAGGGCAACTGTCAAACTGATGTTCTGAGTGTCTTATACTTCTCCGTTCAGGTGTTTGGTAGTCTGTTCCTGGTAAGTACTCCCAAGAAAAGAATCTGCATAAATATGATGACAGAATGGAGTGGTTTGTGTGGCATAAGCTTGATGTGAGCTCTCTGCATCCTTCCCTGGTGCATCATTTGGCTGAAAAGAGACAACACTTACTGCTAATTACATGTCTCCCTGCTACCTGCTAATTAAGGAGAGCTGCAAAGTTGAGATTTGTGTTATCTGGGTAGTGACCATTAGATTCAGTTTAGAACAGACACAATATCGAGCTTAGCGCTCAGTGACTCGCTGGGATATTCACAAAACTTTGGCTTAGTGATGCCCTGCTGTAGCCAGTGAAGAGAAAGAAATTCTTTCTTTCTGAAGGCTATTCAGTGGATAAATTTTGCTGCTGCTTTAAATCAGCTTCTGGATCAGCCTGACCCATCCACTGACTGTATAGAAAGCAGTGGAGCAGACTAGCCTCACCAAGCTGATGTTAGCTGTTGTGAACACCCATTTTTCTCACAGACTGGTTATAAGAATAGAGGCTATTGAATTTCAGGCTGGATCCTGCACTATACAAATTAATGTCAGAAACACCCTGATTGCAGAGGTGGAGGAGAAAGGTTTTATAAAGCAAAAGAACCCGAAATGGCCAATTCAACAGTGAAAGGAGAACAAGCTTTCCATTATGTTTTCTTTTACCTTCTTCAGGATTTATTGAAATTCCTGTTCAGAAATACATCAATATTTACAGGGATACGTATATGTAAATGTCACAGTTCCAAACTCCTGGAAGTGAACAAACTGTGATGAGAAAAACCATTCTTTCTTATCTGGCTGGAAAAGAAACCTTGTCATGTTGGCACAGATGCATGTTAGAAAAATAAACAGCAGAGAAGAGTCACGAGTACATGATTCTGCAGGCTGACATAAAAGCCATCACCAGAAGGAGTTCTCTCACTCAGCAGGTTTAGGAGAACCCAGAGTGGGAGTTGTTGGTAGGGACCCTGGTGCTCTGAATTTAGTGGGGCTTCCTGTGGCTGAGCATCAGTGTGAGCAGCTGTGCAGAGAGAGGGCTGAAGAGAGGAGCACTGGGTGCAGTTACTGTGGAGCTGTGCTAGGAGCCAAGACTCCTGTCTGCTGGCCTCACTCTGCCACAGTCCCAGTGACTTCGGGTCCATTGTCTGCCTATGCTCTCACCCCATTGGGAAAGGTGGGGGTAACGATACTTGCCTTTGTAAAAACATGACGGAGCTTTGTGCAGGGTTGCTGTGAGGTATAAACAAAATCCATGATCCTAGTAGTATGTTCTTTGTCTTGCTTGGTATTCCCTGTGCATTGCAGATGGGCAGGATGAGGAGCAGAAGAGAGATGAAAGAAAAAGCTTCCTGTGGACTGAAGAGAAAATGCAGACTGAATTACGGCTTTCTGAGTCTTAGTTATGGTCACACTGTGCTCCAGGAGCAATGCAGAAGGGACAAATGGCCCTCACTTGGACTGGATTGCAAGGGAAGTGCAGATGAAAAGCACAGAGTAAGGAACATGTATTACTGTTATTTCTCTTTGTTATGCTGGACTGACCATTATTTCATGTTGTTAGCTAGGCTGACATATTTCATGAGGATTTTTCTTAAAATAGCATGTATGTGTTGAAAAGTTTCATTATAGTTCTAACACAGGTCCAGCTTTTAAAAACAGAAGGGCAACAACAAGCTTTTGAAAGTAACATCTAGTTAAAGCTTGGCATATATGAATGTTTGAAGAACTCTAACTGAATCATGATATAAAAAGGAGCTTGAATATGGAAAAGCTGAACAAATATATTCACAACATGTGTATTATTTATCTTCTTTTACATGACATTTGATGATGCTCAGGATCTAACTTATTTGGGGGATTATTGTGGCATTGTTACTGTGGCATTCCTATCTCTTAATTCTGTATCACAGCAACTGAAGCTCAGCTCAGAAGAGACTGATGACTAAATGGATGTGTAGATAATGAGAGGCTTATGTGCCTCCTAATGATCCTACAGGAAGTAAACAAACTGGACAAAATGGAAGACTTTCCATGGGCACATATATGTGCCAATAAGTACTCAGTCACACTGTGTGTGCCTGAGACCATGTGGGAGGGAGAGGCAGATTGACTTTACCCAGACCTGTAAAATGCTTTGAAGATACCACAATAAAATATTTTGCATCAGGGAATGAAGCACCACTCCTACTTATGACAGTGGTGAAATTATTTCATTAGTTTGATATTTACTTCCTTTGGAAAGAAATGGCAGACATTGCGGTACAATTGGGGAAATCTAGATTTTACTCCCAAGTCTAGCAAGTCCCAAATGGAGAAGGCACTCACTTTTCTTATTGCCTTAATTTCTCCTTATCTGTTAACCAAGTATAATATCCATTAACTTACAATCATTTCAGGAGGTCAGATTAATGTACCATTGATAACATACCTGAATTCTATCCAATGGAAGGTCCTACATAGGTATAAAATATTACTGGTTTCATCAGTATTGTGAGATAACTAGGTTGTTTTCTAGAGTATTGTTTTAATATATCTAATGATATTTCAACACTTTATGAAACATCCAGTCTAAACATGGAATGAGGAAGAAGATGTTCAAAAGAAAAACAATGCAAGGAGAGAACCTGTAATGTAACTTACCAGAAAAGCTCTCTCTCTTTGCTAGCAGTACAGAGAAAATCAGAGAAGCCAGCATGATGTGAAACACTGCTGTAGACGGAGCAAGACAAAACATTGAAAATAAATATGTATTGGCTTTAATATCTCACCACTGAAGTCCAGGAGACAGAAGCAAGCTGACAGATGAAGGACTTTGATGACACAAAAGTCTTCATCGGAGGAAATCAACCAGCACAGCGAGAACTATATTGTAGGCTTGCAGTCGCCCACCCAGCAAAGGGTTTACCAGTTAACCATCATCTGGAGTCTTTTACCAGTTGTCTTCATAGAGACTTGGTTGCCACTTTTTTTCACTATTGTCATTGATGTTACTTGGTCCTTGGTTATTTAGTCATCTCAGGGATGCAAGAGTAAAAGAGGGCCAATTTCCAAACTTGAAATAAGGCAATTGAGATTTTTCTTGCCATCAACTTCAGCCACCAGAGTAGATGGCTAGAGGGTTTATTCTGGCATGGCTGGGCGGCATTTTTAAGAACCAGCTCCCACTGGAACTGAAGATGCCAGACATAACCCTCAGATTGTATCAGGTGGAGGTCAATCTCTGCATACACTAAAGATGACTTAAATAAAACGATTGGACTGATGCTCTTTTATTTCTTTATAAATTACAAAAGAAGCTCGATGTATTTGCAATACAAAGTAATTTTCTTGTATGCTAAGATTTCAGTGTTGTCTCTGTACAGAAAGTCTAGCTTGACTGGACTTAATGAAATTATGGTGTGAATAGATAATAGAGCTGAATATTGAACAATCCAGAGGAATTTCTGTCCCCCCGCTTAATATAAAAAATTCTTATTTATGTTTGTTTTTTAAACCAAATTCCAGTAATTAATGAACTCTTGGAGAAAATGTATTTTATTAAGTCCTCTGCAATACCATGCTTTCAGTCAGGGTGGGAGAGCTTGCAGTAAACATGAGACTCTTAGAAATGCTTTAAATACAACCTCAAAAGGAACGAATGTACTTGGCAGCACTAGTATCTTTATGGTTAAAAAAGACTTAAAAAAAATAGCTCAACCATAAAAAAATCAAAATTTTTAGCTCTCCTTTGTACATCAGAAGGTAACAGAAAGGAAACAGAGTGACTCGCTAAGCAAGCTGAAGACAGTATCTGCTATTTTAATACTGTTGAAGCCTTTTATTGGTCAAGGAGATTTCCAGAATAGAATAGAAATAATAGTTATTTCATGGTAATACAAGTTTTGCAATTTTGAAAGTTCACCAAACTGACAAATCCCTTTAAATAAAAGCAGTGAAAGCATCTGATGCTGTAGGCTAACCTTCTTCACACCGGTGCCAGTGAGGAATCAAGCTCCTCTTTTGCTAAAGTGAAGCTGTATTCACTGAAACATCTGATGTGGTTTTTAAATCAAGTCTGCATAAAATCCATTTTGAATATGTGGTACCTGCTCCACCTGCGTTGCCTTTCATGGAGGACTTCTAGAGACTGAGGTGAGAACTAAATCAGGCCTCTAAAGGTTAACTTAGTGGTAGGCGTAAAATGCCAGGAGGGCATGATCACCCTCCTAGTTTGTTGCTGGTGACGTGAGGCTTGTAACCCGATATCCTGTTGCACAGCTTTCCTGACAGTAGAGTTTCTGTGTAATCATAAGGAGCTGGAATGCTCTTTTGCCTGGTTATGCAATGTCAGAGAAGCTCAGCTGTATTACCCTCCTGAGTGCATGCCTCTAAATCGTGCATGAATTTAAAGTGCAACAGCTATTTCAGAATAGCTCACAGTGTGGATGGCTCTGTGCTGAGCAGCCCTGCATGGATTATTCAGGAATATGTGTTCCTGAATTGTCAGTCATCAGTAACTCCAAGAGCAGGGAAGCCCTGGGAAGCTTTCACTCTACTCCGTTTATCTTTCCATTCCCTCCCACACCGTAACACTAGAACGTAGAGTGCAGTAAAATGGTTCCTACAAACATGCTATCACTATGAGTAAGAAACTGTATGTTCTGCTTTAAAATATCCGAAACTAGATTTGGTGTGTTTCAGTACCTTCGCAGAGGTGCTAATCCGAAAGTACTATTTATAGTAACTGTTTGATGTGGAGGGATTTCAGAAGGAACTGTTTCTTAGTTATCCCATCTGGGCAGGAATGTTGATTTTATATGTGGTCTGAAATCAAAGTGGAAATGTAAAAGCTGTGGTGCAAAACCTCTTTGTGTTGCCACTGGCACATGAAATGTGCTGCATTAGCAGGTTTGATGCTCTGAGAAAATGTTTTTTATATGCTGACCCTGTTTGGCCCAGGTGGACGGTTCTTAGGTCTTTTCCTGCACCTGGTCTCCTAAATAGTACTGATAAAGCACAGCTTATGGAAATCTGCAGCAACTATTATGTGCTTATTAGTGACTGACACAAAGCTTTGCACGTCAAAATATATCTACAGGTGCCACAGGGAAAAGGGAAGAAGAGAAAGAAAAATGTGTTGTACGCTGAGGTAAACAGCTTTATTCCCTCCCTCTGAAGGGAGGCACTTTGCCACGATGAGATTTGTTTAGTCCGCTTAGATTTTGTTTTTTGCTCTTAATGCAGGGTTAAACAGCGAAGACGGTATCTGCATGCTCTTCTGCAGACACAAGCTTGCTCTGTGCCCTGAGCTATAAGCCACATCACCAGCAGCATTGTAGCTTTGTTTGCACAGCACTGAGGGTAGGGCTAATAGTCCCACAGTTACTCATCACAGCACCGCTCCCCCCTTTTTCCACCAGGTATTACAGCCCCCTCTGACTTGTTAGCAAAGCTGCAGACACAGTCACTCCCTAACCTGAATGCAATGATGACACATGCAGTCATGCTGGGAGGTCAGAAGGGAGGCGTGACGACTAGTTGGGGCAGGGTAGGGGTCATAATGTCTTCATCCAGCTCTGTGGCAATAAGAACAAAATGTGGTTCATCTGCTGAGGGAGCAGACTTGGGGAAAGATGACCTTTTTTCTTCTTTAACACACCCTATTGTTTATATGAAGATTTAAGAAAGGTAGAAGTCCATGTTGTCAAGACCTCCAGCAAACTTTCAGGGAAAAGCAGTCCCTGCTACAGGAGAAAAGAAGAAAAAAGAAAAAAAACCCAAATCCCCATTAAAAAAAAGAAAATGTAAAACAAATACATGAAATCCTCAAAGCTTCCTTCCTACAGATATAATACCCTATTTTTTCTTTTATAGGTCAGTACTGCATGATGCAAGACTAACACTGAACTTCCAGTGAATTTGCCTCTGTGAAGCCAGCTGGCAGATACTGTGATGTGGTTTGTCTGCATACCTCCTCCAGGCACTGAAGAAGAGGTGAGCAGTAAAAATCCTTCCTGGGATAGAAAGAGATAAGAGAGCCTCCTGGTCTCAAGGGCATGTGTGGCTGCCATCAGGGTGTCATGGCACAAATTCGGGGGTTAGCCTGCAGGAATTGCCCCTCGCAGAGGCAGGACCTGCAGAAATAGCAGGCATTTGTGAAGCCTTTTGAAATGTTACTTCCCTTGGCTAAAACAGATAGAAAAGGGCTTTCCTTGCTGATATTTTAAAGGTTTCTGAGCCACTTCTGACAGCTTTCTAGTGCTGACTGCCCTGTGCTGAGCCACACGTGTGTGAAACAAGTGACTCATCTCACTGCAGGGGAAATACAGAGGGTCTATGCAAACTTCTGTGCTCCACTTGAACTACCTTTTTCCTCTGATTTTCACTATTTGTCTCTTATGTTGGCCAACCAACCATGACAGCAGGGCTAATTAAGGGATTACCCCACATTTTTGTTGGTATAAAGCTGTTACTACTGGTATATCCAGTTTCCCCTATAAAAAGCAGTTACTGTCTGTAGGTGACAGTGATTCTAGTGTCCCTGTGAACACAGGTGGGTTATTCTGACATAGGAACAGTGTGAAAGTGCTAATACCCCCAACTGCACTAGTTAAACCTTTTAAGTGAAGACCAGTCTGATGAAGAGGAAGTCTGTCAAGTCTGTTTTTTGCTCTAGGACTAACTGGAGACCTGAGAAGCAGCAATTGTGCATGTTAGTGGGCTTTGAGCCACCAAAACTCTGAGACTTGTTGTGAACAGTCCTTTGGATCCCTAACCGAAAAGATGAGGAGGCACTGGCTGCTATGCTGTTGATCTGTATGGGGCAGTTTTAAACCCAGATTCCACTGCTCAAAGTCCAAGATCACAGCAGAGCAAGAAAGTTACCCTAGAACTTTCCCACATCAGGGATTTAATGTCAGTCATCCTGTTGATTTTTGTGGGATTAGTTGAAAAAGTGAAGCAAAGAAGTTCTGTAAATGTCTTGCAGGGCTGGGACTTCAGGTGAGAACGTATGCTAAAATGTGTGGAGACAAAGAAGAAAAGGCTATGTTAGCATGCAGGCCATGCATGGGGCTCCTTTGGAAAGAACGCTGCAAATTCAGAATGTGTACTTTGCAAAAATACACTTTTCTTCCTTCGATACATTATACCATCAACTTCAAGCAGTGCCCCAGTACTGTGTGTTGCAGTCAGCTCTCCTCCCTGCTTCAGGCACCATGCAGGTACACTGTACTGAAGCAGGGGGGAGAGTAAATAGCCCATGTCTGTTGTCCTAAGCTGAGAGCGGGACTAAAGGCATGCTATTACCCCCTGCCCCCCAACAGAGTGGGGATCCCCACTGCATGTGTCCCACTGACTTTTGGCTAAAGTTCCTCTCAAGCCTGTGTGGCTTCCCCTGGAGTCATTCTTATTTCCCTTAGGGAAATCCTGACTCAGGTGGCTGAAGGCATTGTGCTCCAGTGATGCTGAGAGCACCAAGCCACTGCTTTCCAGAATGCCAGACTGGGCTGCCAGCTTGTTAAATGGGCACGTTTCAGTGAGCAGAAGTGTTGACACTGTTAAAAAATAGTTGACTGACCTACAGCCTTACGTAAGAGCTTGGCAGATGTATGGTACTGGCCTGATAAGGCTTGGTTAAAGGTGGCATTTTGGGCTTCTGTGTATTTTTAATCTCTGTGTACAGTAAATATTAAACATGAGCTCATGCTCGCATTGGCAGATTTCTTGCAGGAGGATCCACTGTGGAACTCTGACAGCACTGAATGAACACTGAGCAACTGAAAGAAAAGGGGGAGTTTGGACGAATTTCTCTGCTGGCATAACTCCATTAAAGCCAGAGGGTGAAATCCCAGCCCTATTGAGATGTGTGGGACTTTTGCCAGATTTGAGACTGCTGAGAACTCTTTTTAACAACCCTGATTTTGCTTGGGAGTGAAACCTCTCTGTGGGTCTTAGCCTATAAACCCTTATATCTTGTGCACAAGAAAAATGTATTGCAGACAGCAAATGAGCTTGGAAATGGATTTAACTTCATCAGTGGAACTCCTGCTGTAGATATTTATTGCAGGCTAAATTTGGCTTGCGTGGTAAGACATTGACTGAATGGCACATGGACATTCAAATGCCTCAGTGACAGAAGGTGTGCTCCTTTGGCTGCAGTCACACAGTATTAGAGATGTCCCCTGTTGCTCCTGTGAACTGTACAAGCAGAGTTTTGGTGCTGTCTCTGTGTTACCCATTTGTGCTGTCAGTGCTCAGTAACATTTTTTTTGAGAGCAAGTTATTGCAGGGGC
Source organism: Dromaius novaehollandiae (assembly GCF_036370855.1). Taxonomy (NCBI): domain Eukaryota; kingdom Metazoa; phylum Chordata; class Aves; order Casuariiformes; family Dromaiidae; genus Dromaius; species Dromaius novaehollandiae. The sequence continues at coordinate 33,049,256 of NC_088104.1, forward strand.
CATATATGCTGACAGTGCATCTCTCTCTTCTCTCTTCCCTTGGCATGTAGTTGTCATGGCTTCCGGGTTTCTGTTTTAGGCCCATCTGTTGTTACAGGGTATTGGGGAGTCATCTTACTGGAGCTCTTGTGCCTGAAGATACACTTGCACTAATCCCATCTGTGCTGCTCCTCTTTGTGGAAGACTGACTACACCTCCAGAAAGGAGCTCAGGAAACTGGTGCTTTCATTCCCCAGAGGTGCAACTTGACAGTCAGATGCTTCTAAAATTAAAAAAGAATCGGGAAAGAAGACACTAGAAAAAAACAAAATAAATTAATAATAATTCTGGTTTCTTTATACATTATAAAGAAGTAAGGGAGAAAAAAATGTTTGCAGGTCACCTTCAGAGCAAACAGGCATCATTCAATCACTGCTGAATAATATCAAGGTCACTCTCAGGGAATGGCAATTGGAATGACAATGAAAAAAACATGAGCAAGATTTTAAATGTCTCTTTATGAAACAAACAGAGCAAAATTGTTCATCAGAGGAGGAACAGATACTGTAAACATTGTCTTAAAATGAATCAGGAAGGAATGTGCATCTCCCCGATAATGAGAGAAGTTGCCCAGCTCTGTCTTTCCAGCTCAGTCCCAGCCCCTTTATGGATACTGAGCGAGTTCGTGACCTTGCCTCCATGCGCTCTATGCATCAAGCTCACTGGAACTCTGTGTCTCTTTTTTGCACTTGAGAAGAGAGAGGAAATATTTCCTTAACCTTAGTAGAATAAATCCACCTCCTTGTGTGCTTACTCGTGGTCACTGCACTCCCTGTTGCAGCCCTGCTGACTGTGCTGGGAGATTAGCACCAGAAGCCTGGACATGGAGTGTTCCTGAGGAGTGATAACACTCACTGATACACATGTAGCCTGGCTGCCTGTTCGCAAGTATGCTGACTCCAGCAGCCAAGTGGCTTGGTAGCTGTGATCTGGCATTCTTTGCACCTCTCTGAGCTGCTGTGTTAAACTGAAACTTGCCTTTCTGGTCACCTGATGTTCACCTGAAACTATCCTGCTACTGGCATGTGACTGGAAGCATGTCCTTGCTGCAGTTCAGTTGCTCTGCTTTAGAGCTAACCACCCTTGTGACTTCTTTTCTGCCCAAGACTTGCTCTGAGGTGAGTATTCTTTTTTTAACTGTTTATCCTTCCAAAATGAGGGAGTTTCCTGGGAAATGAGATGTGCTGTATGAGCCCCCTTCCCATTTTTCTCCCCTTCTAATAAGTCAACCCACAAGGGCTGGGACTGGCTGTGGAACTTTCCCATAAGGTTGCTCTCAGTTTGAGAGAGTGGTGTCTGTCTTCTCCCAGACTTCAGTTACTGTGTTTTGTTTTGGCAATGCCAAATGATTCAGAACCGGGTCCTATTGTGCATGGTGCTGAACACACAGGATACAAAACGATCCTCTCCTAAGGGGTCTACATAGATGGGACAGGCAAAAGGTGGAGAGGAAGGCTGAAAAGCCCCATCCACGTGGAAAGTTTTTGCCATTTCTACAGATAAAAACATTTTCATCTAACCTTTGCCCGAGACACTCTCATTCCTGAAAAGTTTGGTTTGAACTCTTTGCCAAGTGACTAAAGTAAAGCCGTTCATGTACTGGCACACAACCGGTCACACTGGTGGTTTTAACTTTCCCAGATTAAATGCATAGCTGGGGTTCTTCTGAAAAACAGCCAGAGACAGAGTTGGAAACAGCGATGGAAACCCAGGGAGTCTGGAGGGAAAAGCCAGTCAGGGCAGAGGCCACTGAGTAAGGCTGTCATCCCCTCCATCCACAGTGACAGAGATTTGGGACAGAAGTGGATTAAGATCTTGGGGCTTTAAGCAAGTTTCCCTGCGGTTCACGCGGCCTTCCTCTCCCACTCTCCGAGCAGCACGTGTTGTCTCCGGGCGCTCTGCGCTGTACCCAGCACGGCTGCCTGAAGATGAGGCTGCACAGCATCACAGGGACCAGAGCTGCAGCGTGGCACAACGCAGGGCCGGGCACGCCCTAACGGCCGTCACCTATGGCCTTCTGCTTCTGCCAGCGGCCGGGGAAAGCCCCGCCAGCCACGTCCGGCTTCGGAAAGGAGCAGCGGAGCGCGCCTACGCTGCCCGCGACCGCTCCCCTCGCGTGGGGCAAGCGCAGCTACGGCGCCTGCCGCTCGGGCGCGCCGCAGGGAGGGAGCCGGCATTACCGGGTGCCGCTGTCTGCAGCGGCTGCGCGGCTCCCAGCGGCCCGGCCCGGCCCGGCCCGCCCCGCGGCCGCCGTGGCGGGCGGAAGGGGCGGGGCGGCGCGGGCGGAGGGCGGAGGCGCCCGGCGCAGCCAATCGGCGCGCGGCGGCGGCACGCGCCCGCCCGTTGCCCATTCCCGGGGCTCCGCGTTAGCCGGCCGGCGCCGCCCCGCCCCGCCCCCGCCCGCGCCGCGCGTGGGTCCGCCCGCCCGCCCCGCTATAAAGCGGCGGCGCCGAGCACATGCTCGTCTCAGCGCTGCGCCAGCGCCGGGGTGGCCGTGCTGAGCCGAGCCGCGCCGAGCCGTACGGGCCGCCGCCCGTGGTGGTGGGGGCGGCGGGGCTGGGTGTGCTGTGCCACGCTGTACCGCGCCGTACCGAGCCGCGCCCCCGCCCGCCCGTGTCTGTGTCCGTGTCCCCGGCCCCGCTGCTCTGTGAGGGCCGCCGGCGCCCCCCGCCCGGCCCGGCCCCGCTGCCGCCTCCCCGCGGGATGCGGGCTCGGCCCGCCCCGGCGCCCCCGCCCCCGGCCGCAGCATGAGTGCGGCCAGCGAAACATGTCTCTTTATAAAAGACATAAAACCCGGACTGAAAAACTTAAATGTCGTCTTTATTGTGCTGGAGATCGGTAAGTGCGGCCCGTCCCTGCCCCTCCCCCCCCCCCCCCCCCCGCGCCTCCCCCGCGGGCGCGCACGGGCGGGGGCAGCCGGCGACGGGGGAGGGGGCGGCGGGGCCGCGCCGGGCCGGGCCTGACCGGGCTTCTCCCGCAGGGCGAGTCACCAAGACCAAGGACGGGCACGAGGTGCGCTCCTGCAAGGTGGCGGACAAGACGGGCAGCATCACCATCTCCGTGTGGGACGAGATCGGCGGCCTCATCCAGCCGGGGGACATCATCCGCCTCACCAAGGGGTGCGTACGGGGCCGGCGGGCGCCGAGCGGAGGCTTTGGGCGGTCGGACGGCTCTCTGCCTCCTCGGAGAGGCACAGCGTGAACAGCTCGCCGTGTCCGGGCAGGCTCCCCATTAACACGGCAGCACCCTGAGATCAGCTGCCAGATCCAAACCACCTTCCCCACCCCAGAACGTGCCTAGCACAAATATACACACTGGCAGAATAGCAGGATTTCTTATTTTTATTTTTTTTGTAACGAGGAGCTGGTATTCAAGAGGCTTACTCTGGCTCTAAAAAAAGCTTCCTAGAGAAACACTCATTTTTTTTTGGGGGGGGGGGGGGGGGAAACGCAACAGTCATCTTGATCTGTAAACCAAATGGGGAAATCGAAACCATGTTCTTATTTTTACAGGCAATTCTTTAGTCTAATAGTCAGCTCTTAATGAGAGGAGAGAATGATTAATGTTTCTAATGCAAAAAAGTTGCTTTTCATTGCGGTGGATTTAACAGAACTGACAGGCAGAGAAGAACCTTTCTGAATTCACTGTAGAAATTCACACTAGTGCTACACTGCAGAATACATTACTTTGGCTAGGTGCAATTACTTCATCTCAGGGAGAGCTGTTTTAATTTTTTTAAAAAACCTTACTCTGTTTCTAGGCTGTAAGGAAGACATAGTGCTAGCTTAAAACAAAGGGAATTTAAAAATCCTTTTCCATGTCACTTGGATTGTCAGTAGCAAAGTGACAGTCACTTTTATTTGGGTTCTTTATACCAGTCAAGTTACATTTAGAAATCCATTATACCAGTATTTTGGTCTCTAGCACTCCAGGAGAGGCTGGAGCAACAGTGTATATATGAGGTCCTTCTAATTTGTATTTATCAAAAAGTAGGTAAAAGTTTATTCAGTGGAGCTAAGAACTGAGCTATGCTAGTTCTTAGTTTGTTGAGTTCAGTTTCTGGGTTTGGAATGAAATTGGATGACTGCTGCCACCAGAGCTACAGCTGCTTCCAGCTATGCAAATGTAGTTTTTCACAAAATAGGTTGACTCCTCAGCAGAGGTGGTTTGGGGCAATCCTGCCTTCCTGGAGAGCACGTGGAGTGCTGGGGTGATGAAATGCATAGGGTTAAACTGGAGCATTGGGCCAACAGAAAGTGTTGTGCTTAGATGACGTTGAAACAAATGAGCAGTGATACTGTTCAGCGGTATTACTATATTCTGTCCTCAGAGTGGTTTACTGTAGCTGCTGTGTTATTTCAGTACAGCAGATGGGAGGGTCAGTACATCGCTTCGAGTGAAAAAGTGAGACTGTTTGGCTTGTATGAATCAGAGCTATGAACTGGCTTCAGTATTGTTTGTGGATGGCTAAATCACCCCCTCATTTACATGAATTGCATACTTGGTCTAGGACTGTGTAGTAAAATGGCAGAAACTAAATACATCCTGGTTTGGCGCTCATCTTAAAGAATGCCCTTGCACTGGCATAGAAGGTTCTCTGAACACTAGCTTATTTCTGTCCTAGTAATTTCTTTCTCAATTTTATACTTAAATAGGATTGAGTGTGTGATGCTGCCATTGTATAGATAAATTTCATCTATGTAGGCTAATTCTGACCCTTTTTCCTGTGCAGGATGCTCACTGTTGTAAATAGTAAAGCTTAGCTAGGCCCCACGTGTAGACCTGCCTTCTGCTGAATTTCAAGATCTAGATGTGTTCCTCTTCAGAAGCAGACATTGCTGTGGATTTTTGTGATTGGCCGACTCGTTCATTTACAGGAAGTTGCTGCTGTTAATATTTCTGAATTCGAGTTCTTGAGTGTAATGTTTTACAATCAATACTCCTTCTGAGGCAAAGAAACAGGTGTTTGCATAAGTGATAACTGTGCTGGAGTTCTATGAGGTTCTCAATCCTATGATTTACTGGGTCTTATCCTGGTAAATATATGTTTGGTTTATTTCTTTTGCCTATTTGATGGTAGTTTTGCTTTGCACTCTGCAACAAGATTGCTCAACTAGCTGGATATTAAAAGTGAGGCACAGAAGGGATCTTCCTTGAAGTAAAAGGTGGCAATATTAAGTGAAATGCATCGATGCTTATTCTAGGTGGAGAACTGAGATGGTAAAGCCACTGACTGTAGATACTGCAGTATGTGTGCTGAAGTACAGAAAAGGTTGTCATTATATTGGCATTGTAATCCTGTTTAGCAGATCTGAGTCCTCCCTGGTGCCTCTCTGTTCCAGGCTCTGTGTTAAGGCAGGACCATTCCCAGTAGAGAAGACAAGGGGGAAGAAGGAGGCTGGTTGTCTGTTTCAGAGATGGACCTGGAGCATAAGGAAGTGGTGACTTGTCTAGATTATCTGTGACTTCTGGGAGTGCAATTGGTGGACCTTCCTTAGCTGAAAGACCAGCACCTCATGTTCCTGTTAGCTTTCTTGTGCCACACCTGGGTTTCTCATCTGTGTTTTTTGTAACATTTTGTTCACATACATTGTGCTCCTCCTTGAAATGAACAACTCTACTAGAGGTTTTGCCTAACTCAGATTCCAGTGCCTGAAGTCAAATGCCACTATAAAAAAAGCAGAGTGCACTCATGGGCTGCCTCATAAGTGAATGATTCCCCAGTTCAAAAATGATTTCATTACATTGCTGCATGTCACTTAGAACATGGCAGCCAAATTTTGCTGAAGCCTCTTTTAAAAGAGAATCTAGTAAGGACCTATACTAAAAATTAAACACTTTCTTATATAGATAATGCTACTGAATGTGTATATTCTCCAGTGAACAAGAGTAATTCTTCCTGGCTTCTTTCTAGCTCCTGCTGAAAGTGTAGAAGGCTGCAGAAATGAGTTGTCAGTGAATGGTAACATGGATATTGCTCTTGACTATTCCTGCAGAAGAAAGGCATTTTGCCAAAAGAGCTGTTGCAGGCAGGAAAGGAGTGTCAAATCTCAAAGTAATTGGCTGGTTTCCTGGAATTCCCAGAGGAGTTAACATAGCTTCCAGTACCTTTATCTAGAAGTAAAAAATGGGGATCTGTAAACTTCTAGTGGAGTAAAACTGAACACACTTGGGATCAGTGAGATTTTTTGGTAGGCTGTTCATACTGATACAGAATACTTCTTAATCCTTGAAGACAGCATGTTTCTTCAGCAATAATATTTCTCATTAGCTAAGGAAGACTGCTTTGTCTGTCCTTTTTGGCCAGGTATGCATCTCTGTGGAAAGGATGCCTGACACTTTACACAGGACGAGGAGGCGAGCTGCATAAAATTGGGGAGTAAGTATTGCATGCTTGTACTTGTGGTATGTCCTATCCTCAGCAGAGTGTGGTAAGTATAAGATGTGATGGCTCTTACTAAATAGAAGCTAGGGCACCAAAAATATGTTGATTGGTCATGGATAGATGCAGTACAGGCAACTGCATTGTACACACTCTGCTCTCATAATGAGCTCCAGCCCTCTTGGGAGGGACCTTTCTAAGTGTATATTTGGATAAATCGGCCTCCATCATGGCACAGGCCTGGGTTTAATCTGTGTTGCTGACTCAGTTTGAACAGCTCCTTTATTTTGGTGGAAGCCGTGTGTGTATTATGCTTGAGAGGAACAGTGCAAAGAAGGAAGATGGATGGAACCTAGATGAATGTTATCTAAACAGGATCAAGCCCCTTAAAACCTTCTTTAAATTGTCCACAAAGTGAGGAGGTGACCTTTAGTAAGGAAGAGTCGGAACAAACCTTCAGTAATGCACTTCACAAGCAATAGGAAAAATAACAACCTTTTGTAACCAGAAAAGAACTTCCACTGTGACCCAATGTGGCAAAAACCGTTGTAGTCATTAGGGAAGTAGGTCTGTGGGGTGGCCACCTCTTCTTGGATGGTTCAAAAATGCTTCATGCTCAGCTGGATTTTAAGAGGGATGCCTTGCAGATTTTCTTTACTAAGTCATTGCCTCAGAAGTGTCGTGCAATGGGTTTATTCTCTAACAGGTTGGACTGAGGTCCTCATCTAGATCCCTGCTGTAAGGCAGATGTAAGTGGGAGCTGCGTTTCTGCTTAATGACTCCAGGCTGTTTTATGATCAAAATCTTTCTTCCTCTCTGCCTTAATTTCAATGTGGTTAGTCAGTGGACCTGTCCTTGAACAGAGTCCCCTTAAATGGAAAAGGATGCTTTGAATTTCATTCCCTGTTTTTGACTCCTCTGTGCTATTATGTTAATGAGGCACTCTGTAGCATGGGAGTGTATTTCAGTTTTTCCTCGGGATCTAATGCAGCCCCAGTCTGGGAGCAGGCTGAGTGACTCTGGGCCTCAGGTGACCTTGTGAGTGGGTGCTGGACAAGATTGTGCAGGTGGAAGAGGGGAAGGAGAACCCTTCACTTTTCTTTCAGCCATTTTCCCTCCTAGGGTGAATGCCTGTGCTTGACTGAACCCTCACCAGGAAGAAGTGTCGGCTTCACCCCCAAGACTGAAGGGATCTAAAAGCTAACGAAGCCTTTTAATACCTATAGATAATCCCCAAAGAACTGAGATCTGGATTAGTGACTTCTTGGTGGTGGGATATTCCAGAACATGCGCTCTTGAGCTGTGGAGTTAAGAACGCTTTTGTTAAAAATGACTTTAAAACCTCCTCATAATCTTAATTTCTCCCCAGGTTCTGCATGGTATATTCAGAAGTGCCAAACTTCAGTGAGCCCAACTCGGAGCACCTTGGGCAGAACAAACTGGTATGTTAAACTTGCCTGAGGCATCTGGCACAGAATTCTTTGGTCTGAATACTTCACACTAGGCTATGATAAGACATGTGGCTCTTCTGGACTTCAAGAGATATATAGATAAAAATGACAGTATTTGGAGTAGAACATAAGTTTCATGTCTAGCCACTATAGGAACACAGGAAAAATTCAGTTTCTTTCTCTAAACTGCAAAGCTTCTCTCTGATCAATGTTTTTTTTGTTTTTTTTGTTTTTTTTGTTTTTTTTTTGAAGGCACAGGGTGAACAGAACAGTAGTTCTGCATCAAGTAATATGAGTTCTTGTACTTTTGGGCCACTGGGTAAGTCTTTTTCTTTTGTGGAAGTGAAAGGATGAGAAACACTTAATGGGAATTAAAAAAAAAAAAATCTAATCTTAAGGGCTTCTCCACTCTAGGGCAAAACTCTGCTACGCCCTAAAAGGTTAACTGGGATCTGAAATTGCAAGCATATAACCATGAACACTTCATGGATAACGGTAATGGTTTCAGGATTTGTCCCTAAGAAGAGGAAGAGGTCAGACTATCCAAGACTATCCCGCATCGTGTAAAGGGACTTTGCTAATCCTAAATTGTTTTGGTGCTTTGAAAAGTTCTTGCAGCACTTGAAATTCTGCTTATAGAGTGAAGTATCAGGCTTCATTTTATTTTTTTTTTTAACCACCTGAAACCATGGCTTTAAAAATGACTTACCTTTAGTCTTGCTAATTATCATGGCTTTCCTCACAGGGTAAGTCTCTAACAGAAGCAGTGGTAATTTAAATTCTAAAGTCTGACTTGACTGCATGGTTTTGTGACATGCTATGTTTAAGCAATGAGACTTAAATAAGCAAATGGTTCAAAGACTCGAGTGGGTGTAAGGTGAGAGGGAACCTTAGTTATGGCCTGGCTGTATGATGCCCAGACTCAAAGCCTGCTGTTGTGTAGCTAAGCTCTGCTAGTGGATGACAGCAAGCTGATGTCAAACTTAGAGTTAAAAAGGTCCATGTCACTTTAATTTAATGACTGTCTGCTTCCTCTTTAGCAACATGACTATCATTTCTCTTATTTTACTTCTCTTATGAGCCCTTCCTGTTCCTTTGAAAATAAATGCTTGTGAGCAAAGAAGGGCAGTGCTTTGAGGCCAGTCTTTCCTCAGTGTCAGGGTGAGGCGAGCAGTCTGTCAGCCCAATTGGTGTGCGGCCACCTCCGCGATGCCCGTGCATTGGGTGGTGGACAGCCTCTTCCCTGAGATTGTGCATGCCTTCCGAAACTTGCTTTTCTCTTCCTGCTTTTTGTGCAGTCCTTAAATGCGGTAATTTCCCTTTCTCTCTCCCTTCCCTCCACTTGCATCCTGTTCTCATTCTGCCTTTTCAGCCACCAGCATGACATCAGCAGTGATGCTTACAAGGCTCGAGCTCATGAGAGCTTAGTGCTAGCTGAGTAACTTCTGTGGCTGGACTTCACAAAAGACTGCCTTCTTTCTCTGCCTCTGTGTCTGGTAGTGAGGAAGAGCACAATGGGCAGCCTGCTTTCCTTGTGCTTGTTCCTCTTTGATTACTGCTGCCCTGCTGTGTCTCTGGAACATTTTGGTGTGCAACCTACAAGCCAGTGCATGTGTCTGAAGGTGCCAGTCTGGTTTCATTAGACTCCTGTCTCTCTCCTGCTCAAAGGATCAGCATGCAACTCCCTGTGTCTCTTTTTGCTTTAGCTGAGAGTGGGGGGGATTATTTTTGGAGGGGGAAAAAGGTAAGCTGCAATTCGGAGTCTTGAAAAGCCAGAGGGGCTTTTTCTCCTTGTTCTAATGAGCAGGGTTTGTTAGTTGCTGCGTAGTCCCTGTGACTGCCATTGCCAAACTTGTATGGGGGAACAGTGATTTCAGCCAATGGAACTTGTGATGACCTTTCTCCTGTCTTTTTAGGAAATGGTTTGCAAACTGGACCTGAATCAAGTGGATTCCCATTTGCGTATAATCATGGCCACTCTTATGCAGGTAGCGGGAGAGGCAATGGACGAGGACCTATAAATCCAGCAACACCTAATAGTGTTCAGCCTCCTCTCCCTCCTGTCAGTAATGGGAGGGACCCACGCAGAGCCTTTAAAAGATGACTATGCCAAATGTGGTTCTACAGCTTGCTTAAACTCTACACTCTACTTGAACACTTATTGCACTTTTATTTATGGCTAACTGTGAACCAGTTTGTCCTTTATTGTTTTTTACCTTTTGGTCTACGGAGCAAACTTGATGTGATCTCTTGTTTAGGGAAGCGTAGTGATTCTTCCCTATAAGTTAAGGGGGCAGAGGGAGAAAGTGGATAAAAGAAAGGGTAACAGTTTAAAGAGTTTTAATTGAAACTCAGTGCCCTTTGGTAAATGGAAGAATTTTGGTTACATGTATATTTTTTTCTGTTTCTGTTGGTCAGCCATACAGCCTTAAAAGGTCTATAATGTCCTATGCGCACATGTGACTTCCATTAGAGTTAATGGGAGTTGATTGTTTTGGAAGGGAAGTGAGAGAGGGGCCAAGGTGTCCTTATGAACTAGTGTCCTTGAAATAAAAATAGCTTGTAAAAGCAATAAGTACAAGGAAATGGCCAGTGCCAGTACCTAGTGGTGTCTCCTATATCAGTGAATGGGCTTCTCAGATGAAAGCTGAAGTTGTTACAGTGAGTGTCTTGAAGCTTGAATTCTGATTCCAAAAAGGTGTATGCTATTTCTTGGACTAGAATACTTAAAAGTTCTCCATAATACACCAGCTCATTGTCAAGGAAAGCCACATTGATTTTTCCCTTTGGATAGAAGCTTGGATATCTATTCTTGCTTTGCATGCAGTAATAGGAGAGGAGGATTTAAATTTAAAAGGATGTTGGAGAATAAGCTGTTAGTAGCTAGTTCTGGTGCAAAAACTTGAAGTTACTTTACAGGACTTTGAATCTCCAGGAAGGAATGAGCTTCAAGAGCTGTTTTCAAACACTATGTTCTGCATCTTGTTGAGGCTGCCTACTTCTCCTTCCTTTATTTACTTTTCCAAATCAATTATGTATTGGAACAAGCTGTATATGTTGATTGCAAAGGCACTGGCTGAGCACATGGCTGCACTTTTGAAGCTGTTAAGCTGCTAAGCTTTCCTTCCTCTGTTTTATATGAATTACCCCTTAAAGAACTTACAAAACACCATCTCCCCTGAGCAAAATAGCTGCAGTTTTATTTTTGAGATTACAAATGCCTTGATTCTAGATAAGAGTCCAGTGCCACACTTCAGATCAGGCTCAAAAAACAGTTCGGAAGCTATGAGGAGACATACTGGATTAATCTGTTTCTTCTTAAAGCCGACCTCTCAAATAAAAGTTGCACTAAATCTTCTCAGAAACAAATCTAACTTTCTTTCTGTTAAGCCAAAAAGATTTCATGGCAAAAGGCTACTTCTGAAATGCAAGTTTTCTCTCTGGTCATTCATGTTAATTGAATCTACTCCTAAGTTACTGGTGTTTACAAGTTATTCTACATTTGGTATTTCTGGTTTTGGTACTTTGGTGTCATGATGATTTGTTGAAAATTACCTTTAATTGGTGAAGATTCCTTGCTCAGTCTGAAATCATGAGCTTTCTTTTAAAAGCAAGCAGCAGCAACAAGAACTTTCTGAAGGGACGTTTAGAGAGACCTGCGTGCCAAGACATCTGAGGGCTCTCTGCCTCTGATCTGATGAAGTGCTACCCTGGTACCTACTTTCAGATGTGACTGGCAAAGTTTGTCTTGAACAAAAAATAGCACGATGTGGAACACCTCACAAGGTCACCTGCTGGTGCTGTTATGTAAGAACAGTGCTAACTGGGAAACCATAAAACATGCAATGAATTTTGGAGAAATGGTATAAGGAGGTGATGTGTAACTCAGGGACTTTAAATTGCCTACTTATTTAAAAAAGTCATGTATAGAGTCCAGATGCAGGGAACAACCTTTTTTGTAGTGTATATTAAGACTTTTGATGTGCTTGTGAGAGGAAAGCCAAGAGGATTTCTAAACTCTGTAAAGTATAAATGATGTGTTCTAAAGGTAAATGAGATATGGTATGAGCACGCTGCTTTCCAATAGTAACTGTAAAGGTATTAAAAGAAGAGCGCAAGTGATAGGATAGTGGAGACTTTGTGTTCACCAGGATTTCTCAGCCATGGGTCTCTGAAGTTCTGGTGATCTCAACTCTACAACAAAGGGTGTTGGAGTGGTGGGGAACTCTGCTTTAGTGTGCATGCAGGCACCTGATTGCAGCTCTATGCATTTGAGCTTTATTAAACTTCAATAAACAGAAAACTTGTTCAGTAATACAGAATATAAAGTGAAATGATTACTGCTGATAAACAGCATAAGATTTAAATGCTTGCTGTCAAGTGGATGATCTGCAGTTGAGAGGAAAGAAAGCAAGAAGGCTGTTCTTCATGTTTTCAAGGTTAGTAGCATTCCTGCCTTCCTATTTCTTATGTGAAACTGTTTCAGTTTATTAATAAACTTTTACTTCTTTGCAGGGGAAATCTGTGCTCTGAAAAGTCGCATGGACTTAAAGTAAATGTAATCATTGTAGCTTTTGAAGGTCCTCTGATTTTCCAGTGAATCTAAGACAAGAAATTTGTTTCCCAGAGAGTTATCAGTGTCATGATAGTGAGGTCTCATCTTGCAAAGGTATCTGGGAGCCTGCCTTACATCTCTTTGGAGCATACCACCTTGGTGACCGGAGTCTTGTACAAAAGTTTCTTGGTCTTTATGTAAACAAGCAGTTGCCATGCATTACTCTGACACCATAATTCAGTTCATGGGAACCCAATGCTTAAGTCAGGGAATCTCTTTACAAATGTCTTTTGAGAATATTTTGTAAAGGTAAGACTATTAGCGTAGCCTTATTCTAGATAACGCAAGTTGCTAAATGAAGAATTCTGGGAGGGGTTCACTTGTCCAGATACAAACTGCACAACTTTGAAATGCAAGTGAGCAGTCATGATATGCTCAAGTCATCAGACCCAGCTCTTGTCACATCTTGGTTCTCCTTTTGCCCACCACAAGCACTAATACTGCAGACTTCAGCAATACGGCAGTGGAGAGTTTTGCTGTATGTCTACTGAAATCCTTCATATTTCACTTCTACCCTTTCTCAGCATGAATCTTTCCCTGTGATTCCAAAAGCAGATCTCTTACATCTTGCTCTAAAACAGCAGTCCTGTAGTTAAACACTGTCTTAACCATGAATGTGTGCTAGGACCATGCAATGTACACCCACAGTAAAAATGGGAAGGTACTGTAAGCACCAAACATAAATGGTGGGCCAAGGCTTGTGATTTATAATCACTGCTTTTGTAACTCATCTAAGTAGCTTTGGTCTTAAAAATGTGGCTGTTGGCAGCCACGTGTACTCAAATTGTTGTTCTGCATCACACAAATTCCAGCAGGAGAATATGCATCTAATGGGTTTTGTGCAAAGCTGCTAAGGACTGTGTGAAACATCTTTTCTACCCCAGGGCAGTCTCTGCATCCCTTAGCATATTGCAAAGATGTCAGAAGGTCACGTGCTGTTAAGGCATGCATTGCTTGCAGCCCAGAGGAATGTTCAGTAGAAAAATACTGTTCTGTGTAGCTTGTTGGTGTCCTCCAGTTTTTGCATAGGGCCTTAATAGGTGTGTTTAGGTAATGACCTGGCCATGTTATGTTGCTCTCTGTAACTAATGTCCAAAACCAAAGGATGATTATCTATTTTATAAGGCAATTTTCATCAGCTTCTAAAGTGCCTTTTTAGACCTAAGAATTAGTAGAAGCAAAGGGTTTTCAATTGTTTCAGAAAATGTTACCCTGGGTGGCTTAGTAGTTAATGTATTACAAGTAGCCTGGTTCCTTCTGTGCTTCTCAGATGTCTCTAGGTTTGACATTTCAGGCATGCTGCTTTTTTTTCTTGCCCTTGAGCTAAGCACTTCTTTGCAATGCTGCATGGAGTCTCTGGCAGTGTCTTAGAGGGGGACCCAGCATGGTGCAGTACTTTTCCCTGCAGGTCTTCCCAGTGGCTAGCTTTTGGAATTCATTGACTTCTTCAGGAGTTTCTTCCCTTAGTATAGCTCCACTGTAGGTTACCTGGGTCATTAAAGGGCTTGGACTCCCTGTCACTGTTATGATGAGGCTCTATTAATGATTGCACAGGTGCCAATTGTTTTGATGCTGTGCATAATGCAGATGCTCCCCTGGGCTGTGCTGTTTTGCAGGGTGAGCCTGGCCCTCTGCTGGGGAATGCAGGGATGCAATGAGACCCAGGCCAGCCTTGGCAGGGTGCTCGAAGTGGCGTGGAGCCCTCCTGCCCAGAGGCAGGCTGCATGCCCGGCTCAGTGGCTGCCCTCAGAAGATACCAGCAATACCAGGCAGCTGCATAGGTACTCTTAAATAGCAAGGGGGCACCAACTGGGCTGTGCTAAAGTAGCTATGGCCTGGGGCATGCCCCCATTGTGCAGGGCCAGGGAGAGGAGTGGCTAGGGCTGAGCAGGCAGCGCTTCTCCAGTAACTGGGAACTGCAGAGACCACCTCTAGAAAGGGCCTGGATGTGATTATACAGAGAGTGCCTGCAGGCCCAAGTGCTGGTGGGGCTACTGCAGGCATTGAGATGAGCGGGGGGTTTTCAGCAAGGTCTGAAGCCTATCTGGAGTCATGGCAGGCTGGTGGTCCCTGCATGGTCCCTGCTGTTCGAAGCTGCTGCATTTGTTTGCCAGCCAGCAGAGGTGTATGTCCCCTACCAGAAAAGCCGCCTCGGGTGTTGGGGAGGCAGGCCCCCTCTTTGCGTACTGTGACATCCTACCGTGGGGGGAGTTTACCTGTCTCAATTATTTGAACAGTTCAGTTGCTACTGATACTTCTGAATGTTTGTAATGTTTGCTCCATTTTGTGTGAGGGGAAGACAGCCATTATTTGGGACTACAGAAAGGAGAGGGCCCAGACCTTCCAGGAGGAGTGTGCCTGGCTGATTTAGCAGTCGCTCTTTCTGGTGTGCTTTTGTTTGCTTAGAAAACTAGGGAGATTAGAACTAGTTGTAGGGGAGAAACTGTTCATGGAAACGTTGCTTCATTTAAAAAAAAAAAAAAAAAAAAAAAAAAACTTCCTCCGGAAGACGCATGCCAAACCAAGTCAGGAGCAATTGCCTGAAAACTAGGGTTGACATTCACATCAGATCTCTTCAAGAATTCGTTCAGACGTACGCTTTCTGACCTGCGCTTTAATTGTGTACTAGTTCCTTTATTCTCAGAGAAATTGTTATAGCCCTTTATGAAGATTATACTTTTTAATCTAGTCTGTGAGAGACATTTGTGTGTGTGTATGTGTATATGAAAATGCACACAGTGTCTTGTAATTGGGTTGAAAAATATTCCCAAATCAGCTGCTTACTAAATTGCTGAGAATGGAGTTCAAAGGGATTAGAAACTAGATTTGGAAATGACTAAGGGGAGTACTTAAGGACTTAATGTAGCTATTTATTTTCTTTAAGTTGCTGATGCTTTTTTTTTCAAGGAGAAATTAACACAGTATAAAGGGCTTCACCTAACCCAAGCTGCCATCCCCCAGCTGATAAACACTGTCCCGATTTGGAAGTTTCCATAGGAGCAAGATTAGGAAAGGAGAAAAACACCAGGATTTATCAGAGCTCAGAAAATAATTTTTTTTCTCTGCTGTGAATATAACTTCAGAGCTATGTGCTTCCTTCCTATATGAGTTTATGTGGAATGATAACCACTATGCAGAATGGAAAATCCAAAGCAGTGCAGACACTCTGGGGCTGACTAGCTAGTATGTATTAGATCAGTTGGCATATAAAAGATGAAATTGGCTTAAAATATCATTAACTGAGGCCTTCTGAAAACATGAGTGTAGCTGTATGCTGCTAAGTGTCACAGCAGGGCATTGTACCAAGCTGTCTTGAAGTTCATGGCCAGTGAGTGAAATAGTCTTAAAAATACCATTTTGGCAATTTGGAACCACTTTGCAATTGTCGTTCTAATCCCAGCTCTGCTTAGACCACATGGTGATGATGTCCAAGAGTACCCACTGATTAGAAGCATATGCTGGATTGGATCCTGGGCAGGCAGTAGCGTCATATCTGTAAAACCAGAATAGTACCTGAGGTGGAAGGGCCCATATTGGAAGCTGAATTCATAATTTTTGAAGAACTTTAATGCTGTGTTGAGGTCATTGAAAGACTTAAAAACAAACAAACAAAACCCCTCACACAGTGTGTAGATTTTTCTAAATCAAGAGAAAATTTACAAATACATATTCTTAAGGTTTGGTTCCCTATAATTAGGCATTTGAATTTGCTATTTTCTGCAGAGGTGCTGAGTGCCACAGACCTGAAGCTGTGCTTTGTTAGCCGGGCTGCCCTTGCTGAGCTCCATGAACAGGGGGCTGGCGGTGGTCAGGCCGCTGGCTCCCGGCATGTTTGCTGCGGGCTGTGAGGCAGAGGAGCCCCTGCACGCCTGGGGCTGGCAGGCAGCCTGCTGACAGTGCGGAGCCGGGGGAGAGTTTGCTGCCCCCCGGGGCCTCCCAGCCTCCAGCAGGTATTGCCCTGAATTTGTGCTTCAGCTGCGCAGCTCTAGCCCTTGCAGTGCCAGTTTCTTGTGTGGGGTCTGTGGGCACCAGAGTGCCCTGCGGTCGGTAGGACACGGCCGTCCCCGCCACGCAGTGCCGGTTAGCGGTGGTCCTTGCTGCCTCGACAGAAAGCAGCGGCTCAGTGCACAGCAACACCGTCTGCCGGCTGGCTGCAGGGCGTGGTGACGCCGTCCGGCAGCCCAGAAACTAGTGCTACCAAGACCTTCAGGTGGTTTCATTTTCTGGTGTGTGATGAGAAGGCAAAAAAATATTCTGCCAGGCAGAAAGTGCAACTGTTAGAAATTAATCTGTTTTGTCTAGGACTTCTTTTCAGTCTGGTTCTTCTGCTGCGTTCAAACCAGGGCAGGTGCAGGAGCCATCCTCTGAGGTGCTTGCTTGGAAAACAACGATAGCTGGAAGATGCTGCAGAAGTACCTCTAGCCACAAGGAGAGTGGAGCCCTGGAGTGCCTTGGTGGTAGCTTGTGGAGTCTTCGTGGGCAATTTTTAACAGCAGTTGGACAAATATCTGTCAGGAATGGCTTAGAGGGGAGCTGACTCTGTTGTGGGGCAACTATGGAGATGTAGCCTGTTTCCATCACTATTTTCTGATTTATGCATTAGTGTAATTTTGTACTTTCCTCCTTCCTTGGTTGATTAATACTAAATTTAATTTTCTGTAATCAACTTGAGCATGTAACTTGGGGAGATGAGGTTTAGTCTGATTGCAGTAAAAATCTGCCTATCCTGTTTAGCTTGAATAAAGCAAAACTATTTTTATCTGTAAATTATGCAATATTTTCATGGAGCTCTGCAGCCTACTTATATTTAACCTTTGGATGGAGTGCTCTATTTTTTTCAGATCACCTAATGCAAACTTTGTAAATGGGTCTTTTAATTATAAGAAACCCAGCTGCATGTCATCAACCAAATTATTAGCAAGGCAGAGAAGGATAACCAATACTGCTGTCAGACTTCAACTGAATATGAAAAATGTCAAGAAGAGAAGTTGCCAAGAAAATAACTTTAAACACCAGGTGCTGGAGGAACAAATTAATGACTTATTTTTAGAAATAGTGAACTGAGGCCTGATGCAGACTTTTCTACATAAAGGGACAGCACTTGGCTGTGCAATAAGACTGATAAAAGGAACAGAACCTTCTCCTTAAAAAAAAAAAAATAAGTGTGTGTTTGGGGGGAAGAAAGATGAGATCTGATTTAATTTTTAAAAAGCCCTAAGTAGGGAGAGAAGGAGAACTTGAACTACTCTGCACCCTTTGTAAGATTGCAGTGAGCTGCTCTTGTTCTGTTGCTCATCAAATTTGTCTATGATGTGGTTTAGGATGACCTTAAAGAAAGAAACACCTCTGTAAAAGCTGCTCTTGAAAGCTCTTCCCCAGTACTTCCAATTGAGTTTCATTTTGGCCGTGCTTTACTGATGACAGGGCCCATTGCTGGGGAGAGTGAGTCTAAATGCTCCTGCTGAGCTTATTTTCCTCACTAGTGCAGGGAATCAGAAGTAATTTCTAGAGGAAGCGGGACCCAAAACATACGTCAGTATCACAAAGCTAATAAAATGGATGTGTCAACTTTGGAAAATTGCTGCAATAAGCTTCCTGTAGCTTCTTTAGCAGAGTGGATTTGCAGAAGCCTTCTGTGCAACTTTATCACGTTTTAGCTGAAAGTTCAAGTTGTAAAAATCTGTGTCTTCCTAGTATATGCAGGTGGCTGGAAACTTCATTTGGAAAAGAAGAGGTGCATTGATAATGGTTACTTCTTTTGGAAGTCTAATGACCATGAAACAATTAGGAACCAATAGTAAATCTGTAGTTACCTTGTGTTTTTGTGGATGTACTTCAGAAGCGTATTTTCACCAGGCGGATTTTGCATTTTTGGGGTGGTATGAGAAGAGAGATCTTTCTAGGGCCTCAAGTGTTTTGATGTAAGAAGCTGGTAAATTGCAATTGTTATCGCAGGTTACTCTTTCAGTCCAGGTGGTGGAGTGGCCCCCAGGAATTATTTTAAGGGATGCGAAAGGTGTGTGCAGCCTGTGATCAGAGGTAGTGGCCTCTCAGAGGATCCTGGCTGTCATCAGGGTGTTCTGTCAGTGAGGCATGGGAAGAGGCGTCCGGGCGACTGTATTTTTAGTATTGCAGGTGTTTCCTGTTCCTCCAAAAATAAGTGATTCACTTTGGCCCAGGATGTGTTTACTTTTTTTTTTTCTTGTGGTTCTGCTGCTGTTTCAGGTAAACTCAAAAGATCTCTGCTGTGCAGTTCTGCATTTTCTCTGCTCCCTCTTTTATCTATCCTAAGAAGGTTTTCGCTAAAAGCAGTGGAGAATGCTCACCTTCTGTCCTGCATAAGTGTCCTCAGCCCATTATTTATCTGGTTTGATTACGTACACTGCTGCTTATGCCAGTACTCAATTTCTTTAATATAATTCTGATTGGTCTCTAGCATGTTATTACTCATTTGATGTTAGACATGTCTATCTCTATTACTTTGGCTTGTTCCAGCTCATTTTTGTATAACCAAAGTAATTCACAGGCCTGCCCAGTTAGATTTCCCCCCCCGCTTTTTTTTGTCCCAAGGCATGTATGACATTGCCTGCCCTCCAGTATAGCAGCCGATCCTTCTGCCGTCCCATTCATTGAATCCTTTGAGGCTGGAGAACACATTTCATGCATCATTGTAGCAAATTTTTCACAGCTCCCTGTGCACTGGGCTTCAAATTCAGCCTTTCGAAAGACTTTGATAAAGAAAAAAGGATATTTTTTTTTTCCTGAGTGCTGCAAATGAAGAAGCTTTTCACTTGGGAGTAGTGGGTCATATTTATGGAAATGCAGAGAACACTTGCAATATTTATAGTCGTTACAGAAGCGATTGAATCTATCTTTTATTGATATGTATTTACATGCCAACAAAAATCTTATTGCGTAGTAGTTGAGAGAACTTTATTTAGATTTAGTATTTTGAGGTAATTTTTTAGTGCTTCTTTATTATCCATGGAGTGCAAGATTCAATATTTCAAGTAGGACTGTCACCAAACAGTCGGAGTTTTTTTTAAAGATTTTTATTTTACATAACGATAAATGTTGAAGACGCATTTTTCAGAGGCACCATCTGTTCCATGTTGACCTTAATTTTCTGGATGAGTGCTTTTCTTCAAACGTTTTAAGTCTTGTCTACGTTTCATTTGGCTGGGAGTGTTTAGGTTAGTTTGTTGAACAGGAAATCAGATATTCAGAATGCAAACACACCATTACATTGCAAATTATTCCCTTTGTATAATTTAGCAAACTGCTTTGTAAATATTCTGCAGACTTGCTGGGGTATATCTGCTTCTCTGACATCTGGCAGGTCAGCCCTTTGTGGAATTGGATTTCTTTTGAATGTCAGTGTGATGCCTTGCATTGTACGATGGGTTGTAAAACAGCAAACTAGAACTATGGGTGTCTAGTCACAGCAACAGTGTATAATGTTTTAATCCCTTTTAATGTTTGAGTGATAAAGGGTACAGATTTGTTGGTCGGCTTCATGGTCTTAGAATGATTTGTTGTTCAGGATGTCTAAGCAATAATACTTGATTCTACTAAAAGGTCACTAAAATAATTGTATGTCTAGATAGACATCGTTTCCACAGGGCAATATTATCAGCACCTCCCTTTCTTCCTTTGATTTCTTTTTGCTCTCATGTCTTCAGTTAAAATAGACCTATAGATGAATTTTGTCTTCCTTCACTTCCAGCCTTGCTTTGTGGCTTGTCTGGCAAGTTCCATTAAATGTTTTGTTATTGATACAGGTTGTCAAAACTGAGCTCCTGAATCCTGGTGTTACCCTGCCTTTACCTGTGGAGACAGGCACAATGTCCTCATCCAGGTTCTTCAGCTCTTTGCTAGCTTGTCCTGAACATTTACGCCCTGCCTCAGACTTAATGCTTTCCTTCTCCATTCTGTAAGATTTATCCTTTTTTCTCAAGCCCCAAAGTTAAACTTTTCATTTGGGTTGCACTCTCTTCTGCATAAGCTACTACAGACTCATCCTCTTCTTCAACAGTCTCCTCACTCTTTTCCCCAGTCTGTCTGAAACATGGCTGCTGAGCCACTTTCTTTTCCAGTTATGCTGAACATATCCCTTCCTGTCTGAACTCTTGTGGCTCTACCAGCTCAGCTTTTACGCTGCCATCTTCAAGGGCTTCCCAGACTCTGTATGTCTCTCTGATACTTCTGTCTTGTATCAGCTTCATGGTCATGGCTCCTTGCACAATCCTAAGCTCACCCAGCTGTTTGTCAGTGTCACACAAGCTTCTCCGCACCATTTGTCACTCTCCCTGCCAGAAGGCTGCGTCTAAGACCCATCACTGTGATGTCTGCTGACACTGTATCATCCGCCAGAAGACGTTAAAAGTAGTGTATTATGCAATGTGATTGCATCACTCTCCCTGTACCTGAGGTATCTCATTAGTCATTTTAGACTAATTGGGACAGGGAGTATGTTTAGTATTGTCTTGTACAATTCAGACACAATCTGGTGTGTTGCAATGCAAAATAAAACCATATAGTAACTGATGTATCATATATTGGCTGTATTGATATATAGTCAATTAGGACTAGTACTGGCTCATAGTAGCAACCATTTTAGTGAAAATACATTCTCTTTGCAAGGACAATTTGTTTGTGGCTTTGGATTGCAAGCGGAACTGTAATCCTACTGGTACATTTCTTTTCATAACATAGTAGATCCTTTCAGCTGTGTTGTGCTGTAATATTTGTAGCCTAATGCAGAAGCGATATTCTGGCTTTTTTTCATAATATGAATTTGGAAACAAACCCAATGATGTGGTAGAAAAAGTGATACTTTTTTTTCTGATTCAAGAAAATCAGGGGGTGGAATGCTATAAGAATTATAGTCCTTTGAATAAAACCAGTTGGTTTCTTTCTTGATCTACTATAAATGTGCCTGGTAAAGCCCCTTTTGGTGAGATGCCAAGATGTGGGGAAATACAGCTGAATAAATAACAAAGTACATGTTTAAATCAAGGTTATAATATTTCTTAATACCAAAGCATAGAATCTGTCTCACTTTGTAACTTACCTCCAGAGGGACACTGTGAAGGTGATAACTGGCATTTGCGTTACCAGACTTGGTTTGCAAATATCTATTGCTACAAGAGTTCTTGAGGGCAGGAATGGATAGTGTGGCTGGGGGAAAAGTAGCTTGTGTTAGTAGTTGTTCACCTTTCAGAATACTGTTTAGTACTCTGGGGTGGAGTGTTCCTCCAAGTCCTTGGTTGTTCACGTGATATATATCACCATGGTGGTCTCAGCTCCAGAAGCCCTGGACAGAGGTGGATGGGGTGAGCAAAGGCTAGTGGTACAGACCTTGAGCAGTGAGTGTACATGCCTTAGGCCTAGCCTTTCAGTGAAACACAGCTGTGCTGCAGCCTTTGTAGTGCCATCAGGCCGATCACTTGTGTGCTTAAGGGAATCTCAAGGCAGTCAGTGAAATCAGGCTCTTGATATATGTGGGGTCTTGATGCCATGTGGGTCTAGAACATCTCTATTTGCAGTCTCAGAAACCCCAGGGATTTTCATCACACTGTGTGCCCTTGTTTCAGTGTCATGTAAACTTTCCTGTCCTGTAATTGAAAGCCTACAGTGTCTGCTGTGCCGCCTCCTCCTAGCTGCCAGGGCCGTGGGAGAGCCAGCGCTAAGGACGGCGGGTCCCTAGCCTTGGTAGCTCAAGCCCCCAGAGCTGCAGGAGTGCGAGTGTGGGGCAGAGGAGGCAGTGGGTCACTGCCTGCCCTTCCTCCTGGCCTTGCAGAGGGGAGCCCTGCTCTCTTCTGGGAAACAGGCAGCTGAGTCTCTGATTTTAACTCCAGGCTAGGTTGAACTATTTTAAAATGGATTTTTCTTCTAACCAGTGCAATAAATAAAAGAAATCTAGAGTGATTTTTTTTTCTGTCGTGGTGATCTCTAGCTTCTGTATTTATAACTCTAAGTCCACTCTCCCCCAGCACAGAAACAAATTATTTTTATGCTCTTTAAAAAAGCATTGAGGGGTCTTGCAAATGGAAAATGAGAATGGTTTTGGTTTGAGGTGGTGATTTATAAAATAAGTCAAATTGTGCTTTTGTAAATGAGTGAGGAATAACTCAGCAGGAAGGAGAACTACAGTATCAAAATTGTCCATTGCACCTTTAGGATTGGCTCTTTCAAAAGGCACAGTGTCTGGCCTAACTGTTGGAAGGTCAGCTTTTAATTATTATTTTAAATAATCTTGGTTTGATTTTTTTTTTTTAATCCACTCAGCAGTGTCAGAAGCAACTATTAAGGAAACACATTAAAAGCACGACTCTTCTGTAGAAGAGTCATGTGGAATCATTTCTGTGCTGACAGAGTTCAGCTAAAGAAATAGAGCTGTGGGCTGACAGCAGCATTTATGACTTCAAATCCAGGATGTTCCTCTTCTCTCTGGCATAGCTTGAAATCTGGGACCTATCACAAAGTTAGACTTCTGTGTTTCACCAACTGAAGTAAACATTTGGAGTTTGAACAGTGGTTTTAGCTAGTAATGGAGAGCTTGCTGCCATCTTGCTGTTTGTTGGTGCCTGGACAATTTGCAGATGGGGATCTGTACCATTAGTGTGCAGTGGAGGGGAGAGGATGGGCGCTGGGATGCGGAGGTGGCTGCCTGTGGTCAGCCAGTTGGCAAAATCAGGGAAAGAGAGAACATTTGCCTTGCGCGTTGCTGACAAAATGTTCCACTGAGTTTCAGCTACAGCTTGTCAAGTGTTTTCACAATGGTACCACCCACCTCCTTTCCCCCCTCTCGTGACCACATAACATCCCTGTGGGAGAGAGCAAGTGCTTGCATTGTACTTTTTAGCTGAATTAGTAGGCAGGGGGGTTGTTGATCTATCAAGTGCGCTTGACGTAGAATTCTCGGTCGAGAAAGTGAGCATGTGTGTGAGGCGCTGAAGAGTGTTAAGTACCCTGAGAGCGTGAAACCTGCTTTAGCAGCTATGGACCCCTACCCATTTTGCTCTATCAGATGTTCAGAGGCTGAACACCCAATTCAAGGGTCCCAGACAAAATTCGAACAAGCCAAGACTGATCTGGAATTTGAAGTAGGAGAGCAATGGTGGGATAAGTGAATGAGCAACAGCTACGTCTTTTTCAAAATAGACCTAAAATCAGTAATTTTTTTCACTTCAGCAGAAAAATGTTTAGTTTTACAAAATAAAATTACATTTTTGTTTCCATGCATATGCCTTTCCGCAATTTCTTAAACACATAATTTTAGTAGCGTCATTGCAGTATAAGTGTGTTAAAATAGCATGATGTACTTTCATCGTGTTTCTGTGGCTAGTTCCAGTTACGGTTCATATGAATAATTCTTTTGAGATAAAATAACTAATGTCTATGGGACGTAAAGAAGGTATTCTATATAGACTACCCTTGCTTTGATACGGACATATCTGCACAGCAAGAATAAGCTTATTGAAGATGACCAAAAGTATTCTGACCTGCTGGGTTGCAAGTCAAACGTGAAGTAATTCTGAAACTACTTGCAAGATGATAGCTTTATTTCTTGAACTG
The DNA here is from genome assembly GCF_036370855.1 of Dromaius novaehollandiae. Lineage (NCBI taxonomy): Eukaryota > Metazoa > Chordata > Aves > Casuariiformes > Dromaiidae > Dromaius > Dromaius novaehollandiae. The sequence continues at coordinate 33,073,323 of NC_088104.1, forward strand.
GAGAGGGAGGGTTAAAAGCTAAATGCCTTATCCATGTGAATGCCTGAACCACCATGATATGATGCTAGCTATAACAAATGTTACAAATCTATGGGGCCATGGGAGGAATCTGCTTTCCGCTGGCACATAGGATAGGTCACTACTTAAAACTAACAAAAGCAGTCCCATCCACCAAAACCTCCAAACCTGGCATAATTCTCCCAAACACTTGTGCTCAGCTTTCCTGCATTACGAGTACTTTTATTTCTGTATGATGAAACCCAACATTGTGGTGCAGCTTTAATTTTTTAGGAAGATTGTTGTGCAGTCCATCTTGCATATGGAAACTCTGATGTTGAAAAGTCTTGTGCAAAAATGACAGGTCAAACAGGGAAATGACATAGATGTTGCTTTTGTCTGCCAATGTGAAATAGGTGTTAAATAATGAGAGGTATTCTGTATTGCTTGAGTTCTGTGCATACGACTAGGCATAACCACAACATTATAGATAAGAAAAATGAATTGTTAGGTAAGTGGGTAGTTGAAGGTGATCAGTGAAAGTGCTCATTGGGAGGTTATTGAGGGTTATACAGAAAGGAAGCGCAAGCTAATTTTTTTTGATTTTCCTGGTCTGCAGCAAGAAAGAAACCCGACACCTCTATTGATGGAGCTGTGGCGCTGCCAGCTACTTTATGGCACTGCTGATGAAAAAATGAACCCTTCTACCATAATTTGCTATATAATGCTGGTTGCCCAGGTCTCGCCTGCATGCTGTTAAAACTCCACTTTGGCAGAGAGGCTGCCTCTCCGAAAGGGCCGTGCAGCCCACCTGCTGGGATGGTGTGGTGCATGTGCCCTGGGCTCCTGGTCCCGGTTTAGGAGGTGGTGCATATGGGGGATCCCCGATGTGGGCACCAGTGCTGTTGTGCTGAGGTGCCTTCCCACGATGGGCAGGGAGCGAGCGGACAGCAGGGATGCCCCCTCTCCCTGGGCTGACTGCCGGGCTCTCAGTTTGCGCTCAGTTGTGTTTTGGCCCAGCCCGACACCCAAGCTCTCGTGCTTTCTGCCCTCTTGCCCTAGCGAGGTCTTTACCTGGAAACCTAAGGGCTCTGTTTGCTCCTTGTTTCCTCCTTTTGTGTATTTGTTTTCCCTAGACTTGCAAGCACATTGCAATTTAGGCTGTTGGCTTTCTGTTTTCTTTATTTTTTTTTCTTCTGTAACTTGTACCCTTTGCCATCAGGTGGCATATTTCTCCTGAACTACACAGACTCTTTCTATAGCATGTCCTTCAGTCATGAGTTTGTTTTTTTTTTTTAACCTCTGTTAACAAAATATTTGGCAAAAATCTTTCTGTTGCTGACACACTTTGAGCTAGATGGAGAGAAGGTGTTCATGTTGGTAGACTAGCAAGAACAGTGAGTAAAGAGAAAATTCATATACTCAGGGCATTTACTTTTTTTTTTTTAAATACAGATAGAGGTGGACAGATTTGTTTGCCTAGCAGTAGTAGAAAATGACCTTCAACTACTGTTTGTTAAAATCCAAACTTCAAAATAACTGCCTGATGTTTGGAAGAGGGTGGCCAAAGAAATAGCAAGGTTGGTTTCCTGTGCTTCTGAGAAGTGTTCTCAAATTCACTTCTCACAGGGAAGAATTAAAATTGATACTTTGTTCGAATACATAGTTTTTTTAAAGCACCCTCCGCTCCAAGAAAATTGCCACGAGCACACCATGCTCAAAAGCCAAACATAATTTTTCCTTGTTAAAGTATGATGCACATTCCATGTAGTCTCTGGATTAGATGTAGCTGCATTAATTAGTTATAATTATTGACTTAGCAACATGTGAGAAGGAGCTTATTTTTAGTGAGATTTCTAAATTGGTGGAAATGAATGGATTCTCCGAATGGTATGTCCTTTGATCCAGAATTATTCACTAAGAATTGGCTATTGTAGTGATGTATGTTTTTCTTTTTCAAATGTAACACAAGACATAACGTGTGGTAACTTGACTGCTAAGGAGCAAAGAATGCTATTTAAGAGGAGCTTGGAGCAACTGCTTGCTCTACTGGAGTTCCCAGGTATAAGGACCTTTCAGTGCAGACAACAGCGCAGAGACATTGATGCTTGAATAGCAATGATGTGGCTGAGGGCAGCAATAAAGTCAGTGCTTGGATATGCCTAATAAATTTGGGCATCTGAAGAGATGCATTGTGTCTCTTTTGTGTACTAAAAAAATCTAAAATAGTGCACAGGTTCTGTGTACAGACCCCAAATGATACTGCTAAGTCACTGCGTAAGTGATTCTGATCTAGAGCAAGTCAGTGCTGCTGTGCCATAGGTCACTTCCTTGCTTGAAGGCGTTAGAGCTTGGGGTTATTTAACCAAACTCTGAAAGAGAAAAGGATACCCTGTTTGGCTGGTCTCAGTGAAAGCAAAAAGCGACACCCTGTCACTATAACAGTGGTGTTTAACTTGAGTCCAATTTAGTCCCCAGTGTTATTTCTTGGTTCACTGAAATGCAGTTATATAGTTTTCCCACTTGATTATAGAAATAATATTCTTTACTTGCCATCTGGTTGTTATGCTTTATATATCACCTTGTTTTTCTTCCAAGATAAAGCAAAGTGAAGATCTTTTGATTAGCAAATGCAGTAAAATGCAACTGATTTATCTGAGAGTTGTTTTTTGCCAAGTACATAGCTGTAACAAAAGTACTGTTTGTTATGACATCATACTGAGTCACTTGTTGATGCTATTTGAGGGAGAGAATTTAGCTAAAGAAATTGGAACAGGATGTTCATCTTATTTCAGTACTTGTAATCCTGAGTCACCTCTGAGAACTGATGAAATACAGCAACTCGCATTTTAGACAGCACTTCTCTTAACACAAATTTGGGATGCTGTAATTTGATAGAGGGTGGAAAAATACACAAAGCTGATTTTGTGCAGGGAGGTTTGTTTAAGTTGTCATTATCTGTTGAAGGACCCTTCTTAAACTTTGTACATCTGTGACACTTTACCACATCTTTAAATGTCTTGTAGTTAGGTTGAAATGAGAGTCTAAATATGTATAGCATAGAACTATGCAGGCATTTGGAATTTGAAGACACTCTCAAGTATGTGGTTTCTGGCTATTTCCCTCTTGCAGTCAGGCTGTGGAGATCATTTAGGTTGCTTCTTGGTTGATCACGCTGGCTGCTTCATGGTTTGTTTACACTCCAGAAATAGGAAGCCCAGAGGCGTTGGAGTGTGTGTGTCAAGTACTGAAGCAAAGGGAAGATTATTTCTAGTGTCAGAGGTTGAATTAAAATTTTAAGTGAGATTTTGGATTTAATTTTATTCAAGCCTGTTAATCTGTGGGAATGTGATTATTAAGGTGGCTATCAGATTAGTATGAACCATCAAATGTGTATTACTTATTTGCTGTATGAATTTATTAATAATAGTAAGATCCTGAAGTTGAGAATATTTTCTCTTAGGAGCACAAAGACCTTTAAAAATAATTTGTGTGGATCACTTCAGCTTTACTTCAGGGTAGCAGGCAGCAAATCTTTAAAAGTACACTACTTATGGGCAGAATATAAAGCATATTGACTCCATTTAAAGCTGTGGGAGGAATTTACATAGGAAGGGTGTAATTATTAGATTCAGAATTTGACCAAGATAGTTTTAAGTGATGGGGAAAAATGGAGTGGGAACAGAGGATATAAGGATGTACTTTCTCTAATTTGGATATAGGCATGTTCAGTAGTGCAATTACTGTCCTTGGTACCAAGATGAGAAGTTGAGTGAGAAAGCAAAATGATATCCCCTATTTTACATAGCCGTTGGTCTTCTTTTGGCATACTTTGCATCCAGCATAACAGGGCTTCATCTGTGAGCACTTCACGTCCTGCACTTGTTGTACAGCCGTATGCCTGTCCAAAGATTTCCCCCTTGTACCTCTTGCATCCTGACATGACCAAGAAATGTGTGCGAACCAGGCAACAGAACGGTTAAGGAGGCTCCTTCACCACTTAATAGAAAAATACAATGAATACAGGGAATGTAGTAAAACCATACATTTAAATTATCTGCAGTCAAGCAGTGAAATGCATTCATCCCTCCTGGCACTGCTGCTAATTTATATTTAAAGCAATATGAATTTCATGAACATTTTTTAAAATCGTATTTTAAATTCAATTTGCTGTCAACTCATTTGATGTTTTGTGTAAAGTCATTTCCCATAAACAGGTTATTGAATATCAAAAGACTTGTCTCATACATAATTTTTAGAAATAAATAATATAATAAAGATGAGCATCTGGTCCTCATGTGAGTCAGCGAACACTTTCTGGATTACCGGTGTTCTTTGGTGCTTTCTTTATCACGCTTGAGTGTCCCAGGCAAGTGACGTGTGGGAAACATTCAATAACAATAATATTGTTTTCTAGGCTACAATAGGTTGTTCAGCAATTAACTACTGATATATGAAGAAAGACAGTGGGTTTTTTTCCCCCCCATATATCAAAAAGAGTTGGATTAAAATACCTCAGATTTGACAGACCTTCCAAGTAGGGCTCATGCAGAGTTTAATGGACTGGGTAATATTAATAGACATCAGCTGAAAAAATAGGACATATTTGTTAAAAACTGTTGAAAAAATAACTGTTTTTTGGCATGGAATACTTACTGGTGCTTGGAGATCATGGTCATCTGGAAGATGCTGTGCTATGTGAAACTGAACGTCAAAGCTGGTACAAAGGTATATCCTTTGCACAAGGAAATAAATTGGTCTCTGGATCTTACCAGTGTCTTTCCTAAGTCCTGGGCAGTGTGCCTTGGGTGCGTGCATGTGAGTGAACTGCTTGGGCTATCTCAAAGACAAAATGAATTTCTAAGTCTAGTGGATCAGTCCAGTGAAGTTGAAATAAAATATTAATTTTTTTCTAAGAAGCTCTGTTGTGGAAGTGGGCTTCTCCCTCTATCTTTGAAAACTTCCACAGGAAAAAGAATCTTTTTTTTTTTTTTTGCTTTTGGAAAATGTAGTTTCAGAATTTTGAATCATTTGTATTTTAGTCTTTTATGATGCATCAGTATATGACATAATCATTGAAATAGTCTCTTTTATTTTCAAAATCATTCTGGGCAACTGTACCTTGTAGTGGGTACAACTGAATTGTACTTTTGGCTTTCTCCAGCAAACTCTCTCCTAATTGATACTGTATTAAATCAGTTTTACACTTTAAAAAAATTCAAAGCTAAACTTTGAAATCCCAAACCCCCAGATTTTCCCAGACCCATACTTTTTTCCAGCTGATTGATTCCCCTGGAAGGATTTGCGCATTGTTTAAATTAGGAAAGAAAGTTCCACCTAATTGCCAAGTGTCAAAATGCCATTAAAAAGTAGAATTTCTGAGTTTCAGGCAACTCAGATGAAGTCACTGAAGCAGTTCTGAAAATTCCTCCCTAAATTTTATTTCTTCTTTTGACTGAATTTGTGCACAGTATAGTCTAACACAGGGCGGCCAACCTATTACTCCCATTTTGCATGTTTTTTTCAACTTGTTAAAGACCTTTGGGGCTGTGTGGAAATCTCTGGAAGGAGTTTTTTGGAGCTCTCTGCCAGCCTCCGGCACCCGTGGGCTGAGCCTTCCTCTTGAGCCGAAGGTTTTGAGCTAGGCTCTCCCTGCTGCAAGCCCACAGGCTGAGCCAACGGCAGTGGCACTTGTGTTGATGTTTAGCCTCTGACAGCTACACGTGTTTCAATATATTTTTAATGAGATTATTAAAGATTTGGGAGCTGAAGAGAAGATGTGAGGTTTGCAGGCAAGGAGATCAAAGCAGAGCCACATGATAGTAATCTGAGAGAAAGGTGAGTCCTAGCATGGATGTGAGGCTTTGATGAGAAGCTGAAGGAAAGTTCTGTTACTGCAGAAGGTGGAGAAATGGTGTTTAAATACTGAAAGGAGAAAATGGCAGCTCAGCTCTCCACTCTGCTCTGCATATTTTATAGTTGTTGGGGCAAACTCTCAGCTGGTGCAGATTGGCTCTATTTCTTTATCTTAAATGGAGCTGATCAGACTTAATGGAAATGGGACCTAATGTGTGTGTCTGAGAAATAGATTCACTATGAGGAACTGAAAAGTACTGTACAAGTTCTGGGAATTTATGTAGTAGCACTTTCCCCTTCTGATTCTCTGTGTCGCTTTTATGAAGAAAATTAAATGAATCCCTGAGCGTCACAGACACTTGGACCACATCTGAAAATTCTGACACCATTGTCTCGATTTGATTCTTTGAAAAAAAAATGAGAGCTGGTAGGAGGTGGAGTATGGGCCAGGCAGAATGGGGAAAATGAGAATGAAATCTGCTTTCCCAAGTGAATACACAGCTTTGAAGGAGTAGGAGTCTAATATGTTCTGGTAATGCTGAAGCCTGTGAATTGAAAGTGTTAGAATATGAACCAAATCCACAATACCCACAGCAGGAAGCTCAGAGCATTATAGTGGAATTAATACACTATTTCTGTGGTAAACACTTGGGGCATTCTGAATAAGAGTTAAATCATCCGGGAAAAGCCTAACCACAAATACTGTGTTTCTTCTCAACTCTCGTTCTGAAAGTGTTTGACGTCTCCTTTCCCACTCTGGGGAAGTACACAAGAAGAGCAGCCCAGTGCCCGCCTGAGAGGTAGGGTTCACATCTGTCTTGGTCATGCCAGCCCTCGTTCGAGTTGTAAGCATTGTTAAGACACCTCCTGCTCAGATGACTGTGCCCAGAGGCCAGTGAGTGGTAGCCTAATGTGAAGAAGGAATATCACCCTTCGATTATTGGTATGCCTTGGGCTAATTCTCTTTGGTGATCAGTGTTCGTAGCTGCAACTGGCATTCAGAGAATTCACCACAGATGTCATCTCCTGAGATGGTCTCCCAGAATATTCATAGCTATTTGCTGCACACAGAGATCAGATGATGGTGGAGAAAAGTATTATATAATGTATGTTTGTGATGGTACTGGGGTCTGAGAGGGAGCAATGACAGACACCTGGGGCCCTCTTGCTGTACAAGCGGGCAGACAAAGTGGCTCTGCACTGCGGGGTGCCTGGGCTGTCTGCGACCAGTGCGAGGGATGGATGTTCATTTGCTGCAGGCTCAACGACCTGGGGGTAAGCTGGATAAGAGTTTCCTATGCAGGAAGAATAAATTAAATTGAAGAAATCTTCTTTGAACATTTGAAAAACATAGAAGAATGAAAGTTAGTCTTCGGCGGAGGAAGTTCTCTGCCAGCTGTTTGTGATGAATAATTCAGAAACGCTTCAGCAAGGGGTGAACCACTGAGCGCATGGAGGTGGCGTGGGACACTTCCCTGCAAAGTGCAGCTTCTCGTGGAGGGCAGGGTCCCCATTGCTGCTCCGGGTTCATCAGCCATGACAGACCTGAAACCCCTGCTGCTCGGGGGTAGGTGGATATGTAGGTAGGCAGAAGTGTACTCTCAGGTCAGCTGCACAGTGGTGTCTGGCAACAGCTTGTAAAAATGAAAACCCACCACTTTGTAGTAAAGTAAAATGTAAGATGCTGGAAGTACAATGATGAGTTTCCTTATTAAAGATCATTGCTAAATTTCTATATCATGTTTCTTGCTCTAAAACAATAGTTTTGTCTTGTCGATAGGTGGTGCAAGTTTGCTACAGTTTCTGGAAACCTGGAGCATTTTTTCAGAGACTGGAGTACATACCTGTTAGGTTAATCGTGGGATCACAGAAGAAAAAGCCTGCAATGCTAAAAGCGGAATTATAGCTATAACAGCTCTCAACAGTCTGAGCAGTTCCAAAAACCAGAGGGAGTGTCATGTCACGCGTGTTACTTCCATGCGTGATGTGATGGGGCTTCTGGGGCTGTGCCCAGTAGTTGGCTTTTAAGACATCTGTTTAAGCAGAGCCGGCGAGGATGGAGTACTCCAGCGATGTGACTCAGTTCCAAAGAGTAACAACCAATTTGGTGAGATTCCTGGGTCTGATCACAGAGCTGCCTCCAGCCTCGCCAGTGCAGCGGAGCTCCTGGGGGTGAGAGAGGGGTAAGCTGTGCTAACTCAGAATGATCCCCTGGAGAGAAAAGGCTGCTGGGAGGACAGCAAAGCAGCTGAACTCTTAATCTCCATGTTCTGTATGGCATTAAGTGGTTATGACAGAAAGTGAAAAGCCTCCTGATGCTGAGCAGAACTGACAAAGCCGCTCGTGTCTGGTGTCAGCTGCAGCAGCTAGGACTGTTTAAAAAAAAAAAAAAAAAAGTCCTAAACAGAGCTGGAGGTCTAACAAGTCCTTGCATAGTTAATATGCAATTGCACAGCTTGCTGACCAGGCTGTGGAAGTGTCCTTTAAGGCTTGCAAATGAGTTGTGTTATAGGCCTGGGAAATCTGGTATTAATCAGAGAGGCAGAGTTGCAGTAGTTTACAGGAGCATGAGGCCATCAGGAGCTCTGTCATGCTGTTTCCAGTGCTCAGCTGTGGGGTGGTCGAGCACACCTTTATTGCTTGGAAAAAAATTGATTAATCTCTCTCTTTGAAACAGATTCCTATAGATAGCTGTTTGCAGGTCCATCCAACAGAAGAGATTAATGCTCATGTCCTCCAGTGTTTAATGGAAGGAGACTAAAAAGTCGAGGAGAGAGAGGCACAGTCTGTGTGCAGGAATGCTTTCTACAAGGGTATGTTTTCATGCTTTCGACCTGGCAGTGATCCTGGTCAGAGCTGTTCAGAGAATGATGATTCCTCTTAGCTGCAGCTTTCAAGGTTTTTATCTGTGTGTTTTTCATATTGAAACAAAACCAAACTTTTTGGACTGTTTCCATCAAAATGGAAACATCTGATTTGGGAGTACAAATAGTGGGTGTATTTTTAATGCAGTACCTGTTTTGCTTCTGTTTGTCCTGATGCTTAAGGCTGTTAGATGTAACTATTGGAGATTCAGGTCCCCCACGCCAGTAGCTGTGGCACTGACCTGCAAAACCAAGCGTGTGGGTCTTTCTTCCTGCACTCTGTACGTCCTCCCTTCTGCTTTCCCGGGGCAGGTTTCAACTGAAAGCAGTATATCTCCAAGCTGAAATGTTTTCTGGAAAAACAGTACACTTTGGGAAAGCGTTAGTTAAAAACACCTCACCCAGCAAGAATGCTACTGCAGATGTGAGTAGTGGATGTACTGGGTTTTAGACAGCTTTTCTACTATGCTGTCACTTCTGCTATGTTTGCTGATTAATCAAGACTTCTGCCAGATGGGATAGACAAGGGAAGTTAGGTGAACGAGGGAGATTACGCTCTGGTATTTCTGCCATTCACTCTCTCCCCATCCCAGCTGTCTGTCCTTGCGCAGCACAGTTTGGAGCAGGGTGACAGCTTTTTCCTGCTGCTGAAGACAAACCATGGAAAAAAGCCGTAGTGATCCCTAGTCACCACAGCTGATGGGCAGACTATGCCTTTGTTTTAATTTTTCCTCAGCTTATCTGTCTAGTGGGCAAGTTCCGCTCCTACCCGAAAGGCAGACCTCTGTCGCGTGGGATGGGTCACTTCAGAGCACTCAATTCTCCCATCTATGAATTGGGGGATGATAGCACTTGACAGCGAAACCGTGTGCACTTGAGATCAATGGGTGAAAACACAGCATTAAGATCTCTTGCTAGTAATCCTTGATTAATGCAGGTATAATGTCACTGTTAAAGGCTGTTGCTGGACAGGATTAAGGAAGAACAACCTATGAGAAGCAAGACTGGTTGCGAGTTATCTGCCTGTATCTTTTAATCTCTCATGTGGTGCAGCCTGATGTTTTCATGCCTTCCTTTTGAAATGGCAGATAGAAACATGTTGCTGCTCTCTGGAACCTTTAATCTTCAAATGAAAATAAGCTTTTCTTGCAGAAGAGGGCTGCTTTTTCAGATGCTTTCAGAAATGTTGATGTTGTGCTTTGGTTGATCTGGCTAATTAAAAATGAGATCCTGTCAGTCAAGCCATTATTTTAATGGTAATGGCAAAAATGCAAAGTGCAGTTCTAGTAAATCAGTATGAGAGAAATATGCCCCATTTCCTGTCTGATTTACTCAGGAAGAATCGAGACTTTTATTTTGAGTTTTGATATTCACATTCCTTTCTGTTATGAATTTTATTCTTTTCATTCCTTTTGGCTGCCCAGATGATCAGTGCAAGTTTATTCAAGATGTTTCATTACTTGCCCAGAGGTTGGGAAAGTTATCATGAGGTCTCTACTTGAGTTTGCAGAAGCTGCTGGAAGGAATTGCCAGATCGGTTAAGTTCAGCTGGGTTCAAGAGTTATATTCTTTCGTCTTTGCATGGCCTGCATGTTGGCCCATTAGGAGCACTTGCTTTTAGCAGATATGACTTTTGCTCCCCATAAAAAAAGGGCAGAACTGAAGCTGTAGGCCCAGGTGTCCTATCCTACCATGGATTCCCTGAGCGGTGTGTTCACAAGGTGTTTGCTGTCCTAAATGATAGGAAAGTTGACAGTCACCCCCAGATGCTGAATGGCTCTGAGAATTCCTGTGGCAGCCTTTTGGACAACAGGACTGAAAGCAGAGCACAGGAATAGGTTTGTAGAGATGGTATTGTTGGTTTTGGGTCTATGCAAAGAGGTCAACATGCAGGTTGCCCTAATTTCCATGTACAACTGGTGGAGGAAAAAGCACCTCCTTGTTGGTGGTGGGTGATTCAGAGCAGCAAAGCTCTAAATTGTCCTCTGGAAAGAGCCCATCGCACTGGCCTTGTCTGACAAAGAGGGTGCCTAACTTGGGCCCCTCAGTCATGCACATAAAGACTGGGGTTATTTTTACTCCCTCCTTTATACCCTCTGTGTGTATTTGGCTTTTTATAATCTATTTCTGCACCAAATAGACTAGTTGTTTTAGTGCAACCTATTCTGAGTATAGAATCTGACTTTAAAATTCTCACTCAAAATGCTTATAAAGATACTGATGGTCAAGACTGGAATGTTATAAATGTGCAACTTTAGGGTGCTGTCAACTCTGTCCTTTGCTGGCAAGCCTACTTTCGACAAAGACAGAACACAAAGCAAAACCTCTATTAAATATTGAGTTTCTCAAAAGTTGGTACAAAGACTCTAGTGCCTTAATGACTAATTAGACTCCAAATTGCAAATTTTACCACCTAGCAGCAAAAACTAATTATACGCAAATAGTGAATTCACTCGGCCAGTCAAAACACCTCAAAGCAGCAAAAGGATTTTTTTTTACTATTTCTCTCATCCCTCCGCACCCAAACATGATGAACAGAGCCTGACCTTCCTCAAAACTGCCTGCTATAGAGAGAATCTTTGGCATCCTCCTCTTTTCCATTATGTGCTAACTTCCAGTATCACTCCTCCTTACTGAAACTGTCCCAAATTTCTAGCCTACTGATTGCAGTGTCCCCCTGCTTCTGTCTGCCACAGAGCTTGTTCTCCTGCCGGCTCCTGTTATCTCTGGCTCTGCCATTCTTGTCCCTCCCTTAGTTTTGAAATAATGCTCTTTTGTTCTGCCTATATTCACATTCTTGCATCCTACAGTCCAAGAAAACTTCCCACTGCTCCCCTGCTTCTTTAGTTACTGTTTTATCCCTTCTTTCCATTTTTGTCTTAAGCTTTCTTATGCACCCCATTTCTCCTGCCCATCTACAAGCCCATTGCAACTGTGATGGAAACATTCTAGCCTGAAAAGATGTAACTGGGGTGATTTAATAGCAGACCTGGATGTGTCAGGATGGGCTACCACATGCCCAGTACCTTTTCCCAAATGCTGTAAAATTGAGCCTTCGTTAGTGGTTACCTATTGCGTGATGTCCTTTGACATGAGCACGGTGCCGCTGCTTTCCTCCAGAAAGCCCTGCTTGCGTCCCTCTCCCTGCCACAGCACTGCAAGGGGTCAGGGGTCCGTGACAAAGAACAGACACAGCTCGTGCCTGCGTTTATGGCAGAGCCTGTTGCCTTCCCAAGGTGGAGGCCTCAAAGAAAACATCTGTTAGGATATTCCAGTGTTCTTGCACCCCTAATTACAGTCTCATGACTTAATCATAAGCTGCCTTTTGCTCAGGTCTGTTTGTAACATTTTCTTCTTTTCTGCTTTTGACTCATGGGCTTTCCCTTTAATGTAGCAGCTGTTCAGTTCCTGTGTGAGTGATGGGATGGAAATACCTGCAGACAAGTAGAGTATCTTTCAGATTCCTTTTGAAATACACCTGGAAACTGCACATTCAGTTCTAAGATGGAAAATTCAACTCTGTGCCACCTGAGGGAACAACCCAGGCGTGCGTTTCCTGCACAAACATGCAAATGGAACATATATAAAACAAGTCCTCTATGTTTAAAGATCTTTGTGTTTCACAGTACAGTTCTGTGCTTTTACTAGAAGTCTCATGATAGTCAGTTCTGTCCTTAAGGCTCAAGCTACCAGAGTCTTGTGATTGTATGAGGCTACTTTCATTGAAACAAAAGTAAAGGGGGAGGGGAGCATGAGAGCACTTGACAGGGTGATGCTACTGGCTTGTAAACCACAAGACAAAAATATGTAGCCCCACATTTTAAAGCTTTCAGGCTTTAGAGAACATTTTTTTTTTTTTTTGGAGGAAACCTGAGGTTCCTCCAAAGTAATAATTTGGAGGTGCTAATTCATGTGGTAATTTTGGTGTGCTATTCAGTTGGCAATTATTCACAGCCAGCTTTTATTTTTAAGGTGGCATCTGAAAGAATTTGTCTTACCCTGGCTTTGCTTCTTTGAGATATCCCTCTGTAAAGAGTGTCATTTACTTGATTTTGAAAAGTCTTTTTGTTTTATATCTTTCACATTACAACATGTGTGCTCTGATTAGGCAGCACGAAAGCAAGAGACCTGTTGAAGTCATTTCACCCTTCTGATGATGTGAGCACCCAAAGAGCAAATCAAAGTCTTGAGCATCTCTCATTTTCTGTCAGATCCCTTCCCAGACTTGACTTTTTTGATAGGGAGAAAAGAGAATGTGTCCAAGTGGGGAAGGAAGCAAACAAACCCAGTACATAAGAGCTCTAAGGTGAGATGATCAATGCGTAAGATAAGCACCCTTTTTTCCCACAGATCCTGCAGCAAAGCTGGGCAGCTCAGCCTTGTATTTCTAGGGAAAAAACAAGATTTACATTAAAAAAAAAATCTTGTTTATAGTTAAAAGACATGAAAATTTGGTTACAAAAAATCATATACAGCTTACCGTTGTTATCTGTCTAATGAAAACTAGAGCAAATCTCTGGGCAAAGTTAAAGGCTAAGGCCTAGCAGAAACTTGGCAACGAGTTTGGGAACCTGAAAACCTTGAGAACAGTGTATTTGATTCATGCTGTCATCTAGCGGTGAAGAATCTCTGGAGTAACCTTCCTGACCCTTCGCTGCATGTGATACATTTGTCATTCTACTGCATATTGCGAATTCACCTGGCTTGGATTTATGCACATACAAACATTATAATGAGAATGAATTACTGCTGTCACCAGTGGATGTATCTGGATGGTTGCCAAGAAGTTCCCTGATTGCTGGGGTGATGCCAGCCTTTATGAAAAATGCATATTCTTTTAAATCACAAAATTGTTTTTGATTGAGGGGGAATTATGAATAGCTGCAGTGTCTGTGATGGCCAAATATGCTTATTGTGAAATTGGTGCTCGGTGCTCAGATGGGCAAACTGTTTGGACGCTGCTGAGGTTTTGGGACCTGATTTTCTGTGTGCAGAGTGCTGCTGGTTGGGACGGTGCTTGTGTGAAGGGGGTCTGGCCCCCAGGGAAGCCCTGCCGGTGCCTCACGGCTGACTGTGGCTACCTGTAGCCTGGCTGAACCCCTCTGCTCCAGCTGGGACTCCTCCCTGAGTGGCTCCTGCTGCAAACAAAGGAGTGGAAAATAACTTTGGTCTGGAGGATGCCTGGAAATATTCTGTATTTCCTTTATCTGATTCTGACACCTTCTGTCTTTACCACATGTGATCCCAACTTGGTTTGGTTTCCGTAGTTTGGTTTCTTTTCCTAGGCTATGCTCACTTTGCCCTCCTCTGGCTGACCGTGGATGTTCAGGAGGTCTGTATGGTGCCTGCCATGGACTGATCCCAGTACATCAGCATCCTCCAGGGCTTGAGTTGCCCACAAATCCAACTCTTCTACCTGAGATAACTCCCTGATGGTCATGTTCAGTATTTAGTACTTGCTTTTAAAGGTAAGCACAAATGTCCTATCAGCCCTATTTGATGAAGAGTTGTGAAGCCGTGATAGTATTGTCTATATTGTTCTGAACATCACTAATTGGAATAGGTAATACATAAAATTAGTTCAGGATTTATTTCCGCATCTTGAAATACATCTGAGTTCTTATAAAGAGAAGCTCACTGCCAGTTCTTTCTTCTTTGAACCAGAGTAATTATACCTGTAGACAAAATAATTCACAGTAACAAAAGCTTCCTCAGTCAGAGATGAAGCATTCAAAGTCAGTTCTTGAAACATGTGTAGTTCTACCCTGAACTGGGGAAGTCCATATTGGCATGGATGTGGTGAGAAATGGCTCCTTAGCCCTGTGGGTTGTCCCCGTCTCCGATGGCGGCATGGTGACGCACGGTGCAGCGGGGATGGACGTGAGGTGGTGTGTTCCCAGGTGGGACCTGGCCAGCTGTGGTGACGCTGTCTCCCGCTCGCAGCCACCGAGTGACTGGGTCTGCACAGTGGTGTCAGACTGGAGAAACTGGGGGTGTTACCTGTGAGAGCGGGAAATGGTTTCCAAATATGTAACTGCTGCATTTTGGGGTGGTATACTCATTGGAAAAGGGAAGATTTTTTGCATCAGCAGGTAGAATTTTTAATGTGAAGATTACAATCTTGTGTTTTAATGGTGATCAAGAGTAAATTAGTGAAATAATAGAAGCTGATGATCTTTGTATCTGACCCAAGTGAGCTCAGCAGGTACTCATTGTCTGTGTTTCCAGTTTCAACATGGTTCAAGGATAACTTTGAGAGGGTTTGATTCTTGGGTGGGGAAATGAAAGGACAGCATGAACATGTCTGAAGAAACATGTCTTTAAAATACTGTAAATTAATTAGTTATTAACGGATACTTCATTTAAGATAGTTTAAGCAGCTTAGGCCAGGTAAAAGTTTCCATTTCCTGATAGATTTTTATTTCCATAGAAATCTCTTTATCTTTTTTAACTGTTCTTTATGTTTGTGAAGGGGAAAAAAGGAAAGGTTAAGGACAGCAAACTTTGAGATGTATGAATTGCAACACTTGAAAATAAATAAAAGTGAACCCTAAGATAAGTGCAACAAACTAAAGTAAGCCAGCTGCTAATACAAGAAAAAACGGTTATTGAAGCAAGTAAAAGCTCTTGTTTTCACTGCTATGCGCATGCTGGTACCCTTGTTAAATTGACTTCATTTGGTACCACGTGCTTGTTTCTCTCTGACTATGGTGCCAAACATGGGTGGCTAGTTCCGAGGCAGAAGTCTGCCTTGTAGCTATCCAAAATTAGGAGAGTAATCCTACCACATATGTCATATGCTCCTTAGCAATAGCATAAAATTGTTAGTGTGTCCTTTTGTTCTCATATTTTTGAGCTTTAATTAGTTTCAGGCATCTGCTATTGGCTGTGCATTCTCATGGCAAAATTTCTGAAATGCTTGTGTTCTTGCAGTTTGATGAATTCTGGGTAAAGTTGGGAATTTCCATTCACAGCTTACCAAAAATCATGTGTTTATGAGGCATTTTGTATAAAATATTTAAAGTTTGGGGCAAAATTGATTTTTCTTGTTCTTTTATAATTTTCGCTAGCCACAGCTTCTTGTCCTTCCTACAGGTATATGCCTGCAGCATACTTGTTCTATTGCTAAGCTACAAAACATTCATCACTGTATTTCTTTGAGAATGACAGTAACCAAATCTCTCAATTTAAGGCTGTATTCTGTATTTCTTTTTTGCATGTCTTTAATGAAGAGAGTGTTGTGGGTTCTGGGCCACAAGCTTTGTGCAGCCAAACCTCGAAATGTGGCAGCTGAGGCATTCAAAAGGTGAAGAACCCGTTTCTTGGTTGCAGCATTTATGATTGCATATGCTTTAACTAAAGATAGGTGCTGTGCATTGGAAGATATGTCCCCGCCTGCTGCCATGAAATTTCCAAAGCAGGACTGGGGACTGAATGTGATTATAATGCAAGTCAGAACGTAATTCTGAATGCAGAAGGAGGTGTGGGAGTGTAAACTGTGTTTGATATGGTAAAATCTTCAAAAGCTGTGTAGCTCTCAGCCTGAAGTTCTGCACCAATTGACGTTTTCCTGAGTTGGAACTTTGGAGTTGCTTTAATGTAAAAATATTTATCTTTACATTACAAAGAATATAATGGCCTAGAAAAAAATTGGAAAAGTATTCACAAAGCACCAGGATTAGGACTGTGAAAAATTGCGTAGAAAATTGCTTTCAGGTCCACATTGCAGAGCCAAAGTGGCATGAGTTCTCAGATGTGACAAGCAATCACTGGTTCCTCTTAAACTCTACAGGAGCTGCTGAGTACTCAGTGTGCGTTTGGAAGTGAGGCCACTGATTCAGGCTTCAGCGTAAGGATTTAATAGCCTGATCTGAGGCATCCACTTCAGAAAGTTTTGGCTGGATTCACATAAACCTTTCAAGTCAGGGTAAATCAATTACTATTTCCTGTGGCCAGTCAGAGACTTAACTCTGAAAGCGTTTTTACATTTCTAACGCAGAGATTGTTCACGACTCTGGGAAGAGGGGTGTATTTTTAAGCAGTGTTGCTCTGAGCGCTAGTCAGCCTCTCAGGAACTTGCTGGATGCTGTGTCTCCTGCGCACGGAGCATGGCAGCGAGCTGACCAGATCCTTGACGGTGGCGGGCACGTGGCCACTCAGCAGGGCGCCCTGTCCTCGTGCTCCTGCGGCCGTGCTGGGCTGGAGCGCTAGCAGGGGGCCTGGGGCTCAGCCTTGCCATAGGTCTTCAGGGCATCTAGTCCCACCACCTCATCCAGCTACACGTGTGTCATTTCTGGCAGGGATTTGTCCAGCCTGTTCCCACCAGTACCCTACCAGTGACAGAGACTCCCCGGCCTCCCCAAGCAGCCTTGCTAGTGGTTCTTGGCCGTCACTGTTAAAGGCATTCCCCCGCCCCTTCCGATGGGCAGCCTAACTCTCTTTGCTGACATACTAGCTCACTACTTTTTCCTCTTCCTCAGGTAGATAGAGACTAGATTATTCCTTCCTAGTTTTGGAAAGTCCTTCTCATATCTGACAGCTGTTAACCTTTTTTTAGTTTTCTTTGTGCAGGAGGTTGAAAGAATTCTGACAGGTTTATTGTGTCACGTTTCCTATTTCTTTGACATTCTTGGCTCTTCAGTTGGCCCATAGCTTTCTAAATGCAGTATTTCAGCTGAGGTCTAAGGACTGTTGGGTTTGTTGTTACTGTTACTCCATGGAGTTTTCTTATAGGTACTACATTTTATGATGCGTGTCTTTTTACAGTGCCGTAAGTTTTCTCTTATTAATGTTATGATTCCTTACAAACTTCCTAGATACTTTCTTGCACTACTGTTGCCTTGTCTTTCCCCATTCATACAGATGCTTATTCCTAAGTAAGTGTAGGCCACTGCATTTGGCTTCTCTGGATTACTTTTTTAAGACTGCTCTTCTAATTTCTGAAGATCATGTTCATTCTAGTTCTGTCTTCAAAATTTCTTAGAACTGTTGTTACCTACAGAATAAGTAAGCATGTTCTTTTTCATCATCCAAATTATTTGTGAAAATGTTAAAGTGACTCAAGACAGATCGTCATGGAAAATATCCTTTCAGTTTGACAATGCGCTACTGGTAACTACGTTTGAGGACAGTCTTCAACTTTTGCACTCCTTTTCTTTTTTTCTGCTTATGTCTGTAAAGACAGTGTCCAAAAAGCCTTGGCGAAGGCAAAATATGCATCATTGCTTTTTTTTTTTCTTATTTTTCTTTTTTTGTTTTTTTGAACAAAAAGGGGACTACAAGACAATCATGGATATTCATGGTCCTGTCCTACTAGCTGATCCTATTAAAGTGAAGGCAAACTCTCTATACCTGACAGACAGACCAAGGGGGAAGGAACAGGTACTGGGGATTTTCCTCTCCACATTTCCATCCCTGTGAGTTCTCTGGGATTTGGATGATCAAGGCTAAGCCAGAAGAAAATATTTTCGTGTTTGTCAGCATGTGTGCAAGTCCGTTTCTTTCGGTTCCTTAGGTAATTCTGTACCACATCATGACCAGACTATCCTTACAAAAATCCAAGGCACTAATGTACTGAACACACTCTTGTGTTACCCTGCCAATCTCAACCTATTAAACAAGGACAGGGTCCTTGGGAACTGAGCGCCATGCTAGCACTTTTAATTGCTTTCAGACAGAATTTGAAACGTAGCCAGAAAATGCTCAACCTCTGAAAGTTGCTGTCTCAGCAGGGTAGTATTAAAAAGAGATTTAATGAGGGGAATGCTGCCACTGGATAGAAAGCCCTAGAAAAACCATTGCCAGAGAGCTGGTCATTTTTTATCATCGGTGTCCCATGCAGTAAGGCGGGCCTTTGCCCCAGGCAGCTTGCAGTCAAATTGAAATGTGGGCAAAAGGCTTGGGACACGATGAGCTGGCGCGAAGCGTAGCCGGGCTACCTGCCCAGCGCCGTCCCCTCCCTCGGGTGGCTCCAGCCTCTGGAGCTGTCTCCGCTGGAGGGGCTGGGCAGTGGGAGCGAGCCCCGGAGAGGCTGGCATCTTTGTGGCACAGCAGGCCGTGCTGGGACTGCTTACTCCGGTGGTGAGGTTCGAGGGGCAGCCTGTTCGGACTGCCTGCAGCCCTCGCGGTCGACGGGGTGGAGGCGGCAAAAGTCAGCCTAAGGAGCCTCTGGGAACTGCGTCAGGGTGCAGGGCTGTGGCGGCTGAGCTCCTGCCGCCCACGTCTGCCTGTCCTGCTCCTGGTTGCTGCCTGCTCTTGCAGGCCCTCTTCAGCGCTGTTGATGGTCCCCGTGTCCTTTACGAGCCGCTCCAGTCCTCACTCCGACAGGAGGGTTTGGTATTTTGCCTTTTTTGTTCATCCTGACCTTAATGTAAATTGCAATGATTTGGTAAACTGCACCACCTTTTCCCAGTTTAGTTCTCTCCACCATCACTTCTGCTGGCACAGCCTTTTAGATCATTGCCGTCTCTCCCTGTGCTTTTTAATTCATATGTATTCAGGAATGGAGAAGCAGCCTGGCAGGGCTCAAAGGGAGGCCTGCGCAGACGGGTGCCCTGTCTCCAGGGCTTGGGGGAAGCTGGGGGAAACAGCTCGGGGGGCTACGAGAGGCTGGCCAGTTGCTGAGACAGAATCTCTGCAATGCCCTCATGGATACAGAGGCAAATGCTTGGAAACTGGAGGATCGGTAAGCTCAAAATTACGTATTTCTAACAAATTCTAGCAATAGTTGCGTAGAGGTTTGTCTGCATGTTGTGCAGATTGCTGGCAAGGCATCCCTTTCCAGAATGCAACACACCTTTAACTCTGCCGAGTAGAATATAAAACAAAACCAAACCCCTCTTACTTTAGTTATTCATTAACAAAAAGGAAGACAAAGGACACCCCCCCACACACACCTTATTTCTGCGGCAGGGAGCTCTGCCTCTTCCCGCGGGGCCGGGACTCAGCCGCAGCTCTCCCCATGGCCGTGCTGCCCCTGGGAGCTGTGCTTTTCATCATTCAGGCCATGCAGAGGATAGAGGCTTTCAGTCTGCAGTGTCGTCAGCCTGTTTTGCTGGCACTAAATTTCCTTCATGAAAAAGCAGCCTAACAGCTTCAACATGCGCATCTATGACTTATATACAGATGATGACCTTGACACTGCAATATGGGAAGCTTTTATCTGAGGGGAGCCTCTGATTCCCAGCAGTGGCCATGCTTTCAGTAGTTATGCATAAGGGGCAGACCAGTGGATATTCGCTGCTCGTACACTCACCAGGGCAGAGGAGGAGGAGGAGAGATTGTAATGTTGGCTGTCCTGGCAGCACGAACGTGCAAGCTCTTGGAGAGGGTGCAGGCTCAGCTATCGCAGCTCTGAGGTGCTGTTTGCCTGCAAAATGACTGTACTGTGACTTTTTACTGCTGAACATGCAACAGTAATCTTAGAAAAGATACACAGACTGGGTATGCTGTGATGTGGAGTGCAAGATCTGTGCAAGGAAGATGCTGCCTTTATGTGAACAAACAGTGATTCATGCTAAACTGTGCAGTTCCAAAAAAATTGCTATACTGAAGTGGCCCGAGCTGTCCCTAGCATATAGCACAGACCTAGTCAGCTGGGGTGAAACTTTGCTGTTGCTCAAACTGTTTTAAACCCATGGTCCCTGTTGGGTAAGTGACCTTGAAGATCTGTAACAGGAGAGGAAAGGGAAATCCTGTGAATTGAGCCCCACCTATAAGCAAAAGAGAAAATTTAGAGAATGAACTTCAATATGTCCTTGGATTTTGTCTGTGCTGTGTAGCATCCCACATAAGTTAGTGGTGAATCATATCACAGTGACAAATTCCAATCACTGCAACTGCCTCTCTTTCTTTTCTGATCTGCTGGTGGCTGCCTTGCTTTGTTCCAAGCAGGTCAGCAGACCATAATAGTTCGGTAATTGTTGCTTAGACAACTAGAAAGTACAGGCTGGGGAAGGAAAAAAAATGTGCTACTAATTATTACAAGTGTGAGATAACTCTAGTGCTGTAATAAAAGAGACTTAATGCCGTAAAAAGTTTTGTCACCTAATGGAAGCCATCAAGTGTAAATAATATTCCATTTGGTAAGATGTTTTCTACCGAAAAGTGGCTCCCAGCTACTCTCTTTTTCCTGAAGCAGACGCTTTCCTCCGCTTTGGTAAGGTAGTTTGCTTGGAAGGCATGTGGTCTGTTGATAGTACATGGTGAGGCATGTTAAGTAGTCTGCACCATTTTCTTATTTGAATTGATATTCATAAAACTCAGATGCTTTCTTTCATGGGGGGAGAAGGCACAGCTATGAATTAAAAACTCCTGCATATGTCAAGAATACAAAGAATGTTGATTGTTAAGAGTTTCATCTTAAAAGGTGCTAAACCTGTAAGCTAAACTGGAGAATAAAGCTGGTTACTTCATCTCCTGAGGCATTTGACTCACCTTTGTGCTTTTGGAGGGCAGCTTTTCAGTTGAATTGGAGTACAATAGTGGAACTAGCAATAATAATAATTCTTACTCTTGTATTGTTTCAGTAAGTGGTGCTAAGGACCTGTTCCTGAGTTCCCTCTCCTATACTTTCAGGTCGAGTTAGATGGATCTGACATTCACAGCTTGTTAATCACCAGAACCCCAGGTAAAAATAACTGGATACTTTAAGTGCTGTAAGATTTTCTACTGACACTTAATAACACCCTGGATGTTTTTCTTAGCTTTTGTACTGTGTGTGCATTGTAGTAGTTCGATCATTGCAGCATAAAAGGTGTCTTCAATTGCATTGAGATGGAGTAGGAAATGGGGTGGATGTTTGAAGTTGTAACAATGGCTCTGCAACTTTTTGTTATGTTAGGCAATTTTGTTCAAAGCCATTTTATTCAGTTTATTGTGAATGGGGAAAAATATCCTTGAAAGTGCAATGTTTCAAACATACAAAAAGGAGCTGTGTTGTAAGGAGCATTATGGACCTCAGTGTATCATACCACTCTTTTGCAGGGTAGGACAGATGACACAAATTTTCTTTGTTTAGTTTGAGATTCTGTTCCTTTTCTGACATCAGTGAAACAGAGTCACAATCACTTGATATTTTCACTTTGAGTAGCTGTTCTCGTAGCAAGAAGAAAAACATATTTTAGAAATGGCAAATTTTAGATGGTAGCAGCGTTATAGACAGGAGAATTAATGGCAAAGAGAGGAGGGTGGTCTTTAAGGTTGTTTAATGAAATACCCATTTTGACACTAAAACCAAAAATTGCAGTCTTCTGGTACCTCGTACAATGTCAAAGCCTAAGAGCACTGGGAATCCTTGACAGTGGGAAACAGTATGTGTTTCAGCCCCTGGCTCTGTTTTAGAGGAGAATTAACATTGCAACTGTTTTTTCTCCTTCTCTAAATCATGAAAATGATAGATTTGCTGAGTGCTTCCAGAAGGCTGCTCAACACTTGATCTGTGGAAACCAAAGGTCTCTGGCATATACCGATGGAGGGAATCAGTAATGTCTCCTGTGGGAATCTTTGGCAGCCTATCTCAGGGACCACCACCTCCTGACTGCCGTTTTGCATCTCATCATCCGCACATCTTTCAGCTTCTCAGTTTAATTTCTGCTGTGCATACCTAGGGTATTGTCTCCAACTAAAATACAGCTAACCAAGATAAAAGAGCTAGGCTCTGTGGCCTGCCTTCTATAGAGTAGCTGAAAAAGCCCAATGACTGTAACATTATAAGATTCTCCGGTATTACCTGGTGTTACAGGGCATTAGTTATCAGGGAATATTCTAGTGTTATAGATGTTATAAGCCTCTGCCAGGATTTGGCAGCTGCAGGAACCTTGCTCAAACTGAGAGGGATCGTGAGTAAAACATTGGTCTGAGCTCCCACCTGGAAATTTAGGAAAATTAAACCACACTACTTGGTGCTTAATAAGCTGATTTTCCTCACTTCCAAACATGAATCAATTGGTTTAACAAATAATACCTTATTAAAGGCAAATAAAATCTTGAGGGAAGAGCAAATAAGTAACATAAAATGTACTTAATTCTAATGTACTCTGTTTCATGGTCCTGTTCAAGGCACCTACTTGCTTCTCCTTCCAGCAGCAAAACCTCACAGTTTGGGGTGTCAGGTTTTGGGTTCTGGCTCTAGTGCTGCAAAGAAGTGAGGCCTGATTCAAGTTGCTGGGATGCTGCTGTGGGTAACGCTTCTGCTCCAGCAGTTGCTCTCCTTGCTGCACTGCCTTGCTGTTCGCCTGCATACTGCTCCTACTGTGCCTGCTGTTCCCCACTGCTCTTAGCCCTGGCAGCCCTACAGCTAACTGTTGCAACTTTGCTATTTGTTCTGTTATTTCAGCTTTCTGCTTAGAAGTCTTGTAGGATTCAGGACTCGTGCAATCCTCTTGAGTACTCAGACCCT
This sequence comes from Dromaius novaehollandiae, assembly GCF_036370855.1. Taxonomy (NCBI): domain Eukaryota; kingdom Metazoa; phylum Chordata; class Aves; order Casuariiformes; family Dromaiidae; genus Dromaius; species Dromaius novaehollandiae. Next base: position 33,096,438 of record NC_088104.1, read on the forward strand.
GAACTGTGTTTCTCCAATTTCCAACTTGCAGGGCAAACACATTCTCCCACTTGGCAGCCTTCAGGAGATCATTGAACAAGCTCTCCTGCCCTTCTTTCCTCGGCTAGGATGAGTAAAGCCTGAGGCTGGGAGCTGTTGCCTTGGAGGGTGACTGCAAGGCACAGGGCACACGGAGGAACAGTTCAGCAGCCTGGCTTCCATAGAGGATTATAATCACCAACTTTTCTTTGCATTGCAATTTGCCTCCTTTTTTAAGGAAAATGCTTTCCAATGACAGTAAAACACCATGTGTAAAATAAACACATTTCACCCCTCTCCGTTAGTCCTTTTGATCTCTTGCATTTTTTTCTCCTTTTCTCCCCACCAGCTGTCAAGCCCAGCTTGACTCCTTTCCAGACTCCCTCCCCTCCACAGTCCTTTCAGGATGGGAGTGGCAGAAAGAAGTAGATTTCCCACTGAGTCTCCAGCAGCAGGCTTATGTTTGGGTTAACAAGCAACCTGCTTGACTTCAGTATGTTTGAGATTTACCACATACGGTCAGGACAAAACCTTGCTGTGAACGAGGCCTCGCCACAGCTACTATCTGCTTTGTTAGGGCCAGGATTTCATCTTCAGATTTTGCTGCTCCATAGCAGAGAGAGAGCAGAGCCCATGTCACAGGGATGGTCCAGCAGAGGTGGAGAGGGGTGCTTGTGCTAGACCCAGAAAGCCGCAGGGTAAAAATAATTTCCTTTAAGCAAGGAGTTCAACACAAGAAAAACCAGCAGGGCTTGGGATGCTACTGGGCATGAAGATTTCCCCCCCCCCCCCCCCATGTGATCCCAGAGACCTGATGCTTGGCTTTCACTTCCTGCATTGATATGATGTTTTTTTGCCTGAAGCCCAGAGTACACATAAATGCAGATCTTTTCCTTCATCTCGTGGGAGATCCTGCCACCTTGAGTGCTCAGCAGTGTGGGCAAGGGTTGCCTGATCAGACAGACCCCTGTGCTGTTTGAGAATGACAGAGTTGGAGAAATTCTTGATCTTGTGACCTTTTGGGGTCTCTTTTTTAGGAACCGCTTCCTAATGGATAGCTTCACTTACTGCTGTCAAAGCGTTTGGCCAGCATCCCCTGATGAGAGCTGACCTGTGATCTAAAGCCCTGCAGAATACTGCAGGTCTTGTCCACACATTCTTTATTGTGGTCCTTACGCTGGACCGCAGAGCAGAAATTCATGCCTGGCTGTGCAAACTCTGCTGTGATTGTACTTGTTTTAGTTCTAGGGATTGCATAAACTGGGGAGAAAGATTTACAAGTGAGGCATGTCTTTGAATCACGGAGTGCTCTTGTATTAATAGGTTTAGGTTTTAATACTGCTATGACAGTTTGCTGAAAAACAGATGTATACATCCTCACAAACACTGATACATGAAAATTTCCCTCTGAGCTGAGGGAAGAAGCTGATTTATTTTTACTCTGCATTCAGGCCCTCCAACAGCATGATTGGCAGAACTAGCCACAGGTGGTGTCACAGAGTCCATGGCTAACAAGCAGGAAAGAAAATCAATGTTTTCGCAGCCATGTAATGCCCTATTTATTTGTATAATACATTTAATGACATTTAAAGTTTGAAACTGTACTTAGCTTTCCTCGACTCCCTTGATCTATCTCACAGCTGTGGTAGATGGTTCCCTCAGCTGCTGTTGCTGCCTCTCTAATCTGCTCTTTGCTTTTGTAGGTGTTTCTTTTCTGCTGGTTGTAGTCTGTTTGACGTGTCCAGCTGTGAAAGTTAAACCAGATTGTTTAGAACTGGTGGCGATGTCTCTGCACTGGTATGAACGACCTCTATATTCGTTGGTAACTTGCCCTGTGTGTGCAAAACTGTGTGTCTTAAAAGGTCTTACAAGCACTAAGTTATTAAATACCAATGTTCCCCTAATGTATTTTGAACCTGGTTTTCAGTAGGTATGAACTGATGTAGCATTGTTGGTATCAGTGGAGCTATAAATGTTGTCAGAGAAAACGTTAGAGCTATGTAGTTCCTGGAGCTTTGTGATGACCTGGATTTACCACACCTGCCTGTGATGGTTAGTGTTTCCACCTGTATGTCTGCACGGTGAGGGCTGCGCCCAGGTTTCCTGAGCCCCTAGGGTGCTTGCGTGCAGGCTGCCGGGGCGGGGTGCGCGGGCGTGGGGTGCGCGGGCGTGCTGCTCACCCTGAGCAGCGATGCTGGCCCCCGACGTGGCCCCGATGCTGGTGCCACACGTAAGCTGCATGTGAACCTCATGTGGCTTGAGCCACGCGCTCTCCTCCTCCACCGCGGTCTTGAGCAGAGGATCCGCTCTGTCTGAGCTCTTGGGTTGTGTATCTTGTTTTGTGCATGCGAATTACAGTGGTCTTTGATGTTCATGAGCAGGTTTAAAACGTGGCTTCTTTGCTTTGCTTCCTGTCTGCAGGAAGACAGCTACCAAAGCCCAGCTGGGCTGCCATTTTGTCTTTCGGCCTGAAAAAGCTGGCGCAAAAGAAAAGCTGCTTTGCTTTGCCTCCCGCCCTCCCGGGCGCTGGCTGACAGGCACCTGTTACTGGAGCGGCAGCAGGCGAGCGGTAAGTGCTTTGCTGGAGCTGCAACGCCCGTACCCAGCTGTTCATCTTCTCTAAATGGGGCAGGAAATCACCCGGAGGAGCAATGGCTCTCCCCGAGGCAGCAGCGGACGTGGATTTATGGGGCTACAGCAGACATAATCAACCTACTTAGCTTTCCTGAAGCAGGAAGTGAAGCTCTCCTGTGGGAGCAGAGCTGCTTCACCCTTAAGCAAAATAAATCTTGCTTCTGGGGAGACTGCACCAGAGGGGAGCCGAAAGCTGGGTGTAGTGCTGCTTAGGCTGTAGGGAGCTTATTTACTTGTTTGTGGAGCAAAATCTGCTTTGGATGCTCAGGGCGTTATTGGCATGTGCCGTTGAACAGTCTGTCCTAAGCCTTCAGAAACAGCTTTCTAATAGGTATTTACCTGCCTTAGGAAAAAACAGGACCTATCCTTTCTTTCTCACTACCTTAGGCTCTAAATCAGCGCTAGTTTTAATGAATAGCGTGCTGCTTTTCCCTGACAGGTGACCTGTTTCAGCAGTGCTCCTTGAGTTAGACAGCGGTGCTCACGTACAGCCAGTGCCGTTGAACCGAGGGGCCGATCGGAGGACACGCTAAAACCTGTGGCAAGCACTGTGCAGGCGAGCTGCCCGCACCTGAAGCAGTGCCTTCCCGGAGCCGGCATTTCCTCGGTTTGTTGCTCCGAGAGCAGGGCAGGCTGAACAGCGAGGGCCCGGCAGCAAACGCCGCGCAGGCAAGGATGTGCGCGTAGCAGAGGCCTCGGGAGACGAGTCTTTTCCTTCACCTCTCGTGAGGTTCAGGGCCGTACGAGCTACTCTAAGAGCAGTACGGGCTGTGTCTCTGGTTGTCTGGATGCTTGCTTATCACAGTGAGACAAGTGCCTGGAAGCAACTCTCCAAGGGAAAACCTGTTGTTGTTTCCACTATTTATTGTTTATTGTGGCGGTATCTGAGAGCCCCAGTTATGGTTCAGAGCCCCGTTGTGCAGGGAGCTCATTATGAGTGAGGCTGCGATGAAAGAGGACGATTCCTCAGTGACAGGCTGAAGTTTGGCATTTTTCTCAAGTTTCATGGAAAAATACATTAGCTTCTAAATGAATGACAGAGCTGTTGGTATTTATGGCCAACATGAGTGATATAATTTCTCTCGGTGTTTTAGTTCAGAATCTGAGCAGGTGAAGGCTGAGCTCTTTGAAGGGGAACTTGTAAGCCAGACTCTGAAAGTGTTACTACATTTAGACAGTGCATCTGAGTGGCAGTTTCTGGCTTTTTTCATGCTATGCCTCTGGTTTTAAAAATCCTGAGATAAAAACCTGGTTTGAAAAGGTGGGAAAGTCGTCTTCAGGAAGTGAAAATTCCTCTATAAATTGGAAGACCTAATAAGAGTTTGTTTGGTGCAGGGTAAGGAAGTTAGCAAAAGCCTGTGGAAACTTGCATTGTTTTCAGCCAAGTGTGACCTTTTTTCTATGCCTCTATTTTATTTTATTTTATTTTTTTAATCAGAAGAAGCTCCTTGGCAGTTACTGTAGATCTGTTTCAAAATCTCTTTCTAAATCACTGCAGTTTTTTGCTTGTCTTTATCATGCTGAGAAGAAGCTTAGTCCACAGGAAGCCCCATTAATTTCAAGGAACTGTTCAGCTTTAGTAAGGCTGATTAGCTGAGAGCATTAAGTGAGAGTTTTAGTAATAACTTGACACTTCCAGTTTTGCAAAATTTTACATTGATTTTACTGATTGTCACATTTTTGATAACTGTATTCATTGCTGAGTATTCATGTTGTTCCTGCTTTTGCTGCCTCCTGTTTTACAGGGAAATAATTCATTACCTTGCTGATAGAAAACAATAAAAAATGTTATTTCTTTCATCACTGCATGATAACGGAGTAACAAAATGGTGTCTCAGACCCCAAGTTCTTACCAAGTTCTGAGGAGAGGAAGCAATACAGTATATAGCTGTGCTGGCATAAGAAACGTCTCATTTGTTATCTACTACAATGTGATTGAAATCTCCCTGTAAGCCACTGTATTAGAAGTGCTTATACATTCCTGAAAAAAAATTGCAGGCTGTAGGAAAAAAATACCACTGCAAGTGAAGGCTGCATAGTAATATTTAAACTTGTAGGCAGTGCTGTACTTATCTGGTTGAGAGTCAGCTTTTTATGATAAAGGCATCAGTGTTTGTTTAATGCGTCCTTTATCAAATCCAAAATAATATTTGAGTTAGTCCTCCATGAAGATAAACAGGAAATATTTGAATGAGAATTAAGATGTTATGTATCATATTCCTCAGAACAGTATCTGAGTGCTTTACCTTGAATCCAAAGAAGTGTCTTGCAGATGTATACTCAATCTGTGTTCAGAGGAAGATCTCTTAAAAGCAAGTTTATGTAGTGAGAGTATTTGGGGAAGCTGTAGCAAACAGGGGCATCTGAATTTGAAGCCAGTACAAGGCCTGCTGAAGTCTATCAGTATCCATCCACTGACCCTGAGGTACTCCAGGGGTCAGGCTCTTAGTCCTGCATGTAGTTAAGAGACTTGCTGTATTTTGAAGATGCTCAGATAGGGCCTCTGTATTCCTACAGACAGGAATTCTGTAATCACAGCCAAGTTGTGCAAGGGGGGTCCATGATATTTTCTTTTACACGATGTAAAACGTAGGTGACACTACTGGCTTCAGTGCATTCATTTCAAAATTGCATCCATTTGTACAAGAATGGAATAAAGCTCCCCATAGCTCTCACTAAGTTTAACCACTGATGATTTTGTTTCTGAAATTGGCACCTTGAGTATCTTATGTATAAATTCAATAAGGTTTGAACACAAGCAGAAACATGAAGACTCTTACTAAATGATGTGGATAGATATAAGTAAGTGGATGATGCAACAGATGATTCTGGGGTGTCACTGCGGCTGGAAGTCAGGAGGAAAAAGAAAAAAAAGTATTGTTAGGTGGGTGCAGAAGTTAAAATGGGTTAGCAGAAGCCTGGCGAAACCCAATCTGATAATGCAAATCGTGGTAAAGTCATCGCGAAGTATACTGGATAGTGATTAAAGGATGGAAAGCAAGCAGGAAACTTAGAAGGCAATAGCTACAGCAATCCAGCAAGGGAAAGGAACAGCAACAAGCAATTCCTGTATTAAATCCAGTTAAGAATGAAACTACTGTATATTAAAAATAGCAGGTTTTTACCTTGCCAGGCACTATTCATATAGCATGTAAAGCTGAACATGAAAATCTGAAAATATCACTGTGCTATGTAAAGAGGACTATTGTGCAAAAGACAATTTATAGCAGTCAGGAAAAAAGGATGATTTCTTACTGAGGGCAAGATTTAACTATTGGTGTAAGAACACAGGGACTCTTAATACTGGTGATAATGAACATTTTGAGTTCTTCAGGTTCTTGCCTGTCTTACCACACGCTTGGTCAAGTCAAACGCTGGAAGGAAGCCGAGTAGCTGTAACTTGCTGAATGCATTAGTTGGAGAAAAGGAAATCCTATTTCCTGTCATACTTTTTTTTTTTTCCAACCAATGCTTTTTGGCAATATTTGGCCAGCTGCATAGTTGAGTGAAAATACTATTTGGGGAAAGATGGCAGAACTCACTGAATAATATATAATAACCTTGAAGACTAAAATATCTTCATCACAGTGGGGATATGGAAATAACCTGAAGCTTTTATCCTCACCTACACTAAACAATGGTTTTGTGTAAGCAGCCTAAACTCCAGGGATCTGAGGAATGTCAGCTAAACATCTCACCACTTCCTCCACCTCGAGACCCTGCTGTCCTCTGGCAGGAGAACCGCTGCTGGTGACAAACCAGACCGAGCTTTGCACAGTGCCCCAGTGGACAGGCTCCCATGTGGCAGAGGGGTAGGCACACAGCCTGCTGCTGAATCCACAGGCATGTTTCACACCACTTTGCCCAGAGGATTTAGGCTGGAAGAGAAACACTGCAGAGTTCAGCTGATCCTTCCTTTACTCTCACATTGAAGCCTCGTACAAAGAAAATAGAGCAGGCAACAAGCACTATATTGTAGTGTAATGATTCAGATTTATAGAGCCAAAATATTCTTTAAAACTGCTCCAGGAGGATTGCGTCAAAGAAGAATTTTGTCACGCTTTCCATTATAATGAGAAAAACAGATGAGTTGTTAGCAGACAATTTTTTTTCCACTTTCAGAATTTACTACAGGTAAAACAGTTTCTTAGTCTTTTTCTTTTAATTTTATAATCAGTGGATCTGAGTTTTCTCTGGTATGTTGGGAGAGGTTTGGCATTAATAGAGCAACAGCAGAATAAGGCCCCTTACAACTTCATTGCTCATGCAGTCAAAACTCTCTGGCTGAGTTGCCTGGTGGTATTTTACAGGCAGAGGTAATCTCACTCTGTCTTGAGCTGACCAGGCCGCATATGGATGCAGTTAATTCAGTGCCCAGTTTGACCTAATATGAGACACGGCATATTAGCTTGGGGTAACACTTGTCATTTGACATATCTTCCAGTTGGCTTGAAGCATGGATAGAGTGAGCTGGTGTCTGTATCAGTGTGAACATTGCCTCTGCCTGAAAAATATTGTGCAAAACGCTGTGTGAAAGTCTTGCAAAGTGATTTTGTGAAATCCTTATAAAGTAACACTCTGTAATACAAAATTACTGCTATTAGAGCTGCAGTTTGAGTAACTTTATATATATAACCAAGAACAACCAATTCAAGTTCTTTTGTCCCTGATTTTCACAGAACGCACTTGGCTTTTCTTTAATACCCACCTGAATCTGCCACTGCCAGCATATATTTTGACAACTGTTGCCTCATTCAGAAGAGGACTGCCTGTGTTTGTTGAGTTTATCAGAACTGATTCTGAATACCGTGGTGGTGTAGGCACTCTGAGAAATGTCAAGAGGAAAACTTTTGAGGAACTTTGCCTTTATTAGTTTATAGAATGGGTTGTAGATCTTTGAAATCAATGGGACTTGGGTGCCAAATATCTTTTTTAGGCTTTGGCAGCTTAATCTTTGTATTACTAAGGATAGATATATAAATGTGTATATAGAGAGGTATACATTCCATGCACGCATATATATATTTATGCATGTGTAAGATGCATATTTATCTGTGTAGAGTTGTATAACATAGAAGCCATACAACTCTAAGTTTCCAGTGTCATCCATATCTCTCATTACACCTTCTGCTTCCTCTCTTCTATAGAGTCAGACCTTCTTTTCAGGCACTGAACTTCCTTCTGTGGCTTCTCAGGCTCACTCGTGCTTCCCACCTGCTTCATTAGCAGCTGAGCTGTATCTTTTCTGAGGGCTGTGCCAGAAGTCTCTAGCTCCAGCTATTTCCTCATGTAAGAAAGGCACTGTAATTTGACGGCAGCAGACATGTAGGTAAGGAGATGCTTTCATTCTGAATAGTCCCAATCTGGGGGTTTTTTTCCAGTGGCTACAATGCCCTTTGCCATTTTGTCCCTAAATTTTCCACTTTTGCCTAGAAATTGATACAAGTATGGCAGGTATATTAAAAAAACAAACAAGCAAGCAAACCTTCATTAACCGGTATCCTAGGAGCCATTACTAGGAATTAGTAATAGAGCTTTTTATATTGGGAAGGAGTTATATAGTGAAGTTGGGAGTTTATGGAAAGGCACCTGAAAATGTCAGGAAATCATCTAGGAAATGTTAGGAGTGGAGCAAGAGGAAGCTGGTTCTGATTTCAAAGAAATGTGATTGAGAGCTGAAATCAGAGAGGTCTGTGCCCACGTCATGCGAAATCTGGCCTGGTCTCTGTGAGGTTAAAGGCACAGCTAAAAACAGAAACTGAGGAAAGCCAGGCAGAACAAGCAGTTTCTCAGTAAATATGTGAGAATGGAGCAACTCCCAAGGGAGGCCAAACATGATGGAAAAGTGGCCCAGCCAGCATTGCTGCCTCATATCTTAATATAGCAGACTACTTGGCAAAACTAGATGGTGAGTCCTAGGGAAGGAGGAGAGCTGGGTTTACTTTCCTGAAAGCTTGTTTGCAGTATCAAAGAAATCCCACTGGAGCTGTTCTAACAAGCCATCAGGATTCAGTGATCTGGTAGTGAAATCTGGCTGTTTGAGGTGTATTCCTCAGTGCTTCTAGGTGCTTCTCAGTGCTTCTATCCTGCGCTTCCCTTGTTGACAGATTGTCTGTACTCGGTAGGGAATTAGTTTAAATGTCTGGACGAGAGGAGACTACATCCTGCTATTAATAGCTTCTACCTCCTGCCCCTCCACAGGCTTTTTTGACGCAAATAGGCATGGCAAATCAGTGGCGTTGCATGACTGTGTGCTGGAGAACAGGATTCAGGCTCAAATTCTTTTCTTTATAAATGCTGCCGCACTGGTTACCTGCTCCCAGTATGGGCTGCTGCAGGATCAGATGAGTTATTCTGATGTTGTTGACAAGATGTTGCTTTTGATTCTTCTTGTCTAACTTCTCTCCTTTGAAACAAAGCAAAACAAAAAGCATTGACAACACTGCACAATAAAACTCACTTTTAGACCTAAATCCTGGGCACTGCATTTGAAATACAGATTGGCAGGTAGGGAGAAGAATAAATAATACTGTGCTCTTTCCTCACTGTTGTTGTATCTTAGGTCAAAGCTGTCTCATACTTTTATCTGATTCCTTACTCCCATTTTCATCCTTTGAAACCCTAGACCCTATTGACTCTTATTTTTCTTTTTTCCCACTTGTTTTGTTGCTGGCTTTTAATTCTATCCTATCCTCTACTTTGAGGTCTTTGTATCCATTTTGTGCACTCTGCCAGTGCTTCTTTCTCAAGACAAACTTCTTTCTCAGTTTCTTTCTCTCCTTTCTCCCAGCTGCCCACTCTTTCTGTTATCAGCTTCCCTCACACACTCCATCTCTTATGCATGTGCACATCCCCCTTTTCCATTTTTATCCACATTGTCCTATCCATTTTCTCCTCCCACACACTTCTCTGTCTTAATAAGTCCCTCCATGCCCAGCTGAATGTTTGCTATCATATCATTGAAAAGTAATGGGAATTGATTAAAAAATACCTATGTGATGGATTTATAGGATCCTGTCAATCTCTTTCCTTTTAGGAAAGGAATTTACAGTTCCAAAATCCATAAAAACTTTTCCAGGTTCTCACCTTATTTGAAACCGTATGTTATATACAATATATCTCTATCTACATATTATATACATAATGTTTTAGAGCTAGTATATAACATATTCTTGTTTTAATTGAGGTTTTCATGCTGTTAAACCTAAAACAACGCATACTTTCATGTACTGCAGGCTTATCTTTTACTTGAAAAGGTGTACAATGGCATGCAGAGGATGCAGTCATTCTTCTAAAGAACTTACTCCTGGGCATGCAAACAGAAAATCCCCTCTTGTCAAATTTATATAGGGCCTATTTACACAGATATTTCATGACGTATCACTTCCTAATGTTTTCAGTTATAACTTACTTGCTGATTTTCGGTCTCCACTAATCAGGAATGATAAAATGGTAAGCCTCCTAGGAAAATGAGGGATGTTTGAAAGAAGTCATGTATCGCATATAGCTTCACTGTGTTCCTGTGGAAATGGCAATTGACTCTGCAAATGTAGACAACTTCTGTGCGTTCATAGTTTGATTACCACCAGTCAGACGTTCTCGCTGTCCCTTTTTATGTCCTGCACGGAGCTGTGTTGAGTTTTAATGATTCAGGGACCAGGCAGCCGGTTAATGCAGCTCATGTTGTCGCCCTCACGGGGCTCATTTGCCTACAGGCATGTCAGAAGGAACAAGTAATATAAGGGTATATATAACTGTAGTTGGCAGTATACTGAAAAGATGCTGAAGTTAACTTTAAATGAATAGCACAGGACATCAGAAGCGAAGTAGCTGAGAAATAAGATAAATTAGCTTGAATGGAACTTTGTGTTTCTGTAGTTAGTCTGTGCCTGCTGCTCGGACTAAATGAGGTATGTGTACGTGGTCTGCAGTGTGTACATCCCCCTGTGTACTATCTGATCCTAACACTGCTTTGCACATGTTCAGTATCTCGCACAGCCCACGTCGCCCTCGTTTTTATGCTACTTTTCCTACCTGATGGGAGGGAGGAAAGAAGACAGACTCTTCAGTCTAAGAGTGGAAGTAATGGCATAGGACATTGCAATGACCTTCTGCTCCCTGTGTTCAGAAATTTGAATTTAGGGTTTTTTTTTCTTTTCTAAATCTTTAGAGAGGAGTGATGAGCCTGTAGAGTGATCGCTATTATGTTAGGTGGTGTTCTGGTGTTTGGTTGTGGGTCTGTCACAAGCCTGAGCCTGTGTACGCTGTTTTGTACTGTCAAGGCAGGAGAGAAGGTTTGTGAGAGAAGTATCCTTTGTGTTGGTGCAAATTTGGGGTTGGTTTATCTGTTAGTGACTGTATTGCAGAGTTGATATTAGGGCCTGGGAACAGCAAGAGACACGAGCTGCTTCTCTCTCTTCATTCTGGTTTGTGGCTGTTGACTGAAAGCGGGTATCCTTGGTTTTGCTCATCTTCTTTCCTAATTCTGCTCCTGTAACAAACATTATGGGTTTTGAGTGCTTCACACAAGGGCACAGCAGATTGTGTTGTAAGGGGAATGTAGGAAACAGCCACAAAAAGTCATATAATCTCCTGTGATAATCTGGCGTGATCATCTGGTGAGATATTCCAAGGATCTGTATGGCTAAATTGTTCCAAAAACAGGTTCTTTCTTAAGGAAGTAAAGAGAATCAGAATTATTACTATTTTAGCTATAGTTTATTTTGAGCTGAATATTTCAGCTATGCTCCCTGAGAGAAGAAATGTTGGAGAATTTAAAGCTGTTGACAGGCAGAGTAGCAATGTTAGTGTGCAACCTTGCAGCTACAAAGTATAATATGGTTTCTAGTTTGGATCAATTCCAGCTGTCAGACCCCGATTTACTAACCGTGTGGAGAAGCACATGCGTTTTCTTTTAGAAGGTCAGTATCATTTAAGGTTGTTGAAAGTGAGGAAAACTGTTACACCTTTCTAAGGAAAACATTGCCATGGGATCTTTAGGAGCTGCACAATTATGGTGAATAACAAAGGTCTTGTATTTCATGCAGTGCTCAGCTTGGTCTGCAAGAGAGAAAATAATGGAGGCCTCTTCTTTCTGCCTGCATGTTCAAATGAAGGAGAGTCAAAGCTGTTATTCCAGACCTATGTATCAGCTAATATGTTTCAGAAACTGTGCAATGATCATAATTACAAAAAAGTCCCCCAGAGAGATATATGACTCATAGTTTATATTCTCTTTAGCGTTGCTATGGAAAAAGAGGTTAGTGCCAATAGTCATACAGTAATATTAATCTCTGATCTGAAAGAAAAATAAATAACAATATCTAGCTTAACCCAATGCAGATTTATTCTCAGTAACAACAATGCACTCCATTAAAAGAGATAACCGTGTAGGAAAAACTAAAGATGACATCAATTATCAGTTCTCAACATGCAGTTAGAGTGAGTTCCTTATTTGCATTAGTATGTACTTCAGACTCAGGCATGTGACTTGGAGGAGTGAGAGGAAGGGAAAAATAGCATATCGATCAAAAAGAAGGCAGAAAATATAAGCCACCGCCAAAAGCTAATTAAAACTTTTTTATGCATACAGTCAAACTCAGCTTGGGGCTGATACTGGTTCTAGAGCAGATTCTGAAGCAAAGCCTTGGCAACAGAGCCTAAAGTGCTGGAAAGTGGTTATCACACTTTTTCCATTGTTTGGGAATGCCATGGCTGTGAATCAGGCGGTGGAGGATACTTCTGTGCTGAGTCAGCACCTCTCCAGGCTGTCTTGGCAGCAGTTTCTTAGGAGCTGTTTAGTTGCCTAGGCAAAATCCTAATCAGGATGGGGGCCAAACAGCTGCATACTTACTTTGCTCTGGTGGTGAATCTTTTTCTTTGCATGCAGGAGAGCAAGGCAACTACCTGACATCTTCCTCATGACACCTAGAGTGAGTATGCTTGGCTTAGCAGTTTACAGCAAAACTTTTCTACATGCACACTCAACTTTGTTATTAGAAATTTGAGCTACATTTGCTCTGTTGTATGCAATTACTGACAGTAAAGACCCTGGAGTCAGAACTTAGCTTGAAATTTTGCTAATGATGCATTCCGCAAAGCAGAATATCGCTTGTCTCTCTCCAACAACGTTGCATCTGCAATGCTGACGGCAGTAAAACTTTTTATTCTGTGGATGAGCTAAGCAGATTGGATTAGGGAGCTATACAGAGAGATCTCATGTCCTAGGTCTACACACAGCTCTTACTGATCATCACAGAAGTTGTATGTACAGCTCAAATCTTATATGGCTCAGACAGTCCTTTCAGTCAGCAGAAGACTTTTCACTGACTTTCAGGGTTGGACAGGTCCCTTGGTGAACAGTTGGCACTCTAATAAATTGTCATTACTTCAGTAATTCTTCTGAGCTTAGCTTTCTCTAAAATGTCGTCAATCAATCAGTCAGGTAACTCTTTGGCATTACAGCCTGTAATGAAAAATGGTTTTCATTGCATCAGTGTAAAGGGCATACAGATATACTTTAACTTCTGATACCTTATCTTTTTCCCTTTCTTCTGTCTCTTTAATCATCAAGCATATTTTAGTCAGGCCCGTATCAGTGCTTTCACTCTGCTCTGCTCTCTTATTTGGCAATGAAATGATACAGAAACCCTGCATCCGTGTAAGCCTTTTCATGGAAGAGTCTGCTTATGGATTAGCACGTAAGGGTCAACAGGATGCTCCTTGCCCTTTTCCCCTAAAAGCAGACAGAAATGTCAGCAGTTCTTCTGGCACTGAAAATAGAAGTATCAGCAGCCACTGAGTGCTGCTAGTTTGAACACTTACACCATACGGACTTGATCACACCCTCTTTCTTTGTGCAAAACTCCTGTTGATTTCAGTGGAGGTCAAACTCTGAATCTGTGCAGTAGCTAACAGGTCATGTCTTCTGAGGAATAATGATACGTATGCAGTTAACAGACAGACACTATACCCTTTACATCATGTTATAGTGTCAAGAAGGGTAAACATGCAGTTTTTTAAAAAGTAATTATGTAGACAAACCTGTCACCACAAGAATGGAGTACCCATGCATATGCTTGACATCTGTCAGCCTGACAAGATCCAGGCACATGCTTCAGATATTTTGAAAGAATATTGTGCCGCCACTGCCAGTCTTTCTCCTCCCTGAGATGGTAAGAATTGCAAACTTATATTTTTAGTTAGGACATAAAAATGGAAGGGGGGAGGCGGGGGAAGAGGTTGAAGGGCAGCTCAGAAGCCTGAGCTTAGTTCTTACTCCGATTTGGAAGTTAGCACTAAAGTAGACATTTGCAAGCTTGAGTAAACATTTTTATCTCCTACAAAGCATGTTTTCTTATGTTTGTTAGGTCTACAGGCCGGCTCATCCTTGTAAACATGTAATCTTACAGGAGAAAAAGTTTAATTCTAGTCCTACAACTGATCCCTGTGTACACAGTGTCTCCCAAAGTAGTTATTTGAATTATTCTTGGAGATGCTTAGTGCCTGCATTGCCTATGGTTTTACAGGATAGCCTTCTAATGCTCTTAAAACACTGAGCATATGATTCATTTCAGCATCTATAAAACTGGATAAAGTGTGTCCAGGGGTATTGTTTGAATTAAAGCTTACGAGGACAAACAAAGCAGGCATATCTGAATGTGAAATGTAAACATGATGTTGGGTTCCCTGGTTAGCACTTCATGGCTGCAGGAAGTTGACAGCTCTTACAAAAAGGTTAAAACATGTATGCTTTGGTCTGTCAGTTGAATTAAGTCTCCTAAAGACTATGTGGCACTCTAGAAGACGTGAGTTTATCTGTGTGAATAAACAGAATATACAGTTCAATACAATTATGCTTTTAGGACTATTTAAAGTGATAGAAAGATGCTGCAGTCCAATAAAAAATGCAGACGGAGCCAGCAGATTTTGCAGATTTTTGCCTGACTACATTCAAATGTGTTAAGAGACCTGACAAGTGCCTGGAAAGCAAAGTCTGAGACCTGATGTTTGGATTTCCAAATAACAGCAGAGGATGAGAAAGAAAATGTAACAGATAAAATCGGGAGAGGAACTGAAGTAATAAATGTTTGACCTTTAAATTTAATCTCTGCCAACTTCTCAAACCGCTTCTCTCAAAGACCGACATGACCATGTTTTATGTTATGTTTTTATTTGTCATATTTGTAGTTAGTTACAAGTAAAAATGATCAAAATCCATTGTAGTTAATACAAAATAAAAATGTAGCTGCACGAGTTATGCCATTTTTCTTACAAACTGTCTCCTATATGATACTACATACTTAAGAGCTTAACTCTTAATAGTACTTGCTTACACTAAGCTCTTACTGACTGATTTCCAGTGTGGTTTACTGGTTATAGATATTATTCCTGTGGAGTAATGTCTGTTAATCATTTCTTAATGGTATTTTTGCTGTAGCTTTTATTTACCCTATAATTTGTGATCCTAAATACAATTTGAAAAATGCAATCTTTTAGCGCAATGTTAAGTATCAGTAGAATTATAATATATATGTCTATATTTATATAAAAAACCCTACTGCATAAACAAACAAGGATGCAAAGTAACTGTTGTTTGTGCTTGCCTTTCTTCCCTTCCCCTTACCTTTGTAAGTGACCGGAATGAACATTCACAGGGAACAGATTACTCTGTAACCTCTCATTTTCCGTGAATTTTGAAAACTGATAGATGTGTAATTTTGAGAGCATGTAGGTGGTTTTGATGCAAGTTATTAGCAGAGAATCAAATCTTGTGGCTTTGCAGACTCATCCTTATGTAAACTCATCCTTGCCATGAAGTTCAATCCATAGAACGTTTTTCCCTTTAGATATGCCTAAATGAGCATTTTCACCTTTTAAAAAAAATTCTTTACATCCCTGTAATTATATAATTCTTCTGTGTAGATATAGCTTCATATATGAAATAATCTGTAAAAAGACAAATTATGCTACTTTCAAAATAGTCTGAGATAAAATTGTGCAGGTGCAAAGTTTGATACTATGTTGCTATAAGGACATGAATGAATTAGTGTTATCTGAGTATATATGCTTTAAGCTGGAAGTACAGATTTAATATTGTAGGCTGCTTTTAACATTTCATAGCATTTCATACTTCCTTCAGACTGTCTCCATGTTTCTATCAAATTCCTTCTTTTTTCTTTTTGCCAATTTCTGATCCATTAAAGGTACAGTAGCCGATTACCCCTTCATGCTAGTCAGCAATATATCTCCATAACTCTGGTAATTACAAAAATCATCCTTCCAGTTCCATATAAACACAGTCATTTCTTCTAAGTGAATATCAAGAGACTACTGGCAAAATCTTACCCTCATTGAAATCAATGGGACCAACTTTTCAGTTTCACTCTCTAAATACTCCGCTCTTCTAATCTTACAGCATAACGCCCCAAACAAACAATACATGTATATGTAGTTGCTGAATGTTAGTATACTCAGAGCATAGCAAGGCAACCTAAATTAAAGTGTTCTCTTTGGTATTTCTACAGTTACATACAAAACTACTCACAGTGCTATGAAATACTGTGGTAGGCAAAAAGAAAAGAGAACAAAAAATCTTTGTTTTCTGACTACTCGCCATATATTTCCCTGACCTAACTATAAGAAAGTCAGCTTACCAGCTTACTTCTACTAGACATGCTAGTCTCCTATGCCAGCTGACAGCATCTCTAAATTAAACACCACCAGTGAATTGGCCTAAAATATGCAGTTGGAGTAGAGCACGTTGCAGCCCATGTCATTGACTTTGTTCACTCTGCATGCCAATACGATGCAGTAAATTATCATTGCAGAGAAAACAATGGAAGAAACTGAATCACTGATAACACGTGTGTGGCAGAAATAAACACCGGTTATTCACTTAACTAAACCGTGTGTATTTGGAACATAAAGGAAGGATGAGATTTATTATGCTGTTTGGTCTATCTGGAGAACAGCTGCTTGGGTTGTTTCTTCATCAGATTGTTCTGTCTCACCACTGATGGGTTCGTTTCTCTCCTCATACACTTTGTGGCTGGAAACTTCTAAAGGTATCCCATACTCTTCATCATCTTCAACGATTGACAGCTCAATGTTGCTATTTATCGTGGCTTTCCCTTCCATTCTGGCTTCTTTCTCCAAAGAATCGGCTATTGCTTTGCTCTCTTCAGTTAGAGATGTGGTAGCTGTCATATCTGAATGCATGTCAGAGAACGACATTTCCTCATCATTCTCAGCTTGCTCGTTGCTTGTAGTTTCTGTTGGTCTGTCCTCAGTTTCAGCAGTGCTTTCTCCTTCCTGGACTTTCTTCGCGTTAAGAGTGAGGGGAGATGCTTTGAGAGATGAACTCTTTGAAGAGGAGGTCTTCTGATGATGTACAGTAAGGGATTTCCTAATCTTTTCTCTCCGTTCAGGTGAGACAATCTTTGTGCTGATCTTGTTCATTTTCTTCTCAATGTTTTGGCGGGAAAATGCTTTCTTGAGGCTGTCTACCTTCTTGAGGCTGGACCTTTTAATTTTCTCAGCTCTCGATTCTTCTATTTTCTCCTCTGCGCTGTCATCCGCATCACCTTCCTCATGAGGCATTTCATCATCTGAAGACAGCTCCACTGTATGCAAGGTTTCTTCCAGTGTTTTGTTCTCATCCACAGGCTCTTCTTTTCCTTCTGTAACGCTGGGAATAGGCTCCTTTGCAAAAACACTGGCAGGGATCTCATTTTCCTCCTGAAAGGATTGACAATATTTTGAGTTTCATAGTTCACAGGACACAAATTTAATAAACAAAGCACAACCCTGAACAATTACTTTTTTTTTTTTTAACAATGAGATGAGGGATGCTGAATGTTTCTTGTTGTTTCAGTATATTTAACCAGTAACAAGCCACTCAAAGCCCACTGAAGCATTATCTGGTACAGTTTAAGACTAATGAGCTGCCAACTGTGAGATTCTCTTTCAGAGTGACTTGGAATGTATACAGAATGGAAAGCCTGTTCTTTGTCACTTAAATTAGATGCAGTTATTAAAGAGTTTGGTTGTAAAGCTGTAAATTTATCCCCAGGGGGACGGGATGGTGTTGTGGCTAAGGCATGGCTAAAGAGGTCTTTGTAGACTTTTGCTCTCCTGCAGATTTTGCTGTATGTAAGGTGTGCAGTCCGTGATGTTTACAGAGTTTGTGCTGGCTACAGCACAGAAAAAAATTTTTTGAATTGGTAAATACTAAAAATATGGACAAGGCAAATCTGTGAAACATCAAACAAAAAAGGTTATGGCATGTAAGCAGACTTTGTACCACACAGAGAATACTAGTGGTCACTTCCAGTTAAAAGGAAGACAGTTGCTTTCTAGAAAGAAAACCAAGAAAGGGCAGAGAAAAGAAATAATCCAGCAGGTGTCTGAAAACAAAGCGAGCTGAACAGGGGAAAGAGCTGCAAGTCATAACGAAGGACCTCTGAGACTACTGAGCTTTGCCGCGCTCAGCAGGTCAGGCACATCATCGAGAGCGCGGTGTTCGGCACGAGGCTCGGCAGGCGTTTGCCCATACGAAGGCAAGGCTCTGCGAACACGCTCTCCTTTTCCTTTCAGAATTACTACTCGTGTCGTAGCTGCATATTCTGCACCTATTTTATGGATTTTAGGCAGACCTAGTGTGTGTAATATCACTTAGTGTTCTGATTGGAAAGTTTTTGGTTTTGTTTTGGAATTTATCTTTAGACATGAGAAAGGAGTAAGTGCTGAGCGAAATGGTTATCATAGTCTCAGATCTGTCCCCAGTGGGCCTATGTGTAACAGTTAAGGGTAAAAAAGGCCACACTTGCTTCTGAGTTTATGCTCGTTATTTCAGGACTGAGCATACAGTTGTGACACTAAAGAGAACAGTGTCTTGGGTTAAATTTGCTGTCAGGACTGTGTAAGGATGTCTTTATGAGTGAGCAGGCAATACCACCTTGTACTTTGTACACGGTTGTTTTAAAAATTAGTAAAGACTACCTTGCAGTGCTTCTGGAACTCAAGGATATTCATGTGGACAGGCAGAATAATTTTGTGCCAGTGGGATTTAAGTGTGTTGCTGAATATCCCTCAAGGATATAAAATGAAATGTAGCAAAAAATTGATGCCCAGATATTTGTGTATGCTTTTGCTTCTACGGTTTCCACACACCTTTGTGGACCAGCAGCCTCAGTCAGATACACTCACACAGATGAAGCTTTCAAAAACCTGTACTGGCAGTGGATGTCCGAGGCAAGCGCGCTCTCTTCTAAGCAAGAGCTCCTCTCCCTACACACCTTATGTATAAAGACGTCCTGCTGCAACTATCAGCTACAGTGACCAAAGTAACAAAAAAAATCTTGCACCAGCATTGAGTGAAAATAGCTCTTACTGGAGTACAAATATTTATATTTTCTCTCCACTGCAGTTAATGAAATGTGGATTACATGAATGGGTCCAGTGATAAATTATTCCTCAGAGCATGAGAACTCAGTATAAAACATAATTTGTCTTGGGTAGTCTTTCCAAACCTAGGTAATCGCATACAGCTTATATATTTCAACATTCAGATTTAAGGGCTTAAATAGAATAGAAAACTCTGTTTTAATGAACAAAGATGGGTTGTAACTTTATAAGTATTTAACGTAGGAAAGTGGTGTCATATAAGATTGATCACAATGCAGTATGATCCAGAAACAGGCAAGTATGGCTTGTTTCAAGGTCAGTTTGGTGCTGTGTCTAAGGTATTCACGTTAAATTGAAAGTTTAACATGACTAAAAGTACTGAAGCCTCCAGAAAAACATGAATACACATTATTTAAACTTTTATCACAATTTGTGACTGAGTAGAGTGAATACACTGGCCATATTTATTAAAAAAACCTGCTCTCTACGTAATAATGAGCTAATGAGTCAATTAAAAGCAGATGCTACATGGTCTTTGGCTATCAGATAGGACTGGCATTCAGAAAATCCGCCTCTCTACTTAAACTTACTGTATGGCCTTGGGAAACATCAGCCTCTGGGCATCTACTACCCTGCTTGTAAAATGGGAATTGCATACTCTCACAGGAACTATTAAAATGCAAATTAAAATAAATTAAGTACAATGGTTTGGAAATACAAAGGTGATGTAATAGGAATACTCTGTGCCTGAATGGCCTTTTCTATTTCAAACACAGTTACTGATAACATGTTTTAAGTGGGCTATTGGTAACCTTTCAGTCTAGCTCGTTTATATGATACCTATGTTCTGTTTTGATACATTTTTCAAAGAGTCTGGTATTTTGCTTAGGAAGACTAGAACAATACACTCAGAATGCCAGCTGTTACAAGCTCTGTACTATTTCCCATGCAAAAAAATGTAGAACTTTGATCTTTTCTTCTTGATCTAATCTAAAATTCCAAGAAAGGAGCAATATGACTTTATTTTCTACATTTGAGTTCAAAAATGGCACTTGCATTTTCTCAGATGAGTTTGACTATACATAACTAGCTCCTCTGAATTTTATTTTTCATGTAGGATCTGAGTACATTGGTGCAAGTTCTCTGTGTGCAAAAACTCGTGTTAAAACTAGAAATATTTGCAAAGTTCAGCGCCTTCCAAGTGGCTTTGATCTGTGATTCTTGGGAAGCTTTTATGAGTCATCATCTTGTCCATATCTGTCACTGTAAAGAAAGGCAAGATCCGTAACAGTGTACTACAAAACCAAACAGCCCAAGTGAATAAGCAACTGCAAAGGTCTTTAGTGATGCTCACTGAGGTAGTTAATTTACTCAGGACTGCTGAATCTCTGATGGTGGATAAGAGAAGTTAGTGTGTTTTGGTCTGGATTTCTGCTGGATTTGCAATACTACAGTAGTAAGAGGCCATGGCCTTCAAGGAGGGGAGATGGCATTTTTCCATGCTTACAGCAGCCCATACTCCTCCCATGTAGATGCTGTTACATGCCTAAATAATTAATCATCTAAAACTTGCTTTGCTCCATGAAACAGGGATTTCTGTCAAAAGAAGATGAGTGCTTCTAAGAGCAGCTATAGCTCCACGTACTTTCCTTCACCAAATATGTGCTCTTCAGGCCCAGATTTCCCAAACGGGGAGGCAAAAGGAGAGGGAGCAGGCTGGGACTGCAGGCACGGGAGGGAGACTGCTGCCCGCCCCGGCAGGCCCTGCGCGGACGGGACGCCGGGGCCCGTGGGGTGGTGTCGGCTGCACAGGCCCGCTGAGCGCCCGCAGCACAGCTGGATCGAGTCCCGGGAGCCATGTGAAATATTTTTGTCGTTAATCACTACAACAGTATCCTCCCTGGAAGGCTCTAGTGGGAAATTCAGTAGTTAGACAACAGCATTATCAGCACATAATCCTACTTCCTTGACTTGCGCAGTTTTGATTCTGAAGGTGCTTTTTCAGAAGGTTATTACGCTGACCCAAGCCACGAGATACAACCAAACGGTAATTTCCTGTACCTGCCTCTTGCTTCCTTCATTTCGGGATCAAGTATTTACCTGCAGTGGCATCTGGAAGGGCTTCAGTGTCACTGTCCTTGACCCCAAACTGTATTTCAAAATATCTTATCTGTCCTATTCACTTGTAAACAAGACATTTTATTGAAAAATTAGGCTGTCTTTTTTTATCTTGTATTTTGCTTCTGCAGCTAAAACAAAAACAACTCTCCCCAAACCTGGTCATGTGGCGAGAACAAAATAGAGGGGAACAATGCCAAAGCTTAGTAGGATTTAAAAACAGTCACTTCAGTGTTTTGTTGAATTGCTGTGTCACTTATGGCATTTGTAATAACTTTTGCATCCTCAAATGCTTGGATGTAGCACCGTTAAAATATGTAACCAATTAGAGAAATATATGCAAAGGAGGAATAATGCAGAAAATCTAGGGAGGGAAGACTAAAAGCATTTTTATAGAAAATATGTAAATAGCTGAACTTCTGTCAACGTGGTTCGCTCTCAGAGCGTGCGCTGAGGGAAAGCTGATCTTGGCGAGTCATAGCAGCTTCGTAAAATGCAAAGCTCGAGCTCAGCCATGTGTTTTGGCTATCCCCGGTGGTCCCATGAAATATCAGGGAGTTTGAGATATACAGTGAATGCAGAACTGAATCACAAATGTGTATTTTAATTTTCACACTGAGTTGTTTTCTGTAGCTGGAAAACTATGTCTTAATAAGAAACATAAAGTGTAAGTTAGGAGGTTTTTTTCTGTAGAAAAGAACCCCCCCCCCCCAAACCGAAGAGATTTCCCATAGGTCCAGATTTCTCTTTGTTTTTAAAGAAATCTGGCATCAAAATGGCTTCTCTGCTCTGGCCTCTCCTTCCTGGAATTGTTTCTCGCAGGGCTGGCGCTCAGGGCTGTGCCCGGCTCCCGCAGCCTTTCGCTCCGCTTCCTCTGCACGACTGCCTCGCCGCGGCGGGGGCCTCGCTGGCGGCCGGCCCTTCCCCTCTCCCCGGCCAGGTCTGCGTGTGCCAGCGCACGCCGGGACGGGCGCGCGGGCCCCGGCGGCGAGGCGGATGGGCCGTGCCACCCTCCGCTGCCCGGCTGGAAAACCCCAGCTCCTCCCGCCGCCGGCGCCCCAGGGCACGCTCCTGGGACTCTGCCTTTCCAGCTCTCCGCGTTTCTTTCCAGCAGCAGGCCGGCAGCAGGAACGGCTGCAGCGCACAGCCCTGTATCTGCATCAGCCTCGCGCCGTCACCTCCATCCCCCTGGGGCAGCACGCTGCTCGGTGACAGACGGGAACGTGGCCAGCTAAATCCTTGCACACGAGCTAAAACCAGACCTCCTGCCCGGAGGTCTGCTCCTCGGTGGAGGACTGCGCGGCCGCTGTGGACTCGAGCTGTCGTTCTGCGCAATGGGCCTGGCTCGGTCACTGTGTGTGTCGTAAGACCCGGTATTAAGTGAAGGCCCGGACTGAAGTCACAGGTTTAAACAGGTCTTAGCTTAACAGAATTTCTTAGTTTGGGGAAACAAGCAAACCCAGCCTTCTATTCGGATGCTGCTTTATCCTCCAAATCCTCCTTTGTGACTTTTACCGTTACTTTTACGTAATGCCTACGAAACACTGCCGCTAGGCAGTAATGTGTTTTGGTAACTGAGGCAACTTGAACCACCCAACACACACACAGCTGTGTTTTATCCTTCCTCTACACATCAGATCTTAAAATACTAAAATTCGGTAATGCTTCTGAAGGGAGACGCAGTATTTTTTACACCTCGTTGTAAGGCCTTAGTTCTAATGCTTGGAGGTAGCAGAAATGACGCACAGTTATCTTCCCCCAGGTCAGGCTGGTGCACCTCCCCGGGAAGCGTTCGAGGCCTAGATGCAGGCGTGGAGGCTGCAGCCAGCTGCTGGATAGCGGGTCCCGGGAGAAGGCAACGCCTTGAACTACGGGGCAGATCTTGCGTTACCTGGGCTTCCCGAGGTAACTTATGTCTTGTAACTTATCCAGTTCCCAGAATAACTTCCACATTCCTTCTGGGGTGGAAAGTACTGTGCTCCGTACAAGCGGCGACTCTTCCTCTCCTGGCTGTAGGAGAGCGAACGGTGATCTGGGGAGAGCAACGCGCGGGGAGGCAGGGGTTTCCTCGGCGGGGGACGCGCCGGGCAGCCACCGGCCTGCCACGTTTCTAACTCCAGTACTGCTTTTCTGGGGGGCGGGGAAGCCAGGGCGTACTGCGAGCAGCCAACGGAGTTAGCGCGAAAGCGGCCAGTTTAGCAGCAGGAGTCAGTGGGGCGCCCGAGCCCGGCGCTTCCTCCTCGTCCCCGGGCGGGGGGGTGGGGGGGCGGCCGGGGGGTTGTGGTTTTGGGAGACGCCGAGGCCGCGTCCCGTGTTTAGTCCCGGCTGCCGCCCCGCTCCGTCCGCATCATGCCTTAAAAAGGGGAAAATATGCGGGCGGGCGGCGGGGCTGGGGCCGGGCGCGGGCGGGTGCGGGGCGGGTGGGTGCGGGGCGGGGCGGCGCGGGGCGGGGCGGGTGGGGGCGGGGCGGGGGCGGGGCGGGGCGGTGCGCACTCACCTGGAAGATGAGCACCTTGAAGCGGTCGCGGCGCAGCAGCTGCGCGTGGTGCTGCTCCAGGCGGCACACCTGGGCGCACTGCCGCTCCAGGCGGTCCCGCACGGCGCGGGTGTGCGCGCACACCTTGCGCGACTTCTCCAGCAGCTTCTCCACCGCCGCCCCCGTGGCGCCGTGGCTGCGGCACAGCTTGCCCAGGTCGCCCTGGATGCCGCGCACCGCCCCCTCCAGCCCCCGCTGCCGCTGCTCCATCTGCCGCTGCTGCCCCTCCACCGCCTCCAGCATCGACACCAGCTTCTCCAGCAGCGCCAGCACCGTCACGGCGCTCACCGGGCCGCCGCCCGCCGCCGCCGCCGCTGCTGCGCCCGCCGCCGCGGTTGCGCCCGCGCCCGCCGCCTCCCCCATGGCTGCGCCCGCGCCCGCGCCGCCGCCGCCGCTCTTAAGGGCTGCGCCCGCGGGCCGCCCGGCCCCGCTGTCCCGGCCCCGGCCCCGGCCCCGCCCGCCCCGGCCCGGCCCGGCCCCCCGGCGGCCCCAGCGCCGCTCGCTTCCGCCGGCGGGGCGCGATCTTCCTCCCGCCTGCCTGCCTGCCTGCCTGCCTCCTCCTCGCCCGCCCCCCCGCCGTGGAGCCCCGGAGCGGGGTCCCAGCTCCGCGGCAGTCCCGCCTGGCGCAGGGGCCGCCGAGGCCTCGCCTTGGGCCCTGCGAGATGTTGGCCCACGTTTTGGCCTTCTTCGTTTCGGTGTTTTTCCGCCCGTGGCAAAGCACCGACCGGCCTCGTGCGGTTTCCCCGCCGGCCGTGAGCAGGAGGCTGGGCGACGCGCGCATCCCCGAGCGGGCGCTCGGCCAGGCCCGTCGGCGGGCGGGGGCTGCGGCGGCTGCCGGGGGAGCGGGCAGGGCCGAGCTGGCAAGGGGCGGGCGAGTCGGGTGTCCCACGGCCCTGCTCCTGGCGTCTCCCGGCGGTTCCCCGTCGCGTTGCCGACGCCGAGGCGAGGAGGAAGCCCGGGGGCAGGGTCGCGTTTCGGGGATGCAGCATCGCGGCCCGCGCTTTGGGCGCGGCAGCGCAGGCCGGGGCGGGGGAGGCCACCGGCAGTGACTGTGGTGCTTGGCCCGCTCCTGGGTGTGTTTCACTGCCGGTGCGTCCCGCTGCCTTAGCCAGTGGGACCTGGGCAGGCTCCTTGTTCTGTATTTCGGTCAAACGGGATTTCTCTGCTTATTTGCACCACTAGCAAATTTTTGCCGTACTTGCAATCTACAGCCAACGCAGAGGGCTGCGCTCGGAGCTGCTCGCAGGCTCTCGCAGCCTCTGTCCGAACGCGAGCCTGGCACCGGGCTGGAGTCTGGGCTGTGTGTGCACGGCGCAGTTCCCAGTGGTGCTGTGTGAGAGGCCCTCACTGCAAACGCCTGTGCTTTGGGAGCGCGCAGACCGTTAGCAGTCAGAAATGTCAGGATGTTTGGGACGTGAGTCATCTCTGGCAGCTGGAAACTTTCTCTGACCTATGCAGGGAACTTCACGTTCTTCCCAAGGTGGGGCCCGAGCCCGTCCGCTGCCCTTGCGGGGGGAGCCCGCCTGCATACATTTCAAATTAGTTCCCTCTGAAATGTTTTAAAGCCTGTTCACTAATGAAATGCATTTCTGGCTCTAAAATACTGCCTTTTGAAGGTCTTGCAAACACGAGTCTAGCTCACAACTGAATTGCTCCAAAGTCTGCAGCCAGGCTCTCTGATGAGACGTCTAACTAACCTCAGCAGAAATCTTTCAGGTGAAAATGTGCGAGGACTGGACAGCCTCAGCTGGAGAAGACAGCGCATAGGGGGTGAGGTGTTGGTGGAACACGTAGATCCTACTTTCAGCCCTACTTTTTGGTTGTACTATGCCCAAACACGTAACAGTGGAAGGCAGGTGGAAGAATGAGGCTTTTAGGAAATCTGTATAATGCAAATCACTTTATTACAAGACTATATATGCAAATCAGATGCAGCCCAGCACCAGTGCTGCATTAAACAGAACTCTGCATCTCTTCTACAGCAAATGCTGAAAGAGGGCTTATACCTTTAATTCTCCGCGCGGGCAGTTTCTGTTCCCAAGGCTGGGACTTGTTCCTACAATCTGCACTATACAGAGACATGCAGAAGCCTTGTAGGCCTGACTGAGCAATTTTCCAGTTAAGGTGAAAACAATGTAATACACAAAGAGATAATGATTGGAGAGATTGGATGAAACTCAATAAAAAAAGAAGGATGGTAAAAATAGATGCTAGTTATTTTAAAAGCTAATGGATTCTTGCCTCATTAGGTTATTTGTGGCATTTTAGCAAAATTTAATGATTATTGACTGCGTTGTTTGGCTGATAAATATGTCTGAAAAGCAGCCTTCTTCTAACCATCAGTAGATGGCAGGAGATACCACTAAATCCGGTTGGGGATGGGAGCAAACTGCAGAGTTTTTTCCAGCAGAATCCTTGGAAAATATGGCTTATAGGGTACTAGGCATTCGTGCTGATGCCTGGAGAAAGTTATTTATGATTACAGATCTGAGTTAAACCCTTTCACTGTACAATAAAATAGAATATATATTAAAACAGTCTGATGTTGGATGGAGTGGTTGCTCGGGGAAGGAGTACCTAGAGATATGATTCATCATGTGTGTTGTGGAGATTAATTGGGTATTCTAATTGTGCTAAATGGATTCTCAGCATTTCTTCTGTGAAAAATTGTAGCGTTGGAAAAGCATCTGGAGGAACAGCGATAAACTGGGTGTGGTTATAGAGATGAGATATTTTCAGGCTTTCAGTAAGATTGCACCAAAAAGAGCTACTTGACAGGAAGAAATGTTAATCTGTTTATTTAGAATAACATGTAACTGCTCCCAGGTCTGATCCAAAGCTGTTATCGTCAGGGAAAATACTCCTCTGAACTTTAGTGGACTTCAGTCAATCATCCATACGCTGATGTTTTCAAACACAGTAAATTTCTTTTTATCTTCTATACTTGACATTTGCCTGGTAACAGGACTTCCTGCTGCAACGCAGATGTTTTTGTTTGTAATTTCTAATACTTGGGTATGTACAATGCCTTTGTGATTTTCTCACATCCTGTAGATAAAAACATATGGAATATTTGTAGTCTGAATGGCTGCGATCCTTCCTTTCTTTTTTCTTATGCAGAAAACAAAATATTTAATAATATTACCATGAAAATGAATAGAAGTTAATGGCATAAGAATATTGCAAATGAGTTACCCTTTCCAATTGCTGAACGTTCAAACCCCTGAGTATTCTGCAGTGTTACTGTTACCTGATTTTTTGTTGCTGTTTTCTCTGCAACTCCTCTCTCTCAAGTCATGAGAGCTCGAAAAATGTATTTGGTGAGTAAATTCACTTTAAAATAAAATCACCGAGTCTGCCAGAGTTGACAACAAGGAAAGTATCCTGAGACTGTAAAATATGCAGGCTCAGAGGGGAGTAGACATATTTTAAAGGGAAAGACCTAAGCAAAACTGTTCTGTTTTTGTTCTCTCTCCCTGGCTGGCTCATGGAAGCCACCTGATATACAGTTGCTAAGACATTCGTATTTTTAAAGGGTTGCCATGATTTCCTGTGCTGATACAGGATCCTACCCAGTTTTCTTTTGTTCTCTCTCTCTCTGTTTCTGGCTGGGACCTCGGTGCAGCCCGGGAGAAGCCCTTTCTGCCAGGGCCGGTGGCAGGGGCTGCGGGGAATGGGGGACATGGCAGGATGCTGGGCAGGATGGCGAGAACTGTCGCTTTCCCCGCAGCCTTCGCCAGTGAAATGCCCCAGGAGCGGCCAGCCCCGCTCTCCAGCCCAGCTCTGTGCCAGCTCCAGGCCTTCCTCCGCCTGTTTTCCTGTGGAAGGAACAACCCAACCCCAGCCAGGCCCGGCTGTGCCTCTTTCATGTGGCACAAATGCATTTTTATTCAAAATTTGTTTTCTCTTCAGTTTTGATGAACTGCAGAGAAGTCTCGGCCTGGCTATGGTCCCCGTTGCTGGACAGACGTGCTTTCCAGCCCACCTTCAGTTTGCGCTTCGGGGCCTGTCTCCCTGCGGTGGAAATCCTTTCTGCATGGACCTTCTCGACAGTGCGTGGCACCTCTGTGTGATGGAGAAGGTAGACGCTGTGTCTTTGTAATCTGAATAAGGAGCATTTCCTAACTTCTGTTTTGAACCTTTTGTAAAGATTCTGCAAATTTTTGAGCTTTTAAAACTTCGAGCCCTATGTGTGTCCCAAGGAAGGCCTGCAAAGCCCCATTGCAGCCAGGGCAAAACACAAAGTATGGTTTCCTGTTTTCTCCTGTGCCATAGTAAAGCAAATGCAGGGACAGCAGTTTTCAGTCAGCTGCGAGGCCCATCATCACCCATCCGCAGGGTTTCCGCGGGGTCCCGATGGCTCAGGGGCTCTTGAGTAGCCTCCGTGCTCCCTGCTGTTCCCGGCAGTGGGGGCTGTTGGCTGGGAGGAAGGTCTGCAGGGCAGGTGATAGGAGCTCACCAGCGATAAAGTGGCTCCCCAATGGTGCCTCTTCCAGCCAAACGCTAAATTCCAGCTGTTGATTTTGACACCAGCTGTCAGCTTTGATAATATGTCGCATTTGTAACAAAGCTGTCAAGTTGGCTGAGTTGCCTGATATTTGAAGAATCAGATAATTTTCATGCACCTTTTTTTTGTTTTGGTTTTATTGATTCGTTTGGAAGGGTAGCGGAGGATTTTTTTTGCCAAGTTGCAGTGCAGGTTTTACTGGTGAGAAACTTCACAGAGGAAAACATTTTACATTTATTTAAAAAGAAAAAGCATTAAACAGATTAAATTTATCAGGGTCATCTGATGTAAGTCAAGAGTTCTTTTCATGCAAAGTCAATGTGCATGAATTATATGGACAGAAATTTGAGGTTAACTCACTCATTAGTCACATGATGCTCAGGATAATAAATGTTTTATGCCGGAGCATTACTGATAATTTATTAGGCATGGAGTAATAGGTAAAACAATATGACAGGAAAAGGAAAGAGAGGGGAGTTAATTGGGGAAATAAGAGCTGTAGGGACTGCACATATCATCCTCAGCTTATTGAATTTCATGTCAAAGCTCCCATTGACTTTAAAGGTATCGTATGAGGCCATCTAACTGGAAACTCAAGAGCGCAGGCAGGCAGGGACGTGGTGGATGAAGTGAGCCGTGGAGACTGTGCCACGAGAGCCCAACCAGGAAGGGAGGAGGCCTCCAAGGTGGCTGGTGTCCGCTTCCAGATGGGGCCAGAGGAGGGAAAAACCATGACTAGATGAGGAGAAAAGAGAATATGCACAGTAATGTCAGAAGTAACGCTGCTTTTATTGAAACGGACCAGAGGGTTAAGGAGCGGCCCCAAATTGTTGTTGCTGTGACTCTTGATTTGTGTTGGTCTGTTACCTGGCATCCTGGGGAGCGGGGTCCCTGCACTGTGCAGGATTTTGGTCGGGAGAGAGATACTCAGTGTAGTGCCATGGCCAGAGGAAATGGCTCGGCGCCGCGTAGCTCCTGCAATGGGTGTTTCACTTCGCTGCCAGCAGCTTCTTCCAAAAAACTAGCATTGCCTTGCCCGCCAGAGGCATCGCCTACAAACCAGTACCTTTCCTTTTGCTTTACTGACTGGACGAACAGAGAAAAATGGTCAGGCCTGGTCCAAGCAGTTTTTGAGGTACGGCGTTTGAACTCAGCCCTAATTAAACATAACTACCTGTTTTTCAGCCCTTCTGTATGGTGGCCAGCTGAGTCATCCAGGTGTGTCTGCAGCTAACAAGCGGCTGAGCTGCTCGAGAGGAGCAGAACAAATGAAAGGTGGTGTCCTCTTGCTGGGGGGGATTCTCTGAAGGCTAACCTTGTGTCCCACTAATAGAGTCCCTCCTGCCCGTCTGCTCCTGCTGTTTCAGTGAAATCTGTAAGTGTGTGGTACCAGTGAAATCTCTGCTTTTCAGTCACATCTGATTGAAACTGGCCAAAAGCTTCTGGGGAGAGGGAGGCCAGACAGGCCAATTCATTAACACACATTGTGACTGAGTGAAGCTTGTGTTATTAGGCAGCCAGGCTAAAAATACTGATGGGGTTTGTCTCAACAGAAGCCATTTTCCCCCTGGGCTGTCGGCTGCTCCTTCGAGTGGTGCCACGCTGAATCCGTCCCTCTGGTTGGAGTGCTCACAGCTAGAGCGATCATTTAGAGAGCTCAGCAGGGACACTCACATATCACCCGCTTGTTTGAAGGCTGATTCCAGCCACTGCTATCAGCTTGCGCTTTCAGCAACGCTAAAGTTACAAAATGAAAAGGTATTTTTTCCCCTCTTCACACAAAAAGTCAGGTTTTATTCTGGTTCGTTTCGATTTGTGCCTGAAGAGGAGGCATTAAGTGAGGTACAGAAAAATAGGCTGAAATTAGTCTGTCAATCCTTAACACTACCTTTTGATTTTTTTTTAAATAACACTGTATGTATGTTATGAGCCAGTTTCACTGGCGGCATCCCGTTTGTGTGATGCTGTAAAACGGTTATAGAAGAAACTTAACAGATTAGAGAAACAGTGACTGATTTACGTCGTTGCATTTGGCACTAAGCAACCACTTTGGATTAGAACAGATATCCCAACCACGGTGATCATTAACTGGTTCTCTGTGAGCTCTGCCTACTCAGTGATGTCTTATTTGGTCTGTAAAAATTGATTGTTAATACAGGCACAAAAGGGATATTACTTCCATTCTGCTCGACACATTCAGGATTGTTGCAGGAATGGCTTCAAAAGAGGTGCAGAGGAGGGGTCCCCAACAGTGCATGCCTTCTTGGATGCCTCTCAATCAGGTCTTCATCGCTCTGTTGTGAGTTAGAGTTATGTGCAGGCAGAGTCATGTGGCTCCTCAGCTGAGAGAGGCCGTACATACAGGTGCTGCTTGCACTGCTGGACTCCCCAGTCTCCCTCCAGGACTTTTCTCTCACAGCTAGACCAAAGAGTCTTTCTGCTTGTTTCAGAGTAAGTCAGGTCAAAATGATAAACTACTTCTCCAGGAGTACATTTTGTCTCCAGTTCTCTGGTATGTGTTTTGTGACGCTGCAGCCAGGATTCCTGAGTTCCAGCCATGCCTAGCATGAAAAGTGCAATTAATTTGCCAGTGGTGGAAATAACACAACGATGTTGAAGCCATGCATCTTAGAGCGTTCAGGCAATATATGTGTTTGGTTGTATTCCTCTCTGTGAATGACAGGTGGAACCCGTGCATGTGTCTTATGACTGCGGGTGGTTCTGCTGTGTATCATGCCTTTGCTCGGGATTGGACAGCATCTCTGACAGCTGGGCCTAATGCTGTGTGCCAGGCCTAATTTCTGTGGTCCTTCGGGGGCAGTCATAGATGCCAGTAAATGAGGTGGATTATGGATAGCCTCTATCAAGGAAGCTTCTCCTTTAACAGTAATTGTTCGTATTTGTATTTTGAGAAGGTAACAGCATTTCAGTAGGACATCAGTAATTTAGAGGAAGTATTTTGTGTACAGGAGCATGCTCTGGGCTAGCAGTATTGAGATCAGAGCTCCACAGAGGCTGACAGAGGTGAGGGGAAGGGGTTGCCAGTCACCGATGGGCAACAGGAGCACCAGAGAGTGTGGGCAGACAAACAGCACCGGAGACCGACTGAATTCATCTCTGCGGCTGACTTTGAGAGGGAAATCTCAGGGAGAGAAGTTAAGTCTGTGTCTGCTTTTGGAAGCTCTGTGAGCAATAAGCACTCAAGGAAAGGGGAAAGTGTGAGCCCGTCTAACAGGCTTCAGGAGTGCTGCAAAGAGAGGTGGGAAACGTGGGACGGGAACGGGCCATAAGTAGGTCAGAAGAAGTCTCTTGTCACTTCACAGCTGCTAGGGTGAGGGAGACAACCGGGGAGGCTGCACGCGCGACAACAAGTATGCACAATATTTAGCATGAGGTGAGCAAGTGGAAAACGCTTGTCAGTGTATGAGATGGCTTCAGATCTGGGCAGTGTGTGGGCTGCAAGAGTTCTGGTGGGAGAAGAAGGAGTTGATGCAGAGTTGTGAAAGGCTGATTGGCAGGTGCCATTTTTGGGGAGAAGCAACAGACACGCCAGAGAAGCCGCCAAGGAGGATGCAGCAGAAGGTGCACTCGTGGCACGAACCTTCGGAAAGCCTGCGGGGAAGCACTGCTGGCGGAGGCTCCCAGCAGGGATGACCACCCCTGTTCGTGCTGCTTGGTCTCTGGAGCACGCAAGGGAGCAGCACATCGTGTGTTCCCTGCAAAGGTCTTTTTCTGGCCAGCTACCATCCAGTCCACTTCCTGATGGAGGCAGCTGATGAGGGCCCATGTCTTAGCTGGCTACTTAGTGCGAGAAAGAGTAACAGTCTTCAGAGAATGAGTATATGAGAGTGGGAAATTTGGAGAGTCACTACTGGGAGAAATTCTAATATTTGGGGAATGAGAAAGATGAGGATGTCTGACAGGAAATGTATCATAATAAAAGAACATGAAGCTGCAATTTTGCTCTCTTGTGCAAATGGTGTCCAGTGGAACTTAATATGCAATGGAGAAATCCACTTCCACCTTATCGGCCAGACTAAATCATGTTGTGCACAAGAGACTTCCTTTTGCTGTGTGCCAAATAGTAATAATTCCATGCAGACTTGTAGGCAAGTAAAAAAATAAGCCACATAAAAATGCCATATGAGCCAAACATTTTCTGTGTATTTCCTCAGACATTGGAGGAGCACAATAATAAACTACGTTATTTCTTTGAAAAGCAAATTAAGTTTATGTGAAAGGGGAAAAGAATAGTTTCCTTAGCTTAAGATAAAGGAGAATATTTCACCCCCCCCCCCCAGTTGTACTTTCAGCAGCTTGGACAAAAGTGAGGTCAGGACACCAGCAGATACAAATTGAACAGCATATGGCCAGTCAACTGGACTTGCCAATTTATTGCATCCATCTAGAGAATATGTGGAGCACTGTGCAGGATAAACAAGTCCATTAATATCAGAATAATGGAGATAAGGAGGTGATATTAAAAAGACATGAAAAATTGCTGAATCTGCAGCGTGGATCATGA
The DNA here is from genome assembly GCF_036370855.1 of Dromaius novaehollandiae. Lineage (NCBI taxonomy): Eukaryota > Metazoa > Chordata > Aves > Casuariiformes > Dromaiidae > Dromaius > Dromaius novaehollandiae. The sequence goes on from NC_088104.1 coordinate 33,129,183, forward strand.
TTACCTACTGGAAACTAACTTCTCTTTTGGAGCAGAGAGCCCACTTGACCCTCTCAATATCCTTTGCCTGTCAGGCTTTTGTGGTGATTGTGAGGATCTACAAGGTTACCTGTGACCAGGGAACCAGAGCTTGAGGGATTTTTTTTTCATTGTTTTTGGAAAAAGTCCTTTCCAATGTAAGGATGGTTTTTTTGAAGTATGATTAAAATGCTCACTGATATTTTTAATTTCTTCCAAAGGTGCCAGGTTCTTTTGAAGAAAATGCCTTTTTTTAGTTTCAGATTGGAAATTGTACGTGAAAGCAGAACTGTTTTCCCCTTTCCTTTTTGATATTTCTGGAAAAATGGGAGGAGGATTTCAGTGAAGGGCAGAGATACCCCATCTTTTTCCTCTTTCCTCCTTCAGCAAAAGAGAGTAAAAACCAGAATGCTTTTAGAATTTGAAGCTGAGTACATCTGGAGGCATTGTAGGATGCTTTTTTATTATAATGAATTTTCAATGATTTACTCTCTTTTGAAATTTCTTGAGGAATGTTTAACAAAACAACCTTTTGGGAGTGGACCAGGAAGACAGTCTGCTTCTGTGCAAACTGGCAGGGAGCTCTCATGTTGCTATATGGAATATTGCTTGAGGTGGCATCTCTTCCAAACAGAGGGAAGTTTTTTACTGTAAATGAGGGACTATGATCAGTATTATGCTAAAAAGGAATCTGCCCTTATTTGGCATGTTCCTCAGGGTTGTCATTATTGATAAAAAGCTGAAAGAAGAGATTTTCCTACTTTGTAATCAAATTGTTTGGAAGATGATGATAATGAAATCACATTTAATGAAAGCAAATAGAACATTAATTATGTGAAAAGCAGGTGAATTTAAGAGCTCTATTTTGTGCAGATAATTGCAGAGTTTCTGGCATCTTTCAGTCTGCACTTGTGCTACCATTCGTGTCCCTTGAATCTTTTATTTGGGTGAGCTATAATGGATGCGGAATCCAGCGAGTGTCTTCCCCTCCGTTGCTGAGGCATCTGTCATGTTGTGTCATGCTACTTCATGTTGTTCAAATGGCATTGCAGGAGATAACAGTGCAATGCAAAGTGAAGCGTTATAAATATGACATGGCATGTCCAAAACAATACTTGCTTTTAGTAGATCAGTTATCCTTTAAAAGCTAGTATTTAGATTTGTCCTTAGATAATTCAATAGCTCCCATCTCTGGTAGGAATGATGTCAACCTGAGTTACTGTTTCTGATGAATAGTGATGATGGGACAAGATGGCATGAAAAGGATGAAAGAGCAGACTCTGGATGCACATCCCAGAGCTCTTTTTCAAGTACCTGGTTAAGGCGAGGCTCATGGGACTAAGCACAGTCACAGCATAAGAACTAGGTAAACAGGATTTGTCGTGGACCAGCTGGCCTCAGTGATAGCATGTGCCCATTGCAGTACTCTGGCCTTTTCCTTTTCCTGAAGCTTTTTATTTAGCCTCAGGTCACTACTAGTGTAATTGTGTTAAGGTAAGGGAAAAAGAAGAAGAAAAAAATGATGTGTTAAGTTCGTAGGTGTAGAAAGCTGTGTGAAATGGGTAAAAGAGGAATTGTGGAAATCAAATGATTAAAAAACAAGTAGGGATTTGAAGCTGGACCAACCTTCATCTGGTGTAAGCTGGCAAAGCTCCACTGAGAAGCTAGCCTTTCTGCTTCCCTGGATACCTGATAATTGGAAAGCCTAGGAGAAGTGATAGTGCGTCCCGCATCTCCGGAGTTACTTCCTGTTCATGGAGAAATATTTTGAAAACTGTTTGTTCTTGTGCTTGAAAAACAAAGTGAAAACAGAAATCTAGGCTGGAACAGGTTTTGGGTATTCAACACTGTCTTCTCTCCCTCTCTCTCTCATTCTCTTTCTTTCCTGACATCCCCCTTCCTGTCTTATATGTGCCCTATATGCACTGCTAACTGTCTGTTCTTGATGGTAATTATATTCAGCGACTGAAAATATTTATTAATTTACTTATATAAAAAAGTTGCGTATTTTCCAGTGTCCCCATTGAGGTCAGAAAAAAAAGAAGGTTAAATCAGGTACTGAGCATCCATGGTGTATAGTATTAATAACTTATTTACTGTTGCACAGCTATTAAATGTTTTTATTCAAAATTATTGAATAAGCAGAAAGTCATCTGCATAGGACAAGGCTAAAATGTCAAGCTGCAGATGAGTTTGTTTACTCAGCGAGCACAGAGGAATTTAGCACCACTCTTCTGTGTGCTGTCATAGTCTAGGTTACAGATGGTGAACCCATATTCAAATGAAAGCCATGAATGCAATGAACTTGGTTTTTAACCTAAGCACAGTTCACCAGGAGTTATTTACATGCATCGGCTACAGAATTGAACCCATGATACTGTTCAGTGTTTCAGATAACCGCTTGCTTGTGCCCTACAGCAGTCTGTAACTCACTCCAGTGCTGTGTTCCTCCTCCAGCTTTGATCGGACAGAATTTCCCATTGCTAGCTCCAGACTCACTGAAGGGCTGCAACAGCTCTGAAGCAAGCATATGTATTTCTGTGCAAAGGTTTTCCTTTTAATTATTTTAAGTCATGGATCTTAGACTGGTGAGCCCTGACTTCATCCACAGGCTCTCTACAGTGTTACCAGGCTTCATGGAGGTCTCCTGAGCAGCAACAGCAATCGAGGGTGGCGTGCATGTGAAGAAGATGCTTACGCTTACTGTGAGAGCAGGTGGTAAAGTGGCTGCACTGAGTGCCCTGTGCCTCCAATGACTCTTTGCTAAAGTGAGTTTTGTTTTGCATGTGCCAAATGCATTTGAACCAAAGCTTGGACGAATTTTATGTTCTCTTCAGCGGCAGAATCAGTGTTGCAGTGAAAATGGTGGGAGAGCCTTCTTCCACACTGGTTTCTTGCTGTGACTCAAATCTGGATGCTGTTCATGAGCAGATCAGCCCTGAGATCTCTGCTCATGCTGCCAATGCAAAGATCAATTAATCCTTGTCAGATGCAGGTATTCTAAGGAGGAAACCAGTGCACTAGGAACTGGTCTGGACCTTCAAAACCATTTCATGTCTGTCACCAAGGAGCTGTCAAAGAGTAATGACCTTGTCGCTACCGTGCAACTGAGATGGATGTGAAGCAATGACCTAGATGTGTAAGACTCCATCCCATAACGAGTCGTCCGAACCAACCAGCTGCTATGCCATTGCTTTTCAACTTGCTCTTGCCCTGATTGCACGCCCGCACTGTGCTGCTTGAATAATGTCACAAAATTTCTCATAAGTGGAATATAAATCAGTGGCAAATGTACCTATCCCCGTCTGTACAGTGCCAGCTGCAGCTCGGTCCCCAGATCCCACGGCTTCCCGTGCGAATGGCCTGCCGTACTGTCGACTTGTTTGTTCTGCTTGGCGGTGCTTGGGAGGGGAAGAGCGGGGCCGCGGGGCTGTCTGGGGCACATGAGGGGTACGTGGGCCTGTGCTCTGTCCTGTAGCTTTCCTCTGTGTACGATTTTTTGGCAGTGCGGACCGTTACTGAAGGGACATCATCCCTCCAAAAACCAAAACCAAACTATCTTCTGATAGCATTGCAAATTGCTGAAAGAAAGGTTGAGCAAATCCATCTTCGTCTGGGGAAGGCTTTTTTTCCTAGCTCGTTTTCTTCACAGAATTTCACTTTCTACCTTCTTCATTGTTTGCCAGGAGCAGTAGCCACAAATCCAATACTGAAAGGGAACAGCAGGACCATGGAAGGAGAAAGCTGTGACTGAAGAAACAGAGCCTCAGGCTTGTTGGGTTTTGTTTTGTTTTGTTTTTTGCAGATAAACTCCCTTTTATAACACTTGTAGGGACAAAAATAAGATGTACTTGAAGTTGTGCTTTAGTAAAGTGTGTTTTTAAAGAGTAGCAAATCAAAAAAAAAAAAAGCTTAATTTCTGGCTGTTAGACATATTTGCTCAACCTCAGAGGTTCGCTAGTAACTCTAGTAATGTTTAGTAACGTCTGGTAATGTCTACCATTAAGTATCATAGGAACTATTTTGCAGTGTATTGTTTTGCAGAGCTACAGAGGTTTTTTATTTGTTTGTTTGGTTTTTTTTCTGAATGATCTCTAGGCATCTGAAGATACTCCAGTGGGTTAAGGCAAGTGAGATGGTATAGTGTTATTCTAGATGTTACTTAGATTTTAATCCTCATGCACAGAAAGCAAAAGAGCCAGCTGTTGTAAATTACCTAAACGTAACTCCAAGAAGTAATAGGAATGGAAATACCTGCCTGTTTAGCTGACTAAAGCAAATAGCATCCTTGTGATGAATAATAACGTTCAAGGGACTCAGAAAAATATCATCTGCTGTTGCAGAACCCAGCTGACCAGGAAATTTAAAGGAAAAAAACCAGCAAGCTAAATTCTGCATCTAAAATGCACATGTCTCTTTTACATCCCCTGTTTTTCTTAAATGCTGATAAACTTCTTTCCCCAGTGTATCATCATATCAATTTACAATTTCTTTTGGTGCAGTAGAATATAATTCAAAGCAGCACAATCTAAAGAGGCAGCATACTTTAAAGGTTTTTCTTTCCAGATTCAGCGTTACTGGGTCAGACAGCAGGTAGCTACCTTCTGCAGAGTCAGTGTGGCTCAAGAGGACAGGCAGACAGGTAAATGTCAGTCTCCACCTGAATCGTTGCTAGATCATTTGCTGTATAAAAATGAAGTGATTTTTGAAAAAAAAGCCTCTGGCCAGGTTGGGCTTGAGATATTTGCCATAGGGATGATGCAGGAGGTTTGTGGTGAGTTGCAAGGTAATTTGAGAAGTTAAGATCCAGATTAAAAAGAAAATAATCAAATTTTCTCCACTGACTAGGTTCAGCAAATATTTCCACGTCTTCTCCATTACTAAATATGGTAATATTTAGATAATTAGAGTTGAATGTAGGAGCATATGAAATGTCAGGTTGTAGGAGGTTAAAGAAGTCTTTTGAAGTCCAGCTTCCCGAATAATTTTCCTCTTGCAAAAATTTGATTGCCTTTAAAATAACCCTGTTTAGAATGCATTTACAGATCGTTATCTTGCTAGCTTACATCCTGTAATGAAATCTGGCCTGCTGTCATTCAGAGCCTGGTCCTGCGGGTTCAGCGTCGTCATCGCTCACACGTTGCTGTGCTATCGCAGCTCCATCTCACTTCCATTTCCTGACACCAACCATTTCCCTTCCTCGGTTTCTCCTTTTAAAGGACAGCCAAATCATTTCCAGTATTGAAATCCCTGTCTCGCCAAGATTGTTCTCGACTGGTTGATTTCCTTTGCTTTACAACTCCTCATTAATTAGGAAAAGGTTAATTCTGTACCTTCTAGTACTCTCTGTCTTAGTTTTGTGCGAGATATTATTCAGACTCTGGGTATCTTTCCCCATTTCCTCCCCTTCATGTAAAAATGGCTTTTTAGGGTTAGTCTGCTTCTGATGTCAATATTTTGTCTGTTGCCTTGTATCTCTCCATTTAAAAGCATCTTGCTAGCATCACTTTTTGTGAAATCCATCTAATTATTTTTTAGGTTTGAAGGATTTTTGCTTTTTAAGGGAAAACAGCAACACCTTCTGGGTTCTTTTCAGTTACATTAAAAGGGATGGGAATTTCAAAACATGGTGGGAGAAAAGGTTTTGCAGTCAGCTGTGTTAAGTATCTCGAGGAGCTAGCTGGCGTCCCTTGACACTTTGTAGTTAGTGGAGAATGGCAGTCATCTTCACAGGCATTTCGGAGCCTAATTTACAGTGATTTGAATCACCTTTTAAAGAAATATCTCCTTTGATTATGGAGACAGACTACCAAGTAAGGATAGATGTCTAAAATCTATTGTGTGCCCTCCTAAGAAAATTCAAAGTTAAAAGTAACATTTTAGAAAATGTCAAAAGAAAACCTTTTTCAAAATATTTATTTCACGATTCGGGTTTTTGTTCCCTCACCAAAAGTATTAATGAAATTCAGCATGATTTTGCCAGTTGACTGAGTCAGTCTGTACTGGCAGTGCTCATCAAAGGTTATTCAGTCTATAATGTCACCAAAAGATGCCGAGTATGTCCAGCTAAGTCAAGGCCCTAACGTGCTTTTCTTTTACAAATACTTGCCCTTGTTTAATTTTCTGTGTGCCAGCAGTGCAGGGGAGTGCCATGGCTCAATCAGTAAGCGGTGCTCTGGTAGGGGAAAGCCACCAAATCCTGGCTGGTGTCATCCTGCATCGTGACCAATGCATCACTCAAAGCTTGGTCTCAGGGAGGACCTGGTGTTGGGTATTTGCTCTTTGTAAGTGATATTCAGCGAGTCACTTCTGCCTCCCTGCTGCTCCCCTTCAGGAAACGACTAGAAAAAGGAGTGCATGAAAGTGGCAGGTTCAACACAAATGGTCCCCTGTCTGCACCACACCGTCACTCTGACTTCTTTGCTCATTCGATGTGTCCCAGGGTGAAAAAGCTCTTGAATGCTGCACAATTATGAATCCTGTTAAATCCTGAACTACTGCCTTTCTGAACCCAACTGGGGAGAACTTGATCCGAATTTATATCCCTGTAATCTGTGTTTGAGACTATTATGATGGGGTCTCTAATTTGGTACAGGGTAGTGTTTTTTATTTTGGTCAAGGATAGTATTGTGTGACATAATCATTATTACTATGACACTGTGTTGTGATTAATATGTTTTATCATCAGAGACTCTCAATATGTACCAGAAAAAAAAAACTCTCATAGAAACACTCACAAAATAAGTACATAGAGCAGCCAAAGGGCATAGGGATCTGGAAGGGCATGTCTTGTTGGTAGGAGGACGATACCTAGCACTTACAGGGGCTTCACAGGATCTAATGTGTAACAGGAAGGCAATAGTGTTTTCATTAATGTGGATGAATATTTGTGAAGCTCTGGAAAGGTAATGTAGGGCACCTATGCAGTAGGCTACATATACAAATACATCATGCATCCATTGACCTGACCTTTCATATTCTCATAATCCAATATTTAATGTGCACAAAGCTCCACCAGCCTTGTAGTCCCTGAAGTTCTGGCATGGGTGAGACAAGGACAGAGGCAAGAGGTTCCTACACTGTATTTCTATTTTGGAAGAAGAGGGTTGAAAATACTTCAACTTTGCTGCTGAACACCTGTTTTTGAGACCTCTTAGTATTTCATAGGGGGTTGAGGTTTTTTTACTTTATTCAAATAGTAATGGATGGTAATATTGGCATGAAGCAATTTTAATACTGAACTTGCATACAGCAACATTTGCAAAGACATTCTTCCAAGTCACTTTCTAGAGTTCATTGATAGAGGACAGGATAGAGGTGCACAGAGGAGTCATGAGGAATTGGGAGGAATGGGAAAGGCTTTTGAGAAAGCTATTAGTCTGAAATTTGAGCTAATTAAAAAGGAGGAGGCAAAAGAACTGCTGGCAGGAGCAGCAGGCACAGAAGGGAAAAGTTCCTGCTCTAATGAATCCCAGGTTACAGATGAACAGAAGTTGTCAAGAGGACAGGAGAGAGAGGAGGAGAGGAAGGACAGATCGTTGGACTTGCTATTACTGCCCTGTAGCCGTACGGGTGATCCTGTGTGCGCACAGCCTCTGCAGAAGTCTCCGGGCTCGCCTTTCCCGAGACCCAGCACAGCGGACGGAAGAGGACCTGATGCGACTGCTGTAGCCGTAAGTGGTAAGCGTTAGTTAAAGGAGGCCCATGATGTATTCATCTCTGCTGGTGACTGATTGGGGTGGGTAGGCCAAAAGCTGGTGCTGCAAGGGCACTTTGTCCTTCCTGCCCTGCACTGCAGACAGCCCTGCTTATGCCTGGCGCAGGAGTGAGGCCAGGGTGTGTAATGCAGCAGTGGAACAAATCCATGGTGCATCCTAAGGTCAAAGAGACTAAGGCATGTTGAATGATGAGAAAGCTGTGGAGCCAAGAGCTATCCGAAGCCACCAGGGCTGCTGTTCTGGGTCATCCTACACACGAGAGGTGCATCTTTGACTTTTCCCAGTGACTTCTGAGAGCTGGCACCGGGGGCAGGCTGTGCAGCAGGATGTTGAAGGTAAGAGGGAGGTGACAAGGGGGCAGATGTGTATTTTAGCAGCTGTTGGGATGGTGGTGTCAAAGGTCCATGGCTGACTGTCCCTCAAGGCCCTCTTGGGCTCTTTGAGTGCACCTCCTGTCTGGGGCTAGTCTCTGCCTGCATGCGGAGTCACAACGTGTAATATGCAGGGCTGGACGTGACCTTCCTTCAGCCTCACAGACAGACTGTTCTTCGTTCTCGGCTGCTCTTGACACCACTCTCTGCAGGAAGTACAATGTTTGCAGGGGAAGAGTACGCACGAGGAGTAGCACTGCGTGCTTCCCTATTCTTACCCTCTTCTGTAGGCACCTGCTGTTGTCCAAAGTCAGAGGCAAGATACGGGGCTGGCTGGACCTTCAGTCTGGCCTGATGTGGCTGTTCCCATGTTCTCGTTACAGCCCCTGGTGTATCAGCCGTGACCGAGCTCAGCAGGTGAGACTTGTGTCCAGATCAGGCAACTGTGTTCCCTGTGGGAGAAACTACAATGGTGACTTGTAGCCAGGCTTTGAAAAGCAAAGTGCCATTTGGTATCATAAGTGCATATAAAAGATAATATTGTTGAAACAGTAGAGGTGTATAAGTTTGCCTCTTTTCCTCTGGGGATTATTTTTTCCAGCTTAAGGAGAGCAGGACTGATGGATCAGGATCTCGTGCAGACATGACCCCATCCCCATAGACCTCTCTGAGTAACGTCATTAATTGTTGCTCACCCCCTTCTGAAATGAGTTCTTCACTCCAAGGTGTTCGGGTTTGGTTTTGACCTTCAAGCTTCCAGCTTTGACAAAACAAGCCTTGTCAGCCTCATGGATACAGGATGTAAAATACTTGAAACTAGAAGTTTTCCCAGTAGTCTTTCGAGCTTGTGTCAGACTGTCCTTGTCTGAGTCTGCCGTTCGCCACAACCCACTTCTCTGAATGGAGGGTTAAGAAAGACAGAGATGACAAACCCCATCTCTGCCTTCATTTTAACCTGAGGGCTCTACGGACCTAGTAGTCACTTGGCTTGTTTGTGCCCCTCTTTTCCAAGCCTGCTTTTTGTACAGTCCGTGGTTTGCAGGTATTTGTGCCATAAATGGCGGAGGACGTGTAGGTGTGAGGCCGGGCTTGGGGTTAGGATTGGGCTCCAAGAAGCAAAGCCCAGTGACTGCGGATGCTCGCTGGGACCATGGGCCTGTGACTGGGATACAAACCAGCTGACATGGGCCTGAGAGGCAAAGGGGCAAAATTTAAGCTTCAAGGGGTTTAATTTATTGGAATTATTTTCAGCCACTTTCATCATTTTTGTCACTTTCCTCATGGTACCTTAGTGGTGGTAATTTCAGTGCTGTCCGTAGGTGCAGAGGGGTGTGAAGTAAGGGGGAGAGGTGTGACTTGAGACCTCTCCCCGTTTGTTGCGGAGGGGACAGGGGACGACGCAGGTGAGTTACAGAGAACCCAGCCACCTTCCGCTGTCCTGTCTCGTGCCAGCGTTCCCCGACCCGCCTTTGCAAAGCAGAGCCCCGCGGACTGCAGCGGCCGGCGGTGCCCCCCCCCGCCACGCTCTTCCCTGCTGCGGCTGTCTTCTGTGACAGATACAGTGACAACAGCTAATGCTGCTTTTAATGTAGTTGGGGTCTCTGTCATGTTGACAGTGCCACATGGGCCCGCTCCTCCGAATGGCGGGGGCAGGCGGGGAGCCCGCGGGGCCGGCAAGCACCAGCAGCGTGATGGGCTCTCGGCAGGGCTCCCCCGTGCGCGGCAGCTGGCGCGGCGCGGGCCTCCCTCGGCACCAGCCGCTTCGTTTAATGAGTTCGTTGCTGCTCCGTTAATGAGTGAGCGGCTGTGATTTCATTTTTCCCCCATACTGGTTTTCCAGACCCCTTCTTGAGAAAGCAGACCAAATTCAGATGAAGGCAATATTACAGTATTCTAGATAAAATTACTTCAATCTTTTTAATTTCCTTTTAACCAGACCAAGTCTCTGAAGGCATCAGAATCAATACCTTTTGCATATACAGTGCTACTGCATTTGAAACTATTTGCTCTTATTACTAACATAGACATTTTCCTAAAAGACATTGCTGTTCATGGCTGAATAGCATCACATATTGCCAGGGAGAATTAGGATTTCAAGGAGGAGATGGCTTTATGTAGTTAAAAACTGACAAACACACACAGAACAATGCAAAAACCACAACCCAAGCCATTTATACTTGTTTTAATGTATTTTCCATAGATTTCTGAAAAGTCTTTTGTGGAAAGAGCAACAGCCAGAGACTGGCTTGCTGAGCTGCAAACGTCAGCGAACAAACTGCAGTAAAATGTTTCAGTCTTTCGGAAAGTGGGAACGTTTTCTTCCCCGGCCCTGGAGAAGCACACGCCAACACAGGCAAGATACAGAGGAGCAAACTGCTGAGCTAGTCTGCAATGCAAGGACTCGAACTATCGTCCGTGGGAGCCAAGGGTCTGATAGGCGAGAGGATTAGTCTGCTTATCTATTTTTCTGCCTTTCAGTTAGGATTTAGTTAAGAATTTCCTGCATCTGCATCAGCAAGAAGAAATGGCAGTTCCAGGCATTCAAAAAGGTCAGCAACAGGCCAAAGATGTTTAAGCATACACATCGAGACTTTTAATGTGTTGAAAGTGTATAGGATGGAATCAACTTCTGAAAATAGTTGGCATCAAAAAAGTAAGTATCAGGGAAGCTTCTAGCTGAGATGCCCTCAATGTGTGTGTGTGCGTGCGTGCATATATATGCACACACACACATACATATCTATTTATATGTATGCACACACATATATATATATAAAGCTCCTGCTGGCTCTGGTGCAGCAGGGCCTTGCTGGCTGCCTGCTCAGGGCCCGCACTCTGCCCTTTTGGTGTTTTAAATCCCAGCTGGCTTTCCAGTGTTTTGCCCACCAGAAGGTCTCTTATAGGCGGCTACTTGGAAATGTTACTCCTCTGCAGGCAGAAAGAGCTCCTCAGATTAATAGTCTGTCTAAAAGCTAAAAAGAAAAAAATCGTTTAAAACTTCGCATTAAAATGCCACTCCACATCTGAAAGAATCCATTAAAACTTTTTATAGCGCTTTTTGCATTTGTTTCCCCTGCTTTACATTTTGCTTTACATTTACATTCAGGCACTCCTAGCTTATAATTCTCTTTTATAATAAACGTTTTAGTCTTAGTTAGAACTGCGCTACAAGGAAGTATTTGCTTTTCAGAAGGAAACATGAGGCTTTTGCCTAGAATAGAGCTTTTCTGTTTGAACCCACATTTCCACAGCACTACAGATTGTTTCTCTGCGGTTGGCTCACCCCGGGAGGCTTCATGCAGGGCTTCGCGCGAGCTCTCGCCTGGACCTGCCGCTGCTGCTGCTTTTGGCCAGGGCTCGTCCCGGCGGGGCAAGGCGGGGTGGAGGGAAAGGGGGCTCTTAACTCCCTAGAGATATTTTGCTGTGGGGGAGCCAAGAGCACTGAGATCTCCAGCCTTTGGCTGGTAGACACCCGAGAGTCAAAGCCTTTCGCCTTTCTTAGTTGTTTTATTTTGTTTGTTTGTTTTGGAGGGACTGGGGGAAATGTATCCTGCACTGCAACTGCTTTTGAAAAACTATTTGATGCCTCCTTCACATGGAAACCGATGGAGTTTCTCCATGTCCTCACCGCTACTTCTTTCTTTTTCCATTCAAACCCAGGTGTTTCCTAAATTTTTTAATGCCATTCATTGTGATAGTATCTAGAGTTTGACTTGGAGTAGAGGCTGGGGATATTGTGCTGACCACTGTCCAGCAGAGAGCAGGATACAGCCCCAATCGAACTAGAGCAGAAAGCCAAACTGGGAGTATCCCGGCCCTGCGTGGGGCTGGGCTCCTGCGCTTGCCCTCATGGGGATGCCCTGGGGCTCACCAGGTCCTGAGAGCGGATGCATCCCAGGCTTCGTGTAGCCTGTCCTTGTCGCTGGCCTTTCTGCCTAAATGAAAAAATTTGTCTGCTTTACTGCAGAGTAAGTTACAAAATGTCCCATGGGCGAGGGAAGTTAAAGCTTCTAAGATTCAGCAGTAGTAAAGCCAGTTCTTTGCCCTCTTCTTGGGACTGCTGGCATGGACAGGGTCCCAAAACGGTGGCTCAAGCAAGCTATACTCGCTTGATAAAAGTAAGATAAATGTAGATAAAGTCTGCATAAGCAACTCCTACTGCACATGTTCCCAGCAGTCTTCTGGCCTTGTGTCCAGACTAGACTTAGTCTTCTTGCATCAGCATTGCCTTGCTCAAATGTGTCCTTTAAAAAAATGACCTTTCATGTATTTGTCCTGAAGAGATTTGGGCTCATCAGAAAAGACACGAGTCCTTTAGTTGCTTTGCCTGCGCAGCACGAAACCCTGGCCGAGCGCATGGAAGCCAGCACGTGTCCTGCACCCCGCCTAGCTCCTCACCTCTGATTTGGCTCGGGAGAGGGGCTCGCTCATTCACTTGAGGAGTGCGAGGCAATCTCCCGTAGTTGCAGCTTTAACCCTGGGCCTCTTCTAAATGAAACCTGCTAGTCGTGCCACATTATGCATGGAGGATTTGTGATGCCAACTGTTAAGTTGTTGCTGAGAAAATAATTTTGTTTAAGACCTCAAGTTTAGACTTGAGTCATGTGTCCCAATAGGAAAATGCCAGAAGCTTATCCGGTTAGTCACAAGTGGCTCAAGGGAATATGTTGTGCCATGTATTACAGCTTCCTTGCCTTTCGTTTTCTTTCCTTGTGTGTGTGCAGCGAATTTAAAGCACATCAGATAAAACTCCACTCGGCGGTAACCTGTAGTTTCTGCCTACAAGAGCTGACAGTACATTATTTAATGCTTTACCTTGCTTCAATTCCACTGCTCTACCCCTTAAACATATATATTTTTTGGAAGTTAAATATTTGCTCTGAAGCCTTTGTCAATGGGTCAGTAGACTGGCTAGGACAACATAGCCATCTGGACAGGGATTTCTTGGAAGTAATAAGGACTAAGGGTTTAACACTGGCTTTCTGCAATGAAGGCAGGGAGAGACACCGAGTCTGCGCCCCTTTGCGTAAGGACCACCTCAAGGTAGGAACAATGCTGCTTTAGATGCTGACACTGCTACCCTTACCTCTGATTTTCAGGTGTCTTCCTCACCCCAGTGAAGCTACGGCTTTGCACGTGGTTATGCAGGGATGGACACACACACACACGCGCACACGCACACGCACACTTCAAATGCTGGAAAAAGCGGATGTCTCTCAGCAAGCCACATTGGTGCTTTCCCATCGTGCTGCTCCTCGTATGGCTCCTCCTCTTGCTTTATTTTCTTGGTTTTCTACCCACAGGAGGTACTTTCCTGCCCTTTCTCTGGCCACTTGGTGTAGACACACCTGAGTCTTGTCAACTGCGGTCGGACTTCTGGAATGCAACTAATGTGCTCTCTGCATCCACACCATGTCTCTAAAAACCTTTCCATCGTGTTTCGTGTTGCCCTGGAGGATAATTACTTCAAAGAGCAGCCCTGTTGCCTGGCATTGCCGTTTATCTCATTACCATTGTGTTTGCCAAGCCAGCCATCTTTGCCAAAAGCAGAATCAAGGTTGCTGGCAGTCCTGGCTGTCTCGCATGTTCAGCCTCTCTGCTGGCTGCGATGCTAATTTTTCCTTGATTGCAAACAGTGTATTCATCTTTTGTGAATTAGCTGTGCCTACAGATATGGCATAATGGCTTTAAAACACAGGACACAGCCTGCGGTCGCCTCTCTGCAGGCTGTCAAAGGGAGGGCTCATGAATACGGTGAGAATATTTACTTGCCACTTTTTTGGCCCGTGAAAGCTGCTGGCTGGCGTTGACGGTTGGCAAAAGGCAGGCAGGAGCATCGCTCCAGATAGCTGCTTGGCAAGCGGCGTGTCGTGGGGAGGAGGCGCAGCGATGGCAATGGACGGACGCGGGAATGCATGCAGAATACAAAGGGTTTTTGTTGTAACGCCGCCTCGTAATGAGAGTGGAGATGAGAGCTGACAGCTTTTGGCCGTAGGGTCCTCCTTGGGCTTCAGGAAGAGTCGAGCAGCCTCAGGAGACTCTCAGGGCATTCTTAGTATAATCTTATTTTCCCCTTCTAATCTTGAGTTTATTGCAACAAACTATGTCTGCATTTTTTGTAAGTTGTCAGTGCAAAGTGCTGAACAAGCAGTAATTCAGTCACAACCTGACGAGACATTCATGCTGCCATTGACTTGCATTTGAATTGCTGTCATAGTCGTAACCGGGCCCCGAGCTTTTGATTGCTTCTTGAAATTAGGCATTAGTTTAATGGCCAAGGATTATTTTATTTTTTTTTTAAGATCCTTAAAATTGGACAGCCTGCTCCCCTTACCTCTCGAAAAAAGAGAATTAGTGAAGTGTGGACCTATTAACCAAAGGCCGAGCAGCACTGCCAGGGATGGGAGACATGGTGAGGGCAGATACAGCGTGGATTTTTACATATGTGTTTGGAATGAACCTACTGTATGTGATGATATAGGCGTTGCTAAGCAACAAGTGATGATTGTTATAACCAATATTCAGCTCTTAAAGGTACATTTGCAAAGAGTTGTCTTTTGTGTGCATGAAATTAATTTGCAGACGTATGGATTTGTATTAGTTAATGGTAATAAATGTTTGAAATGCTCCAGTGCAGAGTTGAAACGGAATGCAATGTGTCATGAAGATATTGCGTAGCAGAAACACTCAGCCCTCCCCTTTAATTAATTGGAATTTAAAGCTAGGATATCTTACTCACCAAAATAAATTAACAGTAAATCAGGTTACAGAATAAATTAACAAATTAAATCAGGTTAGTTGGAAAGTTTAAAAGAAAGACTGTCTCTGAGCTGCTTGCATTGCAAATGTAGTTAGAAGGTCTTGGGCTGGAAGGGAGGGCTCCCACATGAAAAAGCTGTTCAAGCTCTGCTCTAAAAGTGACTGATTTTCAGTCTTTATCATCAAAGGCTGGGATGCCGCAGTCCCGCTCTAAACATGGATTAAAACTCAGCCGTAGTGTAACACCCACTGAAGTCAAAGCAGTCACCAAAGGAAGTATTCGCCTGCGTGTTTTACTCTGTTTTTATGAACAGTTGTCCCAGATTTGCCGGGAACGACACGCTTGTCACGAACCCTCGTCCCCGCTTCCCCCGCCCTGGCTTCTCCCCTTCTCTCGCTTTTCTCGGCCAGGCGGGACGGGAGCCGGTCCCCTCCTCGCCTGGGAGTCCCCGCGGCGCTGCCGGGCCGCGGCGTTGCCCCCGGCTCCTCGGCCGTCTTGGCACGCGCGTGCTCCTGCTCCCGCTCCCGCTCCCGCTCCTGCTCCCGCTCTGCCTCTTTCTCCACAAATAGAGGTGGAAAAAGTGCTCAGCTGCCAGGAGGGGGAAGAAAAGGGAGTCTTTATAAGGCACTTTAACTGTATTACTTTCAGGTGGTTGCTACATCTTTTCTAATTAAAATAAAATCATCTTAGGACTCCTGAAATGAATATTTGGTATAATAGATTCAGAAAGTGATGAAAATGTTTTCATTAAAGAGGGAGAGAGGGAGAGAGACCTTGCAAGGCAGGGCATTTTATCTCCGTCTCTAATAACATTAATAAACCCTTTAATCTTTGTCACGTTCAGGGCTCGATGGCAGCCCGCAGAGGCCCGGCGGCCCCCGGCTCCCTCGCCGCCCCGCAGCGGAGCCTCCCCGGGAGTCCGACTCGGTGGAAACCCCGCGGCTGCCCCGAGCGCTGGCGGTGGCGGTGGCGGTGGCGGTGGCGGTGGCGGTGCTCGCCGTTCAGGGCGCGGGGCGGGCGCAGGGCGGGCGCTCCCGCTGCGTGCGCCGGAGCCGCCAAGAGCAAGCTTTATTCGTATATGGTCAGGTACTTGTGGCTGCACGGTAGGGCAGACACAGCTAGGCACTGAACTGAGCCTTTTCCCCACACACACACTACCAGCAATCTGGCATTTTCTAATCTTTGCGTCCTTGACTATAAAGCCTAATTAATGCTCTTTTAATGCAAGGTTTTTTGCATTTAATCTCCTAGGGCTTTTATTTTTAATGTTGTGTGCAACTGCAGCCTTCTCCCTCTGTGGACAGGGTTTGGACCCGGCAAATCCGTAACTGCAGCTCGCTCACTCGCGAGGAGGGCTGGCCCGGTCGGCGGCGGGACGCAGCGGGCTGCTGGCCAAGCGCAGAGGGCGTTTCATGCCAAACCAGGTTAGGCGCCTCAAGGGCAGGGGCTGCGGTTCGCTTTTCCAACAGCAACATTCAAGGCGAAACCCTTCCTGAAGCAAGGCTGGATCGTGAGCCCATAGCGTCTGCTGTCGGGAGACGCAGGTGCCTTCCTCTTCGTGGGAAAACGGCCCCCCCCGCCCCGGCCCAGTGCAATTTTCCTTCCATAAATGACTTGCGGGTGGGGGGGTCTATTGTGCCCAAAAGAAAGAAATCAACACAGTACAGATGGTATTTCATACATATTTGGTTCAGTGTCATCTGCTGTGAACATAAATACCAGCTCCAACTTCACTGTTGTAAATGATAAGCTGAAGCGTCTTCAGTTGTTTTTTTCAGTCAAATGCCAGTAACAAAATGAAAAATCACCATTAAACCCCTCCTTTATTTGCATATTTTTGATGCTGTCAAAGAAGACAACACTAATGTAGCATAAGGAGAATTTTTAAATAGAAGCATTACATTTTAAAACCCTAATAAAGATAAAAGCAAAATAAACACTGGAATTTGAATTTAAAGGATGAGGAGAGCAAGATTATTCTGTGCTGGTAAAGTAATGAAGGTACTGGCTGGTAACAATTTTTAATAGCACATTAATGCAGAATTACTTTGGAATATCTACAGAAGTAGCGATGACATCCACATAAACACCAAATGGGTTCCAAATGATCGGTATTATCATAAAGAGCACCAAATGAATTAATAATGATGGAACACTTAAACGAAAAATGTTGTCATCCCTAATCTGTTGTCTTTTTTATGCACTGCTCGATTCATTTTTATCCAACTATGACCCTTGCATTCGTTTGCCTTTATATTTAAAATTATATATATTTCTGCGCAAACGCTCTGCTTATTCACTGCATGAAGCCGGACTTGGACTAGTCCAGCTTCATAGCAGTTCTGTGTTGGCATCGCAGAGTTCAGGAGATAGATAGACAGCAAGACAGCTGGATGCGAGACATAGCGCTGGGAAAATGACTATGACTAATAATAACCATAATAATAACCATTTCTACTTGATGGTCCCACATGTGCGTAGACCTCAGGGCACCCTTTAGCAGTGTTTAATAAACCAAATGACTCACTTTACAGGCAACGCAATGCGTCTCCCCACCATGAGGACGCCCACCAGGAGAGACGCCTGAGCTCGCCGTGGCTGTAGCCACCGGCACGCAGCGGGGAAGCAGGCAAGCGCCGGCGTGGGGCCCGAGGGCGGCTTCGGGGGTGCCCAGGACCCCTTGGGCACAGCGGGGACGGCAGCCGGCCCCGGCACCGCGCTCCCACCAGCAGGAAAGGGACCTGGGGAGCACAAGGCTCCCTCCCTCCTGCGGCCGAGCAAACAGCGTTGGTCTTGGTGGCGCAGCCCGGGCTGTGCGCCGCTCGGCAGGCATTCGCTATTGCTGCTTCTCTTGACCCGTTGCTTGCATAGAGTTTATTTCCTAGACAGCTGTTACTGACCGTAATCCTCTACGTGGTGCACGTAGAGCATAATGAAAGCCAAACTGGGACAAACTCTTTTCGCACTGGGCTCACCGTCAGCGCAAGATTGCAGAGCTGTCAAGGTGCTGGCATCTCCTTTTTTTTTTTTTTTTTTTTTTTTTTTTTTTAGTCAAGCAGCTGGAAAAGCCAAGTTCCCACCAGCCTTTGGGGTGCAAGAGCAGGCTGCAGGCCGGGGGCTGACTTGACACTGTCTGGGCTGAAAAATGCTAAAAAACACGTAGTTGTCGTTGTACAAGGATGGCCGGGGCCTTTGCTCGCTGCCAGGTGCAGCGGCGAGGCACCGTCCCACCACACGTGCTCTGCTTCTGCGACAGCAGCAACATATAATTATATTACAGATTAACTTGCAAATGCTGGTAGAGATGTACGCGACAGGAGAAAAATCAGTTGTCATCTTCTCTGGTGTCTTGTAGAGGGTCCCTCCAGCACGCCCTGCGTCTGTCAGGATCACTGCCCTGGGAGCACTAATCATTTTTATTAACCATTGAACAAGAAGATTCTTTTTATTTGAAAATGTAAAACATGCAGGAAGCACTACCTACAGTCTCTAATTCAGGTCCCATTAAAGGGCTTTTCTTCACCTCTCAGCTCTTCCATACGCTGCTGAAAGCTCCTTGCCATAAAAACCGGCGTTGCCCCGGTTCCACATCAGATGCTAATGTTCCCTCCTGTGCATTTGCATTTAGAAGCAGGAATTTATACTGAATAATTATACTTCATTTACCAGTGACCCGATGTAAAGCAAGCCCCTTTCAAAAGCTTCTCTCACTGCAATTTTATGAGGTGTTACTACATTTTGTTAACATTTTTCACCTTTAAATCGTTTTTATTTCATGTTTGGGTGATGAAAGGCTAAAGTGCTTTGACCTGAGAAAAATGAGCCAGAGGACAGCAGTAGCTCGAGGTCGCGTCGGCAGTTGTTGGTTTTGGTGAGTTGTTTTATGAAATACCGTTCCTGCTGCCCTCGGCCCCCGGCTCCGGCCGCGCTCTGGTTTGGGTGCTTCTGGCGGCCACCAGCGTGGGTATTTCGTGACTCCTACCGCCCAGAAAAAATCAGAAGTCATAATGGAAGAGGTGAATGAAATCGAGAAGAAAAAGGTTGGTATCTGGGGGCGTGCGCTTCCTAAGCTCATCAAAGGAGTACTTACGTTTTATTTACAAGCCATGGCTAATGCCGTCTAGTTAGCATTATAGATCAGATTCCTCGCATGCTTTTTTATTATGCAGCCTTGGCTGCTTCTGTGCGAGACTGCGGAATATTTTACTGCTTTGTGGCTCACATTCAACATGGCAAAAAAAAAAAAAAAAGTTGACAAAAATCCTGCTTTTTTTTTTTAAAAATGGATCTTTGTTTTCAACAGCCCTCCTGCTCTGACAAAACTGTTAATTAAACTGAAACTAAAACAAATTAAATGCACCTAATACAAAAAGCATTTGAATCCAAAATGTCATACTGAAGACTCATTGCCGTAGAGCCTCGAGGCAAGGCTGTGTTTGACACTTATCTCCTTCCATGTCCTTAAAGGCTGATTTTAGTGGAATGAGTCTGCAGATCGCCACTTTACCAGCTAATATCCCGTAATGGCTGCTGCTTACGTGCTGGGCGAAAACCCCAGAGCTGCCGTTTCCCCGGCAAAGAGATCACATTTAACAGGCCTCATCAGCGAGGTTGTGGCCCATCTAGTCTGTAAATACAGATAAAATATTAATGACAATGAAAAGGCTTTAAAGACCTAATTGCAACGGTCCAGAGCATGTCCAACTCCCTTTAAGTCCAGTTCAAGTTATCGATGGCTCTGGAGCGGGAAGAAAGCCGCACCACCACAAAACTTGGTCTTTCCAGGCCCTAGTTTACCTTACGATCATGCAGGGACTGAGGGCTATAAGCACCGTGCAGCCGCCCTCTCTTCCCGCAGCCACATACCTCTGAACAGCGCGAGGGCATGGTGAGGACATGGTGGCCAGCGCGGGCGCGTGCTTTGATGTGCGGTAATGAACTTGGCTTTTAATTCTGGGTTGCAACTTCCATCCAAACGCAAAACTCGCAGCTACAGAGAAGCTGCATGCATAATAAGGGGTGAAAGCAAGGATGCGGCGCGAGATGTGTCTGATGTTGGATGAGAGAAAAGATAGCCTTTAATCATTTTGTTTTCAAAGAAGCTTTAGAGAGCTCTTTGAAGATGAGGCTTTTTGAGAGCTGGAAAATAGGAGGCGGCAGCGTATTGCACTCACCTTCTGCCCGGCTTCACTCCTGCCCCTGGTTAACCTGCGTGTGGTAGATGACAGCATTTTATTCTTTGGCATCTTTGGCTCCCAGCAATCTAGTTTGGCATCTGGCACGCGTCTGCAAGGCTGACTGGATCTTGCACTGCCCAGACAGAGGTGATGCTGACCGAGAGGCTTTGATGTCTCCTGGCGCGAGGAAGGCCAGCCCAAGCGTATTTTTATTTGAGGTAATGAAGGTTCCTCGTCGTGGCGAGGGACACAAGCTAACCAGAACAGCGGCTAAAATAGGACGTCCTGCCTCCTGTGCTTGTGAGCTGATGGGGGCAGATAACGTAATGATGTGACTCCTGTCTGGCCATCACTGGCTGCAAAGGAATAATAATGAACATCTGCTTTGATTTGACTTTAAGGAAAACCATCAAGATGGCGAGACCCAGGAACTGTCCTCTAGTGCACACTTTGGGGTGGGAGAAGGCAAAAGAGATAAATGTCACTAGACCCGTCCTCACGTTACCTGATAATTACGTGTCTTGCTTCTCTAAATGGTGAGAGCAGGCGCTGCAGTGGCCAGTGGAGCAGGCTTGGCCTCCTGCACCTGGGGATCGGATGGGTCGCGCATTTGAGCTTTGCCTCCTATTTAATTCTTAACTCCGGTGCCTAAGAAATTAATTTTTCTCTTGCTCCCAGTCTCTTTCAGCTTAAACAATACCCCTGAATAGTCAGCTCTGCTTGGCAGCTTTGACCCATATATCTCCAGGCAATCAGATTGTGGATTTGTTTTCCATAAACATCAGCCAGCACAGTGCCTTTTTTGGTAATGCACTGCGCAGTTACACTACGAGCCTGCAACACTTGCTTACTTTGGCTGCCTTGCCCGTGCACATAAAACCCCGCTCTCACTGCAGCCGTGGGACCGAGCTGGTGCGAAAGGCTCTCGAAGGCGGCGGGCTGCGCTCGCGGTGGCTGAAGGCTTGCTTAGGTTTCCTCATAGCACCAGGGGCAGGATGCTCGTGTAGCAAGCAGGCCACACAAAAACCATGCCCCCTCCCCCTGCCCCACAAAAAATAACGAGCACAGTATCTAGTTGTATGTGTAATGGGCCTTGCTTAGCTGGGGTGAGAGGGCACTGAGACATGGCCAAACTGCGCAGCGTCAGCGTGCCTTGACGGCGCCAAGCGGGGACCTGGGCGTCGCGTCGCTGCATGGCCCGGTCCCCACCCAGGGCTTCACCCCAGCCAGATTACCATGTGCCAAACCCTCCTCCCTTCATCTGGTGAAATTTTAACCTGCCCCAAGACGTTCACCCCTCCAGTGCTGCCTAAAGAAATGGAATTTACTGTTCTTTCAGAAAAGAAAAGCAAAACAAAATCTGGTTCTCCCAAACTGTATTCGGTATAAGTAAGTTCTGCATATGTTTTATGTAGCAAGCTCCACTGCTCTCAGTACCACCCTGAGACACTATCATTTTCCGAGCTGCATACCCCTACTAGCATGTTGAAGGTAAAATTTTAAAGGCCTAAAGAGGTCTTTGATGTTCAGTGCGAATTGTCTCCTGTGCATTAAAAACAAAACCACTTTCCCCTTTCTGCCCTCGAGTCTGTAGCACGTACTTAAACCCTGGCCTTGTTTTCAGAGGTGTGAAAGGTTTGTGACAGGCACAGCAGCTAATAATACCTCTAAAATTTAGGCTGTTTATGGACTTAAGTATGGCTCTACAGAGTAAGTGAGATGCAAATAACTTGAAAAAGTTTGGAGATAGATAGTGTGTTGGACTCCTGGTTTCACTGCTGTGCTGTGCTGTTCTAGATGAGACCAGGGCAGGCCAGGCCTTGCCGATTTTAATTAGGTTTATTGCTACAGCTGTGTAGCTGTGCATATATGTGAACATTTGCTATCTATATCTAATATAAGTGACTGAAATATAAAATTTCCAGACATGAGTCCAGTGAAGGCTTTGACAAATCTGGGTTCTGCTCCACATCGGAGCTGGAGCTGGGGGCAGCGGGTCGGAGCGAAGCCCTGCCCCAGACAGACACGAAGGCAGAGGGTGGCTGGTGCCTGGCGGAGCTGCGCGTTTGCTGCCTCCAGTCTCACCTTCAGCCTCAGGCTGCAGAGCGCCGCTGAACCGCCCGCTCGTTGCCGTCACCGCGCCGTGTTTAGCTGATGGCGGCATCGTAAGAGGGGTATTATAGCACCACGTAGGTACTAGTTTAATTAATGAAACGTGCAAAGTCTCCTTTGAAGCTCTCTTGTGCCGCTCAAGCGCAGGGAGTCAGGCTCTGCTACGCCTGGCTTCGCCTCCTACGAGGCAGGGCTGGACTGTCGCCGCTGACCCTCCGTGGGGAAGAGCCACGGCCTGACAGAAACAGCAAGGAATGGTTTTGACTCCTACAAAGGGGAAGGATTTTACAGTGATTTTTTTTTTTCTGCCCCCCCCCCCGTTTTGAGCCTGACGGTGTCCCTGCCGCTCCAAGGGGCCAGGATCACACCTGCTCGCTGTCCTCCTGCTGCTCACTCCTACCCAGCCTGGTTATCTGCTTTCTCATTTGAAAATAAGCATTGACAAACACAGAGATGGGGAAGGTCAGTCATGAGTGGGGAATGGCAAAACACCCTCCACCCCCCTCCCTCTCCCCCCACCCCACACCTTTTGGAAGCAGATGGTTTCTGCAGGGCCAGCAGCCCAGCAACCAGAGACGCTGCCAGTCATTCAGCCGAAACCCGCGGCCTTCGTCTGCCCCACTGACTGCAAAAGCACCGCGCTCCCACACCCATCAATCAGCACAGACCAGGTGCCTGCAAGCAGCTCTTGCCAGTCTTCTTTTATTACCTTTAAAAAGCCAAGAAACCCAGAACAAGACAAAAACTGAGACCATGTGAACATCATGCAATGGATTCACTTTAAAGCAGGCTTGGGGCGGGAGTGGGGAAGAAACAAAAAGCATGTTAGAGTAGTAATATGACTTCACCCATGTCTAAAGGCCAGGTCTGATGGCCGGTCACTGGTGGGGCTGGTGGCGACTGCTGCGAGTGAGCAGGCCGATGCTGAAGGCAGGACATGGAGACACACATGGTCCACCACCATGGGCAACCCCCTTTCTCACTGCGACCCAAACGTAATTTGCTGTGTGGTGACAACAGTGACAAATATTCCTGACTTTTGTCATCAGTAGTTTCTGCTTAGGCAAAGTCCCTTTGGAAAGGAGCAGCACAATGAAGAGTTGCAAGGTTTTTTTTTTTTTTTTTCAGTTCAGTTATGTTATTTAGTGTGACTACTACTGCAGCAGTCAATTAGTGGAGTGGATGTTATCCAACATGAGTGAAGTTATCACACTCTGCCTTTCAGTATAGCTCTGTTGTCTTAAAAATTCATAGCATAAACCAGAATATTATCTTCTCAAAGGATGTGTTTTGGAGACTTTCAGCTACCATGGAAATAACTTGGCATCTTGTCTACCTTGTGGATGTGACAAAACACATGCCCTTATTTTCCTGAGGTATAGCCAACACTGGAGTTCCATTACATTTAATGGAGTTGGGTCACCCATAAAGTTATTCATAAGGTATTTTGTGAGTGGTTTTCACCTTCTCTTTGAAAAAATAAATTATATCAGCAAGTTCATGAGGTACAAACGGTGCTGGCATTTCAGCTGTTATTATGTTATTAACTTTTTTAACCTAATAATTTTCAATCAACAAAAAGAAGCAATTTTCATTCACTCCAGTGCCCAGGAATTGAAGATTCTGCAACATGTTCGCTTACGGTTCACCTTGACAGTTACCTAATTCCCTCCCAGATAGAAACATTACCCCCCCCGGCACTCCCATGGCAGTTATTGAGAATTTCCATTTCCCCTTCAGTTATGATTTAATTTAGAAAGCAAAGATTTCCTAAGCTATGGGGGAGTAAAGATAGATGATATGGGAGAAGAAGGCTGATGAAATGTAGTTGACTCCGGATCTGAAATATTTTATCCCTCCTCAATGTAGGTTAAATTATTCTTCACCTTTCCCACATCCATAATTGTCGCTGATCTTGGACCAACTCAAAACCCTACTACTGAGTTCAGTAGACTCAAAATTGCCACTAGAACTGGAAAAAGAAAAAAAAGAAGAAATTTGTTAGTGTCCATGTACAATATCCCAAGACTATACACAGCTATGAGATACAGCAAATTTAAGAAAGCCAATTTTTTTTCTCATCACTGAGTATTTATTATATATAACAAATACATGAAAAAGAAAAAACTATATTGTGTGATATAAATAGTTTATTTACATTACAGAAAAACATCAAGACAATGTATACTATTT
Organism: Dromaius novaehollandiae; assembly: GCF_036370855.1. Classification (NCBI taxonomy): domain Eukaryota; kingdom Metazoa; phylum Chordata; class Aves; order Casuariiformes; family Dromaiidae; genus Dromaius; species Dromaius novaehollandiae. Next base: position 33,153,532 of record NC_088104.1, read on the forward strand.
CAAATATATCCATACATAATCAAATATAGCTGTAGTACATGTTCTCATTGGTGTAGATTACCACAAATGCAAGGCAACATGTGTAGATCTTGTCTTAATCTTTTGTCTATAATACTGTATTTTGTAGTCCAAGCTCTCTGCAGTTAGTTTTGCCATTGTGGAAACATGCGCTCTTTAAATTAACCTTGTCGATGCTCTTGTTGTGTTGTCTGAACTGTAGTGCCCTGTGTTTTGCTTCTGTCTGTGGATTCTGTTGCTCCTGGGACATTTCCTGGAAAAAAGAGTTGCATGAATACACAGTGCTTAGCATGGATCTGCTTAAAAAATGGTGCGGGGAGTAAGGAAAGGATGGGGATGCTACAGAGGGAGCTTTCTGGCACTCATCAGATTTCCTCTTCAATGAAACAAGAAGACGACCTGGCTAATGTCAAGAATACTTTGCCTCACTGTTTATTGTCAGCAAGAAAAGCATGAAACATACTGTAAACAAAAAAAATGGGAGGAGACATTTAAGCTCATACGGTTAGACACTCTTAGGACAAAGAAACGGCTTAACGGTGAGTGGTGGTGACTCTGCTGTGGTGCAACAGCCCATGCTGCACCACATTTCCTAGCTGTAGTTCAGCTGTAATTCAAGTCATTTTTAAATAAAAGAATTATTTTCAGCAAGTTGCAGGTGGAAGATGCAGGCTGATCTCACACTCACCTGCTAGGCATCCTCGCTCTGTGAGCCAGTGACCAAGTGGACCCAGGCAGGCGCGAGTAGTAAATGTTTCTATGGCTTGACTTGCCAAAGAGCTAAGCAGCTACGATCCCTATTAGTTTCCATGGAAATTGTCCACGCTGCGGTCATTAGCGAGCGGCTAGCTTACGTGCGGCTGCCGGCACCGCACTATGCGCCTCAGTCACAGATAGCTGCTTTCTTTCAGAAAGAAATTGCCCTGGAAAGGCAGAATCTTATTTTCCTTTGGATGGCTGCAAAGGCACAGCTCTTTGGCCTCGGACAAGGCCCTACAGTGCCCCTCGACAGGGGCATGTTTCAAGCTTTTACCTGAAGCTGGATCAGCTATGGGGGCTGCTCAGAAGTGTTTCCCACTAATGGAAAGATAATAGCATGTTTGCGGTTTCCTCCCCTGAAAAGGCACCTTTAGTCAGAAAGCAGGGAGACGTTTCGCCCGAGGTGAAGGCTGCAGGGAGCTCTAAGCGAACTGCCAGGCAGGCAGAGCTACAGCAGGGTGACCAACAGCCTCTAAAGATGTTTGCACTTCTTGTGCTTGTGATACTAATAGGAAAATAGTGAGCTACAGAAAGACGGCTAGCAATAAAAACAGTCCCTTCCCAGGGTCACCGAGTTCAGATTTTGCACAGGACGGGGAACAAGCTATTCCCAATGCAGCCATGTGTTTGTCCCCTTTCCTCAGCTGGCGCTCGGTAAGGGTTTTGCCCTGGGCGCACTTTGCTTTGCCCTCTGCATGGGCAGCAGCGCAAGAAAGACTGAAACACCCTCTTAGAGTAGCACGATAGAAAGCCCTACAATACACCAAAAACCATGCAGACATGGGGGGAAAAAAAATCGCTTTGTGGTGTGGTAACTCACGTCTCTGTTGGGCAAAGGCTTGCACCAGGCCTTGTTTCTGTGGCACCCTGGGGCTGCAGGCAGTGCAGCGCCTGCCCTCTCCTAGTGCCCTGGGAGCCCAGAGCACTGGCCTTCAGCCCGGTGCCAAAAACTGCTCTAACAGCAAAGTACAGCCAGAAGAAATTGTAGTGCCCCCTTAAAAAGGCTACAGGCTTTTTCCTTGTTGAATGGAAATGATGCTAAAGTGTTGTGATGCCAAGTGAGAGGCTAAATAAGAGCAACAGCATGAGGATTTAGGAAGCGTTTCAAAGTCCTGAAATATGATTATGTAAGTGTCCAACAAAATATGGGTCAGATTGTCCTGACGTGTCTCACTTTCAAGCTGCTGGGACCACCCCCTCATGGGAAATAACAGTATAGCGGAGCGCTATATTCTGCCTCATGCCTTTCTGGGAAGCAGTGAGGAGGCTGCTGCCGTTACTACAGGAAAAATAAGCCTGCATCTGCAGGGCTCGCTGAGGTTACGGCAAAGCTTTCAGTATGAAACGAATGCAGACTTCAGCTAGTTATGATTTCATGACAAACTCATTATTCACTGCATGTGCCTAAAAAGGCGATCAAACTTTCTGAGTGAGTCAAGGAGCTGTTGTTAGCAAACACAGAGCTGATTCATTGAGCCGCACGTCATGTGCGCGCTGACAGCCTCCCGGCCCAGACGGTCCCCGAGCAGCCTCTCGTGCCCGCTGGACGAGGGAGATGATTACACACCAGGGATGTGCATGGGAGAGCACCGGCATCTCACAAGCACAGCACTGCTAAATCCTGGTGTAGTGCCGTCAGCAAAATATCATGACCAGGGCATCAGGGGTTCCCGCTATGTCCCAAACGATGAGTATTTAAGCTGCTTGTAAAAAGAGATTAGCAAAAGCACAAGCAAACCCCATGTGATGTCCAGCCTCAACTCTACAGCCAAACTGCAGGTCTGCGCTGCAAGGCTAGGAAGAGTTTGGGCACAGCAGCACGTGGCCTCTCCACCTGGACCGCGTCCTCAGCAGACACTGGTCTTGGGCTGGGTGCACAGAGAAGAAACATTAAAATAAAAAAGAAAAAAAAAGAAAAAAAAAGAAAAAAAGAAAAAAAAAGGGCTTACATATCCATATCAGGCACACCGCACACTGATCAGAGCAGTTAGGGGGTCAGTTACAGCCTGTGTGCCTTTAGACCTCTGCCTAGCAAACGGGGGTCTTCATCACGTCCCTAGGTAGGAGGGAGGCAGCGTGCGGCTTCGGGAAGGTGAGCACAGCCCTGCTCTTCTCTAGGGCCAAGTCCTGAACCATGGCAAACCGAGCAAAGCAGGGCTGGGGAAACAGGCCTGGGGGACAAGGGGGTGCTCAGCTGCGGAGCCTGAGCTTATGTGTACCAGGGCAAAATTGGATGGATTTAGTATGACACATGGAGATGCCTGGTGAAGCGGGATGACCAGGATGGTCAGAGGTCCCCGGGGATGCAGCCATGCTATTTTCCAGAATGACAGATACAGATGTTCCCGCTGGAAGCAAGGAAATGTGTATCTGACAGCAGCAGTCCCCAAACTGACACTGAGAGTACCTGTATGGTCACGTATTCCAAGCTCTGCAGAAATTCCCTTAAATGTAGATATTACACCAATTAAGATTGTGAAAAAGTATCTGCTAACCAAAAGTACCCTTTTTGATGCATAATATACTATTCTACCAACCGATGGAAGCAAAGATATACAAAGGTCCCAGGGCCAAGGCTCCTCAAGTACTTACATGACAACTGCTTAAATGCAATGCTATAAGATTAACATCTATGTTGGGTCTGAAGTGCATCTGGGTTTCTTAAGAGGGCTGTTGGCATTTAACCAGCTTTTCAGACTTAGTCATCTGCTAAAAATTGAGTGACAGCTTTTCCTTGGTCCTTAACTCTTCAATCAAAAGTTCTTTGTAATGTTCTGTGTGGGGGATGGATTCATTTATGAACACAGCAGTTATATCAGTGTAAACTAGGTACTGGAGCACAGGCTGCCTGCCCTCCATCAACTGAAGCTTGCTCCCTAGCTTGCGTTACGTACAACGTGATTCATAGCAGGTAAAACACATTACGCATTCAATTTTTATCATGTTATTTCTTCACATAAATAAGCTGCTGTGACTAAATATAATGGAAGCACTAAAAGTGCAAAGCCATAAAGAAAACTGCTGAGAGTCATTATTACACTAGGCCATACCTTTATTATTTACCATCCTCCTCCACCTATATCGTTGCTTCTCTTTTGCCTTATCTCTAAGCTAAAAGTCCCCTGGTGCGGGGAGTGCGCTCACCACGAGCATGCCTCACAGTGCTCTGACGCCTTCCCTCCCTGCTGCTGTGACGCTGGTTCCCTGCTCCTCCACCCCGGGGCTCATTCTCATTGCTTCCCTTCTGCTGGCACCAGCGATCTGTAGCAAGGTGGTCAAGCTCATTAAGGAACCGAGCCATGCAAAAACAAGTCACCCGTTTTGTTGGTTGAGTTTTCAGCTGAAACTGTCCCCTGATTGGGTTCCTTGTGTGGCTACACAAATGCTACTGCTGGCCTAAAGCATCGGCAGGAACCCAAGAGACCAGGCGCCAAGGGAAAGGGCAAGGGCGGGCAGCCCCTTTCAGCGAATTTATTCAGATTAATGTGTCCGCGGAACAACAGCTCTGAAAGTGCTCAGCAGCTGCTGCTAAGATATTTTGAGCTGTGGAGGACACCATGTATATTTGCACTATTTCAGGTATGATTTTAATAGCAAGAACAGTAATGATAACTAAATGATTTACAATGGTATCCCTATGTGGCTCAAATGCAGGGTTTGGACACAGTGCACAAAATTCATCTCATAAATCAATTAAGTGAAGTTGCACTGAAATCAGCAGCAAAGCATTTGGCTGCACTGGCCTCTGACTGAGTCGAGTTTCCCTTCTTTCTGCTACGAATCTTATGGGGGATGCGTGGTATATTCAAGAGTTCAAGGCACGAGTTCAAACCAGCAGAGTCAGGTTCTCCAAAGCAGATGACTTCAAAATACTCAATTACTTATGCATAAGCCCTCTCTTGTCACATGGATTTCTCTTAGGCCACTTATGTGTATACTTTTGCAAATATATCTCTAATCATTACATGAGGACGGCGGATGCTCTGCAGTAATTATGTGCACTACAGAAAAAAGTCGGAAATCATAAATTAACTTGGTTACAAAGTGTGAGGGAAAAGGTAACATCTATGTAAGAAAACAGTGTGATGGGTAATTTACGTTAGCATACCAGAGATCTTAGAGTATATCTATTGAGCAAGAAGCAGTCATTCAGGGGCTACTGTCTCCACTCTTCAGTATAAAGTACTTTGCTTCACTGCATGAAGTTGACAAACTAGAGTCACTTGAAGAAATGATATAGAGGTTCCCCCCCTCCATTACCAGTTACTATTTCCTTTTTCTATTTCCTTTTTTTGAATTATTTCTGTGAATACCACCACAAGGTCATTTAATGCCTCTTTTGGCATCTACTACTGAGGCCAGACTTGATGGTTAGCTTGGCCAGAAAGCAGCTAAGTTTCATCATATGATTTTGCTTTATGTGTTTAGGCAAGAGAAGGATTTATGGTTTTTTTTTTTTTTTTCTCTTTTCCAGGAGCAAATGCTACACTTGTCCTCCAGCCAGATAGTGCAACATAGGCACTGAAATATCCTAGAGATTTTGTTTTCTTCAGAGATATGATACCTGGTTTTTATTTTCTTGAGTTTTTAAAAGAAATTTATTTCTAAAAGAACGATTTCTCAGTGCAGCTGGCTGAGTGAGTTTAGCCTTGTGATTTCTGAGAGAAGCCTGAATTCAGAACTCACCCTGACTGAACCCTTCCAGAGATAAGAAAATCAGTTTAGTGGGGAAGTAGAGTGGCACTTGTAGGAGGGGAAGGACTGCCTTTATACCTCTCATTCTCAACTACCTTGGGGCTGTCATTTCCATTCTAATAAATCTTTCCTACTCATTAAAAAAAAAATAAAGCATACATGGCTAGGTGTGCCATCATCTAGTGACGAACTTAAACATGTAGGGTGCCTTTGAACATGTGTACAAGCCTAATGAAATCATTTAATCAATGGGACTGCAAACAGGCTTAAAAGTTTGTATGCTTTGCCTGATTAGGACTATGGGAATAGGCCCTTGAGGAAACCAGATGAAGATATGATTAGTTTTATTTAGTAAGTGTTGATCCAGCTGCTGTATTTATATTCCCCTTATTTATATGAACACATTTGTCCAAGCATCTGAATACAGAATAGGAAACTTCATTTGCTGTAGGTATTGTTGCCACCTAAGTTTAAGCTGTAAGTGAAAATACAGTTACAATAATAAAGCAGCACTGGCTAGTGGGACCAGACAATACTTTCTCTTTTTTGTGAATTAAATAGTATTTGTTATCAGCAGTGTCACTGCAGAAATCTGTGTAATCAATTCATAAAGCAAGTAAAACAAGACCCCTTTCTTTTTCTATTGCAAAATAACAGAGATACTGACCTTGTAATGCAGAGGACTACAACGCAGATGATAGCAATCTGGATAGTTCCAATCACAGCTGCTATTAAGACATACTGAAATCGTACCGGACCTGGAACCACATATAAAACGCTGTAGTCCTTTTTTTCACAGTGTTGTCCAGTATAGCCAGCATCACATCTGAAATGAAAAACATTTGTTCCAGTTACTTTATAACTACTGTTTTTGAAGAACTGTGAAACAAATTATCTCGAGAATTAGTGGCCTAAGTCTGTGCTTACGTGCTTTTTTTGCAGGATGCCCCCCAGACAAGCGAGAGCACCTGTGCCTGGAGACCTCCTGGGCTTAGCACACAGAACGGGGTAGGTCTGAGCCTGGCCTGGTGCTACCCCAGTCCGTTCCTCTGCACAGGGAAATGCGAGCGAGAACTACGCCAGCTGCCAGTAGTACCTCTCTTGAGCAGCATGGGATCACCTGGATTCAGAGAAATCCCTTTTCTTCCCAGCAGGCTAGGCAGGGGCCACTGTTGGTGGCTTTACCGCAATGCAGAGGAGACGGCAAGGGCCTTGCCTCTGCCGTTATGGTCCCCTGTACCAGAGCAATGGCACACAGCCCAAGGCTGTGGAAAAGCAGCTAGAGCAAAACGTATTATTTCAGAAGTGGGCAACAGGGTTGTGGCAACAACACTGAGCTACTCCCTGGAGGTGCTCGGAGGACTAGGACTGTACTGTGATAAGACTCATCCAGCATCAAGTGGAACTACTTGTATGTTGGATAAAAATCCATTTAGCATTCTGCATAACATATTTTAGATTTCTCTCTTTCTTTGGGGAGGTGGGGGAGGGTAAGAAGCCATCTAGTTGTGGATCCTTATGCAGATTACCTCTAAGGAGGTGATAAGCAATCATCCGAGCTCCATATGTAATGTGATTAGGTGTTCCTGCAAGTGGATACATCATTTACATTTTGTCTGGTTGCTATTAAAAACTCCTCTGTTGATCCTGCACCCCTCCATCAGAGTGCTGCCTGCTGCACTGCTCACTGCTTCCCGTTCCTGAGGCCCAGCATCTCCCTTCTGTGACTTCCCCTGCCCAGGGAACAGAGAGCAGTTTCCCCATGTTAGCCCTTGCCTTGTTTCTGCGAAGAAGGCCAAGCAGGAAGAAGCTAAAATCAAGGACTTTCAGATCAACAACAGTAGCAACAATAAGAGACTTAGCCAGACTGTCTGGGCCTTCTCTCAGAGGTGTTGGTGGCACCATGGCCTTCGAGCTTCCATCCTTCTCCTCCATTTTATTCCTACACCTGTTTGCTGTAAGAGCAGTTTGAGGAAAGGACACTGTCCAGCTGAATGAAAAACCAAACACGCAGCAGGTAGAAAGAGCAGAATGGACCCTGGCTATTTCTGGAAGCTAGGAGAAGTGGGTTTGAGGCTCTGTCCTTCGTACCAGGCCCTGAGGGAATGGTCTGGCCCTTATCTCTGCTTTCCCAGCCCCGTGTCCTGGGAAAATGCTGCTTCATGCATAATAATCCTTTTCTTTGCCACTGGGCTGGTGATGGGACTTCAGAAGTAATATCCTAACCTCTGCAGTGAGGCATTCACTGCTGAAACACCTGCTTTCACCGTTTCACGCTTTCGCCTTCTCCCTGCCCTAGTCTCCTCTGAAGTCCCACCGGGCACAGCCGGGGAGGAAGCGGCTTTCGCCGGCCCTTTGCCCCACAAGCGTCACTCCGTCCACGGTGGGGGGAATATCGCTAGGTGGCATCTCACCGCGTCAGGCTGAGGAGGCTACCTGCTTGTTGTCTTCGCGCTTTGTGAAGTGTTTTCCGAAATATTTAAATATAACTGCAGGTTACTGAGTGTTTTTATAATCAATTAACGTTGTGCATAATTCAATACAGTTTTGCCACATAAAATGGGGACTTTGTTGAATAATTTAAGTCTAATGGGTTTTACAGCACAAAGGGCGATGGTTGCCATTATATTCCATAGTTCATCTAGATTAAGTGTTTTTGTAAGTCGTCATTTTCATGGGTTTAGCTTTCCCTCCTTGGTAGGACAAGGGTTACCTGCAAGACGGTTCCAGCATATTAGTCGAGTGCTCACACTTCCCGTGCATGCAGAAGCCGTTGTAGTGCTCTGGACAAGGGATGTAGATCCCTCTCGCACTCTCCTCCAGTTTATTTGCATTCTCTGTGAAGACAGGTGAAAAGAGCATTAACCTGACAAAGCAGTGTAAGGGGAAGCCACAGAAAGAACTCAATTTTAAAAAGAGGAAAATCAAAGGGGCAAGATGTGAAAGATCTAATTTATGTGAAGAAAGAGTAAGATTTTGCACCTTAAAACAGGTGCTCAGGCAGGAATAAAATAATCCAGTGTAGATGCAAACCTTTGTAAGGTTTTCTGTCATTCTTTTGCATATCTAATTCCTGTCAAGTTATTGCAAATGAGGCACCAGAAAAAACTAATTTGACTATTCAAAAACTGATTACAGAATAGCACATGAAAAATGCCTAATCATTTCCATTATCCTATACAGACTGCCTCCTCATACTCAGGCGAGGCAAGGAAGACTCTGAACATTTGCATGTAATATACCATTACAATATATTCATTGACTCAATACAATATGTTCACAAAGATAATTTTGTGGCTAAACCAGAGGAGCAGGAGTCAGGAGCTGCAGTTCGGTCAGTGCTGCATGCTTCCTCCATGCCGTGGGGCACGCCTGCATCCCCGAGCGCTGGCCCCGTCCCACCGCAGGGGCTGAGGAAACTTCCTGGGACCTTCTAAACTGCCTTGACTGTGTAGGTCTATTTCTGTGGCTGTTAAATAGTCACCGAGATTGTAAACCCTGGAAAATATTTCCCTCCACGTAGCCAGGAAAGTGGAGGCATCATTTTATTTCAAAACAGGGATGTGTTTAACATTTACATATTGGGTTGAAATGCCTAGTGCTCTTGGCAGTAAATGCACGTGAATTCTGTGGGACACCAGGCTGCTCATCACCCGTGGCGAACCCATTCAGAGCCCTCGACCTGGGTTAGGGATTTCGGAACTCACTTCTCAGATTTTTCCACTTCCTTACAATTATGTTTGCCGTGTAGACTGTCAGCCTGCCTGGTATCAGGCGGTGAGCAGCAAGAGGCACCACACGCCGTCTCGCTCACCCGGGGAAGGCCAGAGCCCAGCACAACCTGCGTGCGAGGGAGCCGGTTTTGAGCCAGCGTCCTCAGGAGACGCAGGAGGGAGACAAGTCACGCCAGAGGGCCAGAAGAAAACTGCCGTCCTGTCTCAGCTACATAGGTTTGTTGGAAGAGTGGGAGAGCCTCAGTCAGGCAACCAAAGTGCTGGGAGTACCTGACATCTCAGAGCTGCTGAGTCGAGGAAATGCAGGCTGAGCCATGTGTCTTCGAAAACAGGGTGAGTGTCAAAGTTGTTCTAACATCCCTTTTCAGAATGACATGGTCATTTGGTTGGTTTGAAATGCAAGTTAGCATGTATTCCTCTTTTATTTGACAGACGTCATACGCTAAATAAAATGTTTCATAATTACTAAAACCAAATTCTTCAATTTAACCAATATTTATGACACTAAAAACAGTAAAAAAAGTTCACTTGGTAAACATTTTTTTTTGGTTTAAATTTCCCACCAGGTGGAACAGAACTTTCATTTTTATTAATCCTAAGGATTTTTTTTCAGGCCAAAGGTAAAAAACCCACCAGTACTCTGCTCCTCTGTGACCATGGTCCCTTCGGAGACCTCTTAAGACACGTTCTGACTGGTTCTGTTGACTTTCCTGAAGTCAACAGAAGTGCTTCACAGTGTGAAGCCTTCTCTGTTCCAGTCTGATCTGTACCAGTATTATCTAGTTATGATTAATTAAAGTAAAATAAAAGTTTCACTGAGGAAAGAGTGGGCACAGAAACAAGATGAAGGATTTGCATCTTCCAGATGAAGTCCCTGAATTTTGTAAAAAAATTTGCATTTTATGTTCTGTCTCTAAGGCAGTTTGCCAGCAGTAGGCATACCTTTGGGAAAGTGCGTGTGGCAGATCCAAGATCCAGAGCCTCATAATGAAATTCTTTCCTGTCACCACTGTCCAAGGAGCGTTCTACGAGTCTCAAAAAACTTACACTAATAAAGTTGTTTCTGTTGTCCTTATGTTAAAATAGATAGGGATGAGCTCCCAGGAAACAAGACTGAGAGGGCAATCTGTACAACCCTTTTGAGACCACTAATTTTTCTTTCATCTTTAGGACTTTTAAGACATTTCAGGACGAAGTGCTAAATTCTCTTCTTTGAGAAAGATAAAGAAAGTAGGGATGAAGAGACGGAAGGAAGTATTACTGGACTTATTTTGTGGACCTAGATCTGTTTTCTCTTAACCTCAGGAAAAAATTTGCAGCAGCCATGAAAGCATGGCTTACAAAGTCATAAACTGAATAATGCTCCACGTGCACAGGAATAGTACTTGCTTTGCTAAGAGATTTTAGTCTTTTTTGTTATACAGAGGAAATTTTATTTCTGTGCTTCCATTAGATACCCCAGTCTGCGGATACACAGACAGGTACAAACTGACACCGAATGAAGCCGCGTTAGCCTACTTGACAACTTGCCACAGTTAGCTTTCTGTGAGGCTACTTCTACCTTAGTGACTTCCATTACTGCATCTTTTTACACATATCTCTCTCCGGGTCCTCGGCTTGTGCCACCACTGGGACGGCTGCGCGAGGTAGCCAGGACGGCTGCTGGTGACACTGCAGCGTAGACACGGGCGTCACGGTGCAGTAGTGGTTCCTGCGCTTGGGGCTGGTGGCTGCCTCTTGGAAGGCAGAGACAGGAGGGGCTGACGGGAGACATGTTACCAGCTCCCCAGAGACCGTCTCTAGGAATACCTGCTACTGGGAAGGGGTGGGAGCAGACAGTCCATTTGGTCTGGCGCTAAACATTGCTGGCTACCTTTTACCCTGAGGGTGAGGCACTGGCTACTGGCATGTGATATAGAGGGTTATCATCCAGTCAGGACTCTACATATGTTCCTTTTTCTCCACCTGGAAACCTTACTGGAACAGAAAAAAGAGGATGTACAACACATGCCAGTGATCAATGGACTTGCCCAGTGCACACGGGAAAATCTTGATGTGCTCAGGACTTTTTGCGCTCCACACCCATGCAGCAATCATGCTGGGTATCATGCCTGATGGTTTCTGGATGTGTTGGACCTCTGTGTTTGGCATTAATAATATTTCTGTCCTGAAAACTGCAGAAAGAAATATGCAATCCTTATTAGTACGCATTTTTTCTACTTTGGAAAAAATCATGCAGTTTCCTTCAAACCTTCCATTATAGGGTGGGAGTTTGCGCCCTTTCTGAAGAATAAGTATTGTGTGCGTATGTGCTTGTGTGTGTGTGTGTGTGTGTGTGTGTGTGTGTGTGTGTGTGTGTGTGTGTGTGTGTGTGTCTCCAACCTTCCAGATATTGGGGCACTCTGAGGTCTCCGTGATGCCTGTGCGTCATCACCAACTAACGTCAGACTCCCTCCTCTCTCGGATTAGCCTGCGGCATTACTGAAACAATAAGATACCACTTGGTTTCTTTTTTTTTAAAAGGCAGACTTCAAAATGGTGAGAGAAATGATCATCATTAGAGCAGACTAATCAGCTAGGGCTTGACAGGAGTACCACTGCCCCTCCCGTACTTGCAGGTGCTCCCCATCGCGCCTAGGCAGAGGGCCGGCTAACGGAAGCCGTGATTCTCCTCCCTCCTGCAATCTTGTGGTTAGAAACTATGTTTTCCCATAGCAAGGAGAGGGTCTCTAGCATACTGTTAGATAAACCTAGGATCCTGCAGAACTTGTAATTGCACCTGTAAGTGTAATGTTATGATGGAAAATACTTCACTGAATCAAAAATTAAATGGCCCAAGATTTACTAACACTTCATGTGAGAACACTTACAACCTGGCAAGGAGGAAATCATCGCATTTAGACATGAACTGTCTGTCATCCCTCATTTTGACCGACAGCTCCTCTAAACCAGTTAGGAATTGAGCATAAAGGTAAAGAGGTAGAAAACTTTTTCGCTTGATCTGCCATTTCGGTTGTTCAAAAGACAGTGCACAATAAAGGCATACTTTAGTTCAGACTAAGAAGTTCCCCACCTCTTCTGGCACATTTTGAATTCACCCAAAATATCTCCCCTGCCTCGAAATGAGTTATTTCTTTCACTAACCAAACGACTCTGCAGATTGAAAATAGAGACCCAAACACCAAGATATGCTTTAAAAGTTCTCTCATGATGAACAAACTGCCTCCATTTCTGAAAGAAATACCACTGAGCAATTTTCAATAATACGGCCATCCATGAGATAGTAACTGTCACAAATGCCTCACAGAGTTTACAGCATTGAATAATAACTATCAAACAAGACCCATAAATCAAAAACATTTTCTATAAAGAGAAGATATGGAGAAAACCATGTTTAAATTAAGAATGAAATAAAAAGACCTTTACAAAGTTCAAGAAATTAAAACTGAGTATTAGGCATGAACTGAGATAAATCAAGATTTCCCCCCTTACTATAATTTCAGATTATTCATAAATTCAATACTGGAGGTGAGCCTCACTAATCAGTTATGGTATCACTAAACTAAGGACCCCCTCTGCAATGCCAAGCTTATATCTAAAAAGAGGAAGGCTAAAATATACCTATTTTCTTCCAAGCGCAGTAGATCAGTATTCACAGAGAAATGATACAGACTAAATTCAAAGTTAGTCAAAGTTTCAGTAATGTTAAATTTAGTAGCTCCTCTTCAAATATTAGACTTGCTGCATTGTTGCTGACCTCTATGTGTGAAAGCTTTATTTTCACCAAAAAGACAAATTCATACCTTTTCTGATGGCTAAAAGTTGACACAGAGATTAAACAGAAGCTCTAAAGCCTAAAGACAAAAACTGGACTGACAGGATCAGCCTTTCCTATCTCTGAACAAATGTAAATCCTGACACATTTCTCAACGTGCTTTCCCTTTTTATTTTAAAAAGACACCCTCCAGATCAACCTTAGTCAGAAACTTTTTTCTTGAAGCATTTTTCTGATAGAGAATGTCAGTTTGATGAAGCCATCATTTTTTGCATTTTTGCAACATTTTTTTGCATTTCTTTATCTTAACATGACATTTCATATTGTGCACCTCTTTTGTTACTGCCAGAACATGACATGATAGTTTATAATGCCAGATATACTAGTCAAAACAGATCATTCTGAAATGCAGTGAGGCCAGATACTACTTTGTGTAGAGTGAAGCAGCTTATCTTCTCGCTCACGGGAGCAGTCTCCTAGTTGAAGACTTGCTGTCCAGCCTCTCTGCGGAGGATCCTGAGACAACCAGCCCTGTCACTGGGGTGCGTAAATTGGGGCTTGAGAGTTGGCTACTGTGACTAACCCCCCACTGCCCTTTGACTATTTAAATGAGAAAATCAGGACATTGGCTTCTTTTGCTCTCAGAAGAAGTGATATTGGGGTGCCTTGCTCCAGCAGAGGATTCAGTACTACCAGTCCTGAGCGAGAGAAGGCCTGTTTTCCCACTGGGAGTTAGATGCTTGAATCCTGGAGAGCGGCGAGGTTGTAAGGCCCCCGCTTTTTACTCTCCATGCGTTTTAGGGAAGCCAACATGTTTCTGTCCGGGCTCTGGAGTCCACGACTGGGAATGAGTCAACGCTGTAATAACAGATTGCTGATTTCAGTGATCTTGCTTTTAATGATGGATTATCTTCTGAAGTGTTAAATAAATCAAATTAAATAAATCTATCTTTTTAAAGATTAAAATGTATTATTTATTAAATGTATTTTGCATGTTTAAAATGTATTTTGCATGTTTTAACTTTAATTTCAAGTTTAGCCATATGTCTTTGCTTCAAAGATTTTTGAAACTGAATGCATATCATTAGGATTCCCATGTAAATTTTTCAGTGGAGGCTGAAGTTCAAAAGCATAAACAGTCTGTCCAGCCACAGGACCTGACTCTGTTAGTGCTGAAAACAATGCCGCCAAATGCTTCCCTCTGCAGCCCTAATAGGTCTCCAACTCCCATCTGAAGGAGCTTGGAGCTTCTGTTACACAACTGGAAATTTTGAGTAGCTCCACTGACAAATGAATAAATCCATTAGTGCCCTTGATGAGGATTATATGAAGTATCGCCTGGAGTACCCAGAAAATTTCTTCCAGGCATAAGTCCCTGTAATCTATTTTGGATGAAATAGATAAAAATCTAGACAAAAATAGGATTCTTACATCCAAGAATTGACTGCCAGGTTCTTCACAATCAATCCTGCAGTGCTAATAATTCTGCTCTTCTTAAGTTTGAATCAGTGAAACTTTCTAGGTGATTTCAGGCAAGCAAAGCAGGAGGCCACAGCCTGCAAATTTTCATGTTAGCATTTTTACTGTTCTACAGGATATAATGCTGGGGCTTATGAAATTAATAACTGATAACTTGCTTAACAAAATGCTTCTGCTCTGCAAGCTAGAGACTTGGTGAGGCAACTCTTAGTTGAAATTATGCAAGCATCCAATGCAGTGCTTCACTGAGATGAAAATATAGCACATACACATGTCTCTTGATAGGCCAAAAGGGTGTGTAAGAAAGCCAGCCATCTGTTATTCCATTCAAGCATTTATTCTAAAGGAAGCAAAGAAAAGTCTACCATCTGATTTGGAGCAGGACCTAAAAAAAGAGAAATAGCCCCCCAAAAGGTGAGACTATTTCAGTACACCTGTTTATGAGAGAGCTCCAAGACAATCCTTCAGTTCATAGCACTGTGTTACTAGGAATACATGAAAGACGGCAGGAATTTTGGAGGGCAGCAATGAGAATGCTATAAGGCAAGAGGGAAGTTTAAGTTACAGAGTTTATGAAGTTTATGAAGTTTAAGTGTCAAAATAAAGGTCCAGAGAGTACCAGCCTGAGGAAAAAAGGTACGGGATGTCATAAGTTTTGTGAAAGAGCTACAGTGATTCATTGGCAGTGAGAGTCTGAATATCACTGATGAGCGCAGGGAGAGTCTATGTAACTCCTCTTCAGTCTTTGCAAACATTGCTGGGCTGAAGCAGCTCCTTTTTACCCCAAAAGAGCAGCAACTGCTGACTCTGCAATGTCCACAGAAGTTCAAATGGCCCTCAGCAAAATCGGGAGGAATTAAATGGTAATGGTGTCCTTTCAGACTATTTACCTCTAAAAGTGCAGAATGGCTTTAGTTGGTTTTCTGGTGCCTCCCCCTCCCTCTAGTAGTATGCAACAAGAATTGAGGCCCCACAGCAACTTATGAGGGTAAAGTCCTTAAGTAGGCTTCCTACTTATTTCTAATGAAAAACTATGCTGATAAATCCCAACTCAGTACTGGCTCTGAAGATAGAGTGAGAGATTTCTCCTTTGTTCAACACATCTGGACATCCTGCCCTTGACAAATGCTTCCAGTTGACAAACTATCTTCTACCAGCACAGACCTACCATGTCATTAACAGCTGCTCCTACCTGACCTATTAATTATCTTGACACAGGATGTTACGTTCTTTTAAGACCTTGTTAACACGTTGACTCTTGATCTTGCAAATATAACATCCCTTTGCAATGTAGAGAATGTGCCCAAGCAACCTGCCTAAAAATTACTATTTTGGTAGGCATTGGACTGAAAATTTAGGAGGAATTGCTTGCTGCAGCTCAAAAGGGAGTTCACCAGCCCACTCTCCCTGAAAGATAGTTGAAGTAAGACACCATAATGTCAGTTGAAAATGTCTGGCACCACTATGTTACAGCCCTCGCTCAAATTCATTCTGCAGCCACTGTAAGCATGAACTTTGAGCCAGTTTTTCCACATATATGGTATAAAAAATACCACCCCCATATTAGCTACTTTACCAAGAAGAAAAAAAAAAAGGAACCTTATGAATTACATTACATTCACATCTTTTCTCAGGCACAAAATAAGCTTGCTCAACACAGCAGTCATTTATTAATTTTAAATGTCCCTATGCAAATGAGTTTCCTGGAATAAGATAACATCCACTTTCCTTTTTGAAAATAATCTAGTGCTTTTTATGTTCAAGATGACAGCAAGATGTCCTAATACACTTGGAAAAAAAAGTATTGCACTCTGTCTCTTGCAGCAGTGTATCGTAATTATTCAGCCTGCTGCCATAATTAATAATAGAAACTAATGAATTAAGACACTAATAATCCCCAGATGTTCAGAGAACAAAATACTTTAAGCTTGTCAGCATATATATGTGGGCTATGCTATATATATTAAAGCTCTCTCTGAGTTTTTGAAATCCAAATGTACTTATATTGACAAAGTCTGTGAATGTGTCTTCATTATTTGAGAAGACTGCTTGAAATTAGGCAAATTGTTAATCTTTTTGCCTGTACATAACAAGACTACTTGTCTATTCAAAACTAAGCAAGTGTAACCCTTTGTCTTACCCTTCTTTGTTGTTCCACTGGTCGTAGTCCATCCATAGTCAGTGGCTAAGCACGAGTGCCTTCCCCTATGGACTGTATAGACCCCTAGCACCTGAGGCCCCTACATGGAAGAGCAGGTGCTACTAGGTAGCTACTGCAATACAAGGTGCAATATAATTCGAAAGTAGCACAGTGATACAAGTAGGCACCAGTAGCCATCGCTCACGCGGCTGAATGAGAACAGCCAGGAATATTAGCCAGGATGAAAGAGAACAGAAAAAATGCCACGCAGGCTGAAGTGTTTCTTCAAACCAGCATTTTCACATGTTCAGGTGCTCACACTGGAAGGCTCACAACACCTCGCTAAGGCTACCATTTCGTCCAGGGAGTTAAAGGTCAGAACAGGCTGTTGACTCACTTTGTCTGACCTCCTCTACTTCCTCACCGTCACGTTTCATCCATTTACCCCTAACAAGGCCTTTGGTAAAAGCAGTGGTTGTTGTTTAAAGCAGATCTTTCAAAAATACATCCACATTTGATTTGAGGACATCAAGAGATGACAAATCGACCTCTTCCTTCAGCAGCTTCACAGAGCAGTTAATCCCTGCATGTTGAAGGTACTTGCCTGCTTTCTAGTTAGACACAATGTGGCTTCAGCTTCTAGACATTGGTGCCTGTTAGGCTTTTGCCTGCTAAATCGAAAAGGTCTTCAGCTCCCCTTATTGTCTCTCTGTTAACTGTAAGCAAAGCACCTCTCAATACTGTTGTGGGTAAACTACAGAGATTGAGCTTTTTAAGGCTATCACCGTAAGGGTGTTATCTCCAGGCCTGGAATTATTTTTACGGCTGTGATTTAATGATGTGGGGCCCTACCGTGGATTTATCGAAGCCTTGGGTAAAGGGGGCCTTACAGTTTGTGCTTTCTTCTTTTGTTCCAGGATTGAATAAAACTCCATTAACTCCGTTCCTAGAATAGATTAAATCCTTCTTTGTGCTAACTCAGCTATTCTTTGGTTTTTGGCATGCAGTTTATGTTCCTTTCACTCCGACCCCCTATATAAGAGAAGTGCTACTGGCCCCATGGGAGCTGCTTTCCTCCTGTTCAGAAACCAGCCATACAGGCAGTTCTTGTAAAGGAATAAAGTAGCAGTCTTTCTCCTGTGTATGATCTCCTTAGGCAGCTCATGACAGAGCCCTCAGAGGATGAGTGAATCTTATTATTATTGTAATTCTGTGTTGAAAAAAAGTTGGTGTCAGTTTAGAGATTTGTAAGGTTCTCTCCAATTAGGCTGTGTGCCTGAAGGCAGAGACAAGACTGCTGTATCCACCGCACGTGGCACAGCACGAGCAGAGCCGATTTCACCACTTTTGTGAGAAATTCCCCTCAATGGCTAAAAGGGTGGTTCACTTTCCATGCCAACGATAAAGGTGTTTGAAAATTCACAGTGGGACCAAGTCCTCCTCTCTAAGAGGAACAGAGCTATGGTTGAGAGTTGCGATTTACTCTTTAATACCAAATTAAACAGCAACGGAAATATCATCCCAATACGTGGATGTTAGAGACAGAAGATGCGTCTTCATATGACGAAACTGTGTCTCCTTCAGAGTGGATAAAGGAGGCAAGGACCTGCAGAATGAGGCAGAGGGTGGCTAGGGGGGATATTTATCTAGGAAGCATGTAACACCACATCCTCCACTTCCAGCACTATCTCCGGGGGCCCGAGCCAGAGCGTCTGCAGAAAGAGGTTCTTCGCCGCTCTACATCTAGCCGAGGCAGCACCCAGGCTGCGCAGCAGAGCTTCGGCCTTGGAGGGCCGTCTCGTGCAGCACTTACCAACACACTTAACACCAAAACCAAACAACAGTTATTCAGAAGTGTTCCTAGTCTAACGTGCAGTGATAGAGCAATATTAGTTAATGTAGTTAAGTAGTCATTAAGGAACAAAACTCACAAAACTTCACCCAGTGGTATCCTGCTGTTTCTACTTTGTGTACTCCTATCTAATTTCTATATCAAAGTTGCCTGGCTAGTGCAGAATCCAGAGAGCAGCTTATTTATATGTAGATGCTGCTATTTGACATTTTGAAATGCCATATATTTGCATGTGAAGGTTCCACTCTTTTTCTCTTTGAGTAAACAGTCTGCTCTGACTCCAAAGCAATGTTTTAACTAAAGTAGTGCTTTCTGAGAAAGCGCCTCCTTAAAATTCTTAAAAAAACCTAAAACAACTCATTATAACTTAGCAACCTAGGCTATTGGTAATGTTTGTGGGCATGTATTTTGATCTACAGCTGCACCTTTAATACCAAGCAGAGCAGGGGGAGCAAAACTGCAAGACCTTAAGATTCCACATGAAATGACTTGAGATAATTTGCAATATAAATCAATATTTGCAAATAGACCTCAGACATATGATGGAAGCTTGTGGTCATCCTAAAAAAAGGCTATGGGTCACATTCATTATAACTATGAAGATGGTATTGATTTTTGTCACCAATCTTTCCCTGAAAATAAACGCAAGAGCTTATTCCAAGCGCTGTTTGGGGCCTCCAAAACTGCAAATGCAAAACTAAACTGAAACCTTACATAACACTGTGAAAGCCAAGTGGACATTATATATTCAGTTTTCTCTTTAAAGAAAGATAAGGCTGAAGCAGATGGCATGTGGGCAAAGTTTCAGCCTGAACACATTGCCTTCTAAAAAGCAATAGTGCTAGGAAAATATCTAAATTTCATTTCACAAGGCAGATGAACCTGCTACCTGTACATTAAAGGAGCTGCCCTTCTATCGCCTGATGTGGGGCTTGAGCTGCATGTTACAAAGGAGCTGGGATAGCTTTCAAACAGTACTGTTTTTACTGAAAAACAAAAATATCAACATCTTTCACATATAAACTAGTATGAATAGTATGAATTATGAATACACAGATTGAGCCTCGGCCTCACACACATTTGCACTGTGATACACTGCCAAGGGTATAAGCTGAAGGAAACGGTACCTCCTTGTCACCACGAGGAAGTGCTGATATCACTAAAAGTGAAGCGCGGAGTAATCAGAAATCAGCTGCCAGTTCTGCCATAAATCGGCATTGCTCTACGGGAGTGAGCAGATCTCCAACCTCCCGAGGCTCGGCCTGGCTGCCCTGCAGGCAAACACCGGGGTGGTGACGAAGCACCCCCTCGAGTGACCCTTTGCAGCCTGCCGACCTGGAGAAGATGACAGGAGGTGACTTCCTAAGAGCAGCAACAGGGAGGTTCCTTCAGGGAGAGCAACACCCGCGTAGTCACTTTTAACCATGCTGCAATTTTGTTCCTTGCAGCTTATGGAGCTTCATCCATCTGCCATGTGGTTTCTAAAGGACTTCATTTCCTCCCTCCCCCAGACTGGTAGACAGCATCAAATATGACAAATTAGATGAGGTGCCAGAAAGCTGATAAATACTTTTGATATGACCCTAAAAATAGTGAAGGGATATTTCTACCCTTCTGACACTTTTCTAGCAGTAGATGGATATGTATGACCTAAGTTTTAAGACGGGTGTCAAGAATATTGATGTGAGAAGGGAGTAAGATCATTTTGCCACAGGGACAATTTGCATGATTAATGATGTTTCCTGCGTCTCTCACTCTCAGAAGAAGTGCGAGCAAGGGGTGGGGGGGGAGTGTTTTTTTTTTTTATCTCATGGGCTTATGGTGCCCATGGGATAAAACAGTGTGTGGTTGCAAAGGCAACCGCAGCTTTGCCCACCTAGGATATGATCTTTCCTCCTTGAGGGTGATGAAATGGCAGGAAAAAGGTGCCCAGTGGGACTGTGCCTGGCTGACTGGCATGGGTCTCACGCCATGGCAGAAGCGACCTTGCCTTCCACCTGCGACTTCTGAACTGCTCTGAAGGACTATGTGCAAGGCTCAGAGAGCTGGAAGAAAAAGGAGCATTAAATTGTCTGAGGACATATTTCATAAACACAGTGAGGTAAAATGTGTGGCATGGCTCCGATGGAAGAAAATGATCCACTGCATAAGAGTTGTAATCAATGCTTTCAGTGCAGATTTGTTCCGAAGGACTAGCAGAAAAAGAATATTTTAGGGCCTTAAGTTATAGCTTTGCAACTGTCTCCAGGCTGATGTGTGCTCTGTACATGACTGAGTCCAGAGTGTTTCTTAGGTGCACACCCTGCAAATTCAATTTAGGGTTTCCTACCCATCTCTCGAATGTGCAAGTCAAACTCTATTTGTCCCTCTCCTCTCCAGTCCCTTCAATAATGCAGATTCCAAAGGCCTCAGATTCACACACGGGATCCAAATGTCCTCAAGTTCTACCCTCACAGGCACCTGAGAAGGTGGCTGGCAGGAACATCAATATCGATGCAACTGGTGGCTCTTCCAGTTCTTATGGACTATGCTGGTAACAATTGCTGTGGACTAACAAAGCGTATTTTTGTGTTTGTATGGAGATGTGCTTATCATCTGTACTTACCTGATTATATTCATGGGAACACACACACACATAACATTTTCCCTCAATCTTTGCTCTGCCTCTTCAGCTATGTGAGTGGCATTCAATGGCAGAAAGATTGGGCAATCAATGAAACAAAACAGGAGCTTCGTGTTGAGACACTGCTACAAATAAAGGCATACCCTAATCCAATTACTAGGCTGTCCCCTAATTTCCAATAGCAACTCCAGGTCCAAATGGATTGTTTTCTGCCGAGATCAATGAATGGCAGAAAGCAGTATTTGAAAAGGTCTCACACTTCCTTTTAGGCCTGCCAGCACGATGTTACAAGAATTTACTGTTTGGTTGCACACTTCACACAAACTCAAAAAATTACAATTGAAAGCGAATATGAAAGGCAAAACTGTCACCGAGTTTTGACTGCAAGCAAAGAAATGGAAAGGTTAGCTGAAGTAGGTGACAGAATGGACAAACAGGTCAGAGATGCCATTTTGGCCACAAGGTGTTTTCTTCAATCCTTCTGACAGCCTGAAGTTTCACAGCCCTAGTTATGCACTAAGTTTATGTTCAGTTTTGATTACTTGTAGTGGTCTTTTGTTTGCTTTATTTTTTGGGGGTGCACATCAGGAAGGGGCTGCCAAGCTTGAGTGTGACACCCATGCAGCCCCCTTCCCTCCTCTTTCGTTAAGGCAGGACCTGTGTTTGTAAAACTATGCTGCCTGAGCAAATTAATCCAGGAAACTGAAGAAAGAGCAGCAGAATTTGGGGGAAGTATGGATAAGAAAACAGGAGACTGAAGTAAAAATACATATCTGCTATATATGGAACTCGAAGACAGAAAAATTGCATAGGACTGTTCAGTTGGCATCCGAGGGGAATGAAACATTGCAGCGTGCTCAGCATTGACAGAAACGCTGAGAAACTCCCTTGAAAGCAGGTGCACAGCAGGCTGCCGCCCGCACGGCTCCTGGGCGGCCTGGCTGCTGCGTGACCCCAAGTCTCTGGCCACAGTCGCAATTAAAGAGCACAGGGAGGGGGACAAGCAGCGGTGGGGTGCAACGCGTCCTCCCAGGGCCACCTGCTTGTGGGGAGGGCTGAAACTACTCTGGACCACTGGTCATCTGAGAGGGGATCAAGGATGGTTTTCGGTCTGCTCCCAAGGGCAATGCCACAGCAATACGAAAGTGCCACGGTCAGCTCACGGAGAGACCCGCCAGTTCAGAGCTGCAGATTTTGAGCAGATGAGCAGCACGACAGCCACCGGCGAGAAGGGACAAGACGTGTGGGGTTGTCCTGGCGCATACGGACAGGCCTGCTAAAGCATGAGAGATGAAGTCCATCGTAAGGGCTGGCCAAGAAACGCCACCGGCAGGGACAGTGCCCTGGGAAGGGGCTTGGTGTGCGTCAACGCCAGCGCGCGTGAAAGAGCCTGCTGCCACCAGGGAGGATGGCAGGTATTGGCACGCGGCCTGAAGCTCGTGCCTGGCAAATCCGCTGAGCCACCCTCGGTTATTTTAGTTGCGAGAGCTTGACCCTGAATGGCCCGTGAATAGTCACTCAGAGATACGGCCAATGTTGACTAAAAAGCACGCTTTCAGCAATGCTTTTCACTGCTTTCGTTCAGGTTATTCAGCAAAGAAAAGTAAATACATTTTATTGGCATGTTGCAAAACTGTGGTCACTCCGCCGTACAAAGGAAAGCATTGCGCTTTCTGAGGGATGAACACTGCTCAGTTTGCTAGGCTCTGTTTTTATTCATGTGTCTCCTGAGTGCTGCTTTATAAAGCTGTGATGGTTATGGATCCATATGGATCTACAGCTTTGCCTCCTCTGTCTGCCCTGTTCTATTGTTAAAAATCTGTCTTTTGTGGCGGCTAAGAGCTTCAGTTTTTAGCAGACTATAATTTAGAAGTTCCAACTCAGCAATATGCTTCTTCTTCCATGCCTGAAGCTGGAAGGATATCCTTTATTATTCCCGATTTTAAGTATAGGAGAAAATGCTAAAACAATATAAAATGCTACTGCAGCAAAAACTGTTATAATTTTTTACCTATTTTACCAAAAACATACCTTGTTTCTCATCGGCTTTGAAACTGTGCAATGACAAGACAAAGTGGAAATCTTCTCTTCAGAAAGCCCGTATCTCCCCCCTCCTGCGACACGTTGATGCGTTTTAGTTTGACCCAACACAGAGCACAGAGCTTGCCCTGCTATTTCTTTCCATAAAGATTAGAGTAGTTTCTTTACATCACAGAGGTGCTGAAATTCATCAGTGGTCACAAAACCCATTTTGAAGCGTAGCCAGAAAGTCTATTAAGGAGGTCTTTTTTATAAATGAATACCTGCACTTACTATTTTTATATGCACACATGCATCATTATGGTCTTACGTAACTGCCACAGAAGTGAGCTGTGGAGATGGCATCTGTGTAAAGGAAGGGATTGCTACTTTATCTCAGCACTCACTCTTAACACTAATACTCAAAGTGGGAGAAGCTCAATGGAAAAGAAAGGGCAATTTCTGGAAATGGAAAATTTAATAAAAATAAAAATGGATGAAAAAGCCATTAAATTCAGTGGCAATGCTCCCACTAGCTTCAATGAGGCCAGACTTTTACCTACTGCCTCTTTAAATCTTGTTCACTCTTATAACAGTATTTTAAACCAAACAGCTGACATCCTTCTGCCCAGCCAAGGCCCTTTAAATCACTGAAATGCAGGATGGAAAAAAAATCTGCAGTGCCAGATGTGTCTAAAAACAGTCACAGTTCTTGTTGAGGCAATCTGCAGAAAATGTTTAGCAGATATTCTGGCTGACAAAATGCTAATAGTTTATCAGTTTCACTATTATAGACTAATAACAAGACCTTCCAGAGCTACTTCATTTGCAGAGCACAGAGACAGGCTAGGCTTAGGTTACTTGATTTTAGAATGATATTTTTATTTAATCCTTTCCCATCACAGCTAGATAGAAGTACACTTCCATTATTAAATGAAATTGTAAATGAAATACCCTGGGGAGGAGGTGTTTTGGATGTACACCTGACACAGCTTTAAACCACAGACAAAATAGAAGAGGAAGATTAAAACAGTGGGGAGGGTTTTAATTCTTTTTCATCTTGAAATATATTTTAGTGTTATGTAATGCTGTCAAAAACGGCTAAGGCCGGTCATTGCAGCAGTAGGCAAAGAAGTGCATTCCAATTCAGTGTTGATAAAATTATGAAAGGCACTGCCACTGATTATATAATAGCACATTTTGTTTACAGCTGTTATATTTAGAGGAAGAGAGTTTCACACTAATTCAACACTGATGGGTACATGCTAAAATGACAGCCCAAGTGTGTAAGACATCATCTTGCTAGGCAGGTAAACGCTGCTGCTGAAAACTTAGTTTTTAATAGAGCTTCCACTTGCTTGGTGGTACAGACGTGTGCCTCAAATCCACCACGGCTGGCTTCCTCATGAAAGCAAAGAAGTGCTTCTGTGGAAAGAAGCATTTGAGGAAGTATAGTTGATATTCAATGTTTTATCTCCTACAGCATTTCCTGCTTCCTATAAACATTTTCACTTTTTCTTAAATAACAGATTTTTTTCACTAGAGGTTTCATCAATGAATACACCAAATAATTGATGCATGTTTCTTTAAGAAATAAGAAAAGAGCAGGTACGTTGCATTGCTGAAATCATCAGTGCAAGCTATGGCTTTTAGCAGATATATGTGAAGAAAAGGAGGGAAACCAATCAAAAGTGAATTCAACAAAATGAAGACCATGTGGAGAGATACCTGTCCATATTTTCTCTACCGAAATCTATTCAACTGGGCAAGAATTGCTTCTTTCCTCCATATAGTCTAATGCTTAAGGTTTATTAAAAATAAATAAATGTACCAATTCCTTCTTTTCTTCCCCAAGCATATCTTTTTCCATTCCACCAGATGCATCTATAATTCCTGAGTCTAGGTTAAAGCCTTATTTATCTTTAGGCTCAGGTTACCACTCTACATGTCTGCATGATCAGATTATCTCACGTTTGTGTTGTAATTTGACATGATGATACGCCTTTGACAAAAGATGATGTTTCAGTCAGTTCCAAGTAGCAACTTTCCTTAGTGTAAAGCCAATTTATTTCAACTGTCACATGCTTTCATCTCCTAATATTCTGATATCTAACATTTCACGAAGAATGCCAAAATATCCCACTAAACAAAATTTTGAAGAAATTCATTTTATGAATATTTCAAAATCTCTATTTTCGTTTCAGACTAGATCAAACACAAATATTAAAATGATGATGTTTCCTGAAAATGGATATTCCAGAACATGATTCTAACTTTAATTCTCAGATCCTTGGGAAGACTCTGTAATTCCTAGCAGGATATTTGCAGAAACAAGTCCTAAAATAGAGCTGCTAGGCATAAAAACGTACTGTGGTGCTCCTTAATGTCCATTAACTAATTCAAACAAGTGTTGCGGGTGGCAGACAGCTGCGGTGCACCGTCTTGACCAGCATCCTGCCAGGACAACCCACGAGCTAAGCAAAGCGTCTGAGAGCAGGAGGAAGGCCGCAGCCAAGGGTTCGCAAAATTCCTCCCTGAATCCAGGGAACAGAGGTAATTTTCCCAGCCTGTTCCTTGGGAAAGGTGAACAGAGGCTTGTCTCAGATACTTTTTCTCATTTTTGTGGTGGGGAGGGCACAGTGGGAACGATCCAGAAGGGAAAGAAGATGCCATCAGCGGGAAATGCCTTCACCAGGAAAAGACGACGGGGAAAGGCCAAACACAGCATGTATCCACAATCTTTATGGAGTGTGAACGACGTGCTGCTCTCTGGGCCGATGCCTCAGCTGGAAGGGAGCCTGAAGCCCAGCCATGACAAAGGGACACCAAGCGCTCAGAAAGAGGAGCCATGCCACCGCCCTGCCTCACAGTAACTACCAGACATGTCTGTGCACGCTTTGAGTAGTTCCAGGACCACTTCTGTCCCCCGTTTTCCAGGAGAACTGGACTGTAGACTTCTTTTAAACACCAAAGGGGAAAATATCTAAGCTTCTGCAACTTGTGGTATGAAGTCGGATTGCATCTGTCTGCAGTAAATTTAAGTATGGATCTGGGAAAGCCAAATTGTGGCCATTGTGGCCAGATTCCTCCTGCATCATTAGCCTCAGTTAATATACAGTTCTGTTATTTAACACTGATATAACTTAAAGAAGGGACCTGCAAGAAGGGGGTATCTTGTATAAGAGGTGGCAAAGACACAGTATTGACTAGATGCCACACTCTGATTTACTTGGGTATAAAATAACCTTTTCCTTGATGGCAGCAAAACTTTTCAGAAGGCACAGATACTCTGTGAGGCCAAGCATCATGGTGTATCTCGCAAATTCCACGTATATGTGGCAGTTTTGTAGTGGTTGTAGGTCATGTTGCTGGTTCTTCATTTCCGTAAGCCTCTTGAAAACAGAGGCTTGGAAAAAGAAATTCTGTGAGCATAACAACTAGCACGACTGGGGACAATGAAACTGTTTTTCCAAGGGTCCCATCCTACATTAATTATTTCTAGGTATTCCTTACCTGGTCCTATTTAGGAAAAAAGGTATCTGGTTAAAGACAACTTGAGAAATCAAGAATGTTTCAAGTTGTGCCAAGGTGAACTGAGTTTTTGGAACTGCATTTTTATGTGTAAGAAGGAAAGTCTACTTTCTCTGCAAGCTCTACCCCTCTTTGAGCTTATGAGCAATACACAGATACTGTTCACAAGCAGAGGACAAAAAGCTTAGTGGGTATTCAAAGGTTCTGATTTGCTTAAGAGGATGGATTTCTACATTCCAAATAAGACAAAAAATATATAAATGATATATGATGTGTTTATGGACTGGGACTCGAACAGCAGAGTCTGTAGGAACACTTACGTGCTCTTAGGTCTGCTCATCTGTATTGCAAATACCTTTTCTGTGTTTATCCATAACTGTTAACAGAGCGTAATGGTACAGAGGACTGGTTACACGATAGTATAAGGAAAACGCAAAAACTAAGATACAGTAACGGAAAAGTAGAAAAAGTGGAAACCAGTGTTTGTAGCAAGATTTATAAATCCTGCACAGTTCTAATGTAAACCCCAGAGGGGAAAAAATACCTGCATTACAAATTCTGTTCCCCACCCCCAAATCTTGATGAAATGTGACCCCTTAATTCATTTCCAGGACTTAAACATTTGAGGCAAGCTACTAACACTGTATTAGTCTGGTCCAATTTGTATTTATTAGGCTGCCCATGCCAGTATTGGTGTTACAAGTTGGTGCTTGCTTTTTCTTTTTATTTCCTACAGCTCACATTCTTAGCCTGGACACACTGCATTTTCAGATTAGCGTGCTTGTGTAGAAAGCAAACAGCTTGCAGTATAATGCTCACTGCAACATGACTGAATTTGTTTATTATGAAAAGAAAGCATAAACCAGCTCTGCAACTTTCTGTTCACATTCATCAGCTAAGCTTTAAAGGCACAAACGAAAATGCTACTTGAGCCCCATAAGGCTGGGTAAGGACATGTCTAGCAGTTCAACTGAGAACTAATTTTTAATGCTAACATTTACTGGTTCCATGAGCATGACACTGGGAAATCCCAAGTACTGAAAAGACACAGCTTCTCTCATTATAAAACAAAAAAACAAAACCTCCCAAAACAGGGCGCATTTTTACCAAGCTTGTCATACACAATTCAAAGTTAAAGAAAAACTCTCATATTTCATGAGGTATCCTCTTGAGGCTGGCAGATTAAATGAGCAATATTTCTCACTCCCCATGGCTTGTTTTTAAAATCTCCATAAGCCTGTTTTCATTTTACACGCTCCTCAGGAAAAGACTGTTAGCAGCGATGTTGTTAAATCACATGTTGTGGAGCGGGAGTGCTGCAGTTTCCTTCCTGGCAGAGGACTTGTTTGTGAAGCTATTATGTGACCTCTACCTCAGTTTGCCTCTTTCCTCTTACAGAAAAGTTGCGTAGATTTAAATAAGATGGAGCCAAGCAGGATCTGAAGATACTTAAGTGTTCTATATAAAAAAAATACTACATGCAACTATTACTGGTCTTGAAATACCCTACACCTGCAGCTCCCACATCTAGAAAACTACAATGATGTCCCAGTTTTCCACATTTTTAAAAGAAAGCATCCAGTTCTCCTGATGACACAGAAAGACGCAGGAGTGGGGGGACCGTCTGCACTCCGCCTTTTGCAAACCAGGCAGTTAGACCACAGAAAGAAGCAGCTGCAATTTTTTTTAAAAAAAGCTCCCGGGCCAAGTGAAGGTGTGGGGGCCCAGGAGTAGCTGCGACTGATGACGCTTGCTACTCACACTTCAGTTCCAAAGTAGCAGACAACAAGATTTATTAACCTACCAGCTGGCCTCTACCTTCACTCTTTTATTTTCCTCAGGTTGTGAACAACAGCGGAGGAGCTGAAAGGCAGTAAATGGCCTAGAGACCACCGTGCTATCCGACCACGCCGATCGTTCTCTAACCTTTGAAAATCATTCAAGAGAGCCCCTGAATAGGAGTAGTTTTCTGGTATGCGTTTTATAGCACTACATAAATTAAACTAAACTACAGCAAACTTCTTATGTCCTAGAAAAGTCTATACTACTTTCCGTGATGGTAAATGTTTGCTTGATTTTTAAAGCCTTCAGCTTCCATGCGAAGAGTGGAGACATGGCTCTGCAGAAACTCCCTATCCTGTCAACCATCCAAGATGTAACCCAATTTCCACAAAAGGCAAAGGAAGCTTTGGATCCGTGGAAAATCACCAGCATCTAGTAATTGATTCTTCACTGGATATGAATCTGGAATTCTTACTAGAAAAGTATCAAAACAGCAACACTTTTAGAATGCCAGATATATTCAGGTATGGCAATTATCAAACAGTGATAACTAAAAAAAAAATTTAGTAAATGTTATTTTACATTCAGATTCAAAAGCCCAGAAGCCCGAGTACACCACTTGATCGTCTGGTCTGACCAATGTATCAGAGGCCCTAATTTCAGCCATTGACTTTTGTTACCTTTTTTTCCAGCTAAACTAATAACTGCTACCAACTCCCTTTGAAAATACTTCTACATTATAATCAAAACCCCTCTCAAAGGTACCGCTCCCTATTCCAGAGATCCATGCTGCATTTTCTGTTTGTAGATACATACTTTTCCATTTGGCTCTTTTGAAGTGCATTTTTGCCTGAAAAGGCCAAACCGATCCCAAATGTTCAGAGTAACTCTGGCATCACCATTATTGCCTAAGTTCTCAGTCTTTGCATCACCTGAAAATTTTGCTGTTGGCATTTTTATATTTACCTCAAAATCCTTGAAGACGAAACTGAGTTCAGGTACAAAACTAACATGATGGTTCCCCTTCTCAGTCAGATACTATTATAATACAAATAATAGAACGCATCAATAATCTAAGCTCATATTAAGGAGGGCTGTCATCACTTACAGAAGGCCTGTGTCAAGACAGGTGACTCAGGATCATGTCACCAGAAGACCTTTCCTCCAAGACTGAATTTACGATCTCATCCTTGAGCTTTTCTATCAGAATATGTGCTGACACTCCTTCCGCATTTGCTGTCTATTTCTCATGATTCTACACTATGGGAAACACATTTTCCCTTGCTTCTTCTTTGAAGATATTCTTTTTTTTCATATATAAATATTATGCTACATTTATTTTGGAAAAGGCATGGTTAAAGACTCTTGACCCAGCCAAGGGAAGATCACATGTTGAGGTGGCTTTTGCCCTGTTTGGTGGAGCATTCAGTTTGCTTCAGTAATACAGGTGTCTGCCAGATGATACACCCAAGCACTTGAGGTATACCTAGGAATCCAGGCCCAGTGCCATGAAACAGCCTGGAAAAGAGCTGAGAGTGCGGACTAGACTTAAAATCCTAAGGGAAACCAGTGGGGACAACAGGCAACAGCCTCCCCTGCCACAGGTGCAGTGACGGAAAACAGCTTTTTGTGCTCACTCGAGTGTCCCCAGCGCAGCTACGCCGGCCCAGCAAGGCCACCTTGCTGCGAGCCAGCTGAGGAGCAGTGACGGCCTGAGGGGCAGAGGCCACACCACCGTCTGCGAGTGGGAGCCTCCAAACCCATGGGGACTGCAAAAGGCATTATTGGAGGCTGCTGTCATGTGCGAACTTGCTGCTAGCACGGAATCCAAGAATACGGATCAAACCGACCATTTGTGGAAGCGTATTTTTCACCAAGGGAGACTGTCATGGCTGAAACCTACTCAATGTCTTTTTCCCCTTTTCATCAGCTTCACTGTGTGGCTGGCGTTCAGCTTCTGAGGCTTGATCTAATCAATGATTATACAGGGAGTTTTGTCTGGCTTGGAAGATCATATTATTGAATAGCTCTATCAAATTTGTCAGTGTCTTTACTGACAATTTTCATGAATATATAACACTGAAATATGGCTCATCCATACTGACTTACTCTTTATAGTGCTCAAAATGGCTTGGAAAAAAATCTCTATAATTCAATAATGAAAAAGGATAAAATCAGTAAGGGGTATAATTGCTACTATCCAGATCTTAAGAAGGGATTATAAGTACTGAAGAATAAAAATAAATAGGCAAATGAACAAACAAGATGAAAACTTCTTGATTGCCTAGACTCTGAAAGTACTATACTATGCAAAAATGCCACCGAAACTGCAAACTTCTTTACACATATAACAGGGAAATTCCCCAAAACATCAGTTGCAGGGCTTTCATCTCAGATAGTACAATCTAAAACATGTATTACGCTTAAAGTGTTTAAAAGAGTGCTTTCACAGAAATTGTGAAACGAAGTACCTTTCTATTGGATTTGATGGAAAAATCCCATCCATTCATTTATTGACTAAAACTAAATCTTATTTTACAAACTTGATAAACACCAACAATCTGATAGAAAGAGTGAAAAATCCCCTTAAGT
This sequence comes from Dromaius novaehollandiae, assembly GCF_036370855.1. Lineage (NCBI taxonomy): Eukaryota > Metazoa > Chordata > Aves > Casuariiformes > Dromaiidae > Dromaius > Dromaius novaehollandiae. Next base: position 33,184,531 of record NC_088104.1, read on the forward strand.
CTAGCAAATACTTTGGGGTTTCAGAAAAATGAGAGATGCCAGGGACGTGCAAATGCAGACAGACAGACACGCAGGCGCGCAGAGATGCTGTGCTTAACGCTTATTGTATATGCAGTCATGGCAACAGCGGCCTGGTACGCTGGGAGACGTGGACATGGCCAGGGAATGGCCACCTCCTGCAAGCTGGTTCTTCCTGTGTTCATTTTCCTGAAAACAGGCCATTTCATTTTCACGCATCTTTGACATTATTTCCAATACTAGAGTAAATCTTGCCTGCATAAAATAAGAGTGTCTAAAAAAAAAAAAGTAACTTTAATGTGAAGATTAATGCTCCAAAGGAAAGAGTACTCTCAGTTTTGCAAACTGAGAGATTCATGCATTTATTAACAAGGATCAATGGGCCTGAAAGAAGAACAGGAGGGAGCAAAGACACTGATTGAACAGACGGTATTAATAGTTCAGTATGAAAAAAATCAGATGAGTGTTAGGGACGTGTGGCTGTTCTCAAAGTTACTGCTTTTCTGGGACCCCACAGAGGAGTGTGCAGGGGCGTTTATGGAAAAACCAGTACCATTTAGTTAGCACAGTCTTTACAAAGAGTATTTGGATTAGCATAATTGACAACATCAGTTATAACCACTGCTATGTTCTCCCTTGGGAAAGTCAGTTCATATGAGTCACTGTTTTTAAAAGCACGTAGTGCTCTTGGGCTCTGCGATTCTTAGCAGCATTAGTATTAGAACAAAAGTATTCTCTGGAAATGCTCTGGTTTGGAGAGATTACTTCAGAGGCACAGTGATTTTTTTCACACAAAGCTCTCTATAATCAAGGCAGCATTTCCCTTCCAAGGAGATATTAAGGTGGGAAAAAAGAAGCATATACAATGTTCCTACAACAATCAAAATCAAACAGTTCTGCACGTCAGTGAACATGAGGATGGCATGGAGCTCCCTGTTTGGCAAATGCTGAAGCCTGAATGTTTGCTGAGCCTCAGTTTTATACTGCTGTCTTCCATTTGGCCAACAACTTACTAAAGGCTGGAGTTGTTAGAGCTTTCTTTCTCCTCAGTGGTTGCTTTTCTCTAGGGTTCCCCAGAGGGGATAGGCCACAAACATTTGGGGAAACTGGAGGCATGCAGATTGCTCCACATGAACTTGCCATATTTCAAGCTACATGCAGTTAGCATATGTAAATATCAAAAAGTAGGCAAGAAAAAGATCTAAGTGCACAAAAAGATGCACTGTCAGCTTGTGTAAATTAGTGCAGTGCAGGTTAAATCACTGGATAAGAGATGAACTCAGCCTAGGCTATACAGTCACACTCACTGCCCTTGAAAACCCCAAAGTCCTTTAGAGCTTGAATCGTAACAGGAGCCTCTAGGAATTAGTTTCTAAGGTATAATGCCTTTCTGTACTAAACGGATGCTTACTAGATAGGACTGATGATTCAGGATGTTTCCATCCCTCCCATGGCTCTAGGGGACTTAGGTGCATTGTGCCTTGGGGCTGGGTAATGTCAGGACCTCTTCAATTAAGAAAGCAATGGCTTTTCTTCTTGGCCAGCACTTTCAGCTCCACAGGCCCCCATCACTTTGTCTCCCTGGGCCATCTGTTCCCTTACTCCTTCAGACTTCTTTGCACTTCTTGATGTTTGGAGACCATCTCCATTACAGATTTGTTCATTTGCGTCTTACCTCTACCCTCCTCCTTGCAGAACAACCCAGTTTCTCCTTGTCTTCCCTGCTCAACTTCTAACCTCCGACAACTCTTCACTGCAATCGATTTTCTTCTCAGAACTGCTGCCCACTCTCTCTCCCTTCTAGCGTGGGCTGAAATCTCACTTCCTTCCTGACCGCGAGCTGTTCTCTTCCTCCTGCCTGCTTATGATCTGAAGGTGCCTCCTGTGCTCCTCTTCCTTCATGACCCATGCCTTTGCTTTCTCTTGTATGGTCTTTTCCCTTGTCATTACTGTTATTTCCCACTTCTCCCTAATCTTCAGTCTGTCCTTCCTCCCTTTTTGTTACCACTCATTTACTTCTTAAATGTGCTGTCTCCTCACTCTAGGTGATGTGGGTCACTGTCCTCCTACAGCTAAACTACCAGGCAGGAGCAGTGTATGATATATTGCACAACATTTAAAAAGGGGCTGCAGGCCTTATTTTTGACTTAGAGACTCCAGTGCTCTCCTCAGTTCTCTAGCCAGGAAGATAAAGGATTTAACACAACAGTATTACTTGTCCTTATTTCTAATTTAAAATAAATCATTTTGGTCTACTTTGCTGTGTCTCCTACCTGCCACAAGATACAACCTCAGCCCTTCCAGCTTTTTAAGAAAACTGACTGCTGCCTCCCAGGAAAAAGCTGAGGGTAACCAAAGGTTTTGGGGAAAGACAGTGAAGATTTTTCTTTCTTGGCATGGCTCTTCACCCATGGAAGGTCTCCTTGGCAATGGGAAATATCTGGACCATGACACATCTTTGTTCCTTTGAAAATTAATCGAGGTATTTGCTTTCTATAGAGAAGTCCAGCCATGCTGTTTTCATTCTACAGTTACCCCCTACCCCTGCCCCTCCTCTAGTTCACTGAGCCATAATTTTTTTATCTGTATGCTTTAATCATCATGTATCTTTTTTAAGCAGGAACAGAACAATCATTTTCTAACTCTTGGGTATTCTATCAGTGCAGAGATGTTGGGCACAAAGCACCCTCACAAGAGATGACCAGCTGAATTAACCAATGCCAAAGCATTCTTACTGTAAGAAATGTTAAGACCTGCCAAGCAATCAGCTGGATTTCACCTAAACCATGCAGCAAGCTCCTCAGGTAAATCCAGTCATTCACAGCTAAATAATACTCTCTCTAAATACTTATTTTCAAAATACAAAAATATCACAAACTTAAGCCATGAATACATCGTCCGGCGCATTTTCACAATACCTTCTCAAATGCCTGAATTCTCAGTTCGTGCTCCGAATATTTGCGCAGGCGTGCACACACGCACACACGCACATTCCTAAATCAATCCTCTGAGATAAAGGGTGTAAAAAAAGTCCCAAAAGAAAATTCAATAAAGAAAATCTCACCAGCATTTACATGTTTTTAATTTCAAATGCCATAAAGGGCTATTCAGCCACTATATTTTACTGTAGCTTCTAAATAAATTAAAGCCATTTATCATTTTAAAAAACCATTTTAAGAACCTTATTAACTTTACAGTCAAACACAGACAGGTAATATTATCTATTATGGCAACGTTTCATAGTGCCACAGCTGTGCTGCACTTTGCTTTGTATTTTCACTTTCTTATGTCTGTATATCCTCTCAAAAACATGCAAACCTTTATGCACTCTAATTCAACAACTTTAATGTCTCCTAATTCTGGCAATTACATTTATTTTACAACATTTATTATTTCCACTATCAAAACAAGTATTTTATGTCCAGAATATCTGTACATTAATAAAAATGGAAGGGGCCCATTTGCTAAGAAGAAGGATTGTTTCTAGCTAAAGAAACAGCAATGAGAACACAATGTGCTTTTCAATAGTAAATACACAAAAACATATTAGAAGATGAGGACATCTCATCTTAGCAAACAGAAGAGAAAAGTGATTTACATAGTTTTTGCAAATTGTGATTCTCACAGAAAAGGAACCGTACCTGCATAATCTGTTCTTGCGTAATGCCCATCTTCAGATTTTGTAGTTGTTGTTGTATTATCTGTGTAAAAAGAAATATGTTGAATTGCTTTGGGAGTCCCGTACTCGATACAGAATATAGCCTAGTTGCCGCTGCCCAGGCAAACACAGCTTTGCTTCCACGCACAGCATCACTGCTGGCTGAAAGGCTCCCTTGGGCCTGGCAGGTGAAAACAGCAGGATCAGGCTTTTTGGAATGAAACATGAAACCTCTTCCATTAAGAGAACACTTTTTTCTAACAATATGTGATAACAGATCGCAGCTAGGATAAATACACCAGTATAAAGAAGGAGTTGTGATTTCTGCTCTATTTGAAGTAATTGGGGAGTTCTAATATGCACCCTGAAATGAACTGTCAGGTAGGGTGGTTAACTTTAAAGACATAGGAATAAAGTAGAACATGTTTAATATACAGGTATAGTATGGCCTTGTAAGTAGATGTACTGATTTACAGGTCAGAAGCTAAGGGGAAAAAAAAGCTATTAAGAGTCTAAGCCTCAACAGACTCAGATTTTCTTCATTTTTATTTTAGAACAAAATACAGTGTTTAAAGCCAGTTCGAGTTACATATGTGATATAGCAGCCTATGAGCTGCGCACTGAGGGACACGGCATTCATGGAGAAACACAGTGAGTCTTAAGCTGGCATCAATGTAATTCCTGTCTAGGAGGGCAGAGTACTTTTGGCATCACAGATCCAGCCAAGGCTGCGTGGGAAACGAGCACCAGTACAGCTCTGGGGAGCGATTCTTTGGCCTCCAAAGATTGCTTTGTGCTGCTCCGGTTGAGGGATGGACAAAAGATCCTTTCTGGGTGGCAAAATGTATCTACAGGGGCTCTTGGGCCATTCGTCTGCAACTCCTACAGGAGGGTGAGCCTGGGCAAAGCTCTGAGGAAGGTGCTCTTGACAAAATATAAGGAGCCTGGTTCTGATTCCAGTCCAGGGCTGGATAGTGCCCTGCTGCTGCGTGCAATGTGTGGGAAGAGTTACAAACACCACTTTTCATGCCTGGCTTGGTATCTCTACCGTGGAGGGCTCTGCCCCCTCTCTCAGTCTGCGTTCTTCAATGTAAATTACAAGATCTAATGGAAATGTAAGACGTGCCAAATAAGAAGCCAGCTCCAGTCCCTTTTTTTCTGAACAAAAATTGAAAACATTCTTTGAAATGAGTTTTGTTATGAGCGTTACCTTGACATCGACCCAAAGACATGACTTCAATTTTCTCCTGTTTCTGGCATGATGCCTCTTTGATTTGACATGCATTATCATAAGATTTCCCATCGGAAGCACAAAGAGGATTGAAGTTGGTTTGAGAACAGTCAATGTTGCACACACACCTGAAAAGACAAAGAAAAGGCTAATATGAGAAAGTTTTTTTTGTGATATCATAAATAAATCTCAAAATAAAAGTGTTTTTGTTTCCTTTCTGTACAATGCAAATCAGAATGGAATTGGAAAATTCTGTCAAAAGGTCATTTGTATTTCTGGATGGAAATGAAATACTGGGAGAGGGGGCAGACAGAAAAGAAAAGCCATTAAAAGGAAAGATAAAATGAGAATTATACATGGAAAACTAAATCACAGCATTATCAAATGTAGTCTTTATTAACCAAAGAACGTCCCAGCAGATCTGTAGATAATTCAAGCTGCTTTGTCCTGCTTAAATCAAAGAAGCCACAAAATTTGCCTCTGTTGAGGTGCTGCCCATCCTATGTAACACTGCGTAAGTGTGTTTTTATATTGATTCATGATTTAATTCCGATAATAATTACAGTAGCTATAGACACTCTGGACTTAATAAGAAGTCCAATGCTGAAGCCACATCTCATGCTACTGAAATAAAACCACCTGCTGAAGCTGAGATTGACACTAATGACGCGACTGCATTCTTTCCCGTGCCTAGGAGGGGTGTGCTGATTCCCCTGCACCGCTGCATGGTGCAGGCAGCACTGTACGTTAAAACGGAGGAATTTTGCTTTCAGGGGTGACTTTGTGCACAGCCATTTTCTAAAGCACTTAAATAACCCAGCAACCCAGAAGCCTTACCCACTTGTCTCTGTGAAGCCCGGTAAACAGGCCTGTGCTGAGCTCCGGGTTAGCCAGCGACATTAAAGCTTGCTTGAGTTGCCCTGCTGCCATGTGCATTTTCTGTTTCCTTGTGCCCGGCCTCTCTGGCTCCGGCTCTCCTTAATCTCTTCATTCCCAGAGCCTTACTGTTGGCTCCTTTTGCAGCCCGTGAGATGCCGGCAGGCCTTGCAAGCACCGGCGCTAAACCGCTCCGGGAGGACGGCGCGGCTCCTGGGAAGATCAGCGCCTGCTCCCAGCCTCGGCCAGCAGCTCCGCACTCTTTATAAACTTTCTACAGCCTGTGCATGTTACAGTGACAGACTTCATGCTCACAGTTACTGCTCTAAACCTTTGGCTAACCTTCCCTGTTTTAATATCAGCAGGCACAGTACCGCCGTGGGGAAACGAGGCGCTCGCCAAGGGGAGGGCTTCACGCACGGGCTGGGAGACAGGCGAGCCGGGGCCGGCTCAGAGCGGCAGCCGGCTTTCTCCCGCGTGGGTACCCCGCCGCCTGGCACTTCCGCCCGCAGAGCCGGGCCACGCACAGCCGCACTGCACAGGGAACGACGGCACTCAGGGAAGCTCTTCCGCGAAACAGAGGCCGGAGGAGTAACTTACCCACACGAGGATGCAAGTGGCAGACTGGAAGGACGTTGATAACCAAACCTGAGGCCAGGATTCAGCAAGGGACCAGGCCAGGCAGGGGAACTGGGGCTGCGCCTGCGTCAGCAGAGCGCACACCCCGACAGGAGCCGACCATCAGACACACCGGGTTTTTCGGAGCACCTGGTTCAAACACCGTAGGTGACGTCCGACCAGCCCCGGAGCAGAGCTAACGCCTCGAGCGGTGGCAGGGCACCAGGCGCATTTTCGGGGCCACAGGGAATCCAGCTAGTGAGCTCCCAGGCTGCTCCCCGGTGTGGACCAAAAGCACGTGAGCGTGAGCGGGGGTTCGCCTCAGAAGCGTGCTCCTGGTCGGGACTAACACGCTAACGGGGACACCGTGAGCCGCGCAAGCCTCACCGTTGTTCAGAAGACAGAGAGGCTTAATTACTTCCACCAACACCAGGCAGCAGCTTTCTTCCTCTAGGTTTCTCCCGTTTCGTTACCATGTCACACACCCTTGGGCAACAGCAAAAAAAGGCGTGCTAATCTTCAGCCCCCCCGGCCCCCCCGAATGACAGACAGCTCGGCCTCGGCAGCGCTCACGTTAACACCAACGCGACCCTGCGCGCGGACGATGCCGGAGGTCTAACCTGGCAGCCGCCGCAGCCCTCCTGAGCATGTAATTGTGCCCATGCTGTTATCTAAACTCTTCCTGGCTCTTCCTGACATTTAAGGCAAAGCAATGCTACTGATTCCCTATCTGCAGCCCACTGGTTGTGCTGAGCCTCGCAGTGCCTGCTCCGCAGCTCGCGCTTTTGAAAGCTAAGTAAGGAAAATGCCAGGCTGCTAGCCTCTCTGCTTGATTTAGGAAAGTGTTTAAAAGTCAGTTCGCCTCCTGTTCACATCAGACAGTTGGACACCTTTGACCAGTGGAAGTGTAGGGGGACATACGCAATAGAAAAGCTTTGGGGGAAAGGGCTTGGGAAGGGAGGAAGCACAGAAGGTCAGACAGCGCGGCTCAGCTCTCCCCATCATTCCCTTTGGCCTCTGACCTCAGCAAATGCGCCCACTGTAATGAAAATCAATGGAACAAATACTCATCTTCTTTCAGACTTGCCTTCCATTGGGTAAATCTGTTTTCCCCAACTATTCACAAAATATAGAAAACTTCAGCTCCAAGTGAGGCCAAAGGTGGAAAGTTGTGGTTATAAATTAAATTAAATGATTTTATAACCAGTAAAAAAAAAGAGTCTGGCTCCCTATGTGACAATTTCCACCACACTGATGCACATATACAATATAACAACAAAATTCAGTCACTTTCCTAAGAACTTTCTTATCAGTGTAATAAGAACGTTCTTGCTCCACCGAAATACTAACCTTTGTCATTTCTTACCCTAGCCATTTCTAACCTCCTGCCTTAGCCACGTCTAACCTGCTTTAGCAGGAAACATTTAATGCTCAAGTAATCAGAATTTTTCCCACGCAGCTCTACCATTTGCATTTCAGATGGGACACAATCAGCCATATGCTCCTTTTTGTAATAAAACAGCTCAGAAACAGCTTCAATTCTCAACATTTTGCTACAAAAAATGAGTGTAGGTTAATATATATATAATGTTTCAAGTCAAGAGAAAATCAAGTCGATGAGAAAATTAAACCAAAAGGCCACTCTTAGGGGAAATCTAAACAACTTTGGAAGCAATTTAAAAACTGCCTAGAGAACCCAGGAATCTATGTTCAGAGCAATGTCAGTTGGAACCGATTTTAAGAGACGTATTTTAAAAGGTGTTTAGATGCTTAAAGATGCAAGTAAACACTTTGTGGGAGATTTCTGAAATTCTCAGAGACCTATCTCCTACTGATTTCAAAGACATTTCAGAGCCTATTAGGCATTTCTTTGCACCTTTTGATATCATTAAAAAAAGTCCTTAAAAGACTTTTCTAACCTCCCACAGCAAAAGAGAAAAGAACAAAGCTTTTCTAAACCTCATGCTAAAATCTTCATTGTGAGACCAGTCTTTCTTTCCAGGCGGGAACTGTGCAGCTGCACAGTCCCTGGAGAAGATGCACCATAGGAGTACAGGGAATCGCACACTACTTGTGCTGGTGTCAGATTGCTCACACGTAAGAGAGAATAGAAAGGGACAATCCATAATACTTCATGTTAGAGTCTTACAGGACCTCCAGCACGAAGCCTCATTTTCAGGGCTGACTAGATGGGTGTCGAGAAAGTGCTGCAGGATTTCCTTGCTGCGAAGGATCAGCATGTCTTCCCACCTCAGAGGACATGGTTTCTAGCTTGCATCGGCAGTTTCTTACTGTTTGTGCACTTATATATTTAAATCCTACTTAAGGCTGCACAGTTAAATCAACATTAAATATATGTCAGGAAATGCTAAAGGTAAGATTTTGACAGGAAGATTAACATATCTGGGTTGCTGACTGTTTAATTTATAGTGTCCATCTTCTCAGAGAAAAGGACAGCATATTCAAACTGACATTTTTCCCAAGCAGAGGGACAAGTAGTGTGCCACTAACCCACGCCCCAAAGTCAAGAATAATAAATTACAGAAACAAGGTGGGGCATGTACTCCAAACGTGCATGTCTGGGCACACGCCATCCTTGAGCAGCATCCACAGTATCCTGCTATTAGGTTACATAATAAATAAAAAATGAATGGCAGTTAACATATTGAATTAAATGGAAGATCTTACAGCCATAGGTAAACATACTTTCATGGCTTGAAGCATTATAAAACGCAAAAGTTGGACAGTCTTCCATTAAAGAAACAGAATCAAACTGTGAAGTCCTTGCTTGGGTTCCAGCGCGTACACTATGCGAGGCTGAACTCGGGGAAGTCCAAGTGAGATCCGGTTCTAGACTTCAGATACTGTAAGATGCAGGAGTTGCCTGCCCTGAAGTGGGTCTAGGCCCTGACATTTGTGTCCAGAAGTCCTGTCCTGCTCCTATTTACTACCCACTGCAAACGCTTCCCCTCTCATGCACCTATTGGCAACATTTGTTAATTTTCAAGCTCTGGTCTGGTCGATTTTTGGTTCTTTCACAAATAAGAAAATCAGACGGGGCTGATCTCCTTCAGCTGTTGGCCGTGGAAGCCTGCAGGCTGTCCCTCGCTGAGGCGAGCGGGAGGCATGCGCACCGCCGGCACGGAGCTGGCTCTACGGCCGGGCATCTCATTGCAGGCCATGCCAACAAAGTGCTTGCCTGTTCCCCGAGGCACTTCAGCACATCTCTAATTTTAAGTAATTTGATCATTTGACCATTTTATCATCCTGGCTATGACTTCCAATTATAGTTATATCAATAAATCTATTCGTTTCTGTATTCCTAAGCATAGCATTGAAGAAAGCTTGGCGATATAAAGGCTGACTGTGCTTTCCTCAGGCTCAAGAAGCTGTGAGAAGGTCAATGAGGGCTCCTAGGGGTCACAGGATGCAACTGTACCCAAGCGCATATACAAAATACATGTGCAAGGTTTAAATATGCCTTCTGCAGTAAGAAAAGCAGCTTTAAAAGCATCTGTGAGAGATGAGTGCTTCCAAGATGTCAGCCGATATCCTGCAGCTCCCCTGAGAAAGGAAGAAATAGTGAATGCTGTCCCATGGGCCCATCACGTCTTTCAAGTAATGGGCTCATATGTTAATTGATTAAAATTTGGGCTGTCATTGTAAACAATCATTAAACAAGGCTCACTTTCTTATGCCTGTTCTTCCAGGTCATTATGATAGTCTCTGATTAATTCCACTTCTATTACGTGCTTTATTTTATTCCGTTTCATATGACTGAAATCTTGGAGGAGCTGAACATCCAGCAATTCACTTGGTTATTTTGGTGAGCACAAAAGTAAAAAACCAAAACAAACTAAAAAGACTGTGCAACCAGCAACCTGGGCACCTCCTCAGCACATTTTGAACCGCTGTGGGCACATCCTGTGACACAGCTTTGTTACACTGCTAGACCATCCGACGAGAGCATCAAGTCAGTGCAGACCTGAAGAGCATCTACATACATAGCTGATATTAGCTAACATGGTGGAGAAACCCACTAGGCTGCCTGTGCAAGGGTGGACAGACCTGAACTAGTATTAGTCCCAGTCGATGGTAGATAGGATGCTGACAGGCACCTTCCTTTGTATCTACACCACACAACTTACTCCTTGGGTGCAAGCCATGCACTTCCATCTCTGAGCTCCACTCAAGGCAACCCCTGTAATAAACATACTGAACAACACAGCTGAACTCGTAAACTAAATGTGCATTTGGGAATGGCTGTCAGACTAAATTCATCTGTGTAACATGATTCTTGCCCTCCCAGGGAGATGAGACACTAGCGTAGAACTAGACCAGTGCAGACCAGTTAATTCCTGTCCCAATCTTGACCATGAGCAGAAGCTGCCCAGACCTCAGCGAGGTCGGCATCCCAGCAGCGACAGCAGCACACCGCACTGGGCTGCCTGGCCATGGCGGAGCAGCTGCATGGCTTTCTGTTTAATCAGTCTCTGCAAAAATTAATGGGGTCAGTAAACGAGCCGTGGGTTAGTGCACGTGTGAGTGCACAGTCTCCTAGCTCCCGCTCTCCTGCAAATAAGATGCGGTATTATCTTCTGAGCAGGAGAGTGACTTTTCCTGAAGAGGGAATGCCATTGAAAAGAGGATTCAAGGCAATGAAGGACTGTCGCTGGAGGGAAGAACACCATTTTAAGAGAGGTGTCTCAATAAAAAGACAGAATGGGTCCTTGCCCAAAGTGTAGAAGAACACTACAGTTGTATTTCCTTAATTCATGAATATAGTCATTATAATATCATTAGTGACACAGAGATGATAAAAAGAACTCCACTCCATGATATATCTCTACTCCTACGACAACTTTTCAGTCTTTGTTTTCAGCAATGTATTACTGAAATATAATCTTTAAAAATTACTAAGCAATATATCTGTGTATAGCAGAAGGAAGGCTTCACATGTGGCTCTGATGGGAAGAAAGCAAGACAAATAAGACTATGCTTCTAAAAGAGTGGTTTTACTAGGAACAGATGCAGGGACGCTTTTGTCAGAACGAGAGGGCAATGGCAGCTCTTCCCTATTCAACATATTTTAATTAGCCTGCTGTAGTTTGGAAACCTGAGAGCATTGTTGGTACTACCTCTGTTTATTAAAGATTCATATTCCGACTTTGCTGGCCATGGGTCATTTGCTTTTTGGAACCAGAGCAATAGGAAATTCTGTCTCAAATATCTGCGAAAAGTACTTAATGAAATGACTAATGTCTTCAGCCAAGTGTCTAGTTGATTACAGGGTCCAACCAGCAGAACGGCAATAAATCTGCCACAAAGAGAATTGTCAGTCAAGAATAAAGGCATAAAACCAAACAGACAGGGATGCAGGAGCTAAAAATGTTAAAATGCAAATGTAGTGTTATTTTTACTAGTCAAAGCTCTGATATTTGAGTGCATATGCTAATTTGGTCAACTGTGAGATCCCACCATGTCTCAGTGAACACCATTTTGCAGTGAAAGTGATGTTCCATTTTGCAATCATTTTAAACACACCGTATATTTTCTCCAGGCAAAAGAAAAAAAAAGGCAATGCAAAAACAACATTTTGCTGTATAAAAAAACCCCAAGCCTTTCCTTTTCCATAAAACAGAGCAGAAATAAAACCACAGTTGTACATTTAGAATATTTCTACCAGAGAGATTTCTTACTTTCTTCTATTCTGACTGGAAAACAGTAATCTGAAACTCAAATTTCTGTTTGGGTGTCAATACTGTCATCTCCAAGCACCCTCTCCTCCAAATGGGATGTTAAATGTCCACTTAAAGCTAACCTAGCAGTATATGCCTGCATAAAGAGCCTAGCAATCAGCCCCAAATGCCTTCTGCATCACTGGGATTTCTGCAAGGCTTTTTTTCTTCATACATGGGGCATCTTTGTTGACGTTACCAGCAGGCAAGTAGAAATGAAGCCAGGGTTAATATTATGTCTCGAGATTTGAACGTGCATTGCATGGTGGTTCAGCTGGGTGTCTGGAGGCAGGCAGGAGTGCTCATTTACCCACGCAGCTTTGGGCGTGTTCAGCACATCTCAACGCAAAACCATGCAGAGATGCTTGAACTAGCTCTGAGCAGGGATCAGCAAGGTTAAGGCGGCTGGACAGACCACTAGGCTGACAGGGATGTGCTGCCTCTGGCAGCTCAGCTAGCCCAGCCAAACCATCTCTGTGTGGCATTGCACTGGGCCTTGTTCCAACATGCTAGCTGCTATACCCCCTTATCGCGGAGCGGTGGCATGTCACCTTTGCTGCCAGACTCAGCACCATATTAGTCATCCCCCAAACTGCCTGCGCACGTGGGCAGCACAGTCGGATGCCTTAGTGGGCCTTGCATTCACATCAGTTTCCAGTCGCAAAAGCAACATGCAATTACCAGTGTCTTCCTGTGACCCTCAGCACATTTACAAGTGCATCATTAAATTAGTTCTACAGTAATCTCATACAGCCCTATATTAGTAATGATTTGGTACCGTTATACCCATTTTACAGAGAGGTAAATTTTCATGCAAAGTCCTGGATCCTTTTCTAAAGACTGCAGGAGTCACTATGGACTTCCGGCAGCTTGGCCAAGCTCCTGTAGTGGTCTCTTCAGCGCATGGAGCACAGCCAAGAAGATGGCACCAAAACCTTGCTCCAGCCAGGAGACAAAATGGCCTGGCAGTATTGCCTGGTTTTGCAGACAGGCTGAACAACATGCACATATACGTACATATATACATAAAACTGTAGATGAAAAAATATATTCTTAATACACATACACTATTTTTCTTACACTTTCTATGAAACATACCCTAAGACTTGCCTGTGCTTTCCAGGAGATTGCAATCCTATCACTCACTCTTCAGAACATCATTAAAAGGCTTAAAGACTAGAGATGCTGTGTGCTTTCTTCAAAACAAACTTTGCTTCAGTTTTGAGGCTGATGCAAAACTTTAGCTGCAGTGCAGAACAATAAACTATACATATTTTATAGTGGCAGCACAAAAATAGCATGCGATATTTCTTTCCCGGGTCTGCAAGTGCTTCGCTTTTGCTTTAAGATCACAAGAGAAGACAAAACATGGCTTATTTTGAGTGCCTTCCATTCAGTGTTATTTATTTATTTATTTATTTTTCCTTTTTGTCCTTTGCAGCTCAGCTACTGCACTAAGGGCTCTAGCACGTCTACTTTTCACAGAGGCTTCTCTGGGATATTTTACCTATTTCCACTGTTCAAATGTTTATCTTCACCACAAGTAAAAGGAGAAAAGCTTGATTCCCTCAGGGGGAAGCAATGTTTCTGCATGGCATTTCAACAGCATACTGCTATTCAAACAATTAGAAATCACAGAGACCATGCAAGGAATTATCAGCATACTGCATAGAGGTTTTTATTATTATGTAGTGCATAATGAAAATGATTTGAAGGACCCCAAAGCGTCATAACAGAAGGAAGCGCTGAATAATCAGGTGATTTTTTTTTTTTTGACTGCAAGAGACCAAAATGCTGTTTACTGGACATATGTCAAGCTAAAATGCACTAAAGTGGTGAATATATTTATTGCTGCCCTTCCTTGCATAGCAAATGCAACATAATATGGGAGTATAGCCAGAGCCAGAGGCTAGGGTAATAACTGTACAGCTGCCATGCTGCTGCTATTTAATAGCAGGGAGTGACTGGCAATGCTTAAAAAATGTATGGATTTTTCAGCGCACATTTGTTTCGACAGCTCACAAAGGTTTCAAAATGCTCAGAGTGGTTTCATGAACCACTTCCGGAGGCACCTGACTTCCCTGGAGCGAGGAGAGCCACCGGGGACGGGCTCCCGCTTCGGGTGAGCGGCTGGTCCCGTGTTCCACCCTTTCCAAAGGCGTCAGCCGGGCGAGCACGGCTAGGCAGAGCGTCTGCTTTCATCTGCTGTGCAAGACACTGGAAGTTGATCCCTAATTCTCCTCTCATTCATTTCATAACTTTTTTTGCTCAGTTTTCCACAGAAAAACCCATGACAAATTTCACCTTTGCTTCCCTCTTCCAGTGCAAAGCACCAATTATAACATGACCTTCATCTGGCTTCTGGATGTCTCTGGTGCCCTCAGCAGTAGCTTGGATTGGATGCGAGCATCTTCAGGGCAAAATAAATGTCTCATTTTGTATTTTTCTTAAATATCACCCCTCTTTAAAAGGAACTGACTAAGTTGTGTAAGACAGTCTTTGCTAGCCTGGGTGCTTTATATCCTGACAGAGAGACTAGAGAACTACAAGGCTGGTGATTGGGTTTGAAAAGCAATGGAAAAATCTTAATTGTGTGACTAGAGGAAGAAAATTCTAATTCTGTTCACATGCCAGTTCAAGCGTCTGCAGGTACCTAATGCGCAAAGTTTATTTAAAGCACACCGAATAAAATAAATGCATTTTTATGGTTTGCCTGCACTGTGTCCCTCACATCTCTGCAGCCCGCGCTAAAACAAAGCTCTGCTGCGTGCTTCTCTCCCCGTGCCAGCGGCCGAGGCTGACCTCCGCCTCAGCCCGCTCCTGCTGCTCGCCCCAACCAGGGAAGCACCAGGGTATCGGGAGCCGCTCCAGGGCGGCCCAGCGCTTCCCCCCGGCCCGCGGCTGCCCGTGGGAACGCTCCCCGCGCCCGCTGCCACCCGGCCACCGCCGCCCGCTCGCCGTGGCACTGGCTGCGGGGGGCCAGCGGCAAATTTCTGACTCGTACTTCCACATCACAACTTTGTTAACTAAACCTGGAGCTGCTGCTGGAAGCGGCCAGCAGGCCGTGATTTCCCGGAGAGGCAGCGGGATGACGGCCTGCTGCTCGGAGGGGGCCGCGCTCGCGCACTGCGGGCACGGGCAGCACTGCCGCACGAGCCCTCGCGCCCCGCGTGGCTGCTGCGTCCACTGCCGGCGGGGCAGCCGAGGCTTCGCCGTGGCCTTCCCTAAAGCGGTGGGAAGGAAACCCCGGTAAAGCCGCTGCTCCTAGCAAAGACTTCCTTCACATACGTGCAAAATCAGAGTAACTCCCAGCATGAACCGGCCAGGCAGGATCACCCAAACTGCTGCATACTCCAGGCTACCCTACTTTGTGGTCCGACTTAAACTGCAAAACAAACTGCAGTCTAGCTCCTGAGTGAAATTTTAGCAGATACTGCAGGCCTTCCTTCAGGCTTTGCACCGCCTGTGCAGACGGAAATAACTCAGGACAACTTCATGTCACACCATACAGTGGCTGAAATAAGGTGTTGGTGCAGCCCACAAGCATTAGACTGGGACACACGCAACCCCGAGCAAATCGCTGCGCCTGAGCACGAAGGAGACAGCACTGGCAACCCTCTTCCTCTGCAGGGCTTTCACGGTGGCGGGGGAGGAGCGCGGCACGGAGGCTAAGCACGGTTCCTGGAGGGGCACGGCTACCTCGCCTCTTGCTGTCACCCAGGCAGCACCGTGGCTGGCTGGCTCCGGGACTGGGTACCAACAGAAAATACTAATGCCGAGAAACACGGACAAAGGAACGAGTGCAATGTGCTGTCTCAAGGACAAGCTCTCCCCCGCAAACTAACGCGATGAAAAGTAACCCTCTTCAGGTCTGGGGGACGGATCAGTAGAAGCCCCTCTGCACCTCCTGAAAGGGATGCCACACAGGTATTGTCTCCCGGCCATGACGGGCTGCCAAAGGAGCACCCGCTTCCTCCAGCGCGAGAGAGCCCCGCTGCTAAACGGGAGGGCTGAAAGACAGCAATTAAATCTTTACGTCTGGGCACATCCCCCACAGGCTTTTAGCTGCGATTTGCTTTCTGCAGAAAGGCCTGCATCCTGCAAGCACCTCTGGGGAGGGGATGGGCCACTGAGAGGGCCTCCCTGAGGGCCGGTGGGCAGGAGATGGACATGCTCGGGAAGGGACACCTGCTACCCCACCGCTGCAGTGGGCTGCGGAGAGTAGAGGTCAGCCATACTCTCTTGTTCATACTGAGCTTTTGTCAGGCTCATATTTAATGCATGGGATGTATTTTTAATGGCTCAGATGTGTGAACAAATTGTGGCCTTGATGTTCCAACATGGGTGTGTGAAGGAGCCTCTGACCTTCTCTGATGGATGTAGTTTTAATTTAATAGTTAACATAAAGTAGGATGGAAGAGATGAAACATTCTATTAAGACATTTGATAATAAATTGCAAGTGCTTTCCTAGTGCTCTACATAGTTATTCTCTCTGCTGATCTATTTAGCCAACACATGTAATTCTGAACTACAAAGTTGTATTCCTGCTTTCGTAAACATGCTTACATAAAACTCAATAACAACACAGTCTATTTATTGCTAAAATGCTAGTAGGAAATTGGAAAAGGTATAAATACGATTCATTGCTGGTGATCTCCTGCCCCCTGAAGGCACTGTAAGGCTCCAAATCGCGCTCAGTTCACAGCATCATAAAACTGAAGCAATAAATGTCACTCCTTTCTTGATTGCGCATTAGACCAATCGGCTTTTTATTGTGACTAAATAGGCCGTCATGAAGGCACCAGTCAGTTTACTACTAGGGTATGACTTTGGCTAAATGTGGGGCTGGGGTGTGAGGGAAGCTTCCTTTCAAATAACAGAAAAAAGGGAAAAGAAAACAGAAAAAAAAGTGCAAAATGCATTGCCATCCATGGTCTCTGTACTTGTTCTTTCATGCTGTAATGCCCTGATGTACACAGATGATTACGTGTCAATGCACATTAATATTTCATGGGCCTTATCATATTATCCTTGATGTGCACTTTCCCAATCTTGTGAGACCAGGTTCTCCCAGATGCGGACTTACATAACAAAGTGGTGGCTTCGACTTTGAGCATCCACACACGGCTGGCTCTGCCCTTACGAGGCCAAAAGGGATCCTTTTGTGTACGTTACACAAAACAGCGGGAGCTGGGCACAGTCTTTTCAACACCCTGTACTACATCAACAGCACAAAACAGACTGCCAAAACCGTTCCTTCAAATGCAAATACAGGTGTGCATTCAGAGCGCTCTCACGTTTTGCTACCTACAACTGAAAAACGCAGTCACAGCTTGTGACAGAGGAGTAAAAAAAACCAAAAAAAACAAAAAAACCAAAAAAACCCCCAGGTTCATTAGCTCTCCTACTAAACTGGGCACATAAAATGGATATTCTCTGCCATGTTGTCATGTAGGCTACCCATTGGTCTGTGCATGGAAAAGTAACCAAACTTCAGAGGGACACTGCTGTTTTCTCACACAGTGCTCAGCCATGTACAGGCCCCCTTTTAATAAGCACAGATCAGCCCCCAGTTTCGTGCAGCCCACCTCCAAAAGCTCCACGGCAGCAGGACTGCCACCCCAGGCACTCTCCAGCTGCCCGGTGTGCAGTCTCGGCCTTTAACCCAGGCAGCGTCAGGCACGTAGGGCGGACATCCCTGCTGGCATGGGCGTCCCCCCTCGCAGCCCCCTGCCCCTTCGCGCCCTCCTCCCCTCCTGCCCCTGCTCCCTCTTCCCTCCCTCCCTGTCGCATTCCCGTGCCACCCATTTTCCCTTGCCCTTTCCTCGGGAATTGCTTGGCCCTCCACATCTTTCCTCCGCTCTGCAGTAGCTCTGGCAGTGAAGGACACCCTCCGGCAGCTCTTGCCGCTGTGGTTCAAGGAGTCACCAGCCCCAGCTGGTTGTCCACAGGCATCCGCCAGAGGTGACCACCCCCAAGGCAGAGACACTTGCAAGAAACACGCGAATGTTACTGCGGTAAAAAGTAAAGCAGCATAGCTCAAAATCAGCTGCAGGTTTTCTCCCACCTTCCACGGCCCTCCACCCTTTCCCACTCCAGCCTTCCCTGCCAGGACACCCGTCCCCCCGCCGCCTCCGCGGCCCTGTCCACGCTGCGCATGCTGCCTGCAGGCACGCCTGCACCCTCACCACGTAAACCTAGCAGGAAAATCTGGCCATTTTGACAATCTGGCCGCTTGTAAAATTACTGCAGCATTTCTATTTATTTATTTATTTAAGGCGAACGTAAGACTAACAGTTGTAAAGACAAATGACAGCTAAGTCTCATAAGCTTTTCCCCCTTAAATTTCAGAAGAATTTATGTTCTGCTACTACAGGAGAAGAGCACCATTATAAGAAAAGAAAACCAGAAAAAAATCTCATCAGCTATTTTTGGCTTTTCACAAATCAATATTTACTCTGTAGCAATTGAAGCAGTCAGTAAGCCAAATCCTGCTTTTATCATCACAATTTCCAAGTTATTCCTTTGCACTCTGTGAATGACTCTGCATTTACACACTGTTAGAGTCTGCTCTTCCTTCTGCTAGCTTACAGCTCCACTGGCTACTGTGAAGTTAGTTACTCCACACTTCTGATTCTGGGAGAGAATTTTTGTTGCACTGAAGCCAGTGGAATAACCGCCATTAACTTCCATAAGCTGGAAGTTTATCTTCTGAAACTGAAAGCCAAGTTTGGACCTGCATCTGTAAAGAGGAGCACAAGGGAAAAATCTATAAGCTTTATAGGCAGGATTACATCCCTGGACACATGGTGAATTTTGCTGTAATTGTAGGGTTGGGGATTTTTTTAACACCACCAAAATTAGAGATTCTAGCTTTTGGATAAGGGATCTATCTATCATATAAGGTCCCTAAAACACCTACTTGGGTGAATAATACAGATGGAATACAATATGGTTTTGCATTTATCTAAGAACACTTAAAGCCATGATATACAGTCTACATGCCAGACTTCCTCGATATATAGAGCAAATACACTCAATTTCTTTGGGGTAGGCTGAATTATTTACCAGAGCATTGCAAAGTGTACTGGTAATAAAGCACTATGAAGTAAAAGTAACTCTAGACAGTCTTGGCTTATGTTAAAAACAGTTTGTTTTTTGTTTTTTTTTTTTTTGAGAATGTTATTAAGAAAATAAATCCTGAGGATCTGGAAAGGCAGGAGTTTGTCAAATGAACATGAGCCTCTAAAGGACTGCACCGACTCAATGGATGGAAAGGTCAAATTCTCCAAAGCACCAGCCTAGGGGAGGAAGGAACGAAAGTCTCGCTTCAAAAGCAAACAGGATATTTTGGCACAAAAGAGGATGGAGGATGCAAAGATGGTAGAATTTTTTTTTTTAATTTACTTGAGTGGGTGAAGGGCTGCTTTTTAGTAAAATCAAATAAAATGTATAGAGAGTAAAACAATGTCACCAGATGAGAAGACAAGCCACCAGTTTTCCAAGCATTAATTCTTTCCAGCAGAGCCACTCGGGCACCCTAAGCAGAAATACACTCTGCTCACTCCTGCCCCCTGCTCCTTGGAGAGACAGGGCTTGGCGATTCTTACAGAAATGCTTTCTGAAGACAAAGATAACTTCTCGTTCCTATATCTTCCCTTGCTCTTTCTGAGGACTCATGGCTGAGAAGAGGGAAAACCAAATATTTTTGGCTTGATCTAAGGCCCTTTTAAGTCAGTGGGAATCTTTCTCTGGATGTGGTTGGGCACTAAATCACTTTTCTACCTGGGTTAGTTTTAAGTTCAAGCTGCCTGCTGAAAGTTTCCTGAAGACCTCCGTAGCTTGCTGGCAAGAAACCTGGCAGCAGCTGTGAACTCCATGCAACGCCCAGCTGGGGACCTTCCTTTCTGGCACTCAGACGCCGTCGAGAGAGCGCTTGCTAACGGGCACGGAGCTTTCCCCTGCACCGCGATCGCCGCAGCTCCGTTCGTGCTTGCGACGCGAACGCCGACTCCAGCTACGCCGCCGCCGAAACAGCAGCGCTGACACGGCTCCTTCCCCCGCGGCCACGGCGGTTCCAGGGGAACGCGGGAGCAGAGCTGCGGCCAGGCCCGCTCGTCCCTCCAGCTTGCGTGCCCCGGACCCCTCCTCCTCCTCCTCCTCCTCCTCCTCCTCCTCCTCCTCCTCGCTGTTCTGGCTGTCCAGCCACCCGCAAAAGCCACTGGCTCGCCATCACTGCCCTGGCCCTTCCTCTGAGCAGGCTTTACAATTGCTACACGATCTGCAGATGGATAAGCATAGTCTTGCCCCTTCTGTTCTAGATTATTTGACTTTCACCACAGATCTTTCACTGACTGAAGTTTTCAGTTAAACCTTGTTGTTTAGGCTATTTTTCCGTAATACTGTTGACTAAGCCCCTTGCATGATACTGCTAAAGCTATCAGTTACACGGAAAAAAAGGAGCTGCTTTCCTGCCATTTCAAAATGCTTTAACCATAGAGCATGCACCAAACAAAATGTTTACAGTTACCAGAGCCAGAACTGGGCTAATTCCTGGGCAACAGTGGAGGCAGCTCTGCCATCAGGAGCGGGCTGAGATCGGGGTGTCAGCTGCTTGGTCATCTCAAGTCAAATACTGGAGCAACTGTGCGCTGTAGTCCCTTTACTTTCCTCTGTAAATCCTTTCCGGGACTGTTACCAAACTGGACTACTATATTCCTTAGACCCTTGGTCACATGAAGACCTATGCAGCAGCAGCTTCATTTTGCACCTTGGGTATGGTCTCAAGCTAAGCAGAAATTTAAGTCTCTTCAGACTTGCAAATTTTAATCATTGACTACCATTTCGGTGTTTATTTGAACCGTGAGCCCAATGGGTATGTTCAAGTGTTATATGTAGCCATGAACGAAGAGCTACTTTTTCTCTGAAGAGAAAGAAAAAGCAGTAGAAAACTGCAAGATAACTGCCTGACTACTGTATAAGGTGCAGGCCATCATGGATATTAAAGTAGCTATAGTTGTTTCTGTATCTGGAACAAGTAGGTCACACTTAGTTATTATACACACTGCTGAACATGAAGCAGCCAATACCCGTGTAATGTATGTGAGCTTTCAAACTACCTTTTAGCACTTTATAGTAGTACATCATCTTGTTTGCAGATGCTCTGGTTGAGAGCAACTGATTGAAGCGGGAAGGGACCCAAAGCTGACTGACCTAATTGCTATGTGGATTGAGAAGCTGGCAAAATCATTCATTTCTTTTATATGTTTTCTTTCTATACTATAATAAAGATAAATATTGATTGCTTGCGCAATATTGATTTTAGGGATAGCTGCTGATGGCAGCTGCATGATTTGCACAAATATCTTTCTTGTATAATATAGCTCATTTGCATGAGAATGCAGTTTCGCTGTTCTCATGTGCTGTGGATTGTTCATTATAGTATTTATACCAGAAAATAAACACATTGTTACCTTATAGTAGCATTTACACTATATGTGTATATATATATCAGTGATTAACAATAAAATATGAAATAAAGGCCTGAAATGGTTTATCTTCTAAGCATATTTTGCGTGTGTTTGTTTGTGTTGGGTAAGTAAGTGGAGTTTATTGTCCCAGCCATGCGGAAAGAAGGACAAGACGCAAGGGATGTGCTTTAATTATGCTGCAGCTTTGCTAACCCGCTTGGGAGTACCGCCTCGCTACGTCACCTGGTGAGATCAATGCCCGTTCCTTAGTCACGCTCACCTCTTCAGGAGGGTCGCCGTCAGGCCTTCCCTTCCTGGCCTGGCATCAAACACTTCTGGGAAACTGCTGCCCTTCCCTGATATGAGGGGGAAGAAACGGGGATCTGAGGGATTCCCGCATTGAGGGATTTCCTCCCTACCGACCTAGACGCTGAACATGCCGACCCCCTTGACGCAAGCCTTCCTCTGCGTCCCCCGCTGCAGCCCTCCAGGGACACGGTGTTCCCACAGAATGACTGTTGGCATCACCTCCCCAGCTGGACTCGCCCAGGGGGATGCTTGCGCCCTTGGGAGAAACGTAAAATGCCTCTCTGGCATGGGCCAGGCCCGTGAGGAGGCAGTACCTTCCCCTGAAACCTCAAGGAGCGGGGAAGGGTCATGGAGAGGAGCCACGTGCAGACAGGGCCTCTGACACAGCCAGGCCGTGGGAACGCGCTCTCTGCTGAGCACCTCCTACGTCTCTGGGCATCTTTGCCATAGCTGGCAAACTGCATCTTATTTGAGCAATACCACACCTTGGGACTCTGGACCGGCTGACCTTCTGATACTGAAATTCAAAGGAAAAGTACGCATATTTAACCCCAATTCATCATTTTGATTTTGATTAACTCTACAAGTCAGAGGTTTGCAGGTTTTAATCTTGCTTTAACTCCTATCCTCTCCTCTCTAGGTTTTCCAAAAGGAAAATCTGCAGAAGGGCTTTTCTTATTATCTCTCTTCACTTAACTGGACACATCATGGACTTCCAAAATAGCTGACCAGTATCTACCAAAACCGTGACTTGTCCAGTGTAGAGAGCGCTCCTATTTCTTGGTGGCTTCTGAGGAAGAGATTCATACCGGGATCTAGGTTTTTGACATGGTTATGCACTGACACTAAGCCACTTTACCAGATGAGCAGGCGTTCCCTTTGGTGAGCACTATTTATAAAGTGAGTGAGCATTTCATAGATGCTTTTTGGAACATCTCAGAGATATGCCACTGTTCACAATATTACGCTTCATTCTTCATTTCCTTTTAAGTATATCTCTCGGGGTGTTATGTGGAGTAGCCCTGTCTTACAAAATCAATTACTCCTTAGCGAGCTCAGAAATAAAACCCAAAGTAAGCAACACCAAATGTCTGATTTACCAATAGATTGCAATCCAGTGCTAAAGAGCACAGCCACTGCCCTGCTTTAAATATTCATGAAGCCCACTGGTGCAAAGTGCATTAAAGGTGGGAATAATGCCAGTAATACACGATCCTCTTAGTGACAAGAAGCTTTCACATATTAAAGTAGCAAGATGTTAAAGACTTTCAACTGAATAGTCTTTGTTTTTAACCTAGAGAAAGAGATTCACTAATGGAATGCCAAATTGCATTCACTCTTGTGATATTAGACTGTGGAAGGGGATATAATATACGTGTGCTTTACCATGCCTCAGAAAACCTGTTATTACAGTGGGTTCTTTTCTGCCTTTTCTTTGTACTTTCCAGAAAACGTTCACAGACATATTTTATCCCTTTGAGTAGTCTTTTACATGGCAAAACCTCTACCAGAATCCCAGGAGTTTAGCCATTAATAGGTTGGCTTTACGCAAATAAAACAATTCAAAAATAATGGTGACACAGCACAATAGCACAATTTAGCTGAGTGACAATCAGCAATGAATGACAAAAAAAAAAAGAAAAAGAAAAAAGAAAAAAAGAGTTATACCACAGACAAGGGACTGCAAAATAACAGACTGTGGCAATGCAGAATAATGTTAATTGCCCCTTTAAATCATCAGCAGCCCAGCCACATCTGCTATCACACCTGTGCTCTCTTCTCTGATCTACTCCGACACCCTAGAAATATTAGGCAAACAGCCAGCCTCATCTCGGCAGCTCTCTGCGATGTGTCTCTGCTACCAGCTTGCTTCCCTCTTACTTAGGCAGGATCAAGCACCAACCCCGGGCTCCCAAACCGTCCCTGACTGACAGGAGACACTGCAAGTTCTGGGCTAATTACCCCGTAATGACGGATCCCAGCGCGGCTGGGAACCGCTGGCCGGAGTGGGAAGCCACAAAGCTAATCAGTCAGGTGAGATAACCAGAGCAGCCCTGCTTCCATCTGAAATCAGATAAGCATAAAAATATTGACCAAATAATAAACTGAAATTTCTTTTCCCACTTAATCTAAGGACATTTTCTGCACACCAAATCTTGGCACAGGGAGGGGGGAAGTAGTGTATCAGGAATATGACTGACTATTTGGTGCCAAACACCGAAATTCAATTAAAGTACATTTGAAAGAAGGATCTAGGCTCCCCATACATAGTCTGCTTTTATTCTAGAAATAAGAATAACAAAGAGCTAACGCCCAGAAGGCTCATTTTTTAGAAAGGAATTTATCCAAAACTAATCAGGGGGCAGGAACAGGAAAACAGAGCTCTGTTACGGCACATGGAGCTGTTTACTTCAAAGCAGACCTTTAACAGGCTTTACATGGTCTTTTCACTTCTGCCTGGAAATCTGCTTTACTGCCTTTTTACGGTTCTCTGGTGCCATCTTCCCGGTAACTGCCCTGCTTCCCACCCAGGAAAGCACCTTCCCCTGCAGAACAACTGCCTGGCAAGCACGACGCAGAACTTCAGCTCCTGCACTTATCATGCTGCTCTGGATAAGCCAAGCTGTTCCACGGAGAAGGAATTAGATAGTGGAAAAGCCGTGGTGGGACAACACTGGGGTAAGTTGGATCAGGCTATTTTATCAGGCTATTTCTGGAAAAAATAAACACTCTTCCTTGGCGCTTATGATTAAAAGCGTTATCTTCTAGCTAATTTTGCCCTTCTCTTCTCCTGCCTTCCAATTTGGAAGTGCACCTAATTATCAAAACATGAGCACTAGACTGTGAATTTTGAGATATTAATATTGCTGCGGTTTTGTTTTTAAACTGCACCACCCAAGGCCTCCTGGATGACTGGTCAAGGAGACGGTGAAGATTCTGACGCTAGCAGTGATTTCCTTAACCTGAGTCAAAATTCAGCAATTTCTTCTAAGTAAATCTCATCGCATTATCGCAAACATATAACCTGTTTTTCAAAAGCACCTTTTCATTTGATGACTAGAGCAAAAGCCAGCTTTTTTTGGTTTGTTTATTTGGTGCTTTTTAAAGACTAGAATCAGAGGTTATTAAAAGCTTGGCAAGACAAAACCAAAATGAGCACAAATTGATGACCATATCTGTAACCTTCTTCACTGAATAGGAGAAATGTTCATAATTTCATGCCTGACCAGCCGTGCATGGACGCCCTGCCTGGCTGAGGTCGGCTGCTTGACACCGGGCCCAATTATCTTTTTTCCCGTTCTTTCATTCATTCGTTCCCTCCTCTCAACTCTGCTGTTGAGCTCTCTCGCTCGAGAACCCGCGAAGGGCATTTCTCCGGCATTTCCCCTGCTTTGCCCCCCTCCCGCGGGCGATGCTGGGGAAGCTGGGAAGCCCCCACTGCATTCCCAGCTCCCTCGTCGCCGGGTGCCCCACGGGACCACTGCGCTGCGGGGAGGAGATGGGATTTTCGGGACCCTATGGCCACATCCCCGGGCGTCTCCGGGAGCCCCGGGAGCCTGGCGGCACGGTGGCCCTCGCTGCGTGGCGATCCCCCCCTCCTCTGGCTCACCCTCATTGCGTTTCCGCCTCTTCCCGGGGCACCCCCGGCCACGGAGCACCCCACGGCAAGGGAGCTGCCCACCTCGCCTTGCCGCCGGGACCCACAGGCCTGGCAGAGCGTGTTTCGCCGCGCGGCTCTCACGGCAGCAGCGGCGTCAGGAGCGGCAGCAGCTGCTCCAGGTCTGTTATCCCAGCTGCAGCTTGGGCAAGGTGGAGTCCGCGGCCTTGTCATTGCCCGGTCTCTGCATCCATCTTTTATTTATCACTAGCCCACGGTTTCAGAAGCGTCATTCAGACCAACGTTTCTCATGTTTGCATGATTATTTTGTTGTATCTCTAAATTTGTATTAACTAGATAGTAATATGAGGCTTGGCATAAAGGCAGTATTAAAAGTAGAGCTGTGCAACTAGCTGCTTTTTTGGTCTGTTGGCTGTTCCAAAGTCACAATAAAATGATTAGTTTTGGGTTGACTTAATATGGAATGTTTTCATAATTTCTAGGCAAACTGAAAAGTTAAGAAAATGTTCTGAGTAGATGGAAGTATTTCTTCAGTTTATGTGGTTAAGGTTTAAAATGAAAGTAAAATTTAGTATTTTTTAAAGCTTAAAAAATTCTCTTCAGAAAATGTCTAAATGTACACTCTAATTATTTCAAACCTTTGACAGCTAGGTCTCTTCAACTCCAGCAACTTTGAGAAAGGCAAAAGGGCTTTCCCACATTTCTAATGCCAAATGTAACATAAAACGATGATAATAATAATGATATGTTTTAACCAGAAAACCCTTTCTAGGTCAATTATTTTTCGAGATTCTACTTTTATCAAAGAATAAAGTTGTAAAACCTTCAGATGGAATAACGTAAGTTATAACAGCAACAAAATGGATAACTCTGTGTTTCTAGACTTTGCTAAATTGTGCATGTCTCAAGATTATAAAACAGACTTTTATACATTTTTACAGACTAATAACCACCTCAATCACTGTGTGATGAATCTCTGGGTGCAGAAAATTCAATATCTAATATTTGTAATGCTTTCTGAACCACAGTATCTTCAAATAATAGGACATTCATTAAAATAAAAGAGTAGACCAAATTACTGTACCAAACATCCTCTGCATCTTCATCACACTCTGCCCCAAACTGGCAAATGTCACAGGTCGATGTCTCTTTTTGATTGGTTTCACCTGAGCCTTCATTGACTGTTTGATGGAAAGCAGAAAAATACACATTAGTAAACACCGCACTGTAGCAAAGCACTTCTCTCTCTAGAAAACTCTATCCCCCGTGTTAGCTCAATGCACCGTTCACGAAGCTGATGCTTGGCCGACAGACAGTATTTCTGAATGGGACCAAGACAGAGATCTCCTTGCTGGTCTCTGATAAATTTCTTGAATTATGGCATTAAAAGGAAAACTGGGGAAAGCTGCTTTCTATTCTTTATCCATTTAAGCAATGACTCCAGGAAGCTGCAACTTTGGAAGGTTGGGCCAGCACTAAGCCCCACGGCTTTGTTTCCTGGGAAAATAATTGAGGTGTATTGATAGTCTCACACGCTGCTTTGTGTCCTTTACAGGTGAGGGCCTTGAGAGGCACCCAGGGGGATGTTTTCCTGGGAAATGTTTTGAAATTACCTGTCGTGTGGTGCAATCTAGTCTGCTCCAAAAGCAAAACATTTTTGTCTTTAGAAGTATTGCAAAGAGCCCCAAGGACTAGTTATCTCTGGCAAGTAAGATTTAGCGCTGTCCAGAGAAGGGGATGATCTCCCGGATAGGTAGGGAAATCTATCCAGACCTCCTTTCATTTCTGAAGCACCATTTTTCTCCAAAGGCCCCTGCAGCACAAGGCTTCCCAAAGTTTCTAAGCGATGCAGGAGCTTTCTAAGGAAGACAAAGCACCACGGAGCAGCTATGTTCACCCAAGCACTGGCAAACCTCGGAAGACGGGGGAAAGAGCAGCAAAGCCACGAGGGGAGCTGTGCGAGCTGACCGCCAGGGAAGAGGCAGTGATGCAGCTTTTAGCCCAGGCCAGCAGCCTGGGTAAGCGCCAACGGTCCCTGGTCGGCTTTGCCAGTAATGCTGCTCTACATTGCTCCCAGTCCACTTCTAAAAACTACCCAAAATAAGGCAGCCCTTTTGATGCTGTAATCATGCCTTCAGGCATGATCCAGACATAACCTTAGAGACCTGGGAATGTTTCACCTAAATTCTTTATCTGCGGTTAAATTTGAAATCCAGGAAAGCCAACACAAGTCTCTGCAATTTTGTAAGGTTTGTACCTGGCCCTTAAATGTTGTCAACAAACATGAGGGGACTGAGAGGAAAACAAGAGCATGGACTTAAGAGGGCTGAGAAATCATTTTGACAACTGGGTACTAAATGAGAGGAAGAGACCACTAAGGGAGGCACCCAGAAAAGGGAATTTGCTAAAAGATCCAAAAGAAACATTATCTACATTTATACAACAGTATATAAGCACCTCGTGATACATTTTGGTAGGTGCTTTCTAGCAAGACATACTATGTAGCAATATCCTTCTGATGGTTACAGAATAATTAAACCACCCCAGACATTAAATGACAACTCTGATGGATGTTGTTATCTGCATAAACATCCTCTGCATCCTCCGTTGTCCTTTCATTTTTTTTCTTTCATGTGGATTCAGAAGCGTGCTGCAAGCTTGCTGCATGGGAGATATTTTGGTTCCCACCTGCCAAAGCCCGTGGATGCAGCCGAGCGTGTCAGCAGCCCCCCGACCCTGGCGGGACTAATTACCTGCCTCCGGTTGTGCATCTACAGCCAGGGGCTGTTAGCTCCGGTGTTACTGCAGCCTTTTCGGCGTTAGTGCCTTGGCTTTGCATAAGCTGCTCTGCTATTTCTGATGAAAGGAGAAGAGGCCCCAGCTTTTGCCAAGCTTTGGGGAGAGAAAGGGGTTTTGCCTCTGAAAGAGGCAGGTGACCCCAGTCCCCGTTTTACACAAAACCTGCTTTGTTACCCTGGACAAGTTATTCAACCTCTGTCATATTCCCCACCCTGTAAAATGGGAATAATATCACCTTCTACCATCACAGAATATAAAAACAAGTACATTAAGACCACAACATGCTTAGATACTACATTAATATGGACCACGGAAATGCCTCAGGTAGACAGCTTGTCTCGCAAGTTTTTTTTGTTCAACTTAATAAAATCCAATGACCTGCTGGTACGCTTAGCTATGAGCTATGCTGCAGCAGCTCCTCATCAGAGCACTGCTTGAATTTTGATGATACTAAAATGGAAATTTTCACCTATGATGAGCTTTCTGATGATCCTAAAAGAAAAAAATACAGTTTCCCCCTATTTGCAGAAGTGTTAGTTTGTTCATCTTTATATCCATAAAGTTCATGTACGAAAAAGATGGGGAAACAGAAAACATGCCCTGGATTTTTGCTCTGCCGCATTGCCAGCTCTCGCAGGGACGGCGTGAGGTGTGTTTCATACATTGCCTTCAGACCTCCGAGGGATTCTTTTGCTCATTTTTAAGAGCCGGTGCACCAGGGCGAGAGGGGTGTGCACGAGCGGCTGCCTCGCACCAGCAGCACCTCGGCAGGCCTCACGCGTGGCCCTGCACCTGCGACGCCGGGGAGCCCAAGCTGCTCCTCCCCACTGGTCCGCAGCTGCACTCAGGCCTGGGCTTTTCACTGAGTTTCCTTTTTTGTAGAAATGCCTTTCTCTGAGGAGGCAACTTTGACAGCCAGTCTTGGCAGAGGATTTCCAGCGGTTAAGATATCAGACAGGACACGTGATGTGGATTTATCTCAGCTCTGAGCGGCCATCAAGTCACACTGCTTCGCTGCGCCACAGCTTCTCCATCTGCAGAAGGAGAACAGTGTTTGGCAGATACTTTGGGAGCCGGCTGAGTGACTGCATGCAAAGTACAGCGGGGCCGGTGGGCAGAAGGCTGCTCACAGCAGCTGAGCACTCCGTACCTAACAGTCTTCTAGGAGCACGGCAACTGCTCCAGTCCAGGAGGGTGAGAATATATTTTTTAAGGAAAATAGCTATCTTTTTTTTTTCCTTATTCTGCGCATCACTATCCTTGTATTTCCTTTTAATAAAAGTATGTGCCTAATTTTCTTCTCCCTGTAAAGTTTCTGTCTGTAACACTCCAGCAGGTGTGGCTGGATCAGGAACTTCACACGATCCCACACCACAAGCTAAGTAAAGAAGCTGCATTAGTCATTAAAGGATGTCATTTGAAAGGTTTAGCACTTGGAGGAGAAGTAGCTGCTTAAGAGAGGAACGTCCACACTAAGGCACAACGCACTTATTTCTACTAGAAAATAACAAGCGATTCTCTTTTTTTCTTCTGAAAAAGCTCTGCATTTAGCATTCCATAATCAATTTGTACATTGTCATTAAATATCCAAGCATCATGTTGTACCTTGATTAAAAAACAGCTGTTTATCTCCCTCTTTTTGTTTTCCTAATTCCTATAACTACACAGATTATTATTCTTTACATTTCCTTATTATTCCTTTACATTTCTCTCCCTGTACAAGCACCCACACTGGCACGTGCACCTACACATACAGCCTGACACACGCAGAGGCTTTTTTTCTCTGTGTTGTGCAGGTAAGTGTCCTGATATATCTGGACATCTTCGAAGGAGTTATTCTCCCTATAGTTCCTGCTGCTTTTTAGGTTCAGAACTAGCACAGTTTCTAAGGTGACTCTTTTTTTCCCCCCTTGCTGTGCTTGCTGATTTGCACTTGCCTTCATATCGCAACTGAAAAGAAGTTACAGGGAATAATCTAGGCTCTGTATTCTTCTTATTAAAATAAAAGGAGTTAGTCTTCTTTTTTCATGCATGTTACGTATTACCAACCATTGAGCTTTAACACCAGGACCCTGCATTAATGTAGCAGGGCTCCCAGGAGGCTAACGCTGAAGCTCACTGCTTATTGCCCACGCAGTTGAGAAACGTTAACCTGCAAATTCCTATTTGTATTAGCAAGATTAGCAACTTCCAGAGTTCAAGGAAACATGATGACATGGGCTAGAAGGTGACCAACATTATCTGAAAGTCACTTCAGAGACTATCTCAATCTCCTAAGTGATACAAATTCCTTAGCTTGGAAGGCATTACACAAGATTTACAGAGTCAATGGGCTGTGGTAACCACAACTCCTGTTTTAATCATTTGTTCCCTTTCTGGCATTTTCACTGCAGTCTGATCAGATAGTTTTGATTTCAAAAATATCTGTATTGCTTGAAAGCCACAGAAGAGAGAGACCATTTTTTTGAGAGACTGTTTCTGCAGCTGAGAAACTAGTTTGCAAGTATCATCAGTACATTGGTCTGACTCTCCACTTATCTCCTATAGTATCAGGAGAAACTAGAAACCTCAAACTGTCCCCAGGTAAAAACTTCTACTTTCTTCTTACATTTCAAAAAGAGTCTTCTGCAGGTGCTACAACCCTGGCAAACCACGCTATGACTTTGTATACACAGCCTCCCAAACCTCACACCCAGCTAGGAGCTGATTACTGCTGGCTTAGCTGTTTTAACAAACAGACACCAAAATACGTGTGCTTGAGCTTCTAGACAGCCTTCGCTCAGCGCCTTCCCAAGAAGTTCAAAGAATGTCAAAGGTGAGATGAAAATAAATGCTTGGCAAGTTTCAGAAAAGCCGCCAAAAGGGGATTGTTAGCAATAAACAGCAGCTCACAGTCTCGACCTGAGATACAGTGACACCTATTTCCACACACTCACCTGATGGCTCATACACTGAGGAGTCAATGCAAGTGGAAAGAGGAGCTGGCGAGCCACGATGGAGGGACAGTTAGGTGGTAACTTTGGCTGAACACTAATCTCTCCTGGCTAAAATGCTTCCATGTGTACATCTCTGCAGGCAACAAGCCAAAACCCAGAGAGCCTCCGTTCAGTTTTCAGAGAGCTTTGTAAGACTGCCGACATTATCATCATGATCCTTATTCAGTATATTTTGACTGTACTGGGGAACACAATGAATATACATTATGAAACATCGTGACCATACCTTAGAATATAAAGAAATATGAGTATGATGAATTGTTATGATTGCTTTTCTGTGTTATGAAATCTTCCTGAGATTGGCGTGATCAGAGGTGAGCTCGTTACCGCAGTCTCTGAGCAGGCATGAACTTTCTTTGATCATGCTCGGTCTTGAGCACAAACTGTATGCTCTCCTCAGCATAGTGCTGAGCCCAAGCTAATGCCCCTTGGACTTCTTAGCCAACGTGTCTGCACATCTCTGGCGTCTGCAGGAATTCACTGCATAAACATGCCTTAAGCCAAATTTTCATGCTTAGTGCAGTCCCGGGCTAACAAAGACTTGCAGGTTGCCGCAGACACTTGTCTACACAAGGTGGGATTGGCAGAGCTGGGCTGTGCTGCACAGGTCCCTACACGTTCCCACCGGGCCCAACCCACTCCGTGAGCAGTCTCGGGGCTGACTGGTCTATCACACTCCTTCTCCACCAGATACAAAAATGTCTCCCGTCAGCAACACCACCCGTGAGGGTTTAGTTCTCCCCAGGCAAAGGTGAAGGAAGCTGCGTAGCAACAAGTCCAGCCTGAATCTCAGCTTGCACCCAGCAGGGCTGGCTGCCTCTCCATCCCGGCGCCTGCCGCTGGGCACGGGCAGGGAAGAGCTCCTCACCCTGCAGAGACTGGGGCTTTTCACTGACACGTGGGGGTGACCAAGCCAAGAGCTGACTTTAATGGATGACTGAGCTACACGGAATAACTCTGAACTCTGACAATTCTAAGGGACAAATGTTAACATTTTGGTCATGTGCATAAATTACCACTTAGTTAATACTTGAATACTAGACTTGATTCATTATGATGGGATTTCTTTTCTATTGTTGCAAAAAGAACTGTAAAAATAGCTTGATCATTATATGATATCCAATTGTTTTTAGCTGTAAAATATAGGTAATAATAACAATCACATAGTGACAAGGGGTGATGGCTGTTTTCATGTTTCAGAATGAAAGGCAATGTGCAAATTAAAATGCGGAGGAGTGAAAGAATAAAGATCTTCAGAGCCGTGGAGGTGATCCTGTCACATGCTTCAGTACTAACAGGGTTGGCCTGAGTAGGTCAAAAGGACAGCGGACAAAGCGAGAAACTTCTGCGAAACGAAGGCAGGGAAGCCAGCTGAGTTTGCTTAATGTGCTAGAAGCACCACCGCATGCACCTCTACAAAATGGCTAAAAACACCCCACGACCTAGACAAATAAAAGCCCAGATGCTCAAAGTGACTTTGTTCTAATCAATAAGTCCTTCTCCTGAAAGCATTAGCTCACTCAAAACCTGCAAAGTGAGAAAAATGAAAGGTGTGAAGCAGGGGGTCGACTCACGAATGACTCTGCTCTAGAAGTCTGGCAGAGCTCAGAACAACATTATGGCCAAAATGAAAAGAAAATGGTCTACTGTACCAACAATAAATCCAGATTCTGACATGTCTTGTTCTGCTTTACCCCTGCTGTCTGGCTCCACCTCAATAAATACAAATTTACTACCTCTCCTCTCACACACTCACACACAAACACACTGGGGAAATTACTTATAACATTAGAAATCAGTGTCTTTATCCAGCTCAGGACCTGATTCGGGGCTTCCCAAGGAGAACCAAAATGCTCTCACTCATTTCACTGGGCCTTGCACCAGTTTCCCAGTCCCACCAAAGATCAGTCCTTGAAATCAACCCTCTGTCATCAGTGGGCAGATTATTTAAATAGCCGTAACCACTGCCATTGCTGTGACATACCTGAACTGACTGCCCAGGAAACCAGACTGCGCTTTGCAGGGCTTATATTGCTTTAGGGCCCATCTTGGGTGTCTTCACATTGCAATTCTCAGCCTAGCACTGGAAAAGTTCAGCGGGCTGAGTTCAGTGTAATGCAAATATGTAACAGGATTTTCAGGGTGGAACTAGACGTATCCAGCAAGCTCAGACTGTTGATAAAATGTACTCTTATCTTCTCGCTAAAGACCAGGTAGATATACTCCGGCACTGCTTTGATGCCAGTCAGATTCAATTTGCAGTGTTTTCCAGCTCTCATACTTTTATTGTGAATCTCAGGCTATATTTTTTCTTAAAATCACAGCTGCTGGATTATCTCAATGTAAAAGAATAACAGCTTCTATGTGTATTTATTTTGAAAGGCATGTCTAAGCTATATGGCTGTGTCAAAAAAGTTTGGGAGAAAGATAAATACCAGAAACTATCAAGTTTATCTTTTTAAAAATCTAATTATTTTTATAGGCCTGAGTCAAGATTTTTCAGTCCTGGGCAATGCTAAGCGTATGTCAAACTGGGAAAAAACAGTTGTGAAACAGAGCTCACCCTTCTCAGATGCACTGTGCTAAAGGCTCCAGTTCTACCACGAGTACAGTACAATTAGGATAAGAAAACAGAGTGTAAGATGTGTTTTAAGTTCAGTAAATAACTAGTATAAAAATTTCTTCACATTATTGCTGAGTACTGTCGCTCTCTAGTGCAACCTTTATTTTTTATCTCCTTTCTTGGTTTCTTTCATGCCTTTCTTCCCCTTCTCTTTTGGCTTCTTTCCTTCCCCCAGCATCCCCAATTTTTCGATTTCCTTTAAAGCAAGGAAACTAAGCTGTAACCTTGAGGAATCTTCATAAATGGCTACAAAGAGCATTCAGGGGAAAGCAAAGAGACAAGCCCCAAGCCCCTCACCAGCTGTCTCTTCTGAGCTCAGGAGGAAAATGTCTGTTGGCTAATGCCAGGAACTAAAGAATTCAACAGCCATTTTCAGGTATCCTACGGTAGCAAAAACGAATGCATGGGCAGAGTCCGCACATCTCCAACAGCACCTTCTCTTGCAGACCCGCTGGCTCCCTGGTAGCACAAGATGAAATGGAATTTGATTCACTGTTTTATTACTGTTTATTATCAGGGTTGTGGTACGTACCTGGGGAGCCTCAGTGTTGACCAAAACCCAACTGGGGATGATCCTGAACAAACACATCTTTGGCTTTTCCTTTTATTTACGTGTCTGTCTGTGCTCAGTGCTTTGAGCAAAGGAGTGTGATTAAATACTGCGAGAATTAGAGATTTACAATTTTCACTTCACCTCTTTACTGAGTAATAAAAAAGTGGCTTAACCATATGCCTATATATTTATATATATATAGAGAGAGATGTGTGTGTATATATATAGGCGTGTATATGCATGTGTGTGTGTGTACATATATATATATTTTTATATATATATATGCATGCTGTTTTCAGGTAATATTAAGAGCACTGTGGAATTCTTCCATTTTATCCTAATACAAGGCCAAGCATGGGAGCAGCCCTGGTAGCTCTTCTAAAGAGATGTCATTTGCTGTGAGGAAAGTAGCAGGCTGATGGAAAGTTTGTGGCTCTCAGTTTGCACAGCTCAGTTTCTTAGAAACAGACTTTTTCAAGGTATCATCTAGTCCAGGGACTGGAAGCTCCACTGGAGAGGCAGCATAGCCTTGACAGCCTCTGAACCTCATTTATCATGGCTAAATGCAGATGGGATGGAAATGGTTTTACAGTAACAGAATTGCTCCTCTGCATCTATCCAATTGCAACTGTCTGCTTTCAGTGGGGGCAACTGGAGATCTCTCAGGGCATCTGGGTCTGAAGTCAGGACACGAACCTCTACAGACCTCTGTAGGGACTTGTCTATATTCGTACAGCTGTAGCCAGGAGGGAATGGATTCAATTCTTATTCAAAGTTTATTTATTCTAAATAAACACTATTTGCTTGTTTCTGTCTCATGCATATCGCTGCTGCTCCCACAGTGCATTTGACAAAAAATTAAATATGATTAGTTGAGGCCAGTTTCTCGTAGCAAATATCTCTAATGGCATTTCAAAAGGAATGGCTCATTGAATAAAATCCTATTGTAAGCTTTCTGAGTGCTGACATGAAACAGCTGTGATTATTGCACCCTTGTGCAGTCCCCCTACAAAATTTGATGTTTGCCTGGTGTATGTGGGATGCCAACATCTCAGATTTATGAAGGTGTAAGATGACCAGCTTTGACAGAATTTGCCAGCTTGAGGAAGAGGAGGTTCATTTAATTTTGCCAAGAGCTTCCTCTCATAAACAGCTTTGAGCAAAAAGCCAAATAGCACGTGGGGACCATTCATCTTTCCCCTGCATTAATTTAATTTTAAAGAGAAATCACTTCCTTGCAGGAGAATTTTCAAGGAATAGACACGGCTGTTGTAAACACGCCTGTGATGCTCCCCAGGCTTTTGTGGCATCGGTCCCTGCTGTTGTGTACTTCAATATGCCCAACGGTGCGAACAGAACAACCAAGTGGACATGCCCGCAGCTGCATGGATGCGAGATGAAAGGCCACCAATCAAGGCTGTTATTAAAGGGCCTGGAAGGAGATTACTGTTGTGCTAATTCCAAGGAACCAGAAGAGAACCAGAGAAACAGGAAAAGATCACATCTGATGCCTCCCTCAGGTAGACTGCCTGCACAGATCATTAAGCCACAATGCTGTGTCGAGGGAGACAGGGAGCTGCATTTCAGGAAAGTGCCCGATATCGTAACACTTCTCTTATTGTCAGAAAAACGGCCACCAGAGGTTACTCCTAAGGAGAGTCAAGTGTGGGCTTTTGGTGGCCAGCTGGCCCGGAGCGCCCGAGCAGAGGGAAACAGGCCAGATTACAAATCCTCTTTATCACTTCTGCTGACTGCCAAGGTGGGCCCGAAACATCCTTTTCCTGCAGAACTGCAAACAGCCCTGTTATCTGTGGTCTCTGCTGACAAGCAGGGATTAGTCCTTGCACCCCTTGTCTTCCTCTTGTATGTCTGGGGAAGAGCTGGATCCAACACTGCCTGAAACAAGAGCTTGCCATTTGATATCTTACGCTTGAGGTACTGAACACATGATGCAAAGATAAACCGGTAGACAGAACATATGTACTATATTAAACCTTGCATTTATAGCAAATTCTATCAAGCAAATACTGCATTAGATATAGGTTCAACAGGAGAAATATGAATAGGCAGTGCCTTCCTCAGTGGGACCTGCTGGATGTAAACCAGAGTAGTTACCTGGCTGTGCTTTCCCCCTGCCAAGAACTCGCGCCGTACCGGAGATCCTGAGCACTTCCACTCATGCTAGGCTGAGCGCAGCTCTGATCACTGAATTCAGACAAATTCAATGAAGACAATAAAGAAGGATCCAATCCATGATTTCACAAAGCCTAAAATAAGGAAGATCAAAATGGCTGATGTGACTTTCCAGGGCTTTCAGCACTGAAAGGGTGCTGCTGCCAGCTCCCAGCCTGGTGGAAAGATTAACAGGACACTTCAGTTTGAACCCTTGTAGCTGCTCATCTTTCAAGAAACAGAGTGAAAGTCACAAAGATAAAACCTAAAAGAGCTGTCTAGCATCCACTTGGTGACTACTTTAGTTTTAAGGTCTTTGTCACTCTGCTATTGATTTAAGTCTGTGTATCCTTTTGAATATTAGTATGGCTAGCAAGATAGCAACATCATACATAAAAATGTTCTTTATTCCAGAACAGATGAAACTCCCAGTGGTAAAAGAAGATTTAGGTATCTCTGAAGATTTCTTATCGCTGTGCAACATAACTCTCTAATGGTTCAGTGCCTTGGAGGGTCATCTGAGATCACTTATCACATAAATCAAATAGGTGGCAGGCTATAAGAGTGGAAGCCTATAGCAATTTCATGTCTTTGCTCGCAGACATCAAATCTATCTTTTGGGCAGACTATAGAGGAGATAATATGCCACTCCATTTAAGCCACTGAAGAAACCCAAATCTGGGTATTAACCAATTTTAGGAGGCTGCTCCTAGTCTTGACTGCACCACAATTATCCTAGGGAATGACTGGTTTTAAATCCCAAAACGCAGACTGCAGACACTAGTCCTGGTTCTAATTTACACTAAGGCCCCTGTAAATCACTCTGGCAATGTAAGGGAGTGTCAGAGCGAGGGAAAGTACAATTTACCTTATGTCCCATTTACATAATCAGTGTGGTGTAAAGTGGCTCTACTGTAAAATGAGCTGGGTCCACCTTTTGCTGAACTCAACAGGAGAAGTGCCATTTTTTTCTCACGCTCCACTTTTCTTCCATTTTACACTATTTTCTGCTTATTTCTACGGTGCTAATGCAGGTTACACATAAGCAACTGAGAGCAGGAGCTGGCCTGGAGTTCAGAGGTTGAGAAGATGCGGGACAAGCTCATACTCTGTAATGGGGTCTCAGAAGGACGTGGTTCAGTCTGATTTCCATAGCATGACAGGTGCCAAAACTGGCAATCAGAAACCAGGTCCGTTCAGCAAGCCTGTCCCCTCTTGGCAAGGAGCCGCGGTAGATGTCTCCTCATCTGCCTGTTCCTGCAGCAGCTCAGACATCAACCCTGCATGCAAAGGCAATCCTCACTCCCCCTTCACGGTTCCTGCCCCAGGATAATTTAGTAGTTCCATACTATCATTCCCTGATTCATAATTATCACCTCTGAGCTGGATTCTCTTAATTTGCACAGACTAGGGCTTGACACAAGCTCATCCCTATGTTTGTTTATTTATGAGTGAGAATTTCCATTTAAGAAAAAAGAAGAAAATCCAGCTCGGAGCTAGCTGTAAAAGTATCCCTCCTGACACATGTAAAGGTACAGCAGGCTTCCCAAGTCTGTAGCTAGGTAGTACTAGTGCCTCTGCTGTTGCTCAGGGTACACAGGAGAGCAGGCCCTTAAGGTACTTGCTAGAAGCTAATATAATATTTGCCAGAAGCTAATGTAAGGATGACTGTAAAGCTTCTAAGTCCTGTATGAGAAGATACAATATTTATGCAACATAGACCCTATCTTGTATATAGCCCTGTTCTTCAATAAACACAAATACATATTATGCCAGTTAACTACGTGAAAATGTCCAGCAGCGTGACATCCTTTCCGGACGAAAGGGGAAAAAACAGCAGAAACTTGTTTTTCCTTTGTATAGCCATTACTGTTAGTGGCAGGTTGAGGCACTGTGAGAACAGCACCATTACTGGTTTATGGTACTCCTTTTAGATGTCATGTCCACAGTACAAAAATCATAAAACATATTGGCAGCGTGGCTGGTAATCTTAGCAGAAAGGCAAGGGTTTAATGAGTGGCACAGCCTCTCCTCAAAGAGTGACAAAGATTTCAGGGAAGGAGCCGCACTGGGCCTCCTCTGTGGAGAAACTGTGGTTTACATTTTTGTACAGTGTCAGCCAGAATTTACATGACGGTACACGGAAAAAAATTCCCAGATCTCTGCTAACGGGACAAACAGTGTGAGTGTGACAGGTCAAACTCAACCTTGATATAAGCAGTAGAGAGCAGTGGGTTTGAATACATTTACAGCAGAGCAGTGTTGTCCCTCTGAGAATAATTTTACATATGTGTTTATAATATAAAGTGAGCCATATGGCACGAAAGGTTTAAGCATTTAATTTCACTTTGTTTTAATGCACTGTATATACAGAAAATTGGAAGCCCAGCAGGAAAACGCCAGATTTCATTTTCACTTAGTAGTGATTA
The DNA here is from genome assembly GCF_036370855.1 of Dromaius novaehollandiae. Lineage (NCBI taxonomy): Eukaryota > Metazoa > Chordata > Aves > Casuariiformes > Dromaiidae > Dromaius > Dromaius novaehollandiae. The sequence goes on from NC_088104.1 coordinate 33,223,641, forward strand.
ACCTTTCTGAGATCGCTCAGAGTTTTGTCACCTGCGCAGTCACGCAGGCCGGGGAGCGCTGAGGGCCCGGGTTTTCTGCTCTGGCCGAGGGGCGGCACGCGGCCCAGCTGCCCAAGGGCCGAAGGGGCGGCACCGGGCGGTCCCTGCGCTGCCGAGCGCGTGGGCCCCGCGCCGCGGCCTTCCTGCGCCGCTCCTGCAGGTATGGAAAGTGCAGAAGTGACGCTGGGGATTTAATGATGTGGAGGGCCTTTGCCGCCGCCCTCTCTGCAACGCTGCTCCTCGCATTGCGCAGGTGGGCCCGCTCTCCAGCAGCTTTGTACGGAAAGCAAAGAGCTGATACGGATCACACTCTGCAAATACGCTCTTTCTCATTAATATTGATTCACACACACAAACACTTTAGCTGTATCAGTGATTGCATTACCATTGCAGAAGTGTAATTACCAAATTAAAAGGGAGGACTGTGATTCAGCTTAGTTTGGGGAAAATCTTTACTTAAAAAATGATTCTGATGTTCGAGGATCTTTCCTCCTTCATTTTTAATGCCTTGGACATGCCTTAAGAGACAGGCTTCTATCCAAATAAACATGTCCCGGGTATGCTGCAGTATTGGCATATACAGGCACTTAAAGCAGCATCAACAAGACAAAAAACAAACACAGGAGAAAAAATCTGACAGATGCTAAGCCAGGTACTAGATTGCAAATGAAGGTGGATCACCAGCGAAAGAGAAAGGAGGGAAACGCCGGTTGGAAGCTGCTCAGACTGATTTGACGCTGCCAGCTGATTTATGAAAAACTTCTGAAAAGCAACACAGAACTTGCACATAACCAAACCATGAGAAAGTAAATGCCACAAATACTTGCGGAAGGAGGGAGGGTAGAAAATCTCCTATGTTTGCTGCCCTTCTAGATGATTATGTGATAAAATAAATCAGCTCCAGTAATGATAGCAATGTTTGCAAGAGTCCAGACTCCTGAGCAGGAGTTTTGACTGGTATTCTTATCAAAAATCAGCTGAGTGCACCTGCAAGAATAGCCATAAAATGATACAAATTTCCCCTCCCATCTCCTACTAAAAACACCTTTCAGGTGATCTAATACTATGAGAAACCGTAATCATTAAGGACTGATCATGCTAATATAATTTTCTGGATGGCTTATTAACCTACTAAGACATGTTTTTCTCTATTTCCCTTCATTAGCGACAGCAATAATTAGGTAAGGACAGAGTAGCAAAATTGATCATATGCTACTGCCCAAGGGGACAGAGAATGTATCATGGACATTTAGCATAATGTTCTCCAAACTCTAGATGCATTAATTATATTTAGTAACACAGCTATTTTCTGCCTTTGATAAAAGGAATCCATTAATGTAGCTATTGTATAACAGAGGTTTATTTTTCTCCTGTTTCAAAATTGAATTTTTTTAAAAGTTCGTTATACAAAATGAACTGAGACAAGAAAACACGATTGCCTCAAATACCTGCCGATACCACGTCCTTGCTTTTTTCCGTATTGACTATCAGGCTCCTCGTGAAAGCAGCACTTAAAAACCAGAAGGGACAAAGAGCTTTGGCTATCAAGCAGAAAAGCATGCTATGCCGTAACCTTCTGGACTATAATCCAACAGGACAACTTTCTAATTTACTGGGGGCAAATTGCAGCCTGCCTCCCCCCCCAACCCTGATCACTGGAACAGAGTACCTGTAGCTTACATGTAGGGGGCACCATGCAGAATGCGTGCGTACGCATACATAAGTTTCATACATTTATAAAAAAGATTGAATTTTTATTCAACCTACAACCTGAGCCTACGCTAAGGCCCAGCTCCTCTGCTGCCGAGACGCGTGGCAGCGCCGGCAGAGGCCTCCAGGCTGGAGGTGGGCAAACACCAACCGCCGCGCGGCCAAGGCCTCGGTCGGACCGGCCCGTGCAGAGGCAGGCGCGAGCGTCGACCGTGGGCGCCCGCGTGTTTGCCCGGCGACGCCTCGAGGCCGCGTCCCCGTCACGCGGGAGGCCGAGGCACCGGGCAGCCCTGCCGCGCACCTCCCCGCGAGCGGCGGCGGCGAGACCGGCCGGGGGATCCCGCGAGCGACCCTGTGGTCCCGCCGCGGCATCGCCCGCCTCTCGCGCCACCCGCCTTGCCCACGGCCGGGGGGGACGCTCCCGGCAGCCGGCGGCTGACAAAGGAGACAGCGCGATGATGAATTTTCATAGGTTTTTTTACATCCCGGTGCCTGACTTTCCCCGAGCTCTCGCCCCGTGTAAGCAGTAGGCAGCTCGCTGTAGATAAAAGCATTAAAGAGAGCTGAAGAGAGCTGACGTTACAGACTTGGCAGCGCCGTGTCACGCTGCACAAACAGAGAGAGGGAGGCGCTGCCAAAGCGAAAGCCAGAGATAATACGAAAAGCATAAAACCAACATATTGACCTTATTTAAGTCCAAACAGCTTAACACTAGGATATTTAACACAAAAACATGGAAAACATTCTTTATTCCACACACAACTGAATGTTTCCTTTAAATATGCAATTGACTCGGTATCTGCAATCCCCCTTCTTCAGACGCAAAACCCAAAATAATGATTATATCAGTCATTGCTTAATACAGTCAACTGCGGCCCTCATTTCCATGCATGAATGGCCATTTCCATATCATTACCCATAATGCTGCGCACTCCGATTTTTCTTCCTAAATAGAGCAATACGTTTAAAGTTGTCATTTTAAAACAAAAATGCTTAAAAAAGGGGCTTTCATTTCTTTTTATCTTATCTATGCTCTTAGCAACTAATAGACCAGCATATTAAAACGGAAAACTGTCGGTGAGTGTGACAACTACTATAGTGAAAAGATCTTACGGAAGAGGCAATTACCGAGGGATTTTTCTGAACTTTGGAAACAGAGATAAGTCCGAACAGAAAGGCTGAACCAAACCAACCAGAAGCAAACCAGTAATTATAGTATGTTCTACTATTTTTCTAACACAAGTCCTTGTTGGGGGCAAAACTAGCTCCATGCTGGAAAATAACTGCAGACATGAGGTGCGGTTCAAAGCTTTGCATGAATAAATTACTTTTTTCAATTAATATTGCTCATGCCCACAGTAGAGGAAGGATTTTTCCTCCCCCCGCTACTTTCAAAGTAATTTTCTGCTATGTTTAATTAGGAAATTTCTCTACAGAAGGGAATGTGATAGAAGATTAATTCTCTATTTTCTCACCCACTGTGTCAGTACACTCAAGTGGACACTATAAACCCCAGTTAAATACGATGAGGACGATCAAGCGTGGAGCTCCTTTCAAGAGGTCGCGTCCACATGCTGTAGATCTCATTTCAAAACAATAGAAACAAGTCAGAAAACGGTACGTCTCCCTAGCGCAGCGCCACAGAGGAGTGACTGTGAGGCCTCACTGTGCGCGGGTTCGCCGTCCTAGCTGCGCGGGTTCACTACCACGGCTAACGATACCGAACGCCGCAGAATAAGAAACAGGATCTCCACCAGCACTGATGTGCTGGGTCTTTTTCTCCTGTTCATTACTAATAATTATTCCTCTAGCAGTCACATTCTGCTTTACATCTTTTATGCCAAGTATGAAACAGCAATTAAACAATAAATAATGAAACGTTCGCTAGCAAGCCATGTTGTGAAGGTTGCTCTGAGAGGGAACAGACAAAGGGCACAAACTGTATTTGTTTTTAATGAACACCGAAGGGAATGGGCTGTTTACCCTCAGGACTTCAAACTCTATGAATGGGCTTTTGCTGTCAACGCGGAGTGAATATCGGGCTAAGGTTTTTTTAAGCTGAAATCCAAGTCAAAGTAAGAACAGTTATTTAGGGGAAACTCAGACTTACAAAATACGGGGGAACATGTAAGACTCCATCCTTTGACAGAAAGGATAAGCCATTTTCCCGTAAGTTTTAGGTATGGGTGACTAAACATCAAAAAAGAAAAAGCTTGAACCATTCCAAGGAGAAAACTAGCGCATGAAGCCCAGTAGAGACCAAGAGCCTTGCTTGTGGGCTATCTATGACCAAATTGTTTCAATATGATGGAAGTCGTCAGCACCTACCTCCTGCAGACAGCAAAGGTCAAAACTGGACAACTGGTAGAAAAATCTATAATGCAGAAGAAACTCCATTCCTCACTTTATTCTGGGCTTTGAAAAAAGAAATCAACATTTTGGCTAGTCCAATGCCTATCTTCTCTCTGCATTTGACGTGTTTATGAGACATTGTTATCCTACTCTGCTGGGTGCTGGTGAGGTTTCAGGTAGTGCTCTGGCAGCCCCCTTAGCGAAGTGCAAAGGAGAGCCACAAGAACGACAAGATTTAGAAAACATGACTTCTGCGGTGAGCTTAGAGGAATGGAAATTTTTTAGTTTGGAACAGAGAAGACTGAAAAGAGACTAGTCATCTGATAAAAAAAAAGAACCTTAAACAGACGGCTATAAAAAGAAGGATAATCAATTGTCCTCCACATCCACTGTTTCTGAGACAAGAAATAATTGATTTAATTTACAGCAAAAAAGATTAAAATTAGATATTAGGAAGAAAATCTTTCTAACTTCTAAGAACTATTACACACCGGAACAGGCTACACAGGAATGGTGCTTGTGCGCTCAGAAGTTGCTTTTGAGACCGGCTTACGCACATCTCACCAAGGGATGGCCTAACTGTGGTTGATCCTACCAGATCTGAGAAAGATGGATGAGATGGTCAGTTGAAGTCACTTCCAGAACTGTGTGTCTACATGATCCCTTTTCTGCAGGTCAGGCAATGGCTCAGCTCGTATGACTCAGTTTTTACTTGTAAATATCCCCACTGAGATCAAGGAACATTTTTGGTAATGCAATTAAAATGTCTGCATGTTGGCTGGGTGTGTGATGTCTGCCCACGTATGGGGCCAGTGTGTATTTTAGCATAACCTACAAAAGTTCTTGACTCCTGCAAAATTAGAGGTTTTGGCTACGCCTAGGACCTAGTGGACAAGACACCACCTCTTCTCATGCTCCTAAAGAAGCAGCGGAGCTGACTGCTTCCTTTTTGTCCCCCAGAAGAGAATTTTCTTTCTTTTAGACAGGCTGGTAGAAAATGTGTACTCCAGTTGACCAACTTTTTGTTCAATTACGATAAAATACTTCTTTTTAGAGAGAAGGCATAGATCTCATTCAAGGGAAAACAAAAATTTTTGTTAAATTGGTTGCAAAATCTATGTTAACACAGGTAAAATACACTGCATTTCCCAGAGAGGTTGCCACCAGCAAAGGGCACAGGACCTGGAGCACAGCAAAGGGAGGACCTGGAGACTATCCGTGCCCAGAGAGCGCCGTGTGCACCTCATGCTAAACCTGACGCTATTGCCACAGACCGCGCTGGGGCATGTGCCTGGCACAAGGGCAGAAGGTGCCCGAGGGAACGACTCCTTCTCACGCAGGCTAGCTAGGAAACCTACGGACTGCAAAGCAGTCGCTATACGTCTTGGGGATCCCTACTTTCAGCTAGAGCCGGCTGTGACTGCCTACATGTGCATGTCAGGAGCCTGCCCAGCCCATGCAACAGCGTGAGGCACGCGGTGGAGAGGGCTTGCAGCCACCTTTGTTCTCTGTCCCCTGGAGCTCTGCTTTCCGCGCTGCAGCTGCCGGAGGCGCAGCACAAAATCTGTCCCCTCTGTTCCCTTTTCCAAGGAGTGAACAGCCCTTTTACAGCAAAGCCAGTTTTCAAAGGTTCCTTGGCCCCTGGTGTTTCCAGCTAGTACCCATGCTACATAGCTGCCTAGGTGCACACGGGCTTTTCTTTTTTTTCCCTTTTCCTTTGCGACTAGTGGGGCCCAGGGCAGAATTACAGTTTATTTGCAAAGTGATAGCATAGCCTTTCAGAAAGGATAAATAAAATGATGAATCAGAGGTCCAGACATATCCATCTGTCACATCCGATAAACATGCATGTGCCATGTGAATGCCTGGTCACTGCTGTAATTAGCTATTAAAGCTGAATGGGAGATTTCCAGACAGTAATGTATGAAATGCATGAATATTTTAATGATGCATAGTACAATTAAAAATATTACATACATTGTTTCTGAGCACCTTCAGGTTTTCCCTTTATTTAGATTTGGGGGAAATCAACTTCTTTAACCTTATTAGAGCAAGGGGAAATGGTCAGCTGAATAAATCTCAGCAAGGCAATCTCTTTTTTAAGATGCAACTTTTCCTTCCAAAAAATCTTGGATAATGACGGGAAAATAGTCTGCAGCGCATTCAGATGAGGAAAAAAAAAAAAAAGACCGTAATAATAAAAGTGTCCCATGTGACTGCTGGGAAAAAAGAAGGGTCTGATTCAGGTCCCATTCTAATCAATGGGACTCTCTCCATTACCTCTGCTAACAGTCACATTAAACCCCTCATGTCTGGCTGAGCAGATACAGTACGTGGATAAGCAAGGCAGCCTAGTCATCCACACGGCAGCTGAGCATCAGGTAAGTCACCTGAGCCCACTGCGACAGTAAATCTGTATTGGTACAAACCCTGCTTCAGCAGAGAGGAAACCCTTATGTTTTCCCCCTAGACATGACAGGGAAGAAGGGAAGTGGGCAAAAAAGCACAAAGAAGGCCAGGCCCTATAAATGTAACTAAGCAATGCGAATGCGAACGTAACGAAGCAATCCAACCCCGTATCTACATACATAAAATACACATACATAAAAAAAGGATGTGGCCCAACGTGGTGGGGACAAGGCTTGATGTATCAAGACTTACTATCATGTATTAAGTATTTGTAATAGAAAAGGCAGTGTTCCTTCTGCCAAAAATGCTGTGTAAATTGGGCTTCAGAAAAGCCCCTGGGATAAATTCTGCCCTGCATGTGCCAGTCTAAAATGCAAGAAATGCTATGAGCAGGGGAGGAGGAAATATCTCCTAGTTCCTAAACGGTAAGTCAGGTATGAGCTGATGTCTGAGGGGTGCCCACTTGACTTCGGGGGGCAGGGCCGACTCCTAACAGTTTGGGGCTAAGCCCTGGATGTCTACCCGGAAAATTGCTTGGGAAAAGTAAGGTGGCGTATGGGGGATGTGGGTATGTTTCTTTGCAAAAGCCTTTTCTTTTCAGAACTGGAGAATGTAAACATCACCTAATCTAACCACTGCTGTCAGGTACCTTATTTTACATTGAGCTGCTATAAACCATCCCTTTAGCTTTCTGTTGTAATCACATGTAATAAAAGGAACAACTGGGTAGTTACCTCAGATTCTGCAATACTAATTCCACGTTGGAATGGCAGTACAACGCGCATAGCTCGTGCCCGAGTTTTAACCACGGGAAGAATAGAAGACTACTCATTTATGGGAAAAACACTCATTAAAAAGCTCTCCGCCAGATACGAGTGGTTCAGGACTGTCATAATTTACACTGGGTGCCTGGCTCTGTTTAGAAGTCTGTTCACAGCAATGGAAGGTTTTAAAAGCAACCATTTGTTTTTCTGAAGAGCGTTTATCCTCTTTGGGAGCCTGACACCTCTGAAGTATGCAAAGGAGAGGTTAAAAAAGACCATTTACATGTGGAGAGAGAACGAACCGCAGCCCACCGCAAGGCCGAGCTCAGGGCAGCCAGCGCGCAGCTCCCTCCGCGTGCAGACACAGGCGAGGAGCGGAGCAGAGGGCTCCGGGAACCAGCTCCCTGGGCACGGCGCTGCCTCCCGTCAGAAGGCGCGGCAGGAGGACCTGCTTCCTCCCGCTGCTCTTGGGTAACAACCCCAAACGTCTCGGGGAAGGTGGCACTGCATTATCTGTGTTTTAAGTTCGGGGGGTTCTGTTCCATGATGAAGGATTTTCTGTCTTTCATAAGCTTTTGCGCTTCGTTTAAGTCTAAATAAAGCACAAATATCCCACGGGAGTAAACTTTACTCTCTACCTGTCAGAATAATTTCCTACCTGAACTAACTTGTGAATACATTTGAACAAAACAGAAATATCTTCCTGTAGCATAATTATTTGCCTCTCTTATTTTCCAGACGTTTTTATCCTGCTTTTCCATTTCGGGTGTGAAAGGAGCCATGCTAACGGAGTGACGCACGGGGTGAAGGATAAACACCGGCTTTGATTTTGTGTAACATATGCGATCTCATTTACACAAACCCCCACAGGCATGATTTTTCGCTTAACAGTACTCACATGGGCTCTGAGGCCAACCCCACTGTGCCTGCCTAATTTCTTATCACCTGCATGTTTTGCAGATACAGTTGCTGTGAATTCTCTTCATGGGAATTTTGCATTCTACTTTCTCAAAGAAAAGGTGCTTATTTTGTATCAGGAAGGGCTAAACAAAGCCCCCACAACCCTGACTGGCTCCGGCGGGAGAAGGAACTTCGAGGACAAGCCATCACATACCTCACAACGACAAGCTTCACGGAGTAAAAATGAGAAAGAGAAAGGAAAAATGTTGGTTGAATAATAACACTTGAGATACGGATAGTGAAAAATGACAAGGGGATAACACTGAACAGATACAATTCATTCCGGCTTCATTCGGAGAATCAGGAACTGTTTCCAGTCCCTTTCTGTTTGGCAGGTCTGTTCCTCCTCACAGCCCTCAGCAGACCAGCACCAACTCTGCCTTCCTCCCGGCGAGAGTCTCGGCAGCCCAGACAGAGATGATTAATCAAAATGACCTGAATCTCAGACCCATCATCTGATAAGGTTTCTTTCAGTTTAACAAAATTTGGCATCTGTGTCACATCTTTCATTCCAGGATTTCAAAAAAAGCTCCTAGTGCTGGCTATTTTTACCTCTGTTTTATAGGCAGGGAAATTACTGCTGCAGAGCTGAAACAGTCTGAAGTGCAACAGGGAGGCGATGGCAAACTCCCGTAGCGAACGCTGACTGCGAGCGTCTCAGGCCCCTACGCTGAACTGCCGGCAGCATCACCTGTCTGGTTACTTTGGCAAAACAAAATAGAGAGAATTAGAGGTAGTTACCAATTTTGTTTTATTTCTTCAAGCTTCTTTTTAGCCTGAAGGTCCCTGTGGGACATGTTCAAGCACTACAGCACAGTTTTTACTCTGCTGCCTCAAGTCTGGACAGGACACAAAATCTCAGCTATCCAAACCTGAGCTGACTGCCCATTTCTGGGCACATCCATAGATGTACGATGTTTGCAGATGGTCCTGCTTTTTAGTGGAGTAGAACTATGCCCTCCAACATTTTGGTCAAAGCATCAATAGCATAATGAAACATGTGAGTTAAGCACTTGCAGACAGACTGCAGAAGCCTGGGAGAGGCTTCTGGCAGCGGGGGCGAGCAGGAGCCAGCTGAGAGGGCTCCAGCTGCACCAAAGAACCTGCGCATACATCTACCAGATGCTCTTTTTTAGGTGCATGTTACCGCTTTTCTAATGAAATCAGAAATTGTCTCTTATAGCCTTACCATCATAGACGGTTTAATCAAAGGGCTAATGAAGCAAGCAGGGAAAAAACAGCCATGCACAGCATTAGTTCCAGAAAGATGCTTTATAGGAATAAAACCCTCCAGTGCCATGACAGTTGGCTGTTGAGCTGGCCTGCAAAATTGGCAGCCGGCTTTGCCAGCTCCAGGGCCTGTTCCAGGCGCTAAGCCTGCGAGGAAGCGCAAGTCGCCATCAGCGTATGCAAACCCCAGCCTGCAGCAGGGCACTAAGCACGGTTCCCTTTTCTATCAAGGAATCTTGTACTGATCACTCTTAAATCCCACACTGCATTTTCGTTGCTTCGCACCTTCCTATCCGGCTCTGGGTTCGTTGCCCCCCCAGTTTCCACCCCCCAGCCGTGCTGTCGGCAGCGCAGCGTCTGCCCGAGGGCTTGGACCTGCGTGCAGCCAGGGAAGGCCGTGACGGTTCTGCTCAAGGACCTGCAGAGTCCCACGGATGCACTTGCTTCTTAGCTCGATTAGACCTGCTGAAATGTGATTATTTTATGGGGATGCCTCCCTAACATCTGAGCACCTTCAAGGCCTTACACTGTACCTGCCTATCTCCTTTGTTAACGCAGTTGTTCTGATAACAGCATTCGTTGCTAAAACAAAATCCACACACTTTCCATTCCCCAAACAGTAAAAGAATTTTCAGGGGATAAAATATAATTGCTCGGTGCATCAGGCATGATTGATCCCTCTGCATTTCCTGATAATTACACTCACGAACAGTGTGCATTAGACACTCCCTGCTATCTCAAGTAGTGTCTGGGGTGCTGTGGTCCAGGTTACTAAAACACCCCCTGCAGTAGGTGACCTATAAGGCATACACGCATATTCTGCTTAAGTACACTCCGTTCTGCTCTCAGCTTTGTATCTGAACAACCCTCTCCCCGCCTTTTTTTGCCTAGTTTACAGCATATCAGTGCTGAAGAGGCAAATGTCTGTCCTGCAACGCTAGGTCGCTCTGCTTTGGTTTGAAGAATTTGACAAAGAGTGGAATGGAATAACAATTACAGAACAAGGGATTTTTACAGCATTAAAAATGAATAAAAATGCAAACGTGTATTTGCGTACATACACTTACACATTACACAGAGATCTCTATCAGGCAACAGGCATTCTTTGAGATGTTTTTCTGGCATATGAAACTAGGGTTATTCTTCAATAAAAACTTTTATTCAAGACTGTTTTTCAAGCTTTTCTTTCATTGTTAAAAAATGGAGAAATACAAATAGTTTCAGGATATGTCAGCTGGACAATAGCATGCATAAAATGGAAATAAAAGAAGTCTAAAATCACCAGGTCAACAAAAGTTTTGCTTTAGTGTGAAAATCAACTAAATGTAGAACACGACTTCTGAAGTAATTGAATTTCAAAATGGCAGTGACAATTTCCAAAACTAATTTTCCCCCCAAAATCTGGGGGAAAAATGTTTCTATTCATACCTTGACAAAAGGAAAATTTAAAAGTTCCACAAAGCTGTTATATCACACTAGCATTATTTAGAACAAGTAAAAAACATTCAGCACTGTTTTCTATTAGCATCTACATTCTTTTCTTATTTATTTATTGCCTTTTACGAAAGATATTTAAAAACAAAAGTCCATATTAAAATTGATTGAAGATTTTTTTTTCCTTTAGAGAGCATCTATTTTTCCTCAGGAATATTTTTTTAACTCTTACTTTTTATTTACAACATCAATAGATTAACAGAAGTTGCTCACTATGGCTCTCAGAGAGTTTCACCTCAGCACTGGGTCATGTGCATCCATGGCAGAGGTCCGTATCTTTCCCTCTGCTTCACCCAGCACCATCTATGCTTACTCCTGGTCACCGTCTCTGCTGACGGGTCCCAAATTTTGTTTATCTTGCTCTGAACTGAATCTTATTCAAATACAGGATCTGATGCAAAAAAATACTACTTCTTATGAAACAGTAATAACTTTAACTTTTACTTTGAATCACGTCATTTCTGATCCTTCTAAAACACGACAGCCGAAGCACGCGTGTAACTACCTTCCTGAACCGTTTCTGCTCTTTCAGCACGCCGAGGTAAAACGGCGCACCTTGTTTGCAAATGCTTCTCTGGTATTTGGTTCAGAACCATTTCAGAAAAGCAGCAAGGCCATTGAGGAGTTGAAAAGCTGTTATAATCATCTGCAAAAACCTGTGCCAGGTCACAAACACCATCTCTGTGTGGGACATTCCTCCTTCCTCCCACCACTACCCACACTGCAGCCCTAAATGGCCAAACCAGCTGAACTCTAAGTCACATCACAGGTACCATTAACAAATGGAAAAATGGTAGAGGTCCTTTTAGGAGACATTCAACTTCCTGCAGTCTATGCAAAAAACATGCATTTGCATCCTTTCTTCTCGCTGCTTTGGTTTGAGACTCCAGAGGCTTGATCAGAGCTCAGCGATTTATTCCTGAGGAGTCTTTGATCACATTGTTTCATTTTTTATTTATCTTTTGCAACCGGCATCACACCAGTAGGCATTCTTCAGTATCTACATAACATTTCAGCATACTGTTCGCTGCTGCACAGTGTGCGAAAGGCCAGACCTTCTTCATATTCCCCCTCTGCGTGCGGCTCTTGCTGAGCAGCCGCCGGCCCCCGCCTGCCCGCGCTCCTCGGCGGGAGCCCGTCCGACAGCCCTGGGATTCCCAACAGGCCCCACGGCACTGGCGCCTCGCCCTTAACTGCTGCTACAAATTTTAAACAGCAGTATTGCTTCTTTCTTTGGAGTCGGATGGGAGTGAACCGCAGCCTCTACCGACTACTCGGAACAAAACATTTGTTGGAGATGTAATTTTTTCAGATCTCTTAAGTATACTGATAATTCATACCAATTTTGTACACTGCCTGCACAGAACAGGCTCAAAGAGAGAAGCTGCCTTCATGCACTTGCTGTTATATTTTTGTTCTCTCTGCCTGTTCTTAGACACACGCACACACTTAAGCTGGGCTTGGGATTTTACGTGCTGAAACTACTGTTCCTAAGACTAGGCAGTCACTTTTGAGTTTTGAAGGTAACTCCACTATTACCCGATGAAGAGCCTGCCAGAAAGACTCGAAAGAGAAGAAAGACGCGAGGCACAGTGTCAGCTGAAGTGATGGCAGACGAGAATGTGCCAGATTAGGCAAGTGTCACACAAGGGCTCGGCGCTATGGATCGCCCACCAAACAGCTCGTCCCCTAAAGGGGGGAAAACAGAGGTGACCCTTGAGCCCCAGGACATTTATTCCGACAGGATGACTACCAGGCCCGAAATGAAGCTAACCACGTCTCACTCGCACGTCATCTGTTCTCAAGTCACGTCACAAGCCAGAGCAGTTCGCAAGAGCATCCCAGGAACACCTATCCCCACTCAAATGTTCAACGTCGGGGCCAGAGAGGTGGGCCCTGACCTGGCGGCGGGTGAGGAAAGGGGCTGCTTGGCACAGGACAGCAGTGCTTTTGTGATGCTGAATGCAGTGGAAGGGGACAGACGATGGTTTTGATGGCCAGTCGCAGTGTTTCACTGGTTCATAATGTATTCATCTTTCTGGCTCCTAGTTTTCTATTTCAATGTATCTGGTAGTTATATGGCCCCACTGAGAGCCACAAAATATTTGTGTATCTCTACCTGGAACGTTTGCTAGAGAGAGAGCACCACTGCCCACGCTTTGCACAACGGACCTGAAGCAGAGGGGTGATGCTGAGACTGCACGGCGGGGGTACCGCAGCGTTTTGGTGCCCCATTGTCCGGACGTGGCCTCGCCACACTACGGCTTCTTTCTGGAGCCGTGTACCTGGATTTTCTCCCCTCACACACAGCAAGCGTAGGGGCTCAGATTACGCTGTAATGCCACCCTTATACAGGGACAGGACACGGCTGGCATACACACCCAGACCACTGGTTTAAAAAGTGGTAGTTCGACACTCGCCTTCTCAGCAAAGGCTTTGGGAGCAAGACAGTGAACACAACTTGGCAATATCCAAGGCTGACGCTCTCACTGCCGACCAGCTTTCCTCTCGAAGATCCGCGTCTCAGCCAGGATCAGAAAGCTCTCTGGAAGACAGGGCTTGAGGTGATGCAGCAGTGTAGACATTTCACAGACAGGTAAGAAGGAATTACTATGGCAACACTACACTACTTGATTAGAAGCGGAAGAGCTCTTTTCAGGAGAGTGACATGTTGTATAAGGTTTAATGCAAATTTATCTGCATGGCTATGGCTGGAGAATACCTGGGAGGAGTAGGTGGGTGTGCAGATAACTAGAAGATTGGCCCACACAGTTCGAGCACATACACAGCAGGGTATAAGAGGGCAAAGAACACCAGGGACTCCACCATCAGGTTCAGGAGGAGCAATGCTAGTCTAAGTAACACCACACATCTTCACCTTTTAAAACTACCAACTTACTACATTCAACTATGAAGTTCATTTCCACAGATTTCATATTTCTATGGCAATCCAGGGTACTGCCAGCAACTTAACAGATTTAGAGCAAATACATCCAGTGTATTTGTGCTGTGGCAGTGCTATCAGGGCAATAGTTCTGCATGCTTTGAATACAAGTGGCTACTAAGAGGGCCAAGCCCACGTGTTAATTCCAGCATTCAAAAAAGCCCTCCTATCTATGACTCAGTCTTCAGCATTTCAAGAGGTTAGGCACATACTTGAGTAAATAAGCCTTGTGGGCTCAATCTGAACAACTCGTAGAATTGAGTAAGGGTGGATTCTGCATTTTCTTGGGTAAGGAAGGAAAGTCATCACGTTAATGAAAGGGGTTTGGCTGAGTGAATAAAATCTGGCAGCCTCTGTGTATTTTGGAACATGATCTGAAATCAGATTTGCAGTCATGCTGCCAGAAGATTGAAGAGCTTGGTTGGTTGTTTTTCAAACCACTGACGTTTTCCCCTCTCTCTCCACCTGCTCCAGCCTCACCAGAAAGCAGCGTGATGGATGGGAGGTTTGCCTGCTCCAGAAACCCTGTGCCCTGGATCAGGTGGTGGCCAATCACTAGGCAGCGGTGATAGGATTTTACCAGGATTTTAATCTTTGTTTGAGAGATCCAGCAATATTTTACCTCCATTTTACAAAGCAGGCAGCCTTTCTGCAGCGTGCTCAGGGCTGAGGCCGGAGGGCGTGCGGTGGCGGCAGGCTCCGTGGCGCGACGTCCCCTGGCAACGGAGGAGCCCCCTGAGGGCAGCACGCCTGTCACCCCGGCCAGGGCAACCCCACGCTGGCCCCATGCTCTGCAGCACAGCTCAGGCCAGGGGCCTCTAACTAGCTCCAGATTCAGCATGAAGCCATTATTGTCCTGCTCCTTGGGCCACGACGGCTACACCTGAAGATACTCTCAAGACATTTATAATCTATGTCTCGGTCAGCCTTATAATACTACCTTTAGACTAACAATTCTCAGCAAGACAGGACTTTATGCTGTTTGTGACCCTCCAGCGTAACAGCACTGCCTGAAAATGCCTCGAACCTTCGGGCAGGCAGAAGATTTGCCGGGCTCCATGCGAGCCGTCTGAAAGGTACGTGGCTCGGATACATTAAATACTGAACAGGTTACGTCCCTGTGAAGAGGGGCCACAGACTCGTGGTGGAAATAGGTAAGAGAACTTCCACAGTCTGCGCACATGACTCCGAAAATCTTTTTGGATGAGAAGTGTTTTTAAGTAACAGCCCTCTGAAGAGACCGTCAGAATAAGGGTGCTGTCGGAGAGCTCCCTGCTCTCTGCTCTCAGCCTCCTGAGGAGCTTCCTTGTCTTTGGTCAACTCAGGATCAAGGCACAGACGCCAAGAAAAGCCGTCCTAAGACTGGCATTGCTTGTACTGATGCAGTCTGCCTCGGCCTCATGAGAAAAATTCAAGGAGAAAAGTAGAGAATTATCTGAAGGGAAAATAATCCTGAATTTACACTTGGGCAAACCACAAAGCTTCCAATTTTATTACTCCTCTCCCTAGGCAAATCTTTTCTTTCCTCTTTCACTTGCACCCTTGAATTGTCTGTTTACTTACTGGGGAGGCAGGCAGATTTTGACTCTCACAGTAGATATTACTCAGAGAACAATAAACATATGATCTTCTCCTTCAGTTGCCTGAAACTTTCCTTGATGTTTTATTTCAAGCACATACAGCAGGCTTGCAGTGCACATAGTACGACTTGAAAAGAAAGAACTACAGGTCGAAGTATCTCACAGCAGAATATTACTGTGGATTTAGTGCTAATTCCAGGTTTATTCCTTTCCTAATTCCTGTATCACATAGTCTTATCTACACAGATAAAGCCTCTTGAAGTGCACTTTCTTTGATGCATGGATGGAAGACTTCTCTCAAAAAATGTAAGATTTGCTTAGAAAACAATCACCACTATATTTAGACCACAGTCCACTCCAGAGTCCCCTGAGAGAACTCAGTGCAAAGAAGCAAAGGCTCCCCCTGGTTGCATACAAAACTGTATTTCATATGAACCAGTAATCTACCCGGGCAACATATTTTAACTTCTTGAAGTATTTTGTGGATGGCCACGGTCTCTAGCAACAAACGGCCTCTCGAAACAAACTGGCAACACCATTACCAGCACAGTATTTGCACGCTGCATAACCAATTCCCTGGCTGCCTCGGAGTACCAGTGGCCCTGAAGGGCGTACTATCCATCGGCAGCTAGATTACGCGAGCCCCTCGGCTCTGGAAGGTACGCGGTCTTTCTCAGGCACCCTTGTAGAATAGGGCTGTCTCGAAAGCATGCTCTGCCTAAGTTTTCAGGAGCTCTTCAAGCCAAACCCCAAAGGTGTACAGCACAGATCTTCTGCTGCCAACTCCGGCGTGATTTCACAGTTGGCAACAAAGAGAATTTACATTTGTAGGAGACTGCAACTTTCAGCCAGGAGGATTTCAAAGCACTTTATGAACTATCATTCAAAACAAATAATGCTGAATTAAGACATTTCTGGGTTGAAATACAGAAAATATGGAACAGAACTACTCAGCAGCTCAGGGTAAAAGGTGAAGAATACTCCGTCCAGCTGAATGTGTGCAATGCAGTTTTAGTTAGGCAGGATGCAATTACAAAAGCTGGAGTCTGGCCAAGCCACCAAGGTTAACTACTCTACTTTTTCAAAAAGTATCACGGGATTTTTTTAATGACCACAAGTTAATGATGTTGTGTCTGAAAGCCAGCACCTCTCACCTTACAGTGGCCTTTACAATCATTTAATAGTAGCAGCTTGATATTAGATCCAACGAGAGAATCCCCAACTGCTACTCCCACCGTCTCAAAAATGTGTTTCTCTTAGGAAAAATGACGCTGGAAGGGATCAAGGGGGTCACAGTTCCCGAGAACTGCAAGAAAGATCACACACATGACATCATCGATACAGAGTCTAGAGAGTTCGATACTCCTCCCAGATGCACTTCAAAACTACAAAACACCATCAGGAAACAGCACTTTGACACAAAAGCAGCTTCGCAACGCTGTGAGAAATACTCCTTAGTAGCATCCTTCTAAACATTAAAGTACAGAATGTATTATGAACTTCATGGTAACTTGCAAGATATATATTCCTGGACTATGAAAAAGAAGGATCTAAGATTAAATACCCAGTTACCACATTGGACTGCTATAGACTATAGTAGGAATAGATACGCGGATTACTTCAGGAACAAAGGGACTCTGTCAAATATATCAACCTATTCTTTACTAACCTATTAAAACAGAGATATAGTTAATTATCTAGTGGTAACAACATAGCCCTGAGCGACACAGTGAACAATCTCTTGCAAGTCAAACATGACTATTAGAAAATCATACATGGCTTGCACAGTTTAATATGGTCATTAACACAACACGTTCTGTATGTTCTTACTGAGAATTGTCATATCTGCAGACATGAATTTTGGGGTATATATCTTTAGCTGAAAAAGTCTGACAATGAATCATACACTATTTATATTTTATTTTATTATATTCTGTTATCCCTGCATGCCTTTGCTTGGATTTATCTTGGCCAATTCCTTTTAAACTAACACTTTTAGTCTGTTCACTCAGGCAAGTGGTGACCTATGTTTTTAATTGTTTGTTAGACAAACAAATCATTATAAATAAAATGCAGAATTTAATTTTGGTAATAAATGGTACTTAAAAAAGAGGAAAGGAAAAGCTAGAAATCCCAAAGGCCTGTATAATGCTCCATTAAGATCTTGAATATTTCTTACGCAGACTAAAGCATCAGATATTACTAGATGGTCAATGTATGCAACAGAATCACTACTGAATATGAAAACTGCATGTGTCACTAAAGAAACCTAGGGTTTGAGCTACCAAAATCAACAGAAATTTTTATGTTGATCTCTGTGTGCTTTGGTCCGCAATTACTAGAATATAACACCTTCCCACCCCCAGAATGCCATCTGCACAGTTCATGCACATGCACTTGCACAGTCTCACATACCTTTGAGTCTTGATATGATTAAGTAAATGAGATATGATTACTGACCTTTTAGAAAGTTTTATATTATGCTTTTCTGATGCAGGATATTAAATAAAGAGATTGCAACAATCCCTGGCAGCTTAGCCTCAAAAAAATCTAGTACTCTATCAAACAAATAAAGTCAAAATAAATCAGGCTCTGAGAAGTTAGGGCAAATTCTCAGGTGACATAAATCAGGGAGTTCCACTGCCAGCTAGGGAGATCTCCACCGCTGCCAGCTGAACTGAGCCTAGCTTATAGAATCCTTTTTGTGCTAATTCATTAAATATTAAGCAAACTATACGATAGTTTCACCGTTACTTTTAACACATTATACAGTCACTTGCCGACGGTTATTTTTTCTTGGTTCCAACATCAAATTTGCGGTCCCAATGAGAACTTAATGGGACCTACATTCATATTAAGTTTGCAATAAAATTTCAAGTTTTGACACAGTTTAGGTCACTGGCAGATCATTCTTTGAGTTCTGACTTGTTTAATTGCTTAAGGTGAAATAGTAAACCTGATCTTTGCTCTTATGTTAGTTGGAAGTGTGCGTACATTCGTGAATATCTATCAAGAATTTTTCACCTAGGAATTCATTTCCTGTAGATGAAAAAGCTATCTTTTGGTCTTAATACTCTGATCTTTATTTGATTAAAAGGATTCATTCTGATTTATTTCACTGTGATATTGCATAATATCACAGTGCCCTGTTTGTGTCATGAGATCTCTCCAGATGTCATTTCTCGGTCTTCCTTTAAGTCCCCCACCTCTAAAGTACCAATGTGGGCACACAGTTAAATCTGCTTACAGCCTTGAAGTATGTAAAGGTGCTTAAGTATGCAGGCAATGCAAGTAAGTAACACACAGAGGTCTCTTCTGTAATCTGAACCAAGAATCTGACACCTGAGCTTAATATTAATCAAAAATGGTTCATGAATCTAAGTTCCTGTTGAAAACAGAGGGACATGCATATTCTCTTAGTTTGGATAAAACCTTTGATGACTGAAACATTTTTCAGCTAGAGGGGACGGAACAGAAATGGAAAAAGATTGAAGAAAATGTAATTGTTAGGACTGCTTTTTCTCCTGATGAGGAGGGTTTTACAGCCACCCATTTGAACAAGGGGAAAAAAATAAAAATGTGTATCTTGATATGAGCACGTAACTGGTCCAACTTCCCAGCACGTGAAAAAGGAACACACAAAAGACTTCAGGTGAAACTCTCTGCTGCACAGATTGCTTGCTTGCTTTATTGGTTCAACCTGCTACCTCTCCAAAAAGACAGTTTTCGGCCTGGGAGATGAAATGGATCACGTTCAGGCTTTGCCCATTAAAAGCAGTATAAACACAGCTTTCTTCAGACAGTTGGCTCTGAATGCTCAAGCCCAAACTTGAACCCAGCAACCAAAAGCAGTGCAGACACAAGTACTGTGATTGCTCAATGGTTGGATGGATAGATGAAAAATGAAAGCATAAGAAAATAAATTTGACTGAAAAATAAATATTTTTCTTCAATTAAAAATGGCTTGCAATGCAAAAACTTCTGCTTTAAACAATTTTTTCCGATTCTTTCATGAAAGAACTCATACTTCTTTTCTTAGTTAGGTGACTATACCCACACATTTTTAGAATGGTTCCAGGCTCATTGCAAATAACTAACATTTTCCTTTTTTTAATGAACTCCCTTCCATTACAGCATATTTATTCTTCTGCTGTGTCAAGAATAACTGAACAGGCATAAGCAGCAATTCAGTTGGCATTTTTCTTACATTAAAATTACCTGGGATTCAGTTCTGTGCTCTGTATTGTCCTAGTATGGTGATGCCAACAGGACCTGTGCTTGTGTATATCTACAGCAAATTAAGATGTAAAAGTATTTGGTCTTAAAAGATAATAATTACAGAACTCTAACTAGAGAAGGGCAGAAGAATAAAGGTCTCTTTATTCACAAACTGTAAAATTATCTGGGGGTGGCTTAGAATCCATCTTCATTAGGAGCTTAGCCTGCCTTTCCCACAGCAGCTTCCTTGCTTCGAAAAGCCTCGTACTTGCACAGTTTTTTGTGACCAAGGCATTGGAGGAACAAAACAAAAATGAAAACAGTAACGGCAGTCACAGTCTCAGTGTCACGTCACGTGTGAACATGCCGTCGGTCCCTTTCTCTCTTTTCTCCCAGGCAGCAGCGTCTCCCGTTTCCGGCCCCTCGCCAGCTGAGCTCTCTAGGAATCGCAGACTGCTGTGCTTCCGACTGCAACTGAAAGAAGTTTTTTTTCTTTTTTACTGTTGGCATGAAAGCAGATGATCTAAACACTATAGTGGTTTTGGCAGACAGGTTTTAAACCTCACAGCAGACAAAATATTTCTGTCCCTTGCCATTTGTTTCAGGCGTGTTTCCGGGATTCACGTGGCCCTTCCCCTCACATCACGGTACCGTCATTTGGAGAAGGTGCTGTATTCTTGTGTGTGAAGGGAGAACGATACGGCAAAATGTCAGCGTAGCTTCATAGACATGAAGAGCACGAAAAAAGAACTATTAGCCCATCTGTTAAACAGATATCTAGAGTCCACCTTCTAGGAAGATAATCCTATTCCAGAAAGGGAACAAATCCCAAAGACGTCACTTTGCCAAGAGTGAAGAGACAACCTGCCCCAACCCACAGCTGATAAGAACATTTTGGAGCTCCTGCTGTCTTGCACCACATAACACACCTCTACCCCCTCCATTTCTTCCTTCAAGAAGCAATCTATCTCAGCGGGGATTTCACCGCTTCCCACGCAGCCCGACAGCCTAGCTCCCCACGTTCCAGATACAGGCCTTCCTCTTTGCCAGTCCACATTAGATAAAAACCTTTTAAAACCAGTGTTTTGATAAGCCCTCCTTTTCCAGCGTGCTCCCTCACTCCTCCTTCAGGGCAGTGCCAGGGAGCATCTCCTCTGCTCCTCTCCTGCATCCGCCCGTCCGGGACCCTCCAACTCCTCTGCCCCTCTCTCCCTGCGCAGCGTCGCTTTCAGCGGTGCCTGTCCCATTCCCTGCTCCCGTCTCTGGATCTCACAGCTACGTTAAACCATACAGCCACAGTTTTGTTCTGCACAAAGCACTTTCCTGGAAGACCTATAAAGCCAGTAATCCTTCCTTACACCTCTCCTGCAGAGCTACTGATGTGAATCAAACTCAAAAAGAGAAAGTGAAACATAGTCAACAGGGCACTGAGAGAGATGCTATTTCACTAATGCGCGACCATGAACCATTTTTAAAACTTTGCTTGTATTTTGCAGCCTTTACGTAATGATCCTCCACTTATTCACCTTTCTGCTTTCAGAGTGTCAGCTGCTTGGGTCTTCTTTTTGAGTCAAAAGGAGCTCTACACAGTGCAGAAATTATCACAATAAACAGTCTATTTCTACTCCAGCGTATTATAGTCTACTTATAATAAATAAATACTATAGTCTACAAGACTACACACAATAAAATCATCCTGTAATACATTCGTCTGATCAGCGAATAGGATGGATCTTTTCTAGGTGGTCTTAAGAGAGTGTGTTTTCTTTAACTCTGACTTGGGGTTTGTATAGCAATGTAAGTTCAGATCCACAGACATATTAGACACCAGGATTTTAATGGGAGTTTAACAGTCTGATGCATTACTTGATTTCCAAATGTAGTCAGTGCCAGCCCATCATTAGACATGAAAGCAATAACGTGGCCCCAGGGAATGCTTCCCCCTGGACCCTAATAATCACTACTGGTCCTTAAATTTCACGCTAAAGTGTAAGTTCATTCAACGTTTTGCTCTTTTTTGTTATGGCTTAAAGAAAATGACTGAGGGTAATTTCAGACACAAATGTACAAAAGATTTGCTTCCAGATTTGGTGCTCATCGGGTGTGAAGAAGGTAATTTAAAAGCTCTTTTATTTAGAAAACCTAAACATAAGAAACTTTGGCCTTCGTTTATCGAGATTCAGAATCAGGTCTGGAGACCAATAATAGTTCAGCTCACAAACCATAAAGAGATGTAAGCCCCACTAATTTCATGCTCCTTTAATCTGCTTTCATCAACTGTGTGGATTTTGTAAAAGCACTCAAAAATTAAATGCTACCATTTAGTAAAAGCATTGACTGATTTCTAAAGGGTTAGCTGGCAGCACTGCCGAAAACATTAGTGACACGGCAAATAATCCAGTGCTATGAGCCTCCCAGCACTACGTGATTTCTATTCTATCAACATAAATATTACTGGATGAAAGTAATTCTGTTCTCTTAATAAAGGGAGAGAAAAAAGCTTGGCCTGGATGTTGATCTGCTTATGATGAGGTTATAAATAAACTTTTACTCAAAGCCTAAAAGACAAACCAGTTTGGATGTGCTCGAATATCATATTCATTAACATAGATTGTATTTACACAAATAGAAAAAAAGACAGTAGTGAACAAGGCCATTGATTTCAATGTAACAAGCAATGCAGAGCAATTGAATGCTGTTAAGCAACAATGTGAGCAATATTGCTTTTACCAGCTTTATAATAAATTTTTCAACATGTATTTTCTTCATTTCTGTGATCATTGTTATCATGAATAATTGCATTAAGAGTGCTGCTTCATCAAATTAACTTACAACTGCAATAACCTTTCATGAATATTTTTAGGATAATAGTTGCCATGAATATATAGAGAGCTGAGTTCTGGGGGGGGAGGAAAAAAAAAAGCTTAGCACAAATGAAAACACACTGTGTACAGCTGGATCCTAGCACCATGCAGTATAGCTACAAAGAGCATTTAATGTAGAACAAGGCTGATGCCATCCAGGTCATTAACTATCATCAGTTTCTTGACTAGAAAAAACAGTAACATCTCCATCCTTCCACCTCAACTGAGCATAATGCTGAAAAAGCTTCTATGAGAGCCACAAAGCATGTTAAAGCACAGCTCTGTTCATTTTATCCATCCAGGAGTATCTGTGACAAAATTCAGAGACGCCCATGCCCGATCCCGTGCCTCCCCTCCTCAGAGGTGACCGAGACAGAAGAACAACTTGCCGCTACCCAAAGTGGTGGACGGACTCTTAACAATTTTGCTACCTGTTATGTGGGCACAAATTCTCCCCATGAAGTCAGTAAGAAGCTCACTTCCAGCACCCATAACTGCCAGCGATATCCTGAAATCCAGATTTTAGTCTTGAGTGTAGGGGGGGCAGCAAAGATCAAAACTTCCCCTACTCATGAAAAACGCTGCGGGTCCAGCAACACCACAGGAGTATTTAGACGGTCATGGGATGACCGTGAGTGACCTGGCTATGATATAACTGTGAAAAAGGAAAACAAAACCTTAGGATTTCTCAGATGACATACTTTCATCACCAGGAGAAACAGAGAAGTAGTAACACCATTATCTGAGTAGCATACTCAGTTCTGGTTAACCATGCTCAAGAAATCATAATTTCTTAATCCGACTGCTTGAAAACAATGGCTACGGGTAAGAGGAAATGGAGAATTTATTATACAAGACTGTGGCCTGTTTGACCTAAAGCAGAGGTTGAGAACAGATATGATGGCTATCATGGGATACTGTGGGACTGGAGAGAGAGGAGATGTGTCAGGAAGTGAAAAGGACTGGAATCAATGAGCCATCTGGTCTCTGGCAGTGCTGTATTTAACCACTCAGTTGGCTCCAACCACGGAAGATTTGGAAGATCACTCAGGCCAGCTTATTTCCTGATAGGAGATCCCACCCAGGAAATCTCATGAGATTCAATCTTTCTTTTTCAATTTTTACATTAAGCTTATCACCTCTCTGGCAAAAATTACAGCATTTTTGTAAGGTTTTAAAAGCTTGTTATAGAGTTCTAAGTTGATTAAAAAAAGAGAAAGAGAGAAAAAAATGCACATGGAAATAGTATTCCTTGCTGAAATCACTGAATATTGGTTTTGATAACATTAAGCAAGATTTGTAATGTCCCCATCCTGCCCCCGAAGGGGGCCAGAGAAATTCTAACCTGATGAACTCAGCTGAACGTCTGCTTTGGTTCCCGCACTACCTCTGCAACAGCGAGAGCTACACTGGGCTACTGCTTTCTGTGGAGTGGAAGGTGTTTAATAACTGTAACTCAAAGATTGCTACTAAAACTAGTAGTATGCTTGTTTTGATTGCTTCGTGTTCAGGACAGATGGGCTCATGATTTTATCACGGTCCCAGTATGGCTGAAACTCACTGGAAGAAGAAAGCACCATTGCACAACTGCTGAAACGTGTTTTGTATCTTTTACAAAAGGAAAGCAGGGGAGGTGAGTAAAAGCACTACATGTACTTGAGCAAAGTATAAAACGTGAAAATGTGTAAGTCAGATCAAAGAACTTATTACTTGATGGCTGGGTTGAAACTACATAAGGCCAACTTTTCTATACTGTCTAGAGACCCGTTGTTCATAACCTCAGGCTATCAGCAGTGTGATGCTTGTAACAAAGTACGATGTGCGTATCAGTACTTGATGAACTGAATGAATAAACGTTAAATTCCAAAGCAAGATGTTCCCTGTGATCTCTGTTAAAAGTCTGCAACCCTTTAAAACAAGAGTCTTAGCATCAAAATCTCCATGGCATCTCAATCATCATGAGAAATGAGTTAATTTTCCATACACAGTGTTCTGCCAAGCAAAATTATTTTTCCTAATACTTATTATGTAACTGTTCCACCAGAATGGCGATACTTGAGTTCACCTCCCATGTACTCAGCTCAGGCAGATTAGATGCCTTCTGCTAATTGGAGCAATTTTCTGTTCAGGTTCCATCCTTTTGTCTCCTCAACTTCTTTGTACTCTCTCAATCAGAGCATTGTTAGAGGTAATGATAAGCAGCTCCTTCACTACTTGTGCACTATTGGAACAACTGCCTCGTACTGGGAACCTGCTGTTTATTTCCTGAAGTGTATTAATGTAAAAATCCTCTATCAAGGTTCATATTTAAAGAAAAAGAGAATAGAACATCTGCATTCAGGGGCCTGGTCCACTATTAAAAGAATTCTGTTGACTTGGACATTTGGACTGAACCCCTGAATCTGTATTTCCACAGCTTATCTATCTGCATTTTAAAAGCAGGCTGAATTTAGAGGCCTTTACCTGCTTCCACTCTTTCTAGTTACCTTGGATGACTCTAAACCAGATGACTGTGGGATAAAATAAGTTAATACCCAGCACTGTTGAGAACAATGAGATTGAAAAGCATCAAGAATGGTGGCTGCGGAGCAAGGACTCAGCAAACACAAAGAGGACTTCAAATTTATTGAGGGATGATCCAGGAATTGTGAGGCTGGCTTAAAAATGGGGCTCTCTATTTTTTCCCTAGGTTTCCAGGATGCATTGTCAGCTTGCTCTCTACCACTGAGGGGCAAGTGAATTTCTTTAAAAATGACTAGACAAAGAAAGCCAAGATCTTCAACAAATCTCATGTAGAAGATCCTGAACTTGTGTTTAAATTCAAAATATTACACAAGCCATGATAAAATCACAAAATTTGGCAACAAGTGACACCTATTGCTACACACAATTGGGATAGAAACCATCTTGCCAAAGCTCGTAAAGCATTTATAGCTCTCTTGACAATATATACCTACAGCTGAACCCATTAAGCCAACATGAGTCTCCCCAGTGCTTTTAATGAGCTCTGGACAAGGCCTCTAGAGACAGGCAATATCTGAGACATACAAGAGGAAAACAGCTGTGCTCAGACAGAGGTTTTCCCAGCACCCCAGAGGTAAGGGGACTGGCAAATAGCGTGATTTTCCTGACAGGGACCCAGAAGTAAGTCTGTACTTGGACTAGACCAATCAGACCAACGTAGAGAAAGCAAGATGTGATCTGATTCTGGTACAAATCAAGAGGACACAATATAAGGCCTAAGAGGAGCAGCGAAAAGATGGAAATGGAAAACCACAATTAATTATTTAGCTTCTTGGTATCCTGATTAACAACAGAAACTTCCAAACTAAGGGTTATTACAATGCAGTCTTGCAAATAACACATCATCACTGAACAAAGTATTAAAACATCCAATAAAAAGTTCTAGATTAACAAGATGTTTACAAATGATTATTAGAAGGTGATTGACTAATTTTGGACTTTGGTTTGGTGTATTTACCTTCTTATATTCAAATATATCCCTACCCTGTAATATTTACATATCTCTAGTTTGTAGCTTCACACAGTATTGCTATAAAAATGCCGATCTACTATTTATGCAGACAGTACACATTTGTACTGTGCCGCAAATGCAATTTACCAAGTTGTTTTATTTCTTCTTTTGTAGTTCGGTGTGATTAATTCTTTTGATTTTCCTTTATTTATTTTGCTTAATAAACGTTCATGCATTTTGCTCAACAAATAATACAAAGTTTGGTTCTCGTTAAAAATATGTAATTTCTAAAAGGGAAAAAATGTCTGTCTTTTCACTCTTTAAGTTTATCTCTTGGCCTAAATATTACTCCTCTAGGCTACGAGAATTACTGTGTTGAACGGTCATAAAATGCCATACTTAATATATGAGCTGCATTATTGTCTGTCCAGTGTTGGTTGTGATCACTTGCAAGAAAAAGGGAACTGCTGCATACACAAACCGATACAGGTCAAACTGATTTATGGACGGATATTTCACAAACAAACAAGGCTCCACAGGAACAAGAGGCAGCGGTGATGTGGTGGGATGCTGTTACGATTTGTTCTTTGCGTTACGGTACCACCTAGGAGGATGGATGAGGGTTCATTTGTGCCAGGCACTGTACAAATAGGTATGTTCTAGCTGCTGCAATTATAGTCCATTTTCCTGGGTACAGCTGATATACAGTAATTCTTATAGGATACGGTAAATTGACTTTAGCTCAGATCAAAGTATATTTCTCCACCCATCACATCCCATGGGTGATAGACACATCACAAAGTCCCTGAGCAGAAAAAACACTCTCAATTACACACAAACCACCTGAAAACAGCAAGGAGAAGGATGAAACTTTCTCTGCACCACTTGCCTGGGAGACCAAGCCAGGGCAAACGACCCCCTCACCTTGCCCAGATTACGGCTTTCTGCCTGGGAGCAGAGGGGTTTGACCCTAACTTTGCCTCCCCAGCGGGGCTGCCAGCAGAGGTGAATCATGAGGTGCGTACAGATACTTCTTACACCTCTAGGCACCCTAAGGTGCCTAACCTAAGGCATGTTTTCTTACACACATCTGGCGATTTGCATTTTCTCTGTATCAGCTCATTTAATCAGGGTCAGATTTATGAGGGGTGAATCTGCTCTTTCAAAGCTTCTTCTCTGATCTCAGGAAAACTATTATACATAGCTATATTTCAGTTGCTTATTTGTAAAATGGGAATAACTGTACTCTTCTGATAAAGGAACTAACCTTCTTCACAAGAAGACATACCACTCTGACTACTAACTCTGTAATATTCTTCTTCAAGCCATAATAATGCTGACATTTTACTAGCGTTTCACTCTTCCCCTCTCAGAACTGTTAGAGCTAAAAACCAATGCTTCATACCATGTACTGAAATGCCAAGGAAAAGAGTATGATATAAATATACAGATATGAAACAGCATCCCAAAATGATGATTTTGATCTTTCAAAGGACAAATCACTAATCTCTGGCTCTAATGAGATATGGGATGATAAAGGTCATGCTGAGTAAAGGACTAAGCTAACAGATCAGACCAAAAGTTTCAAAACTGATATTATTGCTCTTGTCCCAATGGAAAAAAAAAAGTGATCCTTTGTACATATTGCAGCAGAATATTACAGACACATTAAAGAGACTTATTAACTGTGTTTAATGCAAGGACAATTCCAAACTCACCCACGGGTGTGCAGGCTGAAGCATGGTGCTAGCGAAGTTTAAACACTGCAAAACCATTCCATTTATTCCTCCAAAATACACGTCAAGTCTCAAAATTGGCAAAAGCTCTCTCACCTCTGCACATCTTCCCAAACTTGGGGTATACAGTAGGAGCTGCTAGTGACTGTGAAAAGACCTTTGGTCACCATAAACTTGAATTACCTGCCGACTTGAATAAGAAATGCAGAGTAACACAGCTTTATTCAATTTGGGCCTTGCTGGTTTAGCGGTTGATCTAAATCTGATACAGTAGGGTGACCAAACGCAAGGGTACCTCAGCAAATCATTATCATAATGCTCAACTTACGCCTTTCATCCTCAATATTTCTAGCATTTCACCCTGTCACTCCCAGTGGACTGCCAACTGGTGTTTACCGGCATGTAAAATTATTTCAAGTGTTAGCTCAGCAGAGATCTGCAAAGAATGGATCTTTCTTTTTTTCACTTGCTGAGGTTTTCTTTTTTGTGTGTTTCCTTTGTTAAAGTGAGCTGGGTGGGGAGCTGTGTCCCGTAAAACTCATCCCATACTGCTTTTCTGTACAGTGGGGACAACAGAGGTAAGGTCTGCGATCTCTCAGACTGACTTAGAGATACAGAATTGCTGGATGCTTTCTACCTCATCTCCACTGAACTCGTTTGTCCATTGCCTTTTCCATCTTTGATAAGAACTAATGTCTTAACACTAAGCATAAAATCTGAGAAAAAAACCCTTTTTCTTTGGAGACTTTACCCCTGCATGTCCCTGACTGTACCTGTGCTGTAAGGTGTAGCTGAAGAAGTGGCACGCTCTCCACCCTTCCTCCAGAAGAATGTGGTGTTTTTATCCACTTAAAGCTTCCTCTGTGTTAAATTTGCAATTACGCTCCTATGTAAGGATCAGTTAGCAATACAATAATCATCTTCAGCAGACTGCACAGACAAAGAGCAAGTCAAGCTAGTCTCCAAACTAGAGAAGGCAGAGAGGAGGAAGGGCAGAAGAGAAAATGAGGGTATATTTTTGGCGAAGCTGTGAAAGGAGGCAGTTTTACTGTTTTGTTTAGTTTGCTGCCCAAGTGAGCTCATTATTGTATGTAATATTTTGGGGAGACTGATTAATTACAAAGCAGCCTAGAATGAACATTGTTGTTATCATTTAATTCTAAATAAATACACTATCATACAAACTGCATCTAAAAAGAATAAAAGAATTGTTTGCTCCCCTCAGCAATAAGCAAAATAATAAATAGACTGTGTTAATAATGGAAAAAATGGGATAGAGTCTAGCAGAGCTTTTAGGTCACTGACTCCATTCATAGAAGGGGGAAGGAAAGGAGGGTAAGGTACAATCTAACCTAATTACGGCTTTGTAAAAATTATTTTCAAGCCATTAACTGAGATTTGGCCTACTTAGCTTATAAACTTCTGGGGGCACAAGACTTGCTCTCTTCTGTGCTGCATGTCTTGCAGAACAGGGTCCTTGTCTCTGAGCAGCGCTCCTAGGCTCTGCCATAGTAACAAATCATAACATGAACGTAACTAAACCCGTGCTGCCCATTTGCCAGAGGCTATGCCCACTGCTGTAGCACCTCTTCGAAGCTTTCGTTTGGCAAGAACAGCAGGACAGAAGTGGTTTGAGATTTATGAAGCATAGTACAAAGGATTAAACTGTTTTGCTATGACTCTATCCTTTCATGAAATCCCAGTATTTCTGATGTTAGAAGAGGCAACCATCTCCTCCACTTGGAGACCAGTATGGGTCAGGCAGCCAGGCGGGAAAGAGCTTGTCCCCAAGAGCTGATGGTCTACACATACAGTGTCACCCCAGATTAGTCATCCAGATTCTCAGTCAATGTAATAAGATTGGAAGAGTTGCAAAGTTTATGTCGGGGGGAGGATGGGGAACCTCTTGGGGAAAGAGCCCAACTATTTTTTGGGCTGAGTGCGCTATTCACTGAGGATGAATATATTATTTTTGATTTTCTGTTTCTTCCAGATCAGCTGTCCTCATAACTTGCCATATACAGAGTACCATTTACTGTCATAATTCTGTTGTTCAACATATCTGCTGCTTTCATGCAGGCCTCAAGTATTGAAACCATGAAAATGCACAAAGGTTTTAATGGAATGGGGGTGGAAGAACTGGGGAGGAATCTTGCACAGCTCTATGATTGCAGAGAAAAAGCTTGAAAATATAAATGCACCTTAAAGATTCTGAAACCAAAGGGGAATAAAAGAATTCAAATGCATTATTTTATAACATGCTGATATGGAAGTCATATTCCTGATTTTGAAATGTGCCATGAGGCAAGGAACAGTGTAGAAATCCTGTGTTCTTAAACAGCCCGCACCTTGCAGCATCATGGTGATTACATTTCAATTGCAGGTGAAGACGTTCCATAGCGTAATTTATAAGTCATCTTAAATCTGTGGAAAGCTCTGGTATGTTACAGGTAAAAATGCCTCACTTCTTTATAGCAATCACCAGATATCAGAAAATGTACAGGTGCTTGGTTCTGCTGGTATTCAGCCTCATGCACAGATTTGAAAAAATTGTGCAGAAGATTCGGTCGGGAGCATTATTTTTTAATTAAGAGAGGAAAAAAATCTTTAGAAAGCATCTTAAACTGACAAGGTGAGGTGTGTGGAATGACCTAAGAAAGACAGGCCCTGATTTAAAGCCATTGAGGTAATTCCAGAAGTAATTAGATCTTTGGACAACAAAGTGATGAAACAGGACAAATGACCTTTTCTCATTTCCACACTACCAGCTTATTTTTCTGATTTGTTTCACTCTCCAGGAACAGTATTTCTTTTAAACACTAGCAGAAGGAAAGATGGTTACAGCACTGAGCTGGGATGCAGAATATCTGGATTCAGTGCCTGGCTCTGCTGCAGATTTCCAATATGACCTTGGGCACATCCATTAATCTCTCGCATCTCAGTTCTTTAGCAGTAAAATGGAAGGATAGCTACTACATTTTGCTTGCCCACTGCCTGTCTTCTCTACAGAGACTGTAAGCAATTTTTTGAGCAGAGAGTTTCCTGGTATAACCATGTATATAAATTTAGCAGAGGCCTGTAGGTCAAACATTGTGACAAAAGCCAAGAGCTGGCAGGCCATCGCCAGAGGCCTAACACGGACTATCTGGAAGCGTGCCCCCGTCTCCACGCAGCTCGCAGGCAGCCGTACTAACCGCACCCTCGCTCTTTGCTTCCTGCCCCTTTGCCCAGGGACAGGAGCACTGCTCCGGCTCGCCGAAGACGCATGCCACCAGGCTGTCCTCCAGCCAGCGCAGGCCTGGAGCAGTAGCACTGCCTCCGCCGGGGCCCTGCCTCGCCAGGCAGAAAGGCAGCCATCTGCTTGCCTGCACCCTCGGGGCGAGGACCTCTAGGTCCTCCCTGTGCTGCTTCTGCTACCCGCTCGGCCAACTGCCCCACGAGGCTATGCCAGGAGGAGGTGGCCAGCGCTGCAGATAATCCAGTTGGTGCTTCTGAGAGGCGATTCCCAAGCTGCCAGCTGAAGAAGCCCACTCTATCCTTGGGTGCTGAGATAACAGAAAATAATCATCTTCATAAAAACTTGAGGCCAAATTATCTCTCTCATAGAAGTTTTGTTTAATTCCAGTGCCACCTGGGACTGAAACACTTGCATGTGTGCCAAAGATGAGCATTATCCTCAACTGAGACCTCCTGCTTCAGTGTGGTTCCCTGTTCCTGCCAGCTATGCCCCCATGATAGCCATGACTACCTCACCCCCTAGAAACTTCAGCTCCTTTAAAAAAGTAGATAAAACAGCATTACGTGTTTAAGAACCCTCACTGGAAAAAACATGCCAGCTACAACTTCAAAAGAGTTCCTAACGGAGACCTCACAGAGTAAAAAGGTCTTACATGGTCCACACAACGTCACAGCTGCATTTGAAATATCTGAAACACAGAATTTGCCAATGTTTCTGGGTGGAGAAGGAAGGCAGAGTTTAGGCCTCAGCTATACCAACGGAGTTTTGCTATAGACTTTAAGAAAGGGAGGATTTCACCTGGAAAATTGATTCACTGAAAATGACGCATACACTTAGAATTGAAGATATTTTCAAATAGTGCACATTTGCAGCAAACTCACACGATAACTTTCATACTAGATACAGTATCCGACGATTACAGATTGCCCTTACAAAGTTGTTGTGAAAATCTCCCATCTTTGGCATCTAATCACCACCTTGCTGTGTCAGTGAGAGAACAAATATATAAATATGCACCCAGACACTGACATACACATTCTGTCTGTATATAATATGCAGAGATACCTATGTGTGTGTGCATACATATCATTGCACACCCACACATGATCACATTCCAACATAAAGATGAATGTCAGAGTTGGTTTAGCATCAGAATAAACATCTAACTTGATACATTTTCATAAGACCTCTGTGAATTCAATATAATTACATTTTTGAGGATGTGTTTTGCAAACTTGCCAGATAATGCCAGAAGCACAGCTTTGAGTTGACTGCGTTCTTACTCCCACCAGTGTCCTTGCTATGACAGTTTTGATACAAACAGTGTGTATTAGATCATTAGTACTGAGACAACCCTCTCTCCCTGCCACGCTTTTGAAGCTCAGCCTGATGAATGGGAACTTGCAGCTTCTACGTTCAGCTTGACCAATATATCAGAAAGCTTAGCCCATGTAATGGCATCCGGATTACCTCTGACCACTTCTAAGGGGTTCTCTATCAGCAGAAACAAAACAAACAAAAAAAAGCCACAACATGCCTACAATCGATCAAGGTATAATTTTCTAGAGAGGTACAGAAGGTCACTGATTGACTAACAAGGCAGCCAGTTATCCAGGGTCCGTTAAGTAGCGTGAGCGCTCAGATCTCCACCTGTTATCTGTGAGATTTCTCCGTGCTCCATGTGGGCAGGAGTGCGTGTGCACACCTCTGCGTGGGTTTGTGTCTGTGGGGGTGTGCTTTCCAATCCCCCTTAAAAAGCAGGATGATATTTGTTTAACTTAGGGAAATGTGCAAAGAATAACGAGTCAAAGACTTCTGTGCACTAAATAGAAATGAGGACTTTTTGTTAAACACCTGGCAGAATGTTGCAAAATGAAAACTTAGAGCATCTCTTCCTTTGCATAAAACAGCCCAGAAGAGGTGACAGTAATTACAGCTAGAAGTTGTCCAACAATGCAGCTTTACATTGTGAATCATCTTTTTACTAACCAAGTCACTGTACTGATCACCTCTCCTTGGCCGCTCTCCCTTTTACCCCGGAGCCTGCGCGGTGCTTTCGGGAGGGATGATAGTCTGAGCTTTTGCAACTCCATTATGGCAAGGCCCTGAATTTGATTTGGGACAGAAGGAGAAGGCCCCGCACCATACATCATATAAATATCTATAAATACAGAAAACATCTAACTTTTTTTGTAGTTACACTTGCCCTCCGGAGATCATATGTCATTTCTATCACTGTTAGAGAAGCACAGTATCTTTCAGTTTGATTTTTTAAGTCTCTTTCTGTCAGTCTCTGCACCATGTCTACAACTTTTGAACCAGATTTGAAAAGAAAACTAATTTCCTACAAGTTTCATGAGAATAACAGGCTTCGTTCAGAAGAGATACCCAAACTGGAGCTTCAGCTGATGGAGAGGCTGTAGTAGAAGCTGTGCTATATTCGAAATATTAAAGAAACTGTACAGGTGAGAGATGTTGTGATTCAGAATGACAGGAACTGGCTTCATAAGTTTTTCTGCTTATGAAAGCATTTCAAAATCTGAATTTTGGCTGCTTTGGCAAAATAACAGCAAAAAAAAGACAGCCTTCTTACATCCCCATTTACAGACTTCTGTTATTTTTCATTTTTGTTTAAGATAAAACGCTGGCATAAAGCAGCACTTCTCTGTTGACTTCGCAATTGCAGGTGTGCTTACATTGGCTACAGACTGACCCTGCTGATCCTCCTTGTCATTTTTTCCTGACTTGCTGCTGTGCAGTCTCTACTGTGAGTACAGCAGTGATGATGTGCTGCCTCTCTTTGAATCAGCAACTGATTCTAAAAGTTATTCCAACTTTAATTAAAAAGACAATTATTACATTCACATTTGAAATTCACTCATTTTTTTAAAAGCTTTTCAGCTATGCTAATAAAATTGGAAAAATTGTGCTGGAAAAGTTCTAATGATAGCACTGTATATTTTAGTTTCAAGACATACTAACGTTAGAGCAAGATAATGTGGCATTTTAATTATGTTTTTTCTATTTATGTATTTCCTAGGTGGTACAAGACCCCTTTAATGAAAGCACGTTTTGGAGTAGCTTCAACATCCTGCATTATTGCAAGTTTTTGAATGTGCCAGAAGCTTATCAGCTAAAATATGTTAATTTCTCTAATGGGGTAATGAAGTCTAAATGCTTTCAGGAAGACATTGCTATGATAATGGGTCTACTTAAAACACAGCATTAGGAGAACCTTGATTACAGGTTGCTCAGTAGTTTTTGACTTCCGAAGGAACCAGAGTTTGTTCCATACCTAATTTGTTGCTAGAGCTGATGGGAAGCTCATTTCCATATACTTAGTCTGTCACCTTTGATAGCATAAGCAGAGGGACAGTTGGTTCTTTGACAAAATGCACTAATACAATTGCCTGACCCAGCCTGGTTTCCATCGGGGAACAGGAATGCAGCAGACTCTAAAGTCAGGTGTGTCTCACCTTGGCAGTTGTCACCAGGTATTAACTCAGTGAGGACAGTGATTGCAATATTTGAATCACATTTACACAGCTCTAAGGGGAAAATAGGAAAGGGATTCACATGCTAGAGACAGCTAAAGAGAAACACAAGCTGACAGCTTAGTGAAGGAGGTAACAATAATATATAGACAGTTCTACATACAGATCAATGCGATTTGCTCGCAGCAGCATCTCCGAGGGAGCTTTTCGAGACCAACTGAGACGCAAAGGCTTTGAGGAGGCACTGAGCGAGGCTGAGCCACGTGTATCGACACGTGTGGAAGGTGAGATGGGAGCAGATGGACAGTCAAAATGAAGTGACAGCACAACTTTGATGAGAGAAGATAAAGGGGAAGAGTTATGTAAAGCCATAAAGAGGGCATGCCTGCTAAGGGAGCCGCCCAGCCAGTGTCTGCACCGATCTTCGGAACAGACTGTCTCCTCGTTTCTATTTGCGCAGCGCCTAGTGACTGGAAGACTCCCCCCGACAGAGCCTGAAGATGTTTGTACGTTCTAAAATAGGAGCTCCCCTCGGTTTTATAAACCTGTTCACTTCCTACGATTTAAAACTTATCAACTACAGTTTCCGAGTGAGAAACCGAGTGTTTCTCTCGCCTTCAACACACACACACAGCCCTCAGTTCTAGCCTTTAATTCTCTCATGTTTTGGCCCCAAAAGAAGCAGGATAACCTGGCACTATCTCTGATCATTAAGGAACAGAAATACAGCAGTGGTATTTGCTTTGCTTCCCCTGGCCAAAATTTCCACCTGGCTCTGGCCATAATACTTGCGGTGGGCTCTCAACGCGACTGTGGTGAGAGGAGTCACTGGGTGCTATAGTTAGCGCAAAACCACAGCAGTGTCTTCAAGCACGGCTCTCAACCAAAAGATGGGCTGGTCTGCTCCACCCAGTACAGCAGCCCGTTCTGGCTTGGCTAAAAGTGCTTCCCTGCGTAGCTTCCTGCTCCTTCCCTTTACTCGTTTCTGTTCTCTCCTTCTCTGTCCCTCGGACACACAGACACACCCTTTACACAAAACAGTATCTAGCAAAGCCCCTTGCAGCTTAAACTCCTGGGGACCCTCACGCGCCCTTGCTTGCGGGCGGAGGGAGGCCTGCCTTTTGCTCTGCTCCGCACAGGGCGCACCACCGCCTCCCTCCTCACCGCGTTACTGCGGCGGTTGCAGCCACCAGCGCCAGGGACGCTCGGCTGAGCGGCGGCAACGCTCCACGCTAAGACCCACCTGCCTTTTTGACTAACCACAGCTCTGCAAGCTTTGTGTACAGCACATGGAAGGCCCTTCAGAGCCTAAATATCACGTGGTAAAAGCTTTAAAAGGACACCATAGTTAGCAGTGGTGCTCTTCAGGTCAGGGTCACAAGTGTGAAGTGTCTTGTGCAGATACATGCTGCATTTTACCATCTTGCAGGCTCAGTATAAGGCTTTTTCGCATGCCTGCAGCTCCGCTGTAGCAGCAGCTACCGGCCGCTTTGCCCCCTGCTTAGCCACCGCTGAGCTGTGGGCTGGCCAGCCTGAGCGCATACGGACTCCCTCTCGTTTCTGCAGGTACCACACCAGTTGCAGGATCAGGCCATAACCGACTAGATTGGTCAAGCCTGGAAAGAGTGAGTTTGCTACTGAATGAGAGAAAAGGTATGTGGTCTTTAAAGCAAATTCTTGTCAAACACCACTTTACCTGTAAGTTAGCAAGCTCATACCAAAGATTAGACAAAAATCTACTAAAAAAGAGATACTTCCCTACTTCCCAGGGCACCACACCAAGTTCTGACATCAGATATCACGTCTGATTTCCATAATAAGAAAATCAAGGAAGTCTGACCCCATAGTACAGATACACGAAAGGAAAAGAACTTGGTATTTGTCTCAGCAAGTTCAATCGGGAGTATGCTCTCCCTAGTTTTGGAAACAAATGGCTCTGTAAATCCAGCAGTATCGAGCTCAGAATGATCTAAGTGAGCTAAATACTCTACCCTGGTATTTGCATTTTCTCTTTTATCAAAACAAATAGAAATAAACTCATTAAATGCAGTGTTCCTGGAATTAATTCAGCAGTCATTACAAATCACCTTTACTTGGATTAGCTATAATTACAACAAAATAATTCCTTGAAATCATAAGAAGTTATATTTAAAGTACTTTTCTGATACGGATATGAATGTGAGGCAAACATGTAAGAGATGAGAAACACTTCAGAGGTAAATTTTTAAATCCCCTCAATCTTATTTTCATTGAAATGGTCTTTGTATTGCCTACTGCTGCTGCCAGGGATTCTGTCTTGTACTCAGACTTGACAAACCCCAATTAGCTGAAACGATGATTCATTGCTGCTCCTCTACCACCCGACCTGGCCCATGCTGCAGAGCCTGGTGCCAGCTGGTGAGGGCCTACAGGAGTTTGATGGCCACCGTGACTTTCCTTTCCTCAAGTGTCAGTCTGTCCCAGGTGTTAATCAGCTCATCCTGATGAGGAGGATCAAAGCCATGCCTACGTTTTCAAAATGCACAGACATTTTTCTTGGCAAAGCATGACACGACTTGTAAGAGCCGATTCCTCTAAAATCTCAGCTTCCCTGGCAAAACAGGCCCCTTCAAAAGATTTCAAGTCAGGCATCCACAAACTATTTGCCATGCACACCTGGCCCAGTCCTGCAGTGTAGATAGCGGTGTGATTTTTGGCATGAGTTTCAACATAAGTCAGATTCAGCTTTTGGGAGGGATTATTTTACAGCAAAGGGTGCCACGGACCAAATAGGCCTCTTAGAGTTAGGCTGTCCCTCTGCTTACATTCTTCAACTTGGCTCCACTAATTTCAGTCAACATCGGCTGAGGATCTGGGGCACTGTGTGTACAAATTGGACAGCCTCTCGTGCTGCACATGATTTTACAGCTTCAGGAGTCATCTAGGTTTCTCTGCTCATATTCTGAGATGAAATCAAATGTCATGTAAGGGAGAAATCGAACAAAAAGGAGGTGGTGACCTACGGGCATAGCTGACCCTAGACAAATGGAATAAATTTGCTGGAAATACAGGGCTATCATCCAAGACCTTTCATTCTTAAAATAAAATTACATGGCACATTTGCAGGAGTTCTGACATGACTATTACTAAGACCAGGCACAATTTCACATTTAATACATGCCATAAAAACAACACATTTGACTCACATGAGCATGTCATGTCACATACATGTAACACCATGTTGCAAGTTCTATTTTCTGCTATATATATGAATATACTGCCTTCCCTTCCACTCTTTCCAGCTCTCATGAACAAAAGTACAGCAGGAATTGGGCTGAGCAATCTGAAAACTAATTTTGAAACAAATGAAGTCAAATTACCTACTATGAAGTATAAAACACTAACCAAAGTTCTCCGGAAAAAAGAGGGATTTGAACCAGGTGCTGCATTTTAAAAAATACCCATAAATTATGCACATTTTATGCAACCTGACTTTATCTAAGGCTCTAGTGTTTCTGCTTAATTAATCCCTTAAACAGAAATGTTTCTCTAGGGCTTTCAACAGCATGTCTTCTTCCTTCACTGTTGCTAATACATATAACTCTGATCTGATCTATCTCCAGCTCTCATTTTCCACAGTGGTTTCAGGGCTGGCATGTGGAACATTTCATGCACTTAAAAAGAAAATGCTTCTGTCAGGAAGAGGGAAGTTAGACCGAAAACCTAGACGCCGGAGGACGTTTGCCCGCCCTGGCCAGCCCTGTTGACACCCCCCTTGCGAGCGTGGGCCAGGTGCCGCTGAACGCAGCGGAGTCCTCTCCCTGGCACCAGCCAACCGGGGATGGGCGACTGCTTCCGGGAAGCAAAATCCAGCCTCTTGCGCCTCCCCGGTCACACAGCCAGCCAAACCGACAGCTAGTGCCAGCGTGATGTAACTGTGGCTCAGAAATTTTCCACGGAGAAGTGGGGCTGTGACCGTGAGGCCGGCTCTAAGGTTCTTCTTCCGCCTCACCAGACAAACCTCGCTGTGGCTGCCCCGCTTGGGCCCCTCCTCGAGCCGGTCTGGCCCTCGGCTGGGCCCTGCGCTGAGCACCCCAGCAGAGGGTGAAGCCACTGGGCAGGCGAGCGCTCTTCTGCTGGGCCAGCGTGCTGAGGCAGCCCGGCCAGGGGCTGGGAAACAGCCAGGCCGGCTAAACGCAGGGCAGGACCGCGGGAGCCCACAGCGAGATGGGCTTAGATTGCTGTGTTTGACAAAACAGTGGAATCAACGTGTAAAGGGGAAGGAGAGCAGAGAAAGAGCAATTAGAAAAGAGCTTTACAGCATTACACACTTTCCTCAGTTTCTTTTTAAGGTCCACTGGAGATAATGGCATAAATATTCATGGAGCTCATATATTTAGCATCTTCCTTCTAGAAATTGCATCGCCCAACTCATTTTACTTACAGTGTGTATATTGCTTAAAAATACAGCCTCTGACTTGATGCTCAGACATTAGACAGACATTAAGTATGTTAATATTGCAGTTGTAATTACATGTTTTTTTCTTCTAATTTTGGAAAGATAATTCTTTGGAATAATTATACGGAGTATAACTAAGTTCTATGAAATGTTTGAGTCACCAAGAATCACATCTGCACTCTAGCAGAAAAGGCTGTAGAAATTGTGAACATTTTGTTTCCTGCTAATTACTAGAGCTGGGAACAGCAAAAGGGCTGTGTCGCTCTGGGCCTTTCAGGAGACACACACAGTGTCTACCTGGAAGACTCTATAAGGATTTCCTGTAATGGAAGTAGTATAGCTTCTGTGAAAAGTTTCTGACTTAAAATTTGCTTAAGATTTTCTGATTCACAATTAAAATAGTATTTTATATTTATCCAGTAACCTTCATGCTTGAAAGGGCATAAAGCCAAACAACAACATCTTTTAAACCGCGTGAGCTTCCCACCAGCACTCCTTTGGAGAGGCAGGGACAGCACTCAGGAGGAAGGGCGATCCACAGTACGCAGGCAGCTTCGGTTGGTCGTACGGCTACTGCGTAATAGGGTACCAAACTACTCCCCAAAGAACTGAAGAAGAAAGTTACACACAACTGCAACTGCCATTTAAATGTCAGACTTGCAGAATTTCAACTCTGAACCTGTTTATTTCACAGCAGCCAAGATCCCTTGAATAAACAAACAAATGAAAAACAAAGGGAACTTTT
Organism: Dromaius novaehollandiae; assembly: GCF_036370855.1. Classification (NCBI taxonomy): domain Eukaryota; kingdom Metazoa; phylum Chordata; class Aves; order Casuariiformes; family Dromaiidae; genus Dromaius; species Dromaius novaehollandiae. The sequence goes on from NC_088104.1 coordinate 33,263,331, forward strand.
TGATGCTCAAAAGAGGTGATTTTAAACCCTAAAGATCTACCACTTTAACCAATTCAGCAGCAGCAGCAGACCGAGAGCTCAAGCAGAGCTGTTGTTCCTTCCCCTCCTCCTTCCTCACCCAGTTCCAGCACCGACTGATCTCAGCCGCTCAGGGTCTCTACCGGTACCGTTCTCCTGCTGCCCACGGATCCGGAATCCTTTATTCATTCACATTATTTAAATAATAATACACATGTATAATCTCCCTTCCTCCTGTAACTGTTCTACTCTGAGAATCAATTAATGCCATTTGTTACCTCCCGATGTATTATTTCTTCTCTACAAGTTGGAATCCCTTTAGAATTCCTGTCTCCCCTTGACTACAGATCATTTCCTTGGCTTTTGACTCATCAGAGCCGCTTCCTGGGGATTTTAGGGCATTTTAACGATTGCCTATTTCAATAATACAGGTTTTCATAATCTGTGCCTAGCACTGGTCTTCAAAAAAAAATAATCCTGCTTTTTATGGGTTTAAAAATAAATGGACCAACCATTTTGATACTTTTTAAAAATGCAAGCAACCCAATTTTGTATATAGTATGTCCGTATATTACATGCTACATACACAAACACACATGCTCTCACACTGACACAGTTCTTCCCTCCTCCTGTCAGCGGTCTAAGTTATGGCCACAAAGCACCTCCATCTTTATTTTTATATTTAAAGAGAGAATCAGGCTGGTAAAGACAGGTGGAGAGATGCCAGAAGAACAGAGCACAGAAAGGACCAGCCTTTTAAGTAGCTTTAAACAGAAAGCCCTGGGCGCTGCTCTTTCAGCTCATAACCTGCCTGCTAAGGGACGCACCAAGCCGTTGTATCAGATGAGGCTACCTCACAACTTTTGTAAGACAGGGATGGATAACATTTAGCACATTTTCAGGAAGTCAGTTATTTTGTAAGCACTTGACTAAATGGTGTGTCAACACCTGTGTAAATATTAAAAGGTACATAATTCAGAAATAAAGGCATTTCCTGAGGCATCAAACTTTAGGGATCCAAGTTTAAGACTAGTTTGTACTCCTTTTTGCACGATAACATGATCAGGAAGGCAATAAAAGCCTAAATACTCCAGTGACTGGGCAGGTGGATTAACTTGAGGGAAGACAATTTAGCTCTCACATTTCAAGCAGACTACATGACTGGATTCTTTTCTAAAACTGGAGCTTAGGAAGTTTTAAATCTCCACCAAATGTCACTTGTCCTATCCATTAGCCTACACCAAAACTCTTACGGCTTGGAGTGGATGAATGCTATTAAGTATCTATCTTTCCTATTCTTCTGCTTACGTGAACAGCATAGTAACAGCGTAGTTTCAGCAGCAGCTTCTACTGATTTTTTGACAGTTTAATGAAGACTATGCATGTGAACAGAAAAGACACTTTCCCTTAGCACTCTGCTCCAGATCACCACCACCGCTGAAGTGGCGTTCTGGGGCTGGGAACAAGAGGCAGTTAAATGGGAAGCTTTTTCTTTTCTTTCTGTTCCTTCGGTATCACTGGCCAAGTGAGGCCACGCGTTGCAGGATGCGTCTCCTCCTCTGCTGCCTGCGAGATGCTGAGGCGCCTGCAGTGCCAGTGACCTGGGAAGGGGAGGCGTGACGGCGGAAACGAGGCCGTGGGACACACGGGAGCCCTTTGCGAACGCGAACAAAGTCGGGGCTCCACCAAACTCCCTGAAATGCCTGTGGAAACTGGACTCTGCGCATCAACACCCAAGCAGTGACAAACCAGCCCTCCTTCACTCAGGCCTGGCTGTGTCACGTCACACCAAGAACGACCGAGACCTTTGCATGCTCCTACCCTCAAACAGTGAATGTTGAATTTCTTCCCTTTCCACGACCTTTAAAAGTATCTATTTTTTTTTAAACTGTTTGTTGTGGCAGTGTGAAATTAGGTGTAGATCTGAGTTTCCAATTACATCTCTGTAAATGCACAAACAGCGCGTAGGTTATCAGAGCTACGCAGACACTGAAAGGCTGATGGTAGAGAAGTTATTCAGAAGCAGCTGAGATTCAGCTCGGACCAAGTTTTGTCTGAATAATGATTTCCAAATTAAACCCACTATAAGGCTCTGGCTCAGACTTAAGAGAGAGATCACAGGCTTATTGTATCTGTTAACTTCCAAATACTGTCATAGTTTCCTCCTTTTAGTTATTGTTCAGTAAAAGCATATGAGTTCATCTGTTTTGAAGCAACCATTATTAAAAAAATATGGAATACTGCAGCCAGTTATGTCAGGCTATGGGAACACACCACAGTCAACCTAACAATTAGTAACACTACTTATAAATAACATTAGTAACGTCACGTTAGCATACACGCAGCTACATACTCACAAAACAAGGGGATGTTGCTGTGGATAGCTCATGAGAAACCTTTGCTTGGTTTGCAAGAGCTCTCCAAAACCAAAATAAGATTAAAAAAGACCAATGCTGTGAATACGAGAATGCCATTACACAAAATGGTGAAACACCCTCATCTGGAATACTGTATTCAGTGTCATTCACGACAAGCCCAGAAAGCACAGGGAGGAAATGGAGAAGCTGAAGCGCTGGGAAAGAAAATGTTCTCAAGCATGCAACAACTTCCATAAAGGGCACAATTCTTTTACAAGAGAATTGGACCTGAAAGGGGCGGACAGAGGCAAACAGGAAAAAGACTAGCACAGAGAAAGGTCCTGTGTGTCCTGAAGTGTCTTGTGTTCTGCTTTCCGAATACCAGGAAAAGAGGACATCCAGGGAAACGAAGGGAACCATGTTTCATTCCAGCAAAGGGAACACTATAATGCTCATTGTCATATTGCCAGTCCCCAGAATTCAGGAGTTTTCACAGATGATTCTCACATACAGATAAACGCACTTTTTATACAAGAAAATTCATTTCACGTTTACACTCCCATTTCTGTGCACAAGCCAAGCATTCGTTGACAGGTTTTAACAAGCGATTTCCCACTAGGGTAGCTCAAGGATGAAGCTTCTTTCACCTTCTTCGGAAACAGCTGCTACTGGCTATCACCAGTGACACGATTCTGAAATACACTGACCCCTGGTCTGATTCGTTATGAATATTTATATAGGAACATAAAAATTGGGTGCATGCATTTATGCCCAATAATGTACACAAAATATGTATTAGACTCTCCTGTAAGGCTCGTATCTACAGAAGGTTAAACAGCCCTAGGTGACACAGAGCTATTTAAATGGACCTTTTTATAATGGCAAACAATAATGCATTCTGGTTACCTTCTGACATGGCTTACTTCCAGCCAGCATTAAGGAGAATTACTACCTGATTTTAATACATCTTGCTTCAATTTCATGTAGGCTTATTGTCTTCTAATTATCAACACAACAATTTGATCCACATCCAGACTAAGGCATTGCCCTGACTTCTAACACCAGAGCAACGCATGTGGCGGTGTGCTGATTTCTCAAGCAGTAGGCAGTCTGCTTTTGTCTCACATCCCCAAGGCACAAATAAGCAGATGCTGCATTAAAGCTTGTTTTACAAAACTGCTTCAGTTGTGATATACATTTTTAATATAATATACTGACTGCATTGCACTGAAAACTGCTAGGGCCGATCAACTCATACAAATTCATTAGCAAGGCCAGTTTCTCAATTAAGCCAAGTCAAAGACTAGATCTGGTCGAAAAGAATTGCCTAGCAGCAGCTGAAACGAGTGAAAAGCTCGATCACGTCTGCCATGGTCAAGCACAGCTTAGTTTACATTTCAGTTTTCCAAGTATCAGTTGGGATTGTTTTTCCATCAAGGACAAGCTTCACCGACCTTTCTGGTCTTTTTATCAGCAAGGATAATGTGGTTGGCTTGAAAGCTTTAATTTTTTAGACTATTACTATTCTGAGCGTAAAAGCAGTGGTACAGCTTTTCATACACAGAATGGGCTCTAAATAAGAGGTGATAGTGGCCAAGTATTTCGGAGCACCCGCTGACTCGCTTTCATTCATGGGTAGGTTTTAAAGATCGGAAATTATATCTTGTGTTTTTGAAAGACAAGCCAGAGGAGAGAGCAACGCCTTCCCTCTCTTAGGTTTATTTGCATTTCCCACCTATACTCTTCTCCCTTTGCTGACAGGGTCAGCTGTAGGACGATAACTGAAGAGCACCTCCGGAGTACTCGAGCTAATCCTCTACAATGTCTGTAAACTATATGGTGAATAAGGGACTACGACAGCTCTTAAAAGGCACAAATTTCACCCTTCTTTCAAATAGAGGGGAATCTTTGTTTTGCACTTTGAAGAAACCCAACTTAGCAGAGGATTATTGTTTTACATATATTTGTATGAAAACAATGAAATTTAAAATTCACCAAAAAATTATTCTGGACAGCAAAAGACTAAGTTTTACACAAAGCATCTGCTGGCTGCCTCTGGTGAAACATTACATTTGTCAAGACTTTATTTTATCCATCGTTGGCATAACTAGCTGCTACTGCTAAGAGCCAAAATACAGCAACAGATTACCGTAAACCAAGGGAAGGTCTTTAATGCAACCACATTCTCAAGTACAGTTTTTGGATTGCTGTCCTTTAGGAAGTCCTCTGGCACTAAATCTTTCCAGAGAATGCAACCATAGTATAGAGGGTGATTTAACACCTCTGGGGTAGAGTGAGGGGGGAAGAGCTTTCCCCCCTGCTGCTTGGTCCTTCTTCTGCACTTCAGTTTATTCCTTCACTTCCTCCCTTGGATATATCCAACACATGTCCCTTGAGCAGAGTTTCCAAATGTCCCTCTGCCTGCAGCAGCAGTATGACTGCTATCAGGCCAGGGTGGCCTGTGACATGTTCTCCCTCTCTTCTTTACATATACATATGCTCATGGGAGTACACTTACATTTGTCTCCACATGATGATGGCATATTAATAATATTTTTTTTTCTCATGAAAGGTAATTAAAATGAGGATTCCTGGAACTGTCATCATGTTTAAAAGTTTGGCTAAGTTATCAAGCTGAACCAATCTAACCCTTTACAGATGAAGCTAAAAGTGACACTAACTCCTACCAAAACAAGAAGAATTTTTATCCTCTGCCCCTCTCCGAGACACTGCCATTTGACAAGAGACATGACAAAATGACTTCTCTGTGCCATTAATTTAAGACTAAAATTTACAGGGATTTACACTGTGACACTTGTATCATACGTGCTAGCAGCTACCACCACTGTTCAAATAGCTGGGCACTAATTTAACCTGACCTTAGCAACTCGTGCAATCTGACAGCTCCCCGTGCTGTTCACCTGCTGCCAGATCAGAGTCTGCTGAGGATCTTCTGTTCCCTCCACATCCTTTCAAATTAATAACATATGATCAGTTCTACAATGTCATTAAACACAGAAATAACAGACAATTTTCTGAGGCCTAATCTTGAAATCGCAGCACTTTTACAGGAAGGGAGAAAATGCAGATTATATGCCTCTTCACCACATATTGCCCAAGACAAACGGGGGAGCACATTGCTAATTATATAGATTGCACAAATAATCTCTTCTAGCAAGAAGAGTCTTCTGAAAAGTCTCTTGAAATAGGAAGAACAAACCATGCTTGAACCACCATTTTTCCTATGAACCTGGTTCCTGTGAACCACCATTTTTTGCCCCTAAGAATTGTTACATTCCTTAGTTAGGACAAAGCAAGATCTCTTCTTCCTACAAATTAAGTTGAAAAGGAATGAAGCAGGAAGATCTAAAGATGAAGTTAGCAAAATATGCTGATGGTGATTTTCCATGCAACTGTGTGTCTGGGTTTCTTTCCATTTGTTTCTTAATTGGGAACTTTCTTGTGGTCGATGTTTCTAATTGTTTTTAAATAACTGTAAAGTTCTAGAGAAGGACTTTGGGTATTCTTTTTAATGCTTAAATTGCTGATAGATTTTCTCAGCATCACTTCCAGACTAAGAGTATTTTTTTGTCTGTCCTGGCCCTGGCTTGAGGCTGTACCAAAATGCAGAGTCTTCTCCATGTAACTGACCTCTGTAAAACAGACTTAGCTTCAACAGGGACAACCTGACTGCCCACGGAAATTAGCTTTCTTCACCAGCACTGGTGTAGGGCAGCAGATGAGATGGAAAGGAGGTGCTTAAACTCAGGCGGAGGGTGGCTGGGTAGGCACGAAGAAAACAACACAGAAAAATCCCGTTGAACACTGCTCAGCATTGCATCTTGCCTGTTAGAACTGCTCTTCTAAAGCAGTAAGAACGAGCATCTTAAAAACAAAACCTTTCACTTCTTATGTATTACAGTGAATTCAAAAATAGCTCATGGTATTGCTTTCAAATTTTAAAGGAAAAAATATCCAAGAAATTCCTCCTGAGCAATATATGGAAAATTTCAGCCAAAATGCACACATTCATCATCCAGCTAAAGATATCCAGGAAAGAGTGCCTTATACCCGAGGTGCTAGAACGCCCTTCAGCCTCCCAATCAGTCCCCATATGCAACATTAACCAGTTCAGATACAGATTTACTGAACTGGTTGGAAAAGTTCCTCTCCATATAAAATGCTCTCTCTTTTTGAGAACAACATTATTGCTTGCTGCCCATAGATAATTGCTTAGGCATTTGCTCCCCTCACCTTTAGAAGAAAGCTAAAGTATTGAGATTGATGGCATCAAATTTGATCTGCCCCAGATTATTACAGCCGGACACAGTACATCACTCGAATGCTAAATAACAACCCAAAGATAACGACCGAGTGCATTTCGCCAGGACCCACAAGATAGGCAAGTTGTGAGCTCCCTCTGCTGACAAAAGGGAACCCTGCGTGGCAAAAGCACGGCTCCAAAATCTCCAATCCATCCCCGCCCCAGCAAGATGACGGTCAATACCACTGTGGGCAGGAGGGAGAGAAAACCCAGAAAGCAAGCAGAAACAAACAGCTTTGCTAGCAAGAAGGGGGCCAAACTTGGAAAACAGCCCCAGTGCCTGGGATGTCACGGTTTGACCTTGTACCTTGCTGAGTGCCCTCAGCTCCTTTTGGGAAACATACGGGAGTCAGACACCAACCATGAGCAATGTATGAGGGAATAAACCTTCTTTTGACCCAGTTATGACTAAGATGACTGTGCATGGTGTCAACCAGCCTCTTCACTACCGTTGTGTAGGCAGAAGCTCCCAGCCCCACACCTGCACATGGGATAGCTCTGCTGGGCTTTGCTGTAGTAAAGTCACCTGCTCTAGCACTGCTTGTGGGAAAATCGTCCCTGGGGCTTTTGAAGACGCCCTTCTTCTGTTTCTGGGGCACCCAAGTGTACAGCAGGATCCTGCCCTTGAACTCCTAAGTTCTGCATCTGTCCCACAGGGCTGGAGCTGAGGTTTCACCGGCAGCACGAGTGTTCTGGTACATCACCACCCGATCCTGCTGTATCGGGACAAGAGAAGAGATGCCAAGGAGAAGGGCCGGGGCCCTACTCGGGTTCCTCATACAAATCAAGCAGGGACATCTGCCCTTATTCTGCGATGCCAGGTGCTGCAGGGCAGAGCGGCCAGCTGAGAGGGGACAGTGCTGCAGTGCCAGCACGAGAACTACGTGCGGCGCTGCAGGAGGCGGGGGCCAAGCGACAGCGCCTCGCACTCCCCGCGGGAAACCGTCAGGTTCTGCATATGCTCAAACCCTCTAAGTCTTGGGAACGGTTAAATGACGGTGGGGGATGCCCTGCACATTGCTAGAAACAGCTTTCAGAGGGCCAAAGAAGAAAGAAAAGACTATCAGAAACTTTTAAAACTATTTGAGAAAATCTGTGCCAAAATCTCCTTAGACCACGCGCACCCATGACTAAGCATGAGAACTAAACTGCCGCTGCTGTGAAGAGGGTGCTGCTTTCTGGTCACGGTCTAGATGCACTGATGCAGCAATAAGCACAACTTAATTGTTGAGCCGCTTACGTATTAAAAGCAGAACTGTCGTTCGGAAACATGTGAAAGCCTGTAGGCTTTGGAGCAATAAAATAGAATTGAGGCTGTATGGTGGCTGAACAAAGTCTGTTGAAGAGTGTTATATTTTCTGCCTTTGATAGGGGCTTTCCAGAGCTGTCAGCTGAACTGCAGAATTAGAAACCTGACATTGCAGCAGTCAGTTTTTAGAATTCAAGCTGCTCAAATGACTTGTCTCCAAGGAGGAATATCTAGCATGCAGGAATCAATAGCAAAACAGGCAAAGATGCCAATGTATAAGAGTAGCCACCCCAACAAAATGCCCCAGCCAGATCTACTGGGAAGGAGTTGAGAGGAAGGATGCTGGAAAAATTTGCTTACTCTTTGAATCTGTCCAAGAGAGATACTATACGCTATTTACTATATTTGTGAATCAGCTTGATAATATTTGATTCCACATAACAGATTGATCTTCCTTATGTCCTCAGTTCACACTATGCCAGTGCTCCAAGCCACTTACTGAAGAGATTATAAAAGAGCCTATTTTATCATATCTTCACCTCTGAATGCATTACAAGTGACATCGCTTAATTTTAGCCAATCTGAACAGCTAATTAGATGTAAACAGATTGAAAAATTGTACACGCAGGACAACTCATTTTTCAAAAGGCCACTAATCTAAACAAACCTGAGTCCATCAATTTACTTCAACATTTGTCTAAATAAATTACAGCATAGACTTGTCCTGCACTGGCCTTGTGATTCATGTAACAGGCTCCCTCCTCTTCTGATGAAAATCTCAGGTACAGTACAAGAGAAAAGAATAACCTATTTGTTTATCAAGCTCTATTATAGCACAGATGAAGATGCCTCTGTCTAACTCATTCTCGTGGAAGGCATGCATGAGTCAACACAACTACTCATAGCCTTCTCTGGGATCTTCTTTCACACCTCCCAAGCTCATCACATACACTAATCCTTCAAAACTGGGAAGGCTCTTTGTAATAATACATAAAATCAAATGATATTTAATCACAATCAGTATGTGTTCCAACTTCAGAGCTCTCTGGATGTGAGTTTCCTCTCTGCCCTTGCTAGGAAAATGGGAAGAAAGGCAGATCCCAGATGGATCATCCAGAGGTAGCCAGTGATCTTCCTTTTCAGGACTGCCTCAAAGCATGCACTGGGAGGTACAGCAGTAATCAGGCTGGGAGTTAGAGCACCACTGTAGCCCAGACAGAAGCCCAATGAAGCCAGATCAAGAGCTGTTGAAGTTCTCCAGCTCCAGACAACATAAAGAAGTTTCAGCTTGGAATGCAGTGTCACGTGGCCTATTTTTAAATACAGTGAGGTATTATGCACAGGTTTTCTACTCACTACTCAAGTCTATATTTCTTCCATTACCTGTATATGTAAAAATACAGAATTAGATGGAAGACTGGAAAAAGAAAGAAAAACCTTCATGGCTTTTGAAATGAACAAATATATTCACGTAATCAATCCCTTTCCAGACTGCTTAGCATAGATATCCTGTGGGACATAATCTCTGCCTATTTTATGAGTAATCTAATCTGCAGAACCTAGAATTAAGGGGCCACTCTGAGTATTTATTGCAAACTCCCATGTAACAAAGGCCTTGGGACTTCCAAATTCATCCTTGTTTGAACAGAGCAATTTAGACATAAAAATTGCAAGTGACAGAGAATCCATCACAACTTTTAATCAGTTATTTCAATGTGCTATTGCCTTCATTTACAGATATGCCTTTAAATTTTCTTCTTAGTTTGTTGAGCTTTACTGACAAGCTTGACGTCTTCTTACACCTTTATCTGTTAGGCCCAATGAACTCTCTTCTCTGTTCCCCATATAGGTACTTCCAGCTTCTCTTCCCCAAATAGGTGCTTACAAAATGTGACCTACATCCCCCTTAACTTTCCTTTGATAAAGCTAAGTGCCTCAAAGCTTTCGTCATGAAGCTTGCTTCCCAGGCATTCAGCCACAGCCCGGGCTGCACGCAATGCTCTCCCGTTTCCCAGTAGCTTTGGAGTTGCAAACACCACTCCTGGACACGCACATGCAAAGGCAGAGGTAATTTGACATCTTTACCCCTGCTTGTAATTCTGCTCCTTAATCAAATGAGAATAAAGGCAGCTGTTTAGCCTGTCGTGTTTGATGATTAACTACCAAAACTCCAGTTTTCTCTGTAGCGTCACCACTTTCCAGGATGGCTTTCGCCATCTCGCTCCTATGGTTCACTGTCTTTGTTCTGCAGTTGTGACTTTACATTAGGCCATGTCAGAAGGCCTGTTGTTTCTCGCACCAAAAGTACCTATTATATCAGATCAGATTGTTTCAATGAACTCTTCATTTCCTACTTTGCCAGTTCTATCAACTGAGTACTTGATCATCTGAGGAATTTATGTTCCCATCCAGGCCACTGGTAAAACAAACAAACAAATAAATACATAGCATCAGGCTGATCCCTGAGCTGCCATCCAATAATGATAAATCCACTTATAATTACATTGTGAAAGGCAGTTTACTCCACTAATTGTGCACCATGTTAATTTTGCATGATTCTTGTTCCTTAATCATAATGGCATGTAATGACATACCAAATACTTCACCAACATCCAAGTACACTACATCAGTATTGTTGTCTTTATCATGCCAACTTCTAGCTTCATAAATAACATTTCAATTAGTTGACAAAATCTATTACATCAGCCCATATTGCTCAGCATTAGTTCTCATTTATTTCTTTATTAAGCAAGTCTGGGTCTGCATGTTCTGTTTTACCTCAATCAGTGTCAGATTGACAGGCCTATAAATATCTAGATTTTTTTCCTGTTTTTAATACCAACATACTTACTTTCTCCCAGGCCTTTAGAACTTTTCCATGTTCCAAAAATTGCTGAAAACCAACATTAAAGATCCTCAACGAGCTCTTTTTAAACTCCTGCCTGCAAATTATCTGAAGCTGCTGAGATAAAAAGGGTCCTGCTTCAGAAACTGCTTTTTTCATGGGTTTTAACAGGCACTGTCACTATCTAACTCCCATGTAGCTAGAGTCAATGAGATCAAGAAGTCCAAAGCAGTAAAAAAAAAAAAAAAAAAACAAACAAACAAAAAAAAACACAGAAACACGGAACAGCTCTGACCTCTTCCTCCCCAGATCATGATATTTTCAAAATACAATTTGGAGCTCTTCCTATTGTTGAACGGATTTGGCTTGTGTACAAGTATTCTCCTGAACAATGAGGACTAGGAATATTTTAAGCGTCTGTTTTAAATGAAAACTGAGCATTTTCTACAATACTATTCAAAAGCCTGGGCTATCAGATCTAATATTGAGAGCATTGTGACAAAATCTTAAGAAACGGTACTGCTGTACCATAAAATTTTTACTCATCTGAATTTGCTTATGACTTGTTCTAGATTCTTGGTTTTTTAAACACATTGATTAAAATTGTCCTATATGTGCATTTACATAAAGCAGTCAGCAATCTCAAGTTTTCTAGGTGCCTGGGCTCCAGTCCTGCCCTTCCTGAAGATAAGTTCCAAACAACTTCAAAGACAGCATGCAAAATTTCTGGTTTTATTTCCCACACTCTGAAAGGCAAGAAAGCCTCTTAGATAAAAGGTAATTTAAATGTCCAATGAAGAATATATTAAATTTGCCAGATGCCACTTAAGTCTGAAAAGTAAAAGTTAAAGAAAAACTAGCATATGGACCTTTAGAGGTCCATTTTATTCATCTCATTTGTTATTTCTCAGATCTTATGACAGCATCTTACAAATCCTATGCCATGCCAAAAACAGTCCAAAGCAAGGGCAGAATATATCAGCTACTTCAATCATAAACCACAGAATATGTAACCAAGAGATGCACAATTGCCTCAGGCCCCACTTGTGGAAGACATCCACATTTGGAATAAACTTTAAAGTCAATGGCATTTAAGCATGTGCTAAACATTAAGCATTTGCTTGAACACATGCTCTTATGAAGGACATGTTGTTACTTCATAGGGTAAATATAACGGGGACATTTGAAAACTTGATAGAAATATTTTTATTCCCTGTGGGAAAATTCCCTGCATAGGAAACCAAAGTGATGGGCTAGATTCTCCTCTCACTGTCATCAGAGCTACTCTCCAATGACTCCACAGTCATCAAACGAAAAATTAATCCAGGTTTACAGAGATGCAGCAGACAAATCTAGTCCATTCTGTTTCTCTCTTGCTGTGTTTACAATAACAGACCAATAAATGAGTATTTATGATAAGATGCCCTCTTTTTAATCTGTTTGCTGGAGTATCACAGGATTTGTTTGCTGATTTGATGACTTAGTTATTTATGGATTTACAGATTGCACACGATTAGACAGCATATTTTGGTTTTTTTTTTTTTTTTTTGCTCACTTTTGATGTGGGCAAGCATTTTTGATTTTCAAAGCAAAACCAGAGCATCTTTAGTATTTTTTGATATAGGAGAATATTTCCATTCCTGGTCCTCTTCCATAGCTTTGAACTACTTGAGAGAAACGATGAAAAAAGTAAGGGATTGGATAATTGAAGAGGCTATGAATGGAAGTCATTCCTTATTTTTGCCTGCAGAAGTCTGTGGATTTTTATGGCATCTTCTATTCATTTTCTTAGGTTTTGCATGAACAGCTGAAAATGAACCTCAAATCATTTACTACTGGTCATCACTTTCCCACATTTCGCAGTGCTGATAGTTTACGTGATGGAAGCTATGCATTCACATCAAGAACGCAGCAAAGACTTCGGCTGGTCAATAACCAAGTGAGAGCAGAAATAAAATTCATCATGCTTCATGAGATTTTGTTCTCCAACTTCAGAAGTAGCAGAAACAATAAGCAAAACATGGGCAGAACTTCGACAACTAACTCCAAAATCAGCACCTTCAAAACTGACACTTACATATAATTCTGGAGAACTTCGAGTCCGCAGGAGCTCTAGGGAACACCTTGGTCAGACAGAGTCGATTAGCTCAGCGCTTAGCTCAAATGAGAGCGTGATGGGAATGTAAAAGCCAGGTATTCCTGTCATTTCCATACCTTCCTATCCAACGTTGGATAGGAATTTCCAGCACAGCTACTGCATCCCGGCCAGCACAGAATGCCAGGGGCAGGTGCCTCAAAGCTGGGCACTTGTGAATGCCCAAGCCCTTCTCATCCAGTCAGCAAAAACTTAGGAACATTACCCTTTCCTAACTTTTAAAAGACCATGAAGAGATGTTAATCACCTTTTTCTAAGCTAAACTCTCCTTACACAGGTCAGACGTGCACCAGTACTGAACCAGAAGCCATACAATCACATTAGGACAGTGAAGAGCTTGAGCTAATAAACCCAGCCTTTCAAAGAGCTTATTGGTTTGGGCTCAGTGCCATGCTGAGGTTAACAAGGTAAAAACCTGTTTAACGAAGGAGACATATATTTGACCATCCACAGTCAGGTCAATTATTTAAGATTTAAACATTCCCTCCAGAGGTATTTACCCAGCCAGTGCACGTTGCTTATAGTTTGTTCCATACCTTTCGATGCTGCCTTAAATTATACCTCCCAAATGAAATTAGAGTACAAGAAGCTTTCCTTTTGCCATATCACAGTTGATAACAGTATGTGGGTCAGCAAATACTCTAAACTCACATGACAGAGCCCCATATTATCTATTACATCCAGGCAAAAAAGGACAGGATCTGCAGCCCAAAAACACAAATTCCCTTTCCTGAAGATAAATTAGAACACTCCCACTATTTTTCCCATATCCTGAAAATGGGTGTGTATGTGCGTGTGTGTTAGTACTGCATCTTACACACTGCTTCATTCAAACCTGTATACAATCCAGGTTTTATGGAGTATTTTGGCTCAAGTGTTACTGCCTGGATGGTGTTTACAGCAATATTCATTGTGTTCTGCATAGCCCTGCCTATCAATCAACCTTGTAATAAAGCGAAAAGGGAAATTGGTGGAAAAGCAGCAGAGCTGCTGAATTTAACAGTTATTCATACAAAACCAGCATGGAGACAAGTACAAATGCAATTGGATCAAAGTAGCTGTTCAGCTGTTGAATTAAAAAATAAAATAAAATAAAAAAATAAAGATACAAGAATATGCCTAATTATATCTAAGAATAATAGTTTATTACCATAACCTGCAGCATTCCAGTTTGCCTTAAAAATAATTTAGGCTTCAAATTGTTAACTTTTTCCTTGCTATTTTCCTGGGTAAGTAATTCAAGATGACTGTTGTTATAAATAGATTTATAATGTGTGTGTGTTTACACACACATCCCTAAGCAGGCAGGAAAGGCAGACTAGAATTCCAAATGTATCATTAGATCTACATGTCGACACATACCAAGAATTGAAGGACTTCAATTTCTGCGATAAGCTCAAAAGAACAAACAAAAAACTCACTCTCTTCCTTTATATAAATAAAAGGGAGAAAGAGGGAAAGAGGGGCAAAAAAAGCAGTCCGAAAGGTTGTTGAGTTTCATGATGTATCTAACAATGGCAAATTAGGAATAACTTAAAGAACAGTGCAATGGCTCATTTTTTCTGGATTACATATGGGTCTGCTGAGAAAGTGTGGTTCAAACGACAGCAGTGGTTTGGCTCTGATGTGGCTCTGACGTGGCATGTGGTATTCCCAACTCAGCCACTGGGGTACAATGCAACTTTCAGCCTTTGCCTAACTTGATATTCAGTCTCTGCTCCATAGAGTTTTATTCCCTCTCTCCCTGTGAAGATGTGCCTCACAGTACCAGGGTCTACCACAATGGAGTCCTAATCTTATAATTAGAGCCTCTAGATGCTACTGTAAAATAACTGACGATCGTATTGATGAATTATGACTTGTTTTTTCATTGTGCTTTAGTCTAAATCATAAAAAAAATTAACATAAAAATCAAAGGAGGATAAGATCTGCGTACCCAGGGGCCCTATACAATTCCCACTGGAGTCAGTAGGACTTTAATGGAAATTGAATGAGGCTCTGTAACTAATTCGATGTAGGTGCTTATGCACTTCAGTGCTGGGGATCACAAAAGCACCTAGTGAGATAGTCACCCAGAGTAAATCAATCAGAATATGAATGAAAGCCAATCAACAGAGCAAAGAATACAGATAATGCAGGGAGGAAAAAATGTTTAATGTAAAAAGGTAACCAAGGAGAGATGTTCTTAGCACATTAAGAACTATAATAAAATATCGCATCTCGACTTTGTTGCTGCTTGAAGAAAGCTAGGAAACGAGCAAGAATTCATTACCAGGCTGCTTGAAACCAACACATGAATCACTCAGATTTGTCTGGAGAACAATGTAGATGAAAACAATTTCTACATCACTCTCTATACAAAGTCTTTCACACTTATTCCTTCTCCCTGGTATCTTTCTGGGGTATGGGTTCTTCAATCCACGCCAAACCCCCGGTTTCTGCAATCAGAACACAGAAACAGCTTTCAATTCTGCACTTTCAGTCCTCATTTAATGGGAAAATTTCTTCTGCAGTGAGACATTTCAACACCTAGTACTCTTATCCATTTGCCAGATATCCCCAAAAGTGACTGTGCTAAAGGCTTGGTAATCAAATGACATTAAGAATCTCCCATCGCTCCATAAATAAGGGGATTTTTGTGTGTTATTGCATGTAAAACAATATTAAGTCAACCTGGAAAGCCCCCAAGATCATTAAGTACTAAACAGCTGGGACTTCTCTGATTCCAGCATCCCTGAAAGTAAGGCAGAAAATTCCAACCCCCACGTATTAAACTGAGAAGGCTTCTCTGCAGCCCTAGGTAGGAATGAGCAGGAGGGAAACGCAGCAGGTAAAATGTGGCCTCTGTTCCTCCTCAAACGACTTTCCTAAGAGAACAAGGGTTGTGTGACCACACTGTGTGTTTGAGAATATCCATCCAGCCCCTTTCCAGTAATTTCCGAACCATCCACCAATTATAATCTCACTTGAAAAAGATTTCAGGGAAAAGCAAAAATGAAGAGCTGAAGAGCACTGGTCATGGGAGAAACCACCAAAAAGCAAGAAGCTTGGTATGTTCCCAGAACTGGAAAAGCTTTATGTCCTTTACTAGCTTGCGAACTGAGTTAACGCTGTATCAGAGAAGGAGCATTGCCCACATATTCTCCACAGCCCAGATCCTTCTTCATACTGCGTGAGGGAAGAGGAGATCCCAGCCACCCCCAGCCCTACCGATGTTATTGGCTGGATTTTGTCTGCTTCATTTAAAACTCTAACGTTAAATTCCTTTCTGCTAGAGCCTCCTAATCCAACATGCCCATGAGACCACACAGCCTGCCAGTGCCCACAGCAACCCCCAAGCGCCCCTGCACTGGGATCTCCCTCTTTGCCCCAAACCCCTGAACGCACAGACTGCGACAGCCACGCAAGGCGGACGCGAATCTTGACAGAAGGTTTGCCAAGCCTGAGCGATGCGATACAGAGCAAACAGTAACGCCAAAGCGTTGCGCTGGTTTGCGTCCTGGCAGCACTCCAACGGCAACGAGAAGCGGGACAAATCGGTTTGAGAGCGACCGCTGGCTTCCCAGGGCCCGAGGTACCCCAGGCACCTCGCTGCAGGCACGCCCAGCATCTCCCCCACATGCCGCGTTCAGCACGACCATCCTAAGACTCACTAGCCTCTTTGTGTCTCAAGCTGCTGATTTAGGTACAAGTACGGCCTGCTTGGGGAGTCCCGACTGCTGCAGTTTGAGGAAAAAAGAAAAAGAGGCTGCACCGGTTAGCAGTTTGCTAACCCATGCTAACTGTTTGAAGGGAGACAGAAAGGAAAACTGATGATATACCTAAGACTCAGACTTTTCATAGAGAAACTTCCTACTCACAAGTGTTGGAATGGATTTTATGAGAGTTATTGTAATGACAGCCAAAATTTATTACAACTTTTACATCACCACTCTGGTAAAGAGTGATGAAGTGACAACATCTACTTGGATGGATTTAGTTTCGCATGGCACATTAATACGCTTTTGTGCTTCAAGAACACCAGTGGCTGCCTACTAAATCTTGCATTGTAAAAGGCAGCTTTGTAGGCCTTTAAAAACACACACCAACCTGATCCTGTCTACTTCACAAATCTGCTCCCTTACTACCTGCCTAGTCAGTCCCCAAGGTCCTGTTCTGCTCCTTTTTTGCCAACCTCAGCTTTTTAAAATGAAATTGTTTGGAAATCACACTTTCAAGTTTCTATGCTCTTTGAGTCTGGAATTCATTACTTCTAGAAAGTGGCCAAGTTTCTCCCCTCCCCACCATATTTATACCACAAATCTGAAATCTCACCTGTTTTCCTTGGTATAACATGATGAATTTTATGTGACTTTGCTCATTTGAAAACTGATTTATAGACCATATGTGTGAAAAATGTACTAGAAACATAAATTAAGTTGCATATTTCTGTTAACCACTGAATCAGGAATCTCTCTTTGGTCTAGCCCAGTTCAAAAGCAAAATCTGAAAGAACATTATGAAAATAGTAAAGCTAGGCAAACTTTTTGGAAATGACTAGTGATTTCTTAAGTCTTGGTTTTTGGGAGATGAATCTGAGGCACCTTAAAATCTCCTGATTCCCAGAAAACAGTCCAAGTCCAATATCTGAAAGGGGGGTCCCTTGCAAGTGCCTCAACGCGGATGTTGATCACTAGAAATAACCCTTTACCTATGTGTTGTGCTCTCTAGTATACTTGTAACCAAAGCTGCACGAGGACTGGGTGCTATTTTGCTGTTTAATGGGACTGCATATGAAAAGCTTGAACCCAGCCAGAACCGATGGCCAGGATCGGCCGTAAGACAGAGCGAAGGCCCAGAGCGGCTGCCGTTTCGCTGGCAGAGCAGCTGGCTGGGCTCCCGGCGGCAGACGGGGCCGAGCGGAGGAGCCCCGCGAGGCCCAGGGCGACGTCCGCGCCAAGCAGGCCCCGTCCCCGCTGCTCCCCGCCACGCGGCTCCTCTAGCTCGCCCAGGGCGCCAGGCCCCCAGCCACCACCTTGCCGGAGGCCGCAGGCAGAAACGAGGGTCGCTCCCACGGGTGATCCTCCACAGCCAGCCCAGCCAGCCCTCGCCCGGGAAGTCGTCTTTGCCGGCCTCACCGCAGCAGCGGCTCCGGAGAGCAACGCTCCCTTCCCCGCGGCACAGCACTGCCCACAGCCACCCGTTATCCTTCCCCCAGGAGAGCCAGGCACCAAACCTAGCATCGGTATTAAGCAAGCAAACCTGTACGTCACCACACCTGAGAAATCACACAAATAAAAAACTCCCAACTTAAATGCAAGTTCACCCATGTTTTACAGTTTCCGCTGCATGTAGCAAAGGGTTTGGACTCTTTATGTTTTAAATTTTGCTGCTGTTCTTACAAAAACACATCATTCTTTTCCTGACTGTGACATTTCTTCACATATTTTAAAGAATTCTCTCCACTACCACAAAATATTTGGTTCGAACCCTCTAGTGAGGAGGTGCCAAGGGTTTGGTTCATGTTTTAAAAACAGAAGAAATATTATTCTAAACATAAAACAAATGAGAGCAACAGTAACAGTAGATGGAGATAGAGCTCCTAGCACAACTCATGAATAATTCGAAATCCTATTAGAAGCAATACAGCTTTCTGAATTTCCCTAGAAAACGCGTGTCATTATTAGGCTCCAACTTGACTAAAATGCAAAATGTCACTTTTTCAGAAAAAAGTGAAACGAAAGGCAGTATGTAGTGTAACAGCTAAAGTGCAAAGCGTATCCACTTACAGTCTGAAATTGTGAAAGACAATGTGTGTACACATAGGCACAAAAATATTAAAAGATGGCTCTTACCTCCGTCCCCAGATCCTGAGCCTGCATCTGAAGAGAGAAAAGAATGAAATTTATATTCATGTGCTACAGTATGTCCTGTAAATATGTAAAGCAACACTGTTCAGTTAAATGTATTACAGTGTATCTTATGTTTGATGTTATCCCTGGGTAAATTACAGAGATCTAGCTGAACGGAGTTCACTCAACCCATCTTTCTCATGTCTGAGTTCTTTTTCTTTAAACTCTCTCTAAGACTAAAATAACCTGGGCCCTGGAGTGCTGTAATGTGCTCACAAGCCTCTGTCTCGTTTTGTTGTACTGAGACTGATAAAGCAGCTCCAGGAGCTCTGTAGTTAACAGTTGTGTAGTTACTTCACTTGACCATTACTATACCATCATCATCAAACAGTATTTTTAAATACATTTAGTTGATGACAGACCAATTGGAAATTAATGTCATTATATGTACAAAGCACTGACAGCTCATCAGAACATAACTAGTTTAAATAAACTACTGAAATTACTATTCAAAGTCTTTAAATAAATGATTAAAGTGCCATGCTTCAAGGTTGCTGCTGAGTTTTAAAACAAAGTATGTTTTCTTTATTTTTCTCAACTCACTGTAGTGTTTTTTTGGATGGAAAAAGCAGATTCACAGATTTAGAAAGTGCATCTTCACAAAATCACCAAGCCAAGAACTTCATCATGAAGCTTCCTAACCAAGGCAAAGTAAAGAAACGCACACATATACAGGGCAACCAAATATCCATTAAGAGAGGTTTCTTCTGGAGGCAAGGGAGGAAGGTTGCTCTCTTTTTGCTTTGTGAAGGGGTTATCCACTCACCAGCACCGCGTCACAGAAAGAGCTTGGAAAGGCTGCTTTGAAACTCAGCTAGCACATAACTATCGGGTCCAATTTATTGGCAGTAAGGTCTGGTAGATCTGAACGGGTTTGTAAATGCCATTGTTGCTCAAATTAAAAAAGGAAAACCTTTACTTAAATAGATCTGTCAAACCTTTTCTGCCAAAAATGCCAGAGACTGATTCAAAATGTTTGACTAGCTGAAAGCAGGAGAGCCTCACCACTCCACTGCACTGGTTTTCTAATCGGTCAAGTCTTAAAATAGTAGATGTACACAGTAGGACAACATGGAAGAGAGGCAAGAGCAGCTTGGAAAAGAGAACAAAAAATGATTTTTTTCTTTTCTGAATGACCACCTCCTGCATACACTTGATCTGATTCCCTGTCCCAGTGCTTCTTCCCAGATCACTCTTGAGGAAAGGGGGAAGACAAGTGTCTCCATCACCATAGCCTCGAGCGTGGGAGCACTGGTCCTCCACGCACGCCAGGTCTCCCCAGGACCGAGAAAGGGATGCGCGCCTGCTATCGCCCATCTCCCACTGCGAACTGGCTGCAGTCTCTGGCTGTTTGGAGGAAACGGACCCCCAGGTTTCCTCTTCATCCTCCTGGACTCCTGCCCAGCTCCCTGCCTGTCACGGCCTAGCAGGGCTGCTGGCTGCTTTGGCAGCCCCGTTTGCCGCTGAAGGGTACTGTGTACCCTCTCCCCCTGCAGCCCACGGATTTGCGCGCTTGCTCCCTTCTCGGCCTGGCCGGGGAAGGCTGCTCTCTGCCAGCAGCATTTCCCTCCCTCTGCCTGCTTTCACAGACAGGCCCGTTTTTCCTCGACAGCACCAAGGAGGCGGCGGCGGCGCAGTCTGATCACGCTTAGCGGAGTCAGTGTGCAGGTGCTCATAATTGGTAAGAGCTCCATCTCTGAGAGGAGGAAAACGAGGCCAAATGACCGAGACTTCAGGAAACCCTTTCTTCTTTTCCGTGTCAGAAATCCACACTGCGTTTCAGAGAGAATCCTTGAAACATGGCCATTGCTGGTAACAAGCAAGTTTAAGAAAAGATGTAGCAATGCACTGAAATTATCCCTTTAATCAAAAAGTTCGAACAAAAAAAGACCAGTTGTTGTGCTGAGAGAATTTGCTAAGTCAAAGAATTCCTATGCCACAATAGGTTTTGTCAGCCTGAGCTCCATTTAATACCAATTTATAGACAGAAAAGATTGCAGCATATGTTTTTTTCCTCTTGAAAATTGTCAGGTAAGAGCTTCAGAGAAAAACAAATTTCCATGGAAAGAAGTTTATTTTCTCTTAGGTATAAGAAACACAAAATTGTGGCACTGCACAAAGTTTCTCTAATGCACTTTTTATTGACTCCTCCATCCTCACCTGAAAAAAGATCCGCTTTAAGTTTAAAGAATTCTCTCAAGAACAAAGACTTGCTCCTTCCATTCCTTTCAAGGTAACTTCACTGCTCAGCTCTAACGGATACGGAGCACAAAAGAAAAACCTCAAGAATTCCTGCACACAAGCAAGTCAGTTTTCCTGTCAGATTTTGCTCATTCACTTTTCTAGCTTTTTCATAAAGCTCACCATGCTCAGAGTTAAGCAAAGATGTCTTAAGAAATAAGAGTCAGCTTTAACATACCCTTCCCTGAATTCTTTCAGAAAGTCCAAAAAGAGCTACTGCACAGATCTGTTAATTAAGTGTGGTTTGGGCCAGTTCCGCAGCTGGTATAAGTTGGTGCGGCTCGGTATGCTCAGGGGAGCTCCACTGAAGTATACCAGCTGGGAATGTGGTCCTAAATACATAAAGAAAAATCTAAGAAACAGAATTGTAGGCAATAATACTCCAATTCTATCCCCTCTAGATTATGGAGAGGTTTGTAGTAATCTGCATGCCCATTTACCAGACATCTGCTCGTTTAATGTGTTTCCAGTTACTTGTAGTAACAGCATGCAAGTGTACACAGTGCACAGAATGAGGAGGAACAAAAAAATAAATATTAAAAACAGAAGTCAACTTCTATGCTGCACCCTTCAAAACAGTGTCAGGAGTATACTACACAGCGTAGGATACTGTCAGCCTATACTAGGTTAGTTGTTTAAAGGAATGGATAGCAGCAATTTCTCACGCGTAAGACTATACAATATTAACTCAGGATTAATTCAAAGGAGGGATACAGAAGAGCTGTTGTGTCTGCAGGCTATTTTGTTCAGTGGCACAGTGAGTTTTGGCGGCACTCTGAAGTGCACTGTACGTACCTGTCGCGCACGACCCTTCCGACACCAGGAGTATTTCACTCTGCTGCTTGCAGGCAGCCTGTTTCAGGTAGCACTCGTTCTGGTAGGTGTCCCCGTTGGAGCCGCACACGGGCACGTAGTCACTGTTGCACTACGGAACAGGGACAAGGGAAGCGCAGCGTTAACAACGCAAGCAGGACGGCACGCGTCGGTTCGTCCCCCCCCCATTGCAGCACTGTAACCTGGGGTGACAACAGGACGGGAGCAGCTGTCTGCTTCTCCTCCTCCTCCCGCTACCAGTAGGGGAGCAGAGGGAAAATTAAAACAACAAAAGGGAAAGGAGTATAAGCCAGACTCGATGTAGGCAAGGGGCAGAAATGATCTGCATGGGCAGAGTGTTCAGTAGCTGCCCACGGTGAGGTCTCTTCCTCCGAGAGGAGGAGGAGGAGGAGGAGGACGGGCCGTTCCCAGAGATGGGAGAGCAAGACACACTGCTCCTCCGACGTGCAATAGCGGCTCACGCGTTTCCCTTGGATGGCAACAGGCAAATCATAACAGACAGACACTCTTTTCCCCACCTCCTCCTTCACATACACACACCCATTGCTACGGACACAGTCCTTTGCACACACGGAAGTGTCCATCTGTGTGCCTATAATTCTCTATTTAAGTCCTTAGCTATAATTAGGACAGCTCGAACAGAGGCTAATTATTGTGAGAGAACTATGATCAAAATCCATCCCTCTTTCTGCAGACGTTTCTGCTCCCAGCAAGCTCCGGCTGGGACACTCCCGAAGGCACAAGCCCTCGCTGCAGCCCGGCAGCCCAGCCCGAGCCAGTGCTCTGCGGAGCCCAGAGCCTGCACAAGCGACACACTCCTCCTCCAGCTGAAACTTCTGCTCAGCTCTTCTGCAGACTGTCAGCTTTCTCTCCTCCACCACTGAAAGACAGCTTTGCCCTCTCTCGTTCATTTTAATAAAAATAATTCCATTTTATATTGAAAATTGGGCAACCTACAGGGTACAGTTATCATAAGATAATCACACTCCGAGGCTGAGAAATACTTGGATGTACCCTGTACGTGGTAATTATACCAGGGAAATGATTATCTCGTGATTACTGTACTCCTGCTATGCCTCATTGTTTAATTATAACAAATGGAATGATCACAATTATTATTTACAAATGCTCACCTCTGCTTAAATCCAAGTAAAAATTAAAAAGAAATCGTACTACCTATTCAGCTATCTTAGGCCACAAAGTACCTTAGGTGTGTACATAACGCACAATATGAAATGGAGAACTGAAATTCCAGGGTTATAAATACCAAATACGCTTCGATACGAATGACTACAGAAATGATTAACTACATTAATTGCAGGCCTCCACAGAGAGTGGCTGCCAAGAAATTATTCATAGTTGGTCAGAGTGACATTTTGATTGGGCCAAATCAAATGACATTTTCCTTATGTGTTCTATTTTCTCAAGTCTTGCAGGGCTGCTGCCCACCTCCAGTGTTCTCTTCCTTTAAAACAGGAAAGGAAACCAGCAACAAAACCAGCAATAAAAATCCTCTCCTTCCTCATCTAACAAAGAGCTCCTTGATTCAGAGGTTTTAAACAGCTGATTAAAAAGTGTTTCTATGCTATTTTCACGATTAGATTCCAAATCTGAGCAATGTTAAAAACAGAAAATGCCAACTTCATCGAGAAGCTCAACAGCAATCGCTGGAGGGTGATACAGAATACTTAACCAGGACAATTAACACGATCGTGAATTTTTTAAAGCATGAAGTATCAAATCATGCTTGTTTTACACATTTTATCTGTTTGACACCTTCGAGACCTTTCGTCAGAGCAATCTGCACAGAACTGGGCCCAAAGTGTCTCAATAGGCTCTGCTATATGTAGAAACAATGTTTGATCTTGTTCCCAAGGGGCAAGTTCTTCACAGGTTTCACCCAGAGCAAGAGAGGACCCTTTACACTGTCTCAGCTTTAAATCTGAAAGGCCAAATGGCCCTACCTTAACAATATAAAACATCAAAAATGAAATCCTGAGCCAAAGAAATCAGTGAAAGATTTGCCGTTAGGTGGGCTAGAACTTCTTCCAAAGCTTGACAATTTGAAAATGTATTTGAGAGACACCAGGGCTCCAGGAAGGACTAATACTCCTTGCAGATTTTTCCTCCTCTCTCGTGTTGCTCCAGACATACCCAAACTTGGCTTCAGAGGTGAGGTAGAAGGCACTCCACGATGAGGTGTCACCAACTACATACCTACACGTGATGAACCCTTTCCCTTCTCAAACTGCTTCTTGCCAGCTGTATTTCCCCGCATCTGCTCCCCGCTCTTTCCACCACTACCTTGGCACGATGGGTCTGCTGATGGGAAGGAGGGGGCTAAGAAGCTGCTGATGAGCCGCTGGGAACAAAAGCGGTGAAAGCTTGCAGATGGCTCCTGCTTTGGCTTTGAGGTGGGCTGGCCTTGAAAGCTGTGCTGAAATCATGGTGGACCTTACTGAGGGAGCGAAAGCAAAGCCACTGATGGGAATGCCCACCTGACTTTAATAGCCAGGTAGCTTGTGATCTGCTAAGCCCAGATTCTTATACTTTATACCAATAAATCCAGCATTCACATCCTTTTATTGTCACAAAGTATTTCTTTCTGGTGCTGGAGTATATTAGACTGTCATAGCTCCCTCAGTCTAGCAATCCATATTTGTCATTGGTTTAGGACTCGATACATCAAGCCCTGGACGTGAGAATGATTTTCAGGCCCTAGCGTAAGGCCTGACCAAGCACTCAGTAAAAGCCATGTCAAAACTCCCGCTGAATCCAGAGGCACAGGGCCACGCTGTCAAAGTCTCCCTTACGCACACGGGTTTTTAAAATACGCCTGTGAAGGAGGGGAACGAACATGCCCCATTCAGACGGTACCTGCCAAAGGCTGCCTGCCTTAGCGCCAGCAGGCTTGAACGCCCACAGCCACTCGCACAGACAAACAGACTTTGCAAGCATCAGGGTCAGTTAAAAGAGAAGGTTTATTTTCTAAAGGAAATGACTGACTTGCCTAACTCCTCCTCCTGGTAACACTGTGGAAGTTTGACCTCTTCCTCCTCCTTGGAAGTAGATTAACTACTCCCCAAACTACTTGTTTTGAACTAAGTAATATGAGAATTTATTCCAGAAATCCAATATAAAGCTGCAAGTTGGCCAAGTAATGTTCCAGTTTCACAGACACTAAAGCACGTGAGGGATTTAGCTCACATAAAAACAGGACTCCTCACATAGGAAATAGTGAACACTTGCAGTCTTGGTGACTAAAGAGAAAAAACATGCAACATGAACTGAAATACCCCACTTTGTTTTCCCTTTCAGACTGCATGAATATGTCCAAAAATAATACAGGCTGCCAGACCTATGGGTTCAGGTGGGCTTGGACACAGACCCTGCTAATCAACAGGGCCTACAGAGTCACAAGAAACACTGGCCAGTTGTGAAGTCTCTTTGGCCCCAGTTAGCCACTGGCAACTGGGGCCTGAGGGCAGCGAGCCAGCTGCCCTGCTCAGAGGCACTGCAGAGCAGAGACCTAACTCTGGTGCTCCGGAGCAGTCTGACCTGGCTTGCCTTTTCAAATAATGAGAAATTATTTCTTATTATCTCCACTTGGTAAGACATATGTCTGTGATTCTGATTTAAAAAACACCCAGACCAAAACTGCAGCAGCCCTGCTCCCCGCTCCCACCTCCCCCTGTCCCTCCAGACCAGGGCTGGCCAGCCCAGGACTTCGGAACAGTGCAGAGGCAAAATTAGCTTTCAGTCCTTGTCTATTCTCTCAAGCTGCATTCAAAGCCCCTGGCAAATTCTGGAGAAAACATAAAAAGTAATTATAGTGATGAGGAGTCTGCTATTGATTTGCTCACTATCACCCCAGAGAGCTGTCTCTGAAACGGGGCACCTGAACTGTGATGGAGAACCCCCTCACCTGCGACAGAGATCACCCGGCTGCTTCTGCACTACTCAGTCAGCCACAGACCACGCGTTAGAAATTAATTTTCTACTCTGGTGGCATATCGTTTCGGCTTGTCACCTTGTCCACTGGTGTTACAAGAGAAGCTAACATCCCCCCAGCTCTGTCTGTATCAAAGCGGATTGATTTGACGGTAGAAACCCAGAGCACCAGCACAGCCCTTTGCCGAGCCAGTACAGACTCAGCCCCTGGTACTTTGCCCTGCGAGGTCACATCCATACCGTCGTCTCCATAGCTCCAAGAGCGCCTGGAATCACGGCAAAGAGCTTTGAGTGCTTAGGAGGCCTGATCCAATGGCCACTGAAACCAAGGGAAAGATTACTACTGATTTCAGCCCTTTTACTACCGATTACTAGCGATCAGGCCCACTAGTGCCCAGTTCATTCTTTTGATCACATTTACATACTCATACACTGATTATTTAATTTCTTTAATTCTGTTTCAAATACCCCCTCACAGAGCTGTCCAACTCAGCATGCAGATAACGTTAATCTCGCAAAGACGAGACAATATATCCAGAGGGTTTTATTAGGCTTCCTTTATCCTAAGTCACCAGGGACTAGCACCCTTGCCTTGGGAAAACGTAGCTGCCATCGTCTTCCCTGCCATTAACAGAGTCTGGATTTGCTCCTTCCAGACTACTAGCCCACTGCTTTAACCAGCTGCCAACACCAAACCGGGACCAAAGACAGGAACCTGATGTTCTCTGTAGATACCCTAAGATCTCAGCGCTTGTGGCACAGCATCTGCCCTAGCTTGCCACCAGACAACGAGGCGAGTCACAAACGTTCACTCCATTACAGCTTTTTCTTAGGAAAACACAGCAGCCCTAAATCACCGAACATGCAGAGCCAAGGCAAATGCTCACTGCTGCTCTGCTCAAAACAATATTTCCACACTGAGATTTGATCATATGCAAACTAGAAATGGAATTAAAAAAAAATACATGGTCAGTATGAACACTCCCTCAACACGGGAAACACAATCACTGCAATAACTGTAGCAAACAATTGTTTTCTTTTTAAAACAGGAAACTCCTTCTTTATTATAAATTGAGGAATTTTATCACTTAGGGTTATTCTCCCAAGATGTGTTTGGCTCTAGAAATACAAATGATACTTGTCATGCTTCAAAGTGAATAGTCTATCACAGCTCAATAATAAATTAATCATTACAGATGTGCACAATCCTGAACTATGCACTATTTGGCCTGTTCTACTGTAAACATTGAGATCAGCGTTTCAAGTTCCACAACTTCACAGATCTGCATTAAAATGCAAGAAACCACAGGGGCGTAAACGTATATACAACACGTGCTGGTACATGCTTAAAACCCTTTTAATTTGTTCAATTTTTATTCAGGTCATTATGTAAAGCACAGCTGTTTCGTGAGTTGGCTAAAACATACTAAATGCAACCCTTCATAATGAAACCATACGACTACGAGAACGCCTGAGGTTCAGACTTAGCTGCAAGGAGAGAGGAGAAAGAGAGAGAGAAGCAAAAACCCCTGCTACTCAGTAAAAGCCCACTAAAACTATATAAAACCTAAAGGAAGTTTATAATTTTGGAACAGGGGGATTTCTTTTTAATCTGATCAGCTGAGCAGACGAACGATCACAAGCACTGTCACCGTGCAGCCTTTCTGAAGACATTGCATAAGCACATTACAGATCCATTTCTTTAACTAGATCAGAACTCTGAATACAGAAAGCCATGATCTGTATCAGAAGTGAATTTAGAAAGGACTTTAAATCCTTGATAAAAGGGCAAAGAAACAAAATCAGAAATGCACAGCCTGAAGCTGCAGACCCAAAGGGACATTTAAAACCATAGCATCTGCATTTTCCCAGAGAAACTTATGTCTTCTTGACACCAGTTGGTTCTCCTGCCAGCTCTTTATACATGCTGCCAGGTTTTCCCCTCTAACTTCTCTGCATGTAGAGAAATAAATTGCCAAGTGATAGGTTGTAAAGAGAGATCCTTGATTTGTATTCTCATTAATGAATTAAAGAATGAAATCTCAATCTTCTTACCTTGAACTGACAGACACAAGTCACACTGTCTCCAATCCTTAAACACTCCCCATCAAATTTACAGGTATTGGTGTCGCAGAGAAAGAGATCGTTTTCTCTGTCATCATAACCTCAAATGCAAAGAGAAAAAAATGTCAGCCTTGGTCTAGCAGGAGGAACAATATGGGGTGATTGCAGTTTAACGCGCGCAGCACAATAACCTTGTTGATGAAACAATATAGTCCAGATTTTCTTTTGTCCTTCCCTGTCCTCGGTTTTCCACTTTTTGTCCTGTTTCTCCCTGGGTCTCTCCATTAATCCTTATTCCCCACAACCTCACACACTTTCTTCTATTTCACAGGCTCCATTTCCTCAAAAGTCACCCAGTAATTATGCTATTTCATTGCCTCGAGTTGGAAATGTCATTAACTTATCCCCATACAATCACAAATCTGTTGGACAAAAGTCCAAATTGGAATTTCTCCAGCCCATGATATAACAAAACCCCAGTAATAAAGATAAACAGGCTGTGTGTTTTCTGTGATGGTCTGCCTGACTCCGATGAAGATGGATCACCTCTAAGTTAACAGGAGAGGTGCCAGGTTCCTCACAAGCTGCTGCGTGAACCTAGCTCTCTGCCTTCATTTGCTACAGGAAAACCAACAGATCTGACTGAAGACTCAATTCGCAAATGCAGGCATGAATTTCGGATTTCGGGAGCTGACATCCCACTCCAACAGTGCGTAGCAAGGTATTAAACCAAACAGCTACATTAGACTCCAAAACCATTAAGATTTAAATCTATCGATTTTTTTAAACACGCTGCTGCTCTAACCATGTCACAACACATTTTAAGGGAAGACTCTACAGTGAAAATTCCTGCTCGATCCCCGGGTATGAGTACGATACACACATCAGCCCAGGTAGCGCCGTTTTCCTTGGGATACTGCTGCAGCCTAATTTCTGGGTCGCCTCACCCGCCGGCGAGGGGCAGCGGGCGACCTCCGCGCTCAACTCGCCACGGGGTCAGCCCGACGGCGCGGCAGGTGCCCGGGCTCCCGGCCCCGCCGCCCCGCACACGCGCCAGCCCGGCACCGCTCAGCGCCCCGCGGGGCCGCCGAACGCGGGCCAGGGCGCAGCGCAGCGCAGCGCAGCCCGGGCAGGGGCCGCCGCGCACTCGGCGCGCTCCTCCGCGGGGGCTCGGCGCGCCCGCCCCGGTCACTCGCCGCCCGCCGCAACTTTGGCGGCGGGGCCGGGGCCGGGGCGGGCTGCGGGCTGCGGGCGGCGGCCGGGGCTCGGCGGCGGGGGCTCGGCGGCGGGGCAGCCCCGCGCTCGCCGTCGGCGGGCGCCGCCAGGCAGCGGCGCGGGGCGCGGCGGGCAGCGGCGGCGCTTACCGGAGCAGTTCCAGCCGGTGGGCGTTTGGCAGTCACTTAAGGAGGTAGGGAAAGCCGCGAGCCGCGCCGGGCGGGCGGCGATGAGCAGCGCCGCCGGCAGCAGCAGCCAGCAGAAGCAGTCGCCCAGCGTCCAGCTGCTGCCGCCGCACTGCCGGGGCGCCGAGGGCTCCCAGAGCACCATGACTTCGCGGCTCAACTCCGCGGCGGCGGCGGCCCCCCGAAGCGGCGCGGTGGCGGGCAGCGGCGGGCGGCGCCGGGGCCGCTGCGCATCCCGGGGGCCGCGGCCGGCGGCGGGTCAGACGGCGGCGGCCGAGCCCGGGCGCGGCGGAGGGGCGAGCGGCGGCGGCGCGGCCCGGCGGGGCGGCGCGGGGGTGCCGGCGGCGGCGGGGCGGGGAGCGGCTGCCATAGGGGCCGGGCGGCGGGGAGCGGGGGGAGGGCGCGGAGGGGCCGCCGCCGCGCAGCCGCCGCCGCCGCCGCCTGCCCCGCTCTGCCGCCCGCATCCCTCTGCGCGGGGGAAGCAGCAGGTCCCCGGCCCGGCGCGTCACGTGGCGCCGCGGCGCCGCCCCCCATTGGCCGAGCGGGATGCAGGGCCCGGCGGGCGGGGCCGCCGATGCTGCTGCGCCCGCGGAGCGGCCGCGGGGAGGGGGGGGGCGGGGAGGGGGGGGCGGCCCGCTCCCGGCGCGGCCCCGCGGGGCAGGGAGGGCGGCGGCCGGGGGGGGCACGGCGCACCCCTGCGCGCCCCGCATGTGCGGCACATGCACGTGGCGCGCCTCGCCCGGGCAAGCGGGCGCGCACGTCCGTGCGCCCCCCCGCCCCCCGCGCGAGCAGCCCGGTGCTGCCGGCCGCGCTGAATCACGCGCGGATGCGGCGCGGGAGACGCCAAGCGCGGCGCAGGCTCCGCGGGCCGGGAGCGGACGAGCAGCCCCAGCCGGCGCGGGGGGAGAAGGCGGGATCCCGGCGGCAACACAGCGGGAGCCGGCGGCGCGGGGAGGCCGAGCGCGGCCGCGGCAGGCACCGGCGGCGGCAGCAGCATCCCGGCGCAGCAGACGAGGAAAACTGCACTATCACTGCGCCGCGGAGGCTGCTCTGCCCCCGCCGTCCAACCCGCGCCGCGAGCGGGCGAGGAGAGCCCGCAGCCGCCTCCAGCCGGCGCTTTGCCGCGGGGCTGCCAGGAGCCGCCTCTCCCCCGCCGCCGCCGCCGCACCGGGCGGGAGCCGTGCGAGCCGGCGCCGCGGCGGCAGCGGGGCTCTCCCGCGCCCCCCGGCTCGGGCCGGGGCCCGGCGGCAGCCTCCCCGCGGCGGGGCCGGGGCCGGAGTCGGGGCCGGGGCCGGCCGCCCCGTCGCAGCCGCAGCGCCGGGCGGCTCGGCGCGCACACGGACGGGGCGGCCAAGCGCCAACGCCGCCGCCGGCGCCTCGGGCGCGGCTGTGCCCGCGGTGCGCCCGGGCACCGCGCTCCCGCCGCGGGAAGGGTCCCTTGGACCGAAAAAAACCCCCAAAAGCGAGAGCAACCAGGGCGATTTGGGCGGACGGCGCAGCGCGCCGCTCTCCAGGCACCGCAGCGAAATCCGGCGCGGGAGCGGGCGCCCCGGGCGCGGGAGCGTCTCCCGGCCCCGCGGCGCGCCCAGGCCAGCGCGGGAGCGGCCCGCGGCAGCCGGGCCCGGCGGCACCGCGCTGCTCCGCGCCCCCGTGGGAAACCCCCGACCCGGCGCCCGGGGCGAGCGCCGCCGCCGCCGTTGCGCGGCCGCAGGGAAACGCACCGCGCATCCTACCCGATACAAGGCAGAGCCGCTGCAGAGCGCTTGGACAGCATTTACGGGGACGAGACCGGAGCTCGCTTGGCGTCCGCGCCGCCCTGGAGAAGGGAAAGCCCCGGCCGGAGACATGACCCCTGCGGGGTGCCCCGGCCCCGGCCCCCGCTGCAGCCGCAGCCGGCGGGGCACGGGTTCCCGACGGGCCCGAGGCCCTGCCGACCCCAAACGACTTTGCGGGTGCCCCGCTGGAAGTTTGCTTTTCCAAAAATCTGACCTGTCATTTTGACCCTTAAGCTAGAGGTCTAGGACTCGCTCTTTAACGTCACTGGCTGACATATTTGATGCAGCCACAGTTTAAGGGGTCTATACAACAGTCCTGCTGTGTAATTCGACTCCTTTTTCCATATATCTTTCTTTGAAAATTCCTTCGGCGTGGGGGGGGGGGGGGGGGAGTGTATGTAGGAGACAAGGAACAGTTGAAGCTCATACGGTTTTTGTCTAGCTTTCCCCTAAGACATAAGTCAGGTTTTCCTACATTTGCAGGGAAGAAATATTTCATGCAGTCAGAACTGGGATTCTCCTTTTTGCCACACACATCTACATCTGCTCCCTGCTCTGCCCCCCCGCAGCTATCTATACTGGCCTTATCTACCTACTTGTAGTCCAAAAGTCTTTGCTACAACTAAAAGTACATCACTTTGCACGTTCCAAAACACGGTAAGGCCTGAGGCAGATACGCACAAATTCCTGCGCCTGCTGTTTCCTATTGACGAATCGGGCCCTAAAAAGCACCCAGCAAAAAGGAAATACTAATTTTTACTGCCTACTAGTGGCTGAGCTGAATTTTCTCCTTCATCTTCCGTGGGTCTACATAGTTTCTGCCAGCAGAGCATTTGGTCCCAGATCAGATCTTTTCTTCCCCTTTAGCTTTTTATTTCACTTTTTCTTGCCATTCCTTTTTTTCAATTTCTATTTATTTTCACACTCTATTTTCCCTCTCACCTCTTCCTTTTTGTTTTTAACTTGTTGCCTCTTTCTCATATTCATTATTTGCTGCTCACTGAAACTGTGCTTTCTGCTCGGCTGATCACTGAGATGTCTGAAAACCCAAACCGTCCTGGCTGGCCAGGCACTGCGCTCCCGGAGCCTGAGCGGCAGAACGGGCCGTGAGACGCTGGTTTCTCTTTGCCTTTCTTCTTGCCTCCCTCCTTGTTTCCTCTCCCCACTTCACCGGTTCCTCTACATGGCCTCGCTGCTCTGCTTTCCCCTTGTTGGGATTGCTGTGCCCCACAGTTTCTCTTCCCATCTGTATATTTTGTTCTATAATCAGATGCTCTTCTCATTGCCGCTTTCTCGGTTTCCTCTCCCCCCCGCCCAACCCCTTCATTTCTGCACCGGTACAGATTATAAAGGCACCACTGGCCTCCTTATCGGGGCCAGTTTAAACTGGACTGATACAGAGAATCCTCTCTTTCCCGGTCTCGCAGCCAGGCCCTTTCTGATCTGTCTCTACTGTCGCTATAACTCAAACCCAAGATGATAACACGAGTGTATCCGGCTTTCGTAGAGTATCATTAAATACAGCATCAGAAGTCCGGCTACGGCCTGTGTCCTCCCCAGAGTGCCGTATAACACAGCAGTGACTGATTCTCCTGCACGCGCCTCTGACTTGCGTTTACCCTGCTGTATTTTCAGCCGCTCAGACAACAGGCACGGCCTGGTGAGACAAAGGAGCCCCTCTGTCTTTATGTTTGTTTTCTGACGCTGGAGTATGGAAGCTCCACCAGAGTCCTGCAACTGTCACAACACGATGCTTGAACTACGAACCCAAAATTGTTCGAAGGGCAACCTGGTTAAGGGGTTTTGCTGTGACCACCACTGGCATTTTCTTTAAAAAGGTTTTCCTTGTTGATATGAAAACTTCACTCATACAACTATGCTATGATAAAAATGCAGCTGGCAGTGTTCCAGCAGGGAGAGCTAGAGCCGAGCCCCATGTCCCCATTTCCTTCTTTTACAATTTCTTCTCAATTACAGACAATGAGATATGGCCATTTTTTCATACTATTCCTAGTCCAAAGCATACATTCTTCTGCCCTACTAATCCCCCGCTGCACATGGAGTATCCTGTTACCACGTTATTTCCAGTTACACTTCAACACGTAGGTTAGTTCACACCTGTATTCTTGTGCCCTGATGCTCCCACCCTATCTCGAAACCACAGCAAAACTGCAGTTTGCAATGGGTCCACTACCATACCAGCAACTTTATGCTACTACGATGCACAAATTACTACCAGTGTCTTCTTGAAGACATATTGAGATCATAACACTTGTGCCCTGGCTCCCCAGTCTCCCTGTCAAAACCAAAGAGCAACAGCCACTGCAATGGTTCCTTGTAGTTATGTTTGGCTCCAGAACAAGATAAGCAGCAAAAGCAATTTGAATCCTTCTGGGAAGGGCCCATCTAGTATGTAGTGAGAGGAAACTACATCTCCGGCATTAAACAGGTTATGTGCGGAGCTCTTCCAAGGCTCACACAGCTTTTAGATGCAATTGCTACATGAAGGCAAATGAGAGGGCCTCAAAGGTAGCTGATACTGATACAGTTTTATCCAATACGTATGCTCATGGCACATGTACCAGTGTGTGGAGGACATCAGCGCCCAGAGGAAAACCAGCTCTTTGCAGCTGGTGAGCTAATTCAAGCATCAGAGCAGTGGCAGTGTCTCCCTTGGCTGCACAACGTACTCCTTCAGCTATAACTGGTCAATGGCAGTCTGCAGCTGAGGCCTGGGTCCAGGCTCCACACTGATCCAAACCCCACGTAGCCACGTCTGTGAGTAATGCCTTCTGTCATCTTGCTTGGCTAGGAGATTATGTACTGGTGACGAATTATGTAACCTTGGTTATTCACACTTGTACTATATCTTGGCTGTGCTGCTCTTGAAAGCCTGCAGCTTCCTAAAAGTTTCCCAGAACTTGGGAAAAGCCAACTGGTACAGAAGAGTGCAGCAAGATCTCCTCAGCAATACAAGCTACGGGTGCACATCAGACCTAGGCTCTTCCTACTCTGTCTCCCCAAAGAATACAAAGCTGAATTCATAGATTGATCCTTATCTTTAAAACACCTTATGGCTTGTGCCTGATGTCTATAAAGGCCCTAGGAAGATGACCTTGGTCAACAATACTAACGAAAAAAGGCTTCTTACAATAAGGTTAATATTCAACAACAACATTTTCCTTGAGTCTGAACCAAGGGCACGAGACCAAGTACCACACTTGCTAAGAGCAAATCCCACCAAACGTACAAGGAACATTTGAGTTGGCCTTTTCACCACTTAGACCATATTACTATATGTTTATGAAACACATACATGCAAAATTTAAAAAATTCCTCTGTGCACACTCCTTGAAAGAACGAGAGCCACGCTGCGTGAGCGAACTACCACCAGACACCACTGCTAGCACTAGTTCCTATAAACAGTGAAAAAATGCATTAAGTCTACAAGAAAGATTTCACCAGATAAGATCCTAGCCAATCCCACAGAGGAGCAGGTCACCTATTTCGAATGCCAATTCCTGCCATGGAAAGAGAGGGTCTGATTGCAATGCCCAAGGATCCGACCAGGCAAGGCTTGGGAGCCCCGTTCCCAGGCAGAGGACCCGACGGAGAAGGAAAAGTATGTGACCGACGCAGCTATTCCAGCAGAAGACTAGCAAAGCACACAGGACCCCCGCGGACTTGCTGTGTGTGAAGTGGGGGCTTTCTCCCACGGGGAGGAACAATGCTTATTTCAGGGGTCTGTGTCTTTTCAGGGTCGGTTTGACCAAAAGCTGGCAGCCTTAGCCTACACACGTGTTCCTGTCAGAAGCCTGTGACTCTCGAGCACACTTTACAAACATCATCTATCTTTCATGTGTGCAAGAAAAGCGCACGTGGCTTCACTCAGATGCACAGCTGGTAGGGTGCTGTCTGCCTACATGCCATTTCGCAGATCGTACACAGCTTCCAGCTAACTCACATATCTCAATGCAAAGTATACTACTCTGGGACATCACATGGATTTTTAATGCGCCGAGGGATCCTTTAGGTCTATAAACATCAAGTAGATTACATTTTTCTGCATACTGTTGGATTCCCCCTGCCCCTTAGTTGTGAGAGAAATGTGACTTTTATTCGTCATTTGAACTAGTGAGTAACCCAAGCACAATTCATGGCTGCTTATGAGAAAAACATGCTGGATTTTTCATTGTAATTAACTGTTTCAAAGCGAGACTCCTCATGTATAAAGATGAAGAAAGGTCTCAGCTTTTCTTGAAAGATGACTTGCCTTTCAGCAATGTGTCTCACACTTTCTTTTTGACTGAAACATTCCACTACTTGGTGACCTGTTGTGCCAAAAAAGCTGTCTTGTGTTATGCTACCGACTGTTCTGGCACATGCCAAGAAGCAGAACAAAGGATCGCAGTATATACTGCAACCGTGTTTTGTGCTGCTCCACACAGGAAATTGATGTCAGAAACAATTGCATAAAGGACACAGAAAACGAGAATAAATATTGTGATCCTTTTACCTTCAGTTATAAACAGGTGCATTGAAATGCATGGATGCTAAAGATTTATGCATCCATTTATAGTCCATTTTGGAGTTTTAACATTTCATGCAGCTTGTAGGATGGAGTGTATAATTTATATAAAGTCATGGTTATTCAGCAGTGTTTATTCCTGAAGAGCAACAAAACAACTTAAAGGGAGAAGAAATTCATAACTCTGCTTGACTACCAGGGTTAACCAACTTCACACTCTCACTTCTTGACTGATTTATGAGAAGCCTTGCACCTACAAGCACCT
Organism: Dromaius novaehollandiae; assembly: GCF_036370855.1. NCBI lineage: Eukaryota > Metazoa > Chordata > Aves > Casuariiformes > Dromaiidae > Dromaius > Dromaius novaehollandiae. Next base: position 33,299,228 of record NC_088104.1, read on the forward strand.
CTGCAGCTCTAGACATTTTGCTACCAGCAGTAGAAGTCACCTCTTTCTCCCTGGACAGACAGCACAACAATGGATGAGGTGATGTGACAGCTCTAAAAAGAGTCAGATATAAGAAGAGGGAGGGGGAACCCTCACAACTGTGGTGACATCTGAGCTTCATTTTTAAAGCCGTTTGCTCAGTAAGTGGGGCAACAGCCCTACTGACCGCAGATGCCTAACTGGGGCCTGCTGGGAGAAAGCGCACGACAGCTACTTCTGGTACCATTACTGTGTGGCATCAGTTCCTTGGCCACGTGGGATACGTCCTCTGTCTGATGCAGTGTAACATCCACCTCTTATTTTCTCAACATTTTCCTTCTCTATCTTTGGACTCTTTCGCCCAGAGCTATTTGTGGGACATAGGATATGGAAGTATGATAATGTGCGAGAGTAAGCCTTAGCAGCCTTAGCAGACCATTGGCCTTTCTAGTTACTTTGCATCATGTGGATTTTAGTGCTTGCTTTGTTTTCTTGCAGGCCAGACTGTTTAAATGAAAACGAAAAACAACTCGGAGAGGTACAGAGGCATTTCTCAGTCAACTTTCAGCTTTGCCTTCCATAAAGATGGATCTCGCAGAAAAGAAATTCAACTCACTTCAACGGACTGCACTGTGTCCTTTTCCCACCTAGATGTGATTCCAGCAAGCCCCCCCAAAAGGGGAATTAATAGTTACCCTGAACAAAGACGAAGTAGTCCGACTTATCCACTCCTGTCTCTGTGTGACAGTGCTGCCAACGGAAACACCTGAATCGCGTCCGTCTGTTGGGGAAAGGGAGCCCAACCACGGATAGGCACATGTGAGCCATTTCCACTTGTTCCACCAGACCTTTGAAGAGAGGTAGACAGTAGAGCTCAACCGTTTAATAGATCGCATACAGCGAGGGAGAAGTGCCCTTTCCTGCGAGCTGGACATCATTGTGGAAGACCCATGGAGGACACTACACTGAAATATCTCATACCGGCCCTCTGACATAACCACGTAAAGTAACGTGGCTGCTGGAGCTGCACGAAAGCAGGCCATAACATCAGCATGGATCTGACCAAAGGTCCATCTAGCCCAATGCCCTGTCCCTGGCAGGGGGAGAAAGATACGTAGCTAAGAGTAGGAGATCAGAGAAAGGTTACAGTGAGGTTTCCCTTATAATCTTGCAGGCAGCTGGGGGCTGGGACCGCTCAGGCACAAGAGGTAGTATCTGGGTGGTTAATAGCTCCTGATAGATTTTCTTCCCATGAATTTCCCATGAACCACACAAACATACGGCAGCCAGGAGAACCTGTAGCTATGAGCTCCATGTACTCTGTGAGAAGATACTTTCCTAAACCTGGCACCTGCTAACATCATTTGATACTCCTATTTCATGCATTATGAAACAGTAAACACTCATTTTGCATTCAGCACCTTGTGTCAACCCATATCTGTAAGCCCTGTTCAATGTCTTTTGACGTATCGCTAAATCATTCCAACAGATAACAGCCTTCCCATGCTTTCCTTTTGCGTATGGATGGAAATCTAGGATGAGTGTCCATGCATATGAGACAGTCCGTGTCTGACCGCCACGTACGCTGCCAGCATGAACATCCCCGCCACAGTAACCAGAGCACACGGCACAGACACCCAACACGCACCCAAACATGCTGTCACCTGTCACGCGCGAGGCTTTTGGGAACAAATGGCGCTTGTGCCTCAGGCCAGTATCAAGATATGCATAAACGCGGACTTCAGCTCAGCCACGACGGTACGGGGCCATGCCCGAGTGACGACTTCAGCGCGGTAGCGCAGTCTCCTGCAGTAAGCAGTGGAAAGTTGACGGGCAGCCTTTGGCCTATATCAGGCCAGAGACCGAAAAGGTCACAGGGGTGTTTCTGATTGATCTTGGGAATTTAGCATCCTTGAGAACTAACTGTAACGGAAAGACCTCTAGTCTTAGCTATGAAAAGTGCTAAGACTCTTGAGGGATTTGCATACGAATGATTCTCACAAGGATCAGAAGTTGATATCCTTAGAATATTTATACACATATATACCCACGCATGCACATGAAAACACACAGTTTAGGCACTATAAAGCCAGTTTCCATCTCTGAGAAGAAAGAGGCCTGGAAGAGCTATAGTTGTGACAGGCTGATCATTTGGCATTTTCCGTCTGAGGATCTGAAAGGGATGTTCTGTCAATACTGATATTGTGAGCAAGAGACTTATTGCTGACAATTAGCATAGGGATGATGTTCTAAGGAAAACTAACGTTATTTTAATCCTTAATATACAGCACCAATATTTAGCCAGGTGTAGTGTTTTGTTAAGCCACACTGATCTCCTGTCTGTTTGGGCAGCTATCATGCCATATACCTATATTTAACTTCACCTTAAAATGAAACAAAACAGCAGTACAGAGAAGCATTGTTGAAACCACAAAACATTTCACGCCTTATCATGTAATTAATTTTTTATTCAAAATGTCATTGTTTGCATGTGATAGAAACATTTTTTATGATCAGTCAGGCAAAACTATTATTTAGAAATGATTTGAAGGCATATCAACTCAAAACAGTAAAAAATGCAAATTAATGTGCTTCACTATCTAAAACATTGAAGTCAAGTGATACATATAAATGGTAACTTAAAAAAATTGACTTTTAAAGTACATGAGATGAAGCACTGTAATAATAAAGAGACCCTTGCCGCCTCAGATGGAAAGCTTAATAGCTTTCATTTAAAGAATGGGGGATTAAACGCAGAGTGCAGTCCTAAAAAATCGCTCTGATCTACTCTGAAAATGATAGTGCAGAGTGATTTTTCATAGATCTGTGGCTGCAAACAGGCATAAACAGAAAGTATCTTGGGTACTGATTGCCCAGCACGTGAAAATAAAACTGCCTTTCACACCTACCAGTACCAGGAGACCCAAGTGGAAGGCGAGCTAGGTAACTTGGTACTTGTCACAACTGCAGAAGCCGACCATCCCTCGCAGCCACCCTCTCCACCGGCCTCCCTTCGCCGAGGAACGCGCCCCCGCGAGCCGGCTCCCCCCCGGGCCCGGCTGCCGGCGCCCCGACGCCTCGCGCCGCCCCCGGCCCCCGCGGCGACGGAGCGCTCCCCACGCGGCAGCCGGCTTCCCCCAGCCCCCGCCTCGGCTGCGCAGGCCGAGAAGCAGCGGGACGCGACGGGCCAAGGCTCTCGCTCCCCCTGGAAGCGGCGCACGACCTGCCCAGAGCACCCCGCAACCGCCTTTCTCCTTTGCTTCATTAAACGCGTTGCAGCTGCAAAGCCAGGTAGCTACTGCTACTGCTTACCAGGGCGCAGGGCAGCCTCACGGCACTTACGACACAGCCCTGTTTATCCTAGACAGACGTTAGGCTGTGCTACTTGTACAAATCTCCTCTGTAAACAGTCGGTTGGTGCAGCGCTTACTGTGTGTTCAAGATCATCTAGAGCTCTGCCTGTTTATTCTACAGGCTTGCTTCGATGTGCTGCTGACCAGGCACCGAAAACAAGTGCCCAAAAATCTATATTTGTAGGTGTTTTTTTTTCCTGTACTGAGCTTCCTTTGCCTTGCCCAAAGGGCACAAAACAGATGTAAACCAGGCAAGAGCAGTGCACAAGCAGAGAAGTCCTCTGCAGTCCCATGTCCTGCAGTAGCTGCCACCTCGCTATCAGGCCGTGGCCTGGACACGGCAGCTTGTGGTGGTGAGAGACCTCCGAGGTACCCTGGGCAGATGAGGTACGAGCTAGACTGCTCTAAAGAGCTCTAAACCATCCCACAGCAGGAAGGTGCGGAATCTGCTACACGTCAGCTCCGTAGCCGAGAAGGGTGTGTGGCGATACATAATACGTGGATAACAGATAAGGTGCCAGCAGATGGCTCTCAAGATGTGAGGCCTACAGCTTTCATAGGCCTGGGACAACTTCTTGGTTATGCAGTAATAGCTGCTTTGGCTGCGTGATGAGATGTATTTGGGGACGGTAAGAAAACAGACACTTCATGAAAAAGGAGCATCTTCTATGCCGACCTGCTCAAAAACATCGAAGCTCCTAGCTTAGCTGGTTTTGATATTTCAAGGCAAAAATGCAAGCCCCTTCCAGTGGAGCATGCTTGAAATTCGCCCTTAATACCTGAAGTGAAAAAAGGGTTGTTTAAGCAGACCAGAAATAGCTGAGAGGGTAACTTTTGCAGAACCCCTGTTTCTGTGCAAAAAGAGGTATTGCCAGTCCCAGCAGGGTTATATAGTTAATAAGTTAAATTTTCTTAGACTAAACACTGCAGCGGTCTCTATTTAAAGTTGATTTTCTCAAGCATATGAGCCAATATCCCTGAGGGGAGAAGGTCCGGGAGGGAAGCTCACAGTTAGCAATTCTGCAGAGGTCTGAAATGAATTTTTAGTTCTGTGTGAGTAAAGTGGGTAGTATTTAATTGCCATGTTGGGAGAGGGAGCAGGAGTGGGAGAGGAGAATCTCATTCTCAATCTCAGTAGTGATTTATATCTCAAACCTAAATTTTGTGAATTGAGCAAAGATAGATAACAACAGGAAAAGCAATCAAATTCTTCCAGCTATTTAATCACTTCTAAAGCGAGGGATAGAATTTGTGCAGCATAACTTTATTCAGACAGCTGGACAGGTAGTGTATGGACTACAAATTCTGCTCAAAAATTTACTCAAATTTTAATTAAATTTGTTTCTGGAGATGCTTTTAAATGCTATTTTTCCACCTAGTATGTCCTGAGGCCTACGCCACCCAACTAGGATATGTTTTCTTGGTCAGCGAGCCCTGCCTGTATTTGTTATACTCCTTCTGTTTCTTGGTTTCGTGGCAGGGACAACTGGAGTGATTGCTGACTAAATAATTAGCCAAGGGAACTCTTTCTCTGTATGTATCTATACTCATTAGGCTAGTGAGAAAATGTAACTTACTTTCATAATCTCCTTCCCTATAGGCACCTGGCACTTTCTGGGAGCAAAGTAGAGGGAAAATGTAATTGCTAAAAGCTCACACACTCATTATTAGACTAATGATACCTTTTTCTCTCAATCTTGCCTGATAAAGGCAGCTATAGAAGTGAAGGTGTAGAGCTGCTGCTTCCCATTATAATAGGAGTGAGAAAGGCAGACATATATTTTTTCCTACTGAGCAGCAGTGGGAGTACATAGAATATTGCAGTATTATATATATAATACAGTAGAATAATGTAATAAAGCATTATTGTCATACATGGCATGCCAAACCCACGTACGGAGCCACAGGCAGGGTGAAGGCACAGGGGATGCGCTGACACCTCCAGCGTCAGGGCTTCCCTGAGGCACTGGGGTCCTTCTGTGGCCACTGTGGCGAAAACGTGTGTCCTCCAGATGGATGATAGCTCCTAAACGTGCGTGTGTGCGTGTGTGTGTCAGTAGTTAGGCTACTTTAGTCAGGTAAGTTAGGTGGCCAGCTCCAAGCCTGTTTTGTATGAAGTTACTTCTCATATTTAAGCCCATTAGAGAAAGGATGAACATTAGCTGAGAAGCTAGGCTGAGCTGACCCAGGATCAAATTGCCTTATTTTTGTTTCTGCCCTTCTGTTTTTTTACAGAAAATCAGGGTCACTCAACCTATGATACTCTTCAAAACTTTCCATCAAACTCTGCTCTCAGGTTTAAGAAAGAACTATTGAACTTGAACTATGTCAGTGTTAATTACACCCCTGAACTGTAGCCTTTAGCATATTAATAGGTGTCCCATAAGCTTTGTGAGTCATATAAAAAAGCTACTGCTTTTCCATAAGATCATAATTTCTATTTATTTCAAACTTCTTCGTGTACGAGGAGGTAGGGACTGGTATTAGCATAGGTAGAAAGTTGGATGACATTCTGATCCCAGTGAAATCAATGCGAGTTAATCATTATTTTAGTGGAACCAGGATTTCTTTCATTAGCCTTCATGACTAATATAGTCATGCCTTGATTTACATACTATTATCTCCCTCTGAACTTTGGAGTATCTAGTGCTCATTTCTTTTTATTAGAGCATTAGAAACTATTAAAGCAAAGCTCACCGTGTGGTGTAGGAGACGAGGTTCTTTTTCAGCAAATATGGACTATCAAATGAATTCATGGCTTTCCCTACAGGATTGTGCTGGTAGTAGTGAAGTTAATAGGAATTTTTGAATGGAAATTTGATATAAGGAAATGCAGAATTTCATTTATCACATTTCTAATTTTATGGATCTGTGCCCTGATTCAATCTCCCATTCCAAACATCTGGCGTGTGTCTTAAAAAGAAGATTCGTCCACATGGAGGCTCGTTCCTGATTTCCTCAGCAGTTATTTATTACATCATTTGGGCTTTAGAAGGGATTGCTGAACCAGTGTGGATAATCTAAAAAATAAACTTAATCTAAAACTAATGTGAACTGTACAGCATGGAAGATTTAGAAAAGCCTACTTAACAGTCAAGTAAAACCCTTTCATTTATCCTGGTACTTCCCAAATACAGCTCTGAACAGATACAGAACCACTGGGGACGCAGGGGGAGGAGAAAACAACAAAGCTCTTATGGTACTTTCCAAGTGACCGGGAGACACAAATTCCACACAAAACACTTCTTGAAAAAGATTGTCAAGGCAATGCTTAAAAATCAGAGTGGTTTCACCTCATCCAGCTCGGGCTTCTGGCCCTCTCAAAGTGAGCACACCCCGATTGCACCTGACACTGAGTTCACACGAGGGAAACGCATGAGCCCCGGGAGCTTTTCCCGCGGCGTAGCCCAGCCTCAGCGGGGTGGTGCCAGGGAGACCTGTGTCTATTACCCACACTTAGCCCAAAGCATCTCTTCAAATTGAAATGATGGCTGCCTTAATAGCTTCCTGCCTGCAGTGTTCCTTGATACTGAGGCATGACGCTTTCCAGCTGTGCACAAACAAATAGAAGGGGCCTGTTAATGCTGCGTGCTGGCACAAGCCATATTTGGGAGATAGAAAGGTGATTAGCACCTTCTAAGCTCTATCCAAATAGAGAGCTAAAACGATCTGCATTGGATATGAACATTGCATACAGAAGTCTTCAGCATCACACGCCTTCAGAGTAGAGGTTAGTGCCAACGGCTTCAGCAAATGAAGCAAAATAATCACAGATTCAACACTTTCAGGAGGGTGAAATACATAAATATTGGTAACAGCAGTGCCGTTCTTATACCACTGCTAAACACACGGTCATAACATGAATCTTCAAGAGCTCATGAAGCCAGGCGCAGTGTTTATTTCCACAGTCCTGCAGCAGTGGACTCTGCCCCAGGTGACCCTTGTGCTAGATGGTGTACTACATACCTTCTTGCCACGTTGGGGATTTTCCATACCTCGAGCAGCAGGATTTTAAATGAAACTATTTACTTTTTTCAGGAAGTAACAAAGGTGCCCTCTTTCTGAGGCAAGAATGCTTACCTATTATTTGAATACACTAAAATACTTGTTTCAATTTTTTAGGCCTGGCCATTGCCAACAGCTTGCACTGCAGTACTAATGTATTGTTTTATAAAGGCAGTGGGGCAGAGCCAGCGCAAACCCTCCTGCCAGCCCCGTTCCTCCCAGCACTTTTGTATGGATCGTTCAGAGAACGTAAAATGACCTAAAAGATACGGGGAGCGAGGCCAGATCGTCTAGCAAGTCAGACCTTATTTGGTATCGTTTTAACTATGTTTGGGTTATTTTGCTGAAAGAAAATTAACAAGTTTCTTGTTTTATATTCAAGACCACTTTTAGCCACCCTGACAGCTTGAAAATGAGCACACAGGAAAAACACACTTCCTTAAAATCAACACTATGGCTGCACCACTACATTTCTGCATGCTGCCTAAAGCCAGCAACCGTGCACTTTTTTGTAGAAGTCTGTTCAGCAGAAAGCAGCTACGGAAGTGGTTTAACTTGAGAGGAGGACGTCTTCCCACCTCGCTGGAAAAGCTCCCCCGCGGCACAGCACAGACCCGAGCTGCCACCGCTCCCAGCCCGCCTCACTTCCACTGGCCACAGCCGGCCCAAAGGGGCAGGAAGCGGCGCCCGCCCCTAACTCGCGGGACCAGAAACGCTCCCCACGGCTGGGTCCCAACGCGCCTTCTGACCCCACAGCGGGGAGGGGAGGGCCGGAGCTGCCGGCAGCCCGCTGGCTGCGGCGAGCCGTCCTGCCGCAAGCGGGGCGCGAGGGCAGGGGCGAGCGGGCGCCCTGGCCAGGCTCCCAGGCCAGGGCCTCCAGGGCAGGCACCTGGACGGGCCTCCCGAGGTGGGACACGGCCAAGGGCACGACCTGTCTGAACCACCGCTGCCCCCCAGGGAGGGTGCTCCAGAGGCAGGCACTCGATTGCGTTTCGTAAACAACATGTTTGTAAAAGACCATCAGACAGCTTAGAAGCAAGATTGCTGGAAAACGTACAAAATGAAAGCAAAATTACAGCACTGCTGTAGAGAGTGACAAAGCTTGAAGATACATCAGCATTAAGTAAATAGCTAGCTTGGGGTTTTCAATTGCAATTACTACAGACTCTCTCTATTTCTAATACCTGGGAGACTCGTAGCACATTACAGAATTTTGTTAATTACTAAGTAAGTGAAGAAACAGGGCAAAAAAGTACTGTGACCAAAATATATATTGTGTATTGATTTAGAGAATTGTAATTTAATAATTTATCATTCCTCTTAACAGGCTAAGCTGTACTTTATAAAAAGTAATGAAATCTTAGGAGCACAGAGGAAATCACTCCACCCTCTGTCACTTGATCTTTGCTGAGAAATGGGAAGGAGTGGTCTGTCTTCCGCTCGCCCTATTTATAAAACATGCATCTTGGCAAAGAGTAGATTAGCAAGATTACAGATTTTTCTTCATTGTTATTTATCATGCAACAGTGGACAAACCAGTAACTGGTGTTTGCTGTGAAGAGGGTCTTCCCAGGTGACACCCAGGGAAGTAACCACAGGAGCACTCGGAACAGTCACAGTCCTTGTCCCATCAGTTCGGACAGTTCAGAACAGCCGAAGCCGCCTGGCTCCTAGGAGGATAATGAGATCATTTCTCTATTGCCAGAAGAACAAAGTCACTCTAATCTGGTACTTCCGCTAGTTTAGTGCGAGTATATTGCAAGCTATTAATGAAACCACCGTTGGTTCGTGTGTAACTCAAGGAACATCCACAAGAAAATGGACTCATCCTGAGAAACCCTGTTGTAACATGTGTCTGCGTCCACAACCTTTGACTCTTTTGCGTGCTTGAGCACATCTGAGCTACGTAATTTCATGAAAGTGCCCAATGAAAACTTTAGGGAAAAAAACTCTGTGCAGAGACTTCAAGCAAACAACAGGTAAGAAGTTCTTATATTTGCTTTGTTTGTCTAGGCGTTAAACATTTTCAATTACTATACATTTTTAGCACAGATATCTACTGCCACATCTTCACTGTTGAAAGCAGAGGTGTAAAACATAGCTTCGTGGTACAGTGAAGAGGACAGTTCTTAGCCTTGTTTCCAATGGAAACAGAGCTTATGTGATCACATTGATTACGAGCATGCAACTCTTTCCTCTCTCATCCATTATTTATTTCATAGGCTGTTTTCAACCAGAGAATGACAGATTTCTCAAAGATAATTAAATTCCTGCAAGTTTCATTAAAGTAGACAAATAGCAAAAGGTCAGAGACCCTACAAATCTCCTAACTAAGCTCATTTTTAATAGGCACCAAAGGATCTCAGAGGAAGGCTAGATGAATGCTCCCAGCCATGGGTAAAACCCACCTGAGAGTTGGACCTTTGCAGACAAATCTAGCACTGGTGCTCTTGGTACTTCTCATTGTACATGGAAAGGCCTCAAAGGCTAAGCCATACTTGTCATCTACTAAGTCCAAGATATACTGTAAAGCTGCTCTGACTTAGACTCAGTTGCCAGTGTGGGAACTGTAAAGGCATAACATGCTCCAGCCGTGCCAACTCCCCTGTTCCTTGTGAGCAACCTCGACTTCCCTCCTACGCTGCGGTAGCATGGAGCTATGGAAGAGATTTGCTTTGGTGAACGTAGACCAGCTTCCATCAGCTGCTGCATATACTTTGCATTTTGTATGGATGTCTGATACGTTGAAAGGGTTAGGTCACTGTCCTAAAATTTGGAGACATTAGTTCTGCACTACACGCTTTTGGATGACCTCAGTGTCATTACACAAATTCCCATGGACAAAATGAGGATAATGGCATTAGTCTGTATGAAGAAATACATTACAGACGGTAAGGTACACAGACAGCATGGGACATTAAAGGGGGCACCTCAAAGGCAAAGACAAGTCTGAAGAAAGTTGGGCTACTATCACAGCCCGCTTTTCTCCCACTTTTGTATAACCTGGCTTCCAGATTTTAGCTGCATCTTTAATTTTGCATATCTTATTTTTCATGCTTTTTTGATGAGAAAACCTCCCTCACCAGCTGCTTCCTTCCAGTTCCTTCACTGTCTGTAAGCAGCCTGGGAAGTGGCAGACGAACAGCTCCTACCTGCACAATGAGACTTCAGGGCAGGGGGTGGGGAAGAGTCCGAAGCGTCTGAAGAGACAGCTTGTCAGGGCAGCTGATACTCTTCCAAAGGCAACCTGTACTTCAAAGAAGCACTATTTTTTGCCTATAGTTTGATTTATATCCACTGTTAATTGGTGTGGGATGTTCACAGGTACTTTTCTCTGGAGCCTTACTCGCCGTAAAGTTAACTTCCCAAATACAGAAACTTTGAACAGGCCTCCAAAGAAAAGCAGAATGTGGCAACCACCTGTTAAAAGCCATAGACACAGGGCATGGCAACTAGTCCACTAATCCTCAATGGCTGGTGAAAAGTCATCACTTGAAGTCAGGCACATATCTTCTTGAGCCCTGGTGTCTGTCCATAGCTACACTCATTCTTCGTATGCTACCTTTTCAGGGATGGGATGCAATAGCAGAGGTGCCTTCTCCAATCATGTATGCACACTACAAATACATGTCAACTGTGTAACACCTTTTTTTTTTTTTTTCCCAACTCAATAATTTTTTTTAAAATCTAACATTTATTAATTAGTGGAAGTTTTCCATATAGGGTCATCTCTTTCTTTTTCCCTTCACCTTTTGCTACTCAAAGACAAGCTCCCTTTCTGAAAAAAAAGATAAACCTGAAACATCAAATGCTTAAGTAAGGTAACTTCTATTTATTTCATCTAGATGAAATGATAGATTTATGCATTTCATATACAATAGGCAGTCCAGGACAAAGACAGAAACTAAGTGGTTCCCCACAGATCCTCTTTATATCTCATCATAGATCATCTTAGGGTTATGCATAGGATAAGAAAAGTAACAAAGTTGCTCCCATATTGCCACATGACTTCCCTGTCTTTCACTGGAAAGGCATACTTAATAAAATAACTATCTGTGAGTATTCATATCTAAACAGCTTTTTATTTTTTTTTACCTTAGATTACACAGTTCACAGATAGCTAGGTGGATCTGAAAAGAACACAGCACCCTGGTGTTATACCTGGGTAATATTGTCTGTTACCCTGCCAAACTAATGAAGCCCAAACCAGCAAAAAATTCTGGGTAGCAAAACAAGGCATGACTGCCAGCTCTAGACGGACCGCTGAATTATCACTCGTCTGCTCATGAAGTATGGTTCCAATTACACCTCTGAAATGCTCATTCCTCGAGGACATCTGGTAAAAGTTGTTTTCTGAAAAGTGGCCACTTCTTTCAAAAAGTTATGCAGATAGAACAGCTGTTGTATACATGGTCACCCAGAAGTGAGAAATGGCATTTTGTTTCTCTCTCATCTTGGAACATAAACTCACTTCTTCACATCTACTCTGCAAGCAGCGTTTGACTTTCTTTTCTTTCTTTTTTTTTTTTTGCTGGCTCCATCCCCTTACGCATAAACCTGTGCTTGCAAATTACAGATGCTGTGTTGCTAAGTTCTGGCTTTATACCTAGAAGGCACTTCAAAAACCTGGCTGTGGTTACGCTGAGTGCTGTGCAACTGTTTTGGTAGCAGCTGTTTTCTCTGAGTCAGCTGGAAAGCAGCTGTTAGTCAGATCCCTTCTCCTTGGTCAGAGGGTGCTCGTGAAAGGCAATTTCTGGCTCTGTGATATAGGATCACTTGCAGGAGGTTGCTGGACAGATACTGGTTTCCCCATAGGCACTACTTGGAAGGCCACCTCTGCAAGCTGCTGTCATGCTATTTGGAAGGTGTTAGCATTTTCCTGCTTTTGAGAGTTTGATTAATAAACATAACGTGAATTTTCTTCAAAACTGTATGGGTCAAACCCCCAAATCACTGATATCAATAGAAATCTCTCTATATACTTCATCGCATTTTGAGTTGGGTTGTGCTATATATGGCATCTTTTTCCCAGAAGATGAGTGCTGGAAACTAAATTCATCTGTGTGCAGAGAGATCAGAAAAAAATCTATACCTAACTCAAGCAATGTGTAAACTCTGTGCGAGTTAACTGCATGGTTTGATTCATCTTTCATTTAGACTGGCTTGATATCAGTGTAACTCCCTGGACCTCAGTCAAATTACTCGGGATTTGCCTTGATGAATGGGAACAGAACAAAGGCCAAAATCTTGAAATAGCATACATGTGCTATCGCGATGGTTTCTTTAAAAACATAGAAACACACAGTACCCATGTTTACTAATAAAGGATATTTGTAGTAAAAAATAAGGATATTTATCACCTTTTTTGACCTACTGTAAAATAGAGGGTGTGGCTGGGGTCTTGGCCCTACAATAGCGAATGGCAAGAATATCCATCTTTTTTTAAACTGCAATTTTACCAGGATTTTTTCCTATTAGAGAGAAGCATCCTTGCTCGTATTAGTTGAAGGCCGGTTTAGTAAAGCTGCATAAATTGGCATAATACTTATTGGCAGTATAGTTATCTGATTTAGCTGAATTAGAATTAAGATGGGAAAAATGGAAATAAATGTATTTAATAAAGAAAACCAAGCAAACTTCTGGATGATGTGATTTGTCTCAACCTTTACTGTGATCATTTGGTTCTGCATGAATTTTTTCCCCTGCTTTCATGTTTCTCTGTCTACATCTTTTCTAGATTTTGTCCAACTCAGAGACTAAGCTTCTATCTCTGTTTGGAAAGTATATGGCACACCTGGGTTCCTGCAGTCTAAATAATAAAAATGACTATTAGTAGTGTAATTATTTCAGGAAAAGAAAGTTATGAAATGTACTAGCTGTATACGAAATGGCACAGAGTGCTACATGAAATGCAGAAACAAATATGCATAGAAATATATAAAACCCCATAGACCTATTTAGTTTTCCCCAACTTCTTGGCATTATGGATTTTTCAAAATCTTCATCAGCCTGTGCCACAAGAGGCATGCAAGAATATAGTCATACAACAAGCTCTCTAAATATTTATAGTACCAAGGGATGAGAAGACATTTTAAACACTTAATTGCAGAAAGCGGCTGAGTGCCGAGGCCAGCGCACGCACCGCTGCGCGATCCCCCCGCTCTGCTAAGGAACGGCACAAGCATTAAAATAACGCAGGGCAAGAACGACGCGTCCCAGAGCTAGACCGGCCCTTTCCCAAGGACACCGATCGCTCAGCTACCCTTGACGAAAGGTGTTAACACGGGAAAGGAAGGTTCGCCAAGAGGCTTCACAAGAACCTCGCCCCGGGGCCCTCACACGGGCGCTGGGAGGCCGGCACCCTCCCGGCTGCGGGGGCAACCCCGGCCCCCGGCCCGCGCTGGGGCACGACGCGGGCGCTGCGGCCTCGCCGGCGGCTCTGCTGCCGACGGCCCCTTTCTCAGGCACAGCGCTTCACGTTGCCCCTCTCGGTTCCTGCAGCTGAAAAGCGGTCTGGGGCCTGCTAGGCCAGTCCTGGCAGCCCGTCTGGTGGCCCACGCATCCCCGCTGCCACGCTTTAACGCGCTGCTCCCGACAGGAGCATCGGGGGGGTAAAAGGAAGGATGCTTTTCCTAACAGGAGAAGGTTTCCAGTCGGCAGAAGCAGCCCGCACATGACCGACTTGTGTGCTCTCAGTTCCCGCCTGCCTCCAGAGGGGTTTTTGCTCGGACACACGCTGTTCTTTTCCTCTGCATTATTGCTGCAGACCAACTCTGCTACGCGGGGATTTATTTTAGGGGAAAACCAGAAGCTGAGAGCCCTTGCGAAGAGCAGCAAAACTCCCGTTTGAATAAATTGCCACTGTGACCACAATCTGGTCTCACACAAACAGTAAACTATTGCTACACCTTTAAAGGTTGCGGGATTTGTCTTGCCTTTGACACCCCATAGGTTGCCATTTCATATTCTAATACAAATTAAAGAGCTAATTACATACTATTTAGACTGCACATGAGGGACACAGGCACAGCTTCCAGCTGAGCTGAGAAAATTTTAATTGTTTAGTTAGAAGAGGAATCTATTCTGAGACATGTAAAAGCAGCTTCTAGTTCTAGGTTAAAAGTCATTAGAGCAAGTTATGATCTTACAACTATTAGTTTCCTAATTTAGACCAAGGAATAACAACTGTAAGGAGAAGGCAGTGACTGTGCTGATTAGATCATTAGATCCACAGTCAGCAGAACTAATGTCCATTAACCTGAATGGCAGCATTAACACCCTTCTTCCTGGCAGAGACCCGCTGCATATCCTATAATCTGTATTTCTGGGAGAACACCTGGCTACAGGAAAGTGAGCCAATTTCAGGAAAAAATTAGGCAGGAAAACAGCAACCAGGTTTGCTTAGATATGGGATTTTCCAGTGCAACCCAGAGTGTGCGTGCTGCCGGGGGGAGCGTCCCTCCCTCCCACCTACAACATTTAGGACCCCTAATGAGCCCGGAGCCACTTCCTTGGGAAATGGCCACATAAAACTGAAGGCTATAAGAAAGGAAAGTGCTCTCGCCCTGGCTAGCATCAATGTCACCTGAGTAACCGTCTCTCCTCTCGCCCGATCAGGCCGTCCAGAAAACCTGACAGACGGCTTCTGACAGAGAAATGTTGCTAGTGCTGCGGACGCCGGCTGAGAGTTCGTCGTGTGGATCCCAGGAACCACAGGACACTAATACACCAGAAAACGAAGCACAGGAAAATCAAAGGCATTTTCTTTTTATTCTAATGGAAAAACGTCTCCATGTTTTACTAGTGAACGTGAACATATGGATTTTAGAGAACTTTTAGTGTGGGTTACTTTTTAGCTATTCTCTTTTCCCCAAAGTAATCCTCTGCGTTCCTCCCTCCCTCTCCTTTCCATGTCTGTCACCAGCAGTTACATATAGTCTGGGGCTAGCAAGCGATATTATTTTAAAACTGCTAATGTGTAGGATTTAAATAGCATCTTTGTGTTGACAGATTCTGTGTTACTGCGTGGAAGGGGGAAATAACAAAAAAACAACAGCAAATTAGGAACTTGCAACAACAGTGAGGTTTAATGAGAGAGCATTCACACAGAGTTGCTGAGGGCAAATTAAACGAACCAAGATGGATTACCATCTGTTTTGGGTAGTCTCACTTGGCAAGGGTCTGAGACCAGAAGGGACTGTTGTATCTGTTGCTGTCTAGGTCAACACACCACGCTGACTAGAAGAGGCTTGAGTCCTGGATTGAAACAAAATAGTCTCCTTCAACTTTCCCTGATGCCAAACCACCGCAAAGCAAATAATCTGTCAAGGGTTACGCAAAAGGTATCTGCCATGTTCATCTTATGATCTGCTCAGCTGAGTCTCCTGACTAATCTAATCTATTTTAATTGTGGTCATGATTCAGTCATCACACCCTTTTTCGGTTTTATCAGCGAACCTGTTCAGTAATATGCTCACTTTATTAAAAAGATAAGGAAACAAATATAAAATGAAAGCTATTAATAAACGTAGGACTGACTCAATATATAGAACTATAATGTGAGTACTCATAATTTAAAAGAAACTAATCATATCAATCCCTAAATTAGTGCATTTTAGGGTCAGGGCTCCATTTCCTAGGAACTACACAAATGTGCTAAAAAAGTAATGATAATAAAAAAAGATGCAGCCTCTGCCTTGAGGCAAAAGTGTTGGCAACTGTTTCAACACCGATCGTTAGTTAGATTGCTGGATATGTTGGTAGAAGCTGCTCAGTATTATAGGCCCAAGAACAGCATAAACCATATAGAAATGGAATAAAACAGACTCCCCCTCACGCACACCCCAAGCCCTCCCACAGCGCTGGATGAATCACCTCCGAACTTCACACACCAGGTGAGCGTCCCGGTGGCGTGAAGGCATCTCTGCAGGTCTGCAGTACACTGCCTTTGCAAATGCACAAGGAACTCCTGCGACACGTGAAGGTAAAGCACGCACTGTGTCCCGTCCTCCACCTGAATGACCTGGGGACAGACTGTGCTTTAACTGCGAGTGCAGCAACTCTACGGACTAGTGGCCCCTGCTCAGGCAGGGCAGCAGTGACTCCAGTCGCTGTGCTGAGGCTGTGGGAGTAATGAATCTGGAGCTTTCTTACTTTCCTGAGCTTGGTGCAAAGAACAGGCTTTGCCTAAAGATTTCCATTTCTCACCCATCACCAACAGGACAGAGACACACGAGGTTTCAGGGTGATGTTACACAGCCTTGGAGAAATACAGGCTAGAATCTGTAGACACACCACCACCAGCAAGCGCTCTGTGGGGAGAAACTGCAGGAGTATACGATAACACTACCAAATACCTCCATCCCTTCCTCCGTCCTCCCCTTTCTCTATCTATATACACACACAAAATGTATGTATGTATATTCCACTGACCGAGAGCTTAAGGACCATAAAAATAAGAATACTAATTTTCTTTGTTATTTTCAAAGCATGCCCAGCACCCACCACAGTCTAGCTATTCCCTTAAAGAACAGGAAGATTGTGGTACCAGGTAAGTAAAGATTTTGTTTCTCACCAGGAGAAGAAAATTGGCGCAAGTACCTTCTCTCAGGCCCTGTTACTACAGAATTAACGCGTCACTATGCAAAGCTAAAGGGCATATTATATTCTTGGCCTCTTCTGGTTTCTGGCACAGGCGAGCGAGCACGTGCTCTCCCCCAGCTCACCCGGGCCCGGGGAGACTTGCAGCACGGGGCTCCTGCCCCTCGCCCCTCGCTCCCCGTCAGGCACTCGCTCCCCGCAGGGAGCAGCCCCCCTTGGCACCGTCGGCGCAGGCGCAGCCTCAGCTGCTCGCCTAAGCGAGCCGGAGCCTTGTGAAGCTCGGCTGTTTGGCGGTGGCCAGGAATAACAGTGGAAATTGGGATTGTCTTTGTGCCTGTAACTTCGTAACAGATTATTCTGTGCAAGCCTTAACTAGATGCATATTTTCTAAGGGGCATTTGTGAGATTCCTCAGATCACGTAGGTACTGCGATTAGAGGTGACTACACAGGAAAGTGAATCCAGATGCAACTCCGGGGAGTTTGGATTTGAGATCTTAATTTTGCTCCTTGTAGATGTAGAGAACAGCCCCTGCACTCAGCTTTACTAACCTCAAGCTGTAAAATGGTACGTGTCATTTCTCCTAAAACCATAAAGCTGATCAAAACCCAAGGTATTAACACACAGAGAATTGTCTCCTTGCCCCCTTTTGAGACTGTAGAGAACAAGACCTATTTGTCAAGATTTTCTTCATATTCAAAAGGTCCAGAAAAATACACTCTTTAAATAAAAACAGCCTTTCATATCACTGCTGGATTCTTTGAGCTCTGACTAGAAAAAAAGCCCAAGTAGTGGAAGTGCATCAAGAAAAGAAAACAGGAAAAGCTAAGACAACACAACTAGCATTTTAAATGAGTACACGAGTTCTTCCAACACGTGGGGACAGTCAAAGAAAAGAGAACTTGAGGATGGTGCTTAGGGCAGACAAGGGCATCACTGGAAAGAGAGATGAACACAGAATTTGGCAGAATTCAACTCACAGGCTGCCTCAGCTGAAGCAGCTAAAGCTTGCCCTTTTCTTACCAACCTGTTACGTTTTAAAACTTTCTTCAGCCTCCTCCTGCCTATCTTCCTGCTGCAGATTCATAGAAATAAAAAGCAGGTGCATTGTGAGAAGAAGAATAAAAAACCCCTTATCATTCTCTGATCTCCTTCCCAAAGCTACGAAACAGGCTGTGAAATAGCTGCTCTTCAGCCATGCCGAGAGCGTGGGGCGGATGCAGTCCACGTCGCGCCACCTTCTCGCGGAAGGAAGCGCCGTTGGAGAGGGGCGCCCCGGGGACCGAGGCCCTTCGGGCGCACGGCGGCGGAGCGGCGGCGGGGAAGGCTGGCAACTGACTGGCGGCAGCAGAGCGCCGAGAGCGGGGAGAAGGAAGCAAGAAAGCTCAAGACAGACAGAGTGGAGGAGGCTGGAGGAGAATTCAAACAGTCACAGCCAAAACTAAAGGCTAAAATTGAGTGCTATATTTAACAGGATTGCTCAATTGAATGTTGCTTGAGAGCTTAAGTTTTGAAGGATCAAACACTTACAGAGTAACCTTAACTTTAGTGCTCCTGCCCTGCTCCATTTAGGACTTTCCTACACATCACATTTGAATTTGGGTGGCAACTTCTCCAGATTGCATCTTTGCACCTGGCATGCTTTTGAGCATTCATATATAAATAAGAAGCACTTCCAAATACTACACATTACTTAATTTAACATTGTTGCTCTGAAATAATTGCAAGCTATGGAACACATTCATTAAAAAAGAAAAAAGCTTATGAATCAGGCTTCTATAAGAGCTGGGCAGTGCTGAGAGTTCAATAGCATCCTAAACTAATTTTAATATGCTGCTTGTAGAACCAAATAGGAGGGAGAAAGATCTTGAAGACAAATTAGGGATGGGCAGTTATTCGAAAGACCCCCTGCTATTGTTACACTTAATTCTCTCATTTATAGAGGTTACAGTAGGTCCTTTCCAACAGCTGTAAGGTAGGCTAAATAACTAACATTACAGCACTTACAAGTTTGGTGGGTCGGCATATAACTTCACCCAAATATTCCATGTTGCCAGCTTCATTTAATTTTAAAGAACATCTTCAGATATGATAACAATATACTGATCAAACCCTATCTGATAACAATATACTGGTAACAATATACTGACTATTCTGGTGGAATTTATATTGCTAATCACATACCTGCTGGGTCACATGAAATTGGGTGCAAGACCATATTAAAAATTTCTGGCAAAATTACACATGATTACATCAAAAGCTATCAAAGTAAAACAGCATGATAGCAAATATATTGATTTAACATGCTGTTAAAAGTGGTTGATGTTTTATTCAAAGAGCATCTTTTCTATTTTGAGAGGTACACAAGGGTTAAGCTTAAGAAATTTGATATAATTTGCTTTGAATGTTCAATCCACACAGTGAAAAACACTGTCCACAGTGGGCTCAAAAACATGACACAGGTGAATTACTTCATTCTATTTCTGCACAAGGAGTGAATTGGATATTGTTTAATTAGAGAGAAATATTTTAAGAGGCTATGGAATAGACTGTAATACTTCAAAGACCTTTCTAGTTTGCTATTAGAACTAAAACACAACGGTGGATTTAATGAAAACAGAACAACTTGTTTATTTCCCAGGAATCTACCATTATGGAAATTACTATGTATTATAAAACCATGTACTTGTAGACATACACCCTAAGCCAAAGTCTACTGATGCTGGTGGATTTGGGAGCAGGCTTGTAATTACCTGTCTAAAAGTCAGAACATCAGTGGATATATATCAACATATTCCACTTGCCTTGGTGGAGCTAAGCCAATTTCATCAGCTCAGAGCAGAGCCTTATTCATCTCAGGCAAGAACCAGGCATGTTCCCAGCACAAACCTGCTCCACGTCAGATGAGTATTCAGGAGTTTCTGAGGTGCAGCAGAACATATATAATGATCTTCTCCCAGATTTAGTTACACTTAACGCTCTTCTGTGACAGAGAGAGGTGGTAAGAGAAGCCTTCCATACCTGATTGTCAACAGAAATATCGGTGTCAACAAGAGCAGCCGCTAACAAATTTCACCTTGAACTCCAGAACGTGACCAGCTGTCACCTTCCTCCAGCGCCTGCTGGGAGCCAGCAACAAGCCAAGGAGTGTGAGCTCCCACTTTTAATTATTGGGCAAATAAGTTATTACAAGGTAATTGCTTCTCCCATCATGCCAGCTTTTAGCATCGTTTCCAGAATACCACGACCTGCTCTCCCTCCGAGTAACACCAGTCTAGATGCGGAGCCCCTGGGGCAGCCGCAGCCCTACCACGGAGCTGGAAGGGACGGTGCTGGTGCTGCACACGGTTCTGGTGTGCGCGGGCACGTGCCAGAGAATGAGCACGCAGTTCAGCTAATGCTGCTTGGTTTTGATCCTGAAAAACAAGAAAACCTGTACAGGATGGATGGCTTCAGCTGTCACCCTGCAGACTGCTCGACCCCATCTGTTCTGATTGCACTCTTTAAATAAAAAAAAACAGAAGCCTCTACTTGATGTTCAAAGATGTAGAAGATTTTGATTGTGAAGCTGGAAAAATTCTTCCTTTGCAGCTTCTGCTGGATGCTCAAGAATAAAGCTACTCTGAAATATTGTGGAAAATGAGAGCGTTTAATCCGCCACACGACAGAGCAGGAGTGAGGAAGCTGGGTGCTGCTCTGCACACAGGGCCCGCAGCCTCTCTGCTGCGCATCCCGCCGCGCGGTCTCGCTCTCGGACCCAGCGAGCGCAGCCGAGTGGCAGCGACATCCTAAAGACCGCTGCGACTCCACTCAACAAATGCTGTAAAAATAGCAGGAACACGCTCAAAAGTGAATATTTCTGTTGTAAAACAGTACGCGTTTTTCAAGAAAAGAAGCATTTACTTAAGGGAAAGACACATTTATTTGATGGCTTATAATTTGTGTATAAGCACGCACTAAGATGAACAGAGAGAGACAATATCCATAAGCTCATCTGACCTTTCCCCCTCCAGACAGGGCCTCCAGCTCTTCTCTGGACCCTTCCTTGGGCTGTTAGCTGTTCCCAGAGCGAGGGCGTTGCAGAATTTTATCATCTGGTCTTTTAGCCTGTTCTTCCCAATACAGGGGAGAGAACCACCTCTGACCCTCACACCGCGATGAAAGGGCAGAGCGAACCAGCTAGCTCTAGCAAGCAACGCAGTCGAGCAAGCCACGTGCTTCGCTGGGCCTGGGCCTGGGCCTGGGCAGAAAAACTACCGACGGGCGAGCTCAGAGCCGTGGGTCCCTAGCAGGCCTCTGTCAAGGGGAGGTGTCCAGCAGATGTCTCCCGCTGTTCCTACACATAAGATCAACCCGGGTTACCCTAAGAGACACCTTCCCGTGCTGGAGGCACGCACAGACCCGCTGGGAGCCCTGCTGGCCCCGTGGCCCGGGGCGCAGGCCTCGCCGCGCACGCAGCTGCTGCTGGCCAGCGCGGTTGTGGCAGCCTGCTTGTTCCCTTGGTGCATGTGGTCATACAACGAACCACCACCCTGCTCCCCACTCACGAGGATTTACTAAGTAATGCCAGAAGCATTAGATAAAGCTTTGGAAGCTACGGCCCAGCGACAGCCAACACGTGGCGCGGGGCTGGCTCTGGGGCACCGCCCAGGCAGGCCTGGGCCTGGGCCTGGGCCTGGGCCTGGGCCCCACTTGCTGGCGCCTCTATTTGCCACCCCCCTCCTCGGGCAGCCGGGAGCTCGCCCTGGCCCTTGGCCCCACGGACAGCGTCTGCTGGGCATTTAAGGAAAAGACATTTGTGAGGCCTGTTCCTGAGCGGCCACGAGGACTTTGTGAAATGACGGGAACTCCCAGAGGAGTGAGATTTCCTGGCAGCTCCCAGAGCAGGACTGAGACAGTTGCCCGAATCCCCTAACGTAAAAGACAGGACCCTCAAAAACACAAGCCCATAGAGAGACACAGCCTCGAGATAACCAGCTTTTCTTACAAGAAGAGCTGGAAACCACAGACCTCCAGACCTGCAGAGCCTGCAGTCTGTGTGCTCCAAATATGAAGGGAGGGAAAAAGAAAGGCAGTATCAATAATTTTTCTACTGCTTTTTCAAGAAATCTGCAACGGTGCTAGAAAAAATGCTTTCCTTATTCCAGTTAAGTAGGACTAACGTTTTATTCCAGTAATTTCTAGTAGGGTGCACATTTGCTTTCCTGTTAACTCTAAATTCACGAGGACAAGCCCCCACAAACCGGCACGAGCAGGAATCATTTCAAGATTTACGTACACATGTCATTTCCAAAGTTCCTGCAAACTGCATATACAGCCGGACAAGCACGCTGGCTGTGAGCGATCACTCAGGAAAGAACAGCTCACATCCCTGGGCCGGCACTCGAGGTGGGGCTTGAAATACAGTAGGGTGGAAAAAAGCAAACTCAAACATCTTGTAAATACGGGAAAGCTCTCCATGTAAGCCTGGACAAGAGAATTATGGAGCAAACGAGACCTGCCTGCACGATGCTCAAGAGGCCGCACGCGCTTGTGGGGAGCGCGAGGGAAACGGCCAGCAGTTGTTGCGGTTCCTGCCCAGCGCAGTGCCAGGGCCCGCGTCCGGCTCCATCACAGCTCGGCAAGCGATGGCCAAGCGCGTCACAGCTACAGTCCTTCTAATTGAGCTCTTTCTAAACATTTCTGTGTTGCATTCCTGGATCCTCTTACTAGTGGATCCATGGGGATTTGCCAGTTAGTCCTCATTCCTCTTTCACATTCATTTGTTACATGTCCTTTCCAGCACATGAGAAAGCGGTAGCTACTGCTGGAAGTAACTGACAAATAACCATTTTAAGGAT
The DNA here is from genome assembly GCF_036370855.1 of Dromaius novaehollandiae. Classification (NCBI taxonomy): domain Eukaryota; kingdom Metazoa; phylum Chordata; class Aves; order Casuariiformes; family Dromaiidae; genus Dromaius; species Dromaius novaehollandiae. The sequence continues at coordinate 33,322,043 of NC_088104.1, forward strand.
ACTACAGAAATGTCAGGAGACCAGAGATTCAAATGGAAACCACACGATGCTGTTGCTCAAGTTTCATGAGAGCAAGTGCAGCTCATGGCTGTTCATTTGAATAACAAGTTGATTGTAAATTCATGATTCTTGTCATTGCAGGGAATTGTCATCATGTACTCGAAAGCTGCAAATCTTTAAATGCTTTTTACTGGGCACGGAGGGAATTATGAACTGTAATTTTGTGACAAGAGTAACTAAAGGCTGGATATCATTCCCAATTTAACTCCTAGAGGAAGGAATTAAAGGAGCATGAAAGCAACTGTCAATACGGGATCTGTCTGCTGATTGGGGGGAGGTGGCGGACGGAGGAAAACCTTCCCTTCAAACTCACAGACACCCTCTGCATGAAAACTCTTCAGCCCTTGAGAGTTTCTTCACAAGTGAGTAGTGGTTTAACACACACAGCTTCCCAGAGCGTGCCCACAGAAACCCTCCCCGGGAGGAAAGGCAGAGAAGAGCAAGCGCTGTCTAACTGCACAAAGCCCCTGAAATTTGGGCAGGCTAGAAGCCCCTCTGCACACCACCGACAGCAAACACCCTGCAGCGAGGCCACAGTCAGCGGCACGCGTGTGGCAGATCCTCCCACAGCTTCCAGGCGGGCAAAACGCCCGGGAGGGCAGAGCCGGCCTGCCCCGGCAGCTCTGCACCGCCCGCGGTGGCCCTGGCTTCCTGGAGCGTCCTGGGGCACAGCAGAGCCACGGCGGTCGAGGCCAGGCTGGCAGAGGCACAGGTCCTCTCCGCGGCCGGGCTTAACTGGGATACGGGATGCGAGGAGGAGTGGCGGTACAGAAGGGGATGCGACACACGACTGAGGAAGAGAAGTTTAGGTCTGGTAAGCAGAAAGCTGGACGGGTGTAGGTTCATAGCAATGGGATATCTAACTGAAACGTCCTTCTTTTTTGGTCTTGGCAGACCAGCCTTCAGAAGCAATTTGAGCAGACAGAGGTAAATCTTCAACTATGCAGGGGAAAAACACAGCTGAAAAGCCAGATGCTGGCCCAAATAAACAGCGCAAAGGCTGGTCCTAATCACTGGGCTTGTGCTTTCTGCATCTGTGGCTGCAAATTCACCTGTTCAACATAAAGTGGCTTTGTTTGCACCTAAGAACATCCCACTCAGTGGTGGGAAGGAGGCTACAGTGGCATTATTTAACACAAGGATTTTCAAAACCAAAATAAAGTTCCCCAAGTACAGAGTCTTCATCTGATCTCTTTCAAGCTAGGATGAATAATACAGATATATTTAAATTTGAAATACTCTTCTTGTGAGCTTTCTCTTCCAGCAGTAGCAGATTCCTATCCTCCTTCCTCAGCTGAGCCAAGATATTCCTGAATATTTTATAACTAAAAATTTTTTCTCTTTGCCCTCCTATGTAGATTCCCACACCCTGCAGTCCAGCCTGACAAGTTCTTTTCTTTGAAATACTCAGCCTCTTTCAGGAGGTCTTATCAATCCTTTACGCCTATTTTAATTGACTATTTCAAAGCTGAGGGAGATCAGAGCCCTCTACCTGGGTGGGCACTCACTGATGGTGTCGGGCTCTCTCCTCACCTCTAGCTGAAGTGATCAGATATCTCACTTCTTTGAGCTGAGGGTGTGATGCGTGGTGGCCTAATGGGTGAAAAGTGATGATGAAAGAGCTTAAAAGAGATTAGATAAAGCATCCTTCTAAAACCGAGAAACTGTTTGTTTTCAAGAACGGTTTTGAAATCTAACACGCACAAAAATGAGGTCTTCCAGTCCTGCAGTTCCATGACACTGCTGATCCCTAGCCAGGACCATGAAATGCAAAATTATTCTATTTATTTTAAACAATAAGTCTCATTATTTTTTCCTCCCTACCTCCAAGGCTGAAGGTTTGTCTCATACAGGTAGCTCTAGGACCCAGTTCTGTAGCTCTCCTTCCCCAGCTGCATCCAACCTGAGCTCTCCCAGGAAAATTAATGGAAAACACTAGAATCTTGGCATTACTCACAGCAGAGCCAAAAGAATGGATACATAAGTTTCCATTTTAGTATGACATTTAAATCTATTAAAATAGAACCTTAAATACTATTTAATGACTATAAGCTTCTCCAGCAGCTTGAGAAACTTTTTATGGATAAATAAAAAGGTAGCATAAAATGGGATCCTCTGTACCTCAATAGCATTTCTTTGCTTCCATGCAAAGTAGCTTTTAGAGGAGAGATTGCAGAGGGAATGGCTGTCAATCTGAAGACTCTTCTCAAGATATTCTGAATATGGGTGACTATCGGCTCCATTAGCATCAGGTCACAGGCAAGTAACTAAAAAAGGCTGTCATGAGAAAACTCCTGACATTCAGTGCAAGTCAAGGCCAAAGAAGGACATCCTTTCTTGAAGGCGAGACAGCCAAGGAAATACTACTGAGACATCTTGATGTAAAAGATTTTTTTTCTTTAAATCAGTTTGTTCTAGCTAGCAACGATAGTGTGAAATTAATTGTTTCTATCTGCTGAGGCAGAATCCCCTGCAGTTTATTGATAAACTCCTATCTCATACTCATGCCTTCATCAATTTTGAGTCTTCACTTGCCATTAGAATTAGTTGTTTATGGTTGACAAATATTATCTGTATTCTCCTTGCAAATATGATTTTGGGGATAAGACTTCCATTTCTATATTCACAAATAAAGCTGAACAATTATGTGGCTTTTGGCATAATCAGGAACATGACAAGATTTCTTTTTAAATATTTTTCCTCCCCTAAACTCTCTATTATGGTATTTTGGATCAATGTCTGAATGTTCAGTATAATTAATTAAGCTTTTTATTCTCAAGAGTATTTTCCTGGGATTTGCCAAAAAACGTTTGGAAAATGGCTGTGCATTTAACAACACGTGCATTGGCTACTGCTCCAGTACTTAGGGGAAGCGGATACCCACAATAAGCATAAAACCTTAGTTATGTCTGGGAACGACAGTCCCCTTAGGTGAGCACAGCTTAAAAACGAGACGTGAATGCCCTGCTTTTCTATTATCCCAAACCATATATAACATATCAAACCGAGAACCCACTCACAGGCAATACGGACACATTTGCCCAGTGAATGAAGTGCAGGACACTGGTCATTTTTGTCATCAAAAGGTCTGGGCGATAAAGGGAGAAGCAGAGAGCTAGGGCAGAGGCAGCTCCTCTTGCTCCCACCGCTCTCAGGAAAGAGGAGGGCAGCACCGCCGCTGCTCCTGGCAGCTGGGGGTCGTTTCTGTCCCCTTATTTGTCTTCTCCTGAGCAGCTGCCACCTCCCTCTGCCCCAGCCTCTCCTCAGCAGCAACGGCGATGGTGCCCGCGGCTTTCCCACCTCTGGCCACGCTCTCCCAGCAGCCGGCTCTCCCAGGCAGAGGCATGCTTCGCCTGTGCTAGTTCACAGCCGCCTGCTTTCCCCAAGTGGTAAATGACTACACGAAATGTAGGCGGAAGATCAAGCCCTGCCTTCTATGCAGTAGGATGCCACGCTCCTTCCAAGCACAATGCAGCATTTAGACTCTTCTTTTACCTTGTAAGTGATTAAGCAGTTTCTTTCTTTCTTTCTTTCTTTTTTTTTTTTTTGGCTACTGAGATAACACTTCAAAGAATCGTATTACACTGCGAGCTCTGCTGTGGGTTTTGCACAGTTTTGAACAAGACTTGTTATCTCCCTCTCTCTTTCTAGTTTAGTAGCAGTAAAAAAACCCAACCAAACAAAAAATCAACAACAACAGAAAAACTTCAGGTTACAGCTCACAGAAGTGTGGCAGAGACAGCTGAGCTAGCCTGAAGGCTGAACAACCAGCTATGGAGACCACACACATGGATGGACTCCAGAAGACGTCCCCCACACAAATAGCCCCAACCGGTCTCTCTCCTGTTCATAACCATCTGGATGCAACCTCTGGCTCAGGAAGTCTTTGAAAGAGAAAGGCAAACATAAGAACATACATTTATTCCACTGTCAGCATTACTGGAAAGTAGGTTAAATGAATGTACAGTAGGCCTTTGGTTTGGGCAGAGATGGAGCTCTTGCAGACTGTTTTACCTGACAAACCAGCTTTGAGTAACCACCTCCCACTCATACTGAGCAGGCTTTCAATCCAAATGGAAAACGCTAGGAAACTTCACATTCCTGTAACAAAACGCTCTTTGGTACCCAAGCTACCTAGCTCAGAGCTTACTCAGAAATCGCGATGCTACAGGGCTAACAATTTTACATATTTTTTTGATCAAATGTGCAAGAAAGGAACACAGTGAAGGCTGCCATATGTTCCTGCAGCAGTGAAGAAGGGATCATATTTAGTCTTGATGTAAGCATAGGCAGTTTTTACAGACTGCAGTTTGCCACTGATGATCATTTCGCCCCATGCACTTAGAAGTACTGGGATAGACTCTACTGGCAACATACTCGACAAAACACAGGCACTTACTGAAGTTAATTGGATTTTCTCCATGACACTAGAAGAGGTGGTTTTAGGGCCCTGCAGCAGAAGCTGGCTTGCAATTGTCCATTTTCTCTCTTCATGAATGAAGAGAGAAATTCTACAGCATCTTTTCAAAGATGATAGCTGAGTTTTACATTCATGCTTTTATTTTGCCTAGAGAGAACCAATTTCTTTCGAACCAAATCATCTTTTCGCAGAGCTCTGACACACATTTCCAGGGTCAAGGTCTAATAATAGCCCGTGCACAGAACGGTTGCGACACATTTGTTCTTTGGCGCAGCAAACAATGAGAGCGTAATGATGATGATAACTGTATTTATTTTTGCTTCTCAAATGTCTTTAAATGTCACCAATTCTTCATCCAGCCCCGCTGTGCAATGGGCCCGGGCAACGGCCCCCACACTGCCGAGCTGGTGGAGTTCCACCTGGCACAAATTCACAACGCAATCTGCTGAAACGTGACAAATCGTCCTGTGCTTTTTCCCCACTGCTGAGCAGGTCTTCTGTAAGAACCATTACCTTTAAAATGTGTTAGTAAGCTATAGATAAACTGAAATAATAGGTGCTAATGATCCATTTAAGATCCTCCTGCTGCAGAGGAATATATTAAGCATCATGCATCTATTACAAAGGTCCTTCATGGATTCAGTGGAGGATTATCTTTAAAGTAATCACATCTTTGCCAACACCTTCCCCTACTCCAGCTACTGCCCACCCTGTTTAAAGGGCTGCCTCATGCAATTCTTGCTACTGAAGACATTTTTTTCTTCCCCCCCCCCCCCCCGCAGAGCGTTTAGATGTTCTTGCCCAAATGACAGAAGAAATTCAAGGGTCTGCAGCTCACACTTCAGCAGCAGCACACACAGGTATCTTTTCATAATGCTCTTTCTATAAGCCTTATTCTTCTATAAGCAACACTATGCAGGAAGTTGCATCTAGTTTTGCAACGCACCTTGGCCCAAATGGTTGCTAATAGTGATCCATTGTGTATTTTAGATATATATGAAACAAAACAAGACCTTGCAATTATTAAGAACTGGTTAGATAATCCTAGGGCTCAGGCATTGATTTAAGCTCAGAATATTTGTGATTGATTCCCCATCTAGTCACTTAATTTCTCTGATTCACTCAAGAGATGTTTGACATATTCGGATCATAAGTTGTTTGGAGCGGCAGCTGTTTCAGAGCACATGTATGAGTGAGTATGGAAGAAGAGAGAGGTCCCAGTATTAACTGGGGATCTTTGTGTGATAACATCATATATGCAAGTGTCCTGATATATAAATCCACTGAACTACTCATTTTCAGGAGGTTTTTTTTTCCCCAGTGAATTTCATTGTAACCTATGGAATTGGTTACAAATATTACTTAGAATTGTGCCAGATGAGCTGTCGATAAGTAATCTGCCTCAGAAGACAATGGGAAATACTTAATAGTGACCGAGATGTATCTTATTTTAAAATTCTTGCAAACTTACAAATGGCAGCTACTTATGCCTGGTGTGTGTGTCCGTGTGTGCAAGGATACTAAAGAAATCAGTCAAAAAAGATAATTTTCTTATCAATGTTCTAAGTCATCTGATACATACCTCAAAACTCTTCTGGGAATTTCACACTGTTTCAACACAAATAAAAAAATGTTGCCGGATATGTATGTATTGTATGTAGGCTGCAGTGCTATGTATAGGCTTGAAAGACAATTTACGAACACAGGAGAATTGTAAGCAATAAATATGTACTCAAGAATTGGTATTTTTATAATTCTTCATTTTACCTCACTCATTCGCCCCACACCCATGATACCCCACCTGCAGTCACTTTACCTTTACTAATACTACCAGAAGACTTCGGTGTTTGCTTTCACAATATGTTCTCAAATAATGAGTATGCAGTGATGATCGCTATATGCACTCAGTTTTTCTTTTGAGAATAATAGGTATTTTTATCTACGACTGACATGGTCCTGTAGATGTCACATCTGCACTTCAGATAAACATATGAGTGTGATTAAGTGTTAGACAAAGGCAGCACGTGAAGACCTCACCAGGCTTCTTAAAGATCCATTTTGGTCTCTACTGCCATGAAGTTTCTTCTCACAAGTAGTGCACCAGGACAGATGTGGCAGAATTGTAAATTAATCTCAACTCTCCTTCTGACATAATGAACCCAAACCAATTTCTATTTCGAGTCAGAACAAAACAATCCCCACCCCAAACAAACAGAAAAAGCTTGCTTTCTTTTTTCTTTTTTTTTTTTTTGGCATTTTCTTCCACTGATTTCTTAAACAGCTAAACAATGCAACCACCACTTTCCATCTACGATCTTTACTGCTTGCCAGACAAATTTCCTATGCAAAATACAATGCAAATATTCACTCTGAACTTGTTTTTCCAGTAGCCATGAAAACTGTATTGCTACCAGCTTTGCCTGTGTAGGACAGCTAATCTTTTATTATTTTTATTTTTTAAGGGTCATAAAAAAATTTTACCACTGTAACTCAGCATTAGGAAAAAGCATTTCTGACATGCTAGAAAACAATAGAATCAGACAATAACTACAGTAAGAGAATAGTTTCTTAAAAAAGGTACAGGATGACGCCTCCATCTAGGCTTTCGGGAGGTTGCTTGAGTTTCTCCTGGAATGTTATTTCCCTCTGCAATTCGGGGCAGAGACAAGAGGCAGGAGAAGAGAGGGAGGTGGGCGGGAAAGCGAGACTGATGGAAATTCTATGTTTGAGAGGTTTCTTCCAGTTAATTTTGAGTTTGTAAAAAACCACTATTCAAATACCTTGTTTGATTATAGTTATTTTGAATGATAGTATATTAAGAAAAACTAAAGTATTAGCAGCTGCCTATTATCAGCTGATGCCTTGGAGGTGTATTAACTGCACAGAAATGAAATGCATTGAAATTTCAAATGCATTTTATCTGTTGACAGAAGAGTTAAAAAATTCTATTGCAGATTAGCAGTTCAGCAGAGCATTGGGATCTTTCTTTATAGCAGTGCTCCCTCTCTGTACGTTTATTTTTAAGAGAACTAAAGTGATTCTCCTGCTTTACCCTATTTTTTTCCCCCTTCTGCAGTTTCATTAACAGACTTTCACTTAATAGTTTTTGCTGAAGGTATAGTTCATTACTGTATCAAAGATGGTAGCATCTAGCAATTTACCTGTCAACCTCTTCCCCATACAGAAGCTATTTTTCATATAAAAGAGGAACTTACTGGAGCAGTGGTCTATTGTTATGGCATATGGACCTATTAGTGTTGTTAATTTATCATTATACATGACATAAGATGCATTATCATCCATTAAGTTCAGGTAGGACCAACTGGATGCCTACCATTGGCGCTCTCGTACACCACAACATCCCTTCCAGTAATGCATGTGTGGTCTTTGAAGAGAGTTTCCCTTCTAAATGGTAGCCTATGAATAAATGTGCACTACTTTAAAACATAAACCAACAGTCAGATATCAGCATCAACACTTACTACTATATAAAAAGGCCCAGCCCAGTTAAAGTCCACAAATTATTACTCGTTTAATATGGACAGGAAACCTGTTTTTGCATTTAGCATTTTCTAAAAGACCTTTCATTACCTTTTTTTTCCTTTTTGTTTTAACCCAGTAGTGGGAAGAAGGGAAAAGAAACCTGCCCTAAAAGTCTAAAGCAGAGAAACACAGAAACTCCAGGCAAAAATCGTCACTGGCCCAGCAGCACGCTAGACTCCCCAAGACAAAGCCCGATGCTTTGCTTATTCCATATGCTCAGAAAATAGCTCTCTTATTAATAAGATCCAATAGCAAAATTATTTTCCACTGTCACGTACTACACGGGTACATTCAGAAAGGGGTGATTTGGTTCACGCTTATATTTGTAGCTGAATAGTTACAGGAAGATAATTTGTCTATTGAATTTTGCTTACTTTAATGTTGATAATGTCTTTGGCAAAGCTGAAGGGTTTTTTTTTATGGCCTTCTCTTTCCAAGAAGTAAAGTCCAAGATATGATCAGAAAGGTCATTCTCCCTTACTACTTTTTCTTCTCCTTCACAGTGACAAATATGCCAAGATAAATCCACTCCTATAGCTTGTGTACCATCTGACCTTCTCCCACTGAAGACCGCTGGAGTTTCCCAGCAAAACTTTAACACTCAAACATAACACTCATTTTCATCTAAAGGGTGATTAAATCAATCTCGCTAGATCAAACCTGAGAATTTAAGATAAACAGCTTTCTTCAGATAGTTTACACTGTTATCAGTCGTTTTACAAATTTGCCATTACCATTTACAAATCTACCACCACCACCCAAAAAGGGAAGGGGAACCCCTCACAATCCAAAACCTTGATTTGGAAGTAAACAGAACTTTAAAGATCTCTGATCCCCAGAGGTAAGAGTCTCGCACATTGTGCATGCTTCTCTCCAAGCAAGTTCACGAAACATTTTGTCACCAGAACGCTGATCAGCTGAGAGCGCCCTTGTCTGCTGGAGACGGTCATTTGTCCTACTGCTGCTGAGGGGAGACGAACACGAAGAGACCAAGAACAAACCACCCAAATACTACCCTGCTTTTGAGCAAGCTTTTATATGCCTCCTTCCCCGCTGATGAAAGATGGAAAAAGTTTGAGTTCGATTCCATGCTGGTAATCACTTTATTGTCCTAGGAAGGATCATACACAGCAGTGAGGTGCTTTCTTTAAATAGGTATTAGATACCTAGCTATAATTTGTGCCTTTGAAAAAGTCACGTTAGTAGTGACTACTGGGAAAAGGTATACTTTTGCCTAGGCTAACATATTATATGGGCAGGTAGAGCAGTCAAATCATATTATATAAAGACGATAGAAGAAACAGCAACACCTGTGGCTATTTTCCGTCTCTTGAACAAGTTGGGGAAGAGCAATGTACAGAATATCCATTTAAAAAGTGCCTTTTACCTCATGTTTCCTTCCTCCCACAAACACAGAAGATAACTGGCCTAATTTAAAACATTTATATCTAGAAAGGATGGTGTTTAGTGGACTTTCCTATTTGAATAGTTAAGAAAACTTCCCACGTGTTAAAAAAAAAATACCATTCATATTCCCTCAGTCAGTGCAGAGGAGATTCATAAATCCCATGCACAAGTATGGAACTCCACTGCGTATCTGCAGGGCCGCTGCTCAAGAGGTCAAGATTTTTTTTTTCCCCACCAGCAACTACGTGCCCTCAGTTGGCTTGAGCGTGACGTGCGCAGGGAAAGGGCGTCATGGGAGCGTGGAACTCCTCCCGCTTCCGAATCCGTACTGTAGGTACCCAGTGGGCCCATTGCGCAGCGGATACTATGCAACACCCCCTCAAAGGGTTTGTACAGTTGGAAACCACTTTAAGCCAATTAGTTCCTTTGGTCAGTTAAAAGGTAAAGTGAGGTAGGATTCCTAAAACATGTGCTTCAAAAAACCTCCGAATTGTCTCTTTGCTGGCTAATCCTATTCGAGTTAGGGCAAGTTAAGATTCCAGATGAATCCTCAGGTTAGAGAGGGCACAAATAAAACTTTTCCACTGTTCCAAGCGCACTAGTCCCTGTGCTCCCATTAATTTTCTCTGTGAAGTGGTCAGCTTAGGAGATGCGTATCAAGATCTCCGGTGTTGAACCCCCCGAGGGACGTGGGGAGCTGCTGACGGAGCACAGACGGTGACGAGAGCTTGCAGAGCCCCGCTTGTGCGGTGGCGGCACCGCTGCACACACAGCTGCCTCCCCGGTGCGGCATCAGCTGCAGACGGTGCTGCGGCCAGAGGGCCTCCGAGCCGGGCAGCCGCCCCGGGCCAGCGCCGTCGGACAAACAACACGGGCCGGGAACTGCACTCGAACCACTCGCAAACTCCAAGAGCCACTGTTTGACTACCCGTCCTGCACCAGCGATACCCATGTGCTGCATGACTAGAGGAAGGAAAAATGCTCCCTAGGAGCTTTCTGTTATAAACTGGTGAAAGGAGGGAAAAAAATCCTCCAGTCTCAAAGATCTCAATTAAAATGTGTTCACAGAAACATCACAAACTTCTTAATGTATCAAATGCTTTCAGAGTCCAATTAAGCAAAGTATCGAAAGGGATGCAATGTCCCTGAATAACCTTTACACAAGATAACGCTTATGTGCCAAGAGCACAAAAAGCTATACAAGTTATTTAAACCTATTTTTTTTTGTTTATTTGTGATAACAGCTATCATTGCATGTTGTATATCAGCAGGCTGATTTATCACCAGATGAAGCCCGCTATTAACTGGTGAGTAGCGCTGTTTCATACCCGTCATGCTTTAAGGACTGCTTGGCTTTCGTTAGGAAATACGCACATACTGATGACACGTGCATTTGGGAACATTACTGGAACATCCGATACGCTTCAGAAGTATGGATTACTTGCATCTTACCACAGCGCCAGGCTCTATAATGAATATTTAGCATCGAGTGTAATTACTTTGATTTATTGAGTCTATCCCAAGCTCTAGATGTCTGTACATCAGGATCTGTTTGGACAAAAATTATCAATACCCATTCAAGCACCAAGCACTATGGCTGCAGACTGCCTTTCCCGAGCAGGCACGTCGCAGCAGAGATGCGCCTGGGCATCCCAAACCCGGGCCACTGACTTCGCCTCTTTGACAGAGAAAATAACTAGTCCGGCATTTTGAATAATGAAAACTTGAGCACTAGGACGCTTTGAAATTAGCCTGAAACAAATGGAAAATAAAAGTAATAGAGAAGCAAAATACAATGCCCAGGTAGTCATTCATCGTATTAACCACGAGATTACATTTACTAATCAGAGGAGCACAAGCCCTTGCACAGCAGCTACGCTCACTTTTACCAGCTGTGAGCTCATAGGTAGGTGTCAGACCTTACACCAGTTAGCTGATACTGTTCAGCCTCAAAATAATCCATCAGGCACAGACATACACCAGTTATGCTGCAGTAACCGCTGCTGTCCGGGTGCTCTCTCCACTCTTAGATCTCCTGTTATGACTAAAACAAACATCACCCAGAGCGGGGCGGCAGGGGCCCGCGGCTGGCCATCCCGTTCACAGCGTTGGCCCCAAAGCCAGCCCTCTTCCCTCGCGGCAGCACGAGGGAAGGCCCTGCTCCCAGAGCTGGTGCAGGAGGGAGGCATCCGCCACGGCGTAAAGGCAACGTCTCCCGCCGGCTGAGAGCAGCCCTGAGGCTTCGGCACCGGCCCGCGAGCCAGCACACCGTGGCGCGCAGAGAGGGGCTACGACTCTTTTGCCCAGAAAAGCGAAACGCTGCAGCTGTCTCCCGTGCCGCGGGTCCCCAGGCTCCCCGCGCCAGGCTCTCCCCTCCTCCTCTCCGGCCCACTGCTGGGAGCCGTTCGCATTTCTCCCCCAGCTCACTGCCGTGGCAGAGGTTTCCTGGGCCATCTTGGGCGAGTCACTTCAGACTAGGTTATAACCCCCCCAGCAAACACATACTTAGTACTTCTAGGTACTTAGAGATACAATTAGATATTTGGATTTTCAGCTACACACCTTTGACTAAACTCCGCAGTGGGGCTAGGTATCCGTCTGCAACTCCCGGCACGCGCTGTGCTACAGGCGTGAGAGCACGCTTGTGCAGAAAGGCGCCTGCGCCCCGCTCCGGGTTTCCTTCTCCAGCCCTACGGGAAAGGCAGCGGTGCCGCCCTCCTTCAGCGGGGCACCGAGACACGCACGCGAGGACCGCGGGGCAGAAGCTCCATGAGCAAGCTGCCAGAAATCTCAGTGCAGGACATAGCTCCCCGGCCTAAAAGAGCGCTGCACTACGCACTTCTTGTAATGACTGCATTTTTCTTCCACTGTTACAGAGCATCAGCATTTCTCACCAGACAGATGTCTCACCAGAACGCTTCCACCTCAGGACAGAAAAGCACTTCGGACTGAAACTTTACTTAAAAACACACACAACTGACTTTGTAAATTCACCATTACATTTTGGTTTCTTATTTGGAAAAATTTAAGTGCCACATATCTTGCGTGGGAGGGGGTGAAGAGTGCTTTGCACGTTTAATTGTTTACAGCACTAAAGAAAAAAAAAGCAGTTAATGTTAAAAACTTCTGACTTCATCCATGACAGTCCGTTTCAGCAGGTAGTGTTTTCCTTTGTTTGACCAAGGATAACAAACTATTGTAACAAGGATTGACCCTGCCAGCACTGCTCCAGGCAGTTAAACACGAGATGTTATCATTGGAAACAAATCGCTAGCCCTTTATCTTTATGGACGGTGGAAGCAGCTTGTTGCCATGGCAATGTTGCATTTTCGTATTTTGAGGCCACAGTTGAGAGGGGCAGGCAACCTCTAAACTTTACCAGTGATGGTGTGGGACGAAACAGAAGGCAAAAATATTAGCCTTTTTGTCAAAAACCCATCTGCAGATTTTGGGGGAAAATGCTTAGTGCATCATGCGAGTGGTTAACACCGCTGTGTAACCTACCTCCCCGTTACAAGAATACGGCTCATCTGAGAGTTGCGTAGATAGAAATTGTAGTGCTGCTCACATCACCTGCCTTTATTATCCACAACATTAAGTCGACATGGGTGAGAAAATTAATTCATAATGAGAAATTTAAAATGTTAACTAAGAGAGGTTTTTAAATTGATTTAAATACAGATATTTAGAAGTGACAGCACTTTTGCTTCCCTCTGGGGGAAAGGAAAATATTCTCCAGATCTCAAAAAGCAATTCTGCTCCCGAGAGCAGGGTGCGCGTGCCCCTGCAGACGTTGAACGTGCACATGAGAAGTCTCCATCAGCTTCAGAGTCATTTAAGTATTGGGTGAAACATCTTCCTCAGTGAAGGCTCGTTTGCTGAATTACAAAAGAAAGCCAAGATAAAATGACAGAAGCACAATTAAGTGCATTAAGGCAGAATCTTTCTAACCAGGCTGTTGCCATGAGTCAGCGCAATGGATTTTACCAATGGATTTTCACTAACACACTAGTTTCATCATCTGCTACACATATGTAGAAACCAGAGGAATACAGAAAAGTGGACACCCAGCAGTATTAACTCACAGCTGTTTGCATGGCAAATGCAGATTAACACTTTAAGGAGCAGCATGTTTGAAACCGTTATTCATGAGCATTAGGCTCAGTTTGTTTGAAATGGAAAGCACCACTACACCTTGATCTGGAGTTTTGCATTTGAGCATCTGAGCTGGCCCATGGGCGGGAGAGGGAAGCACAGATGATCAAAGGAAAAGTCCTCTCAGCACGTTGTAATAATAAGCTTTTATCACAAAGCTTTGAGTTTCTTTCAAATCTTTCTTTCTCAAATAGATATTTTTAAATTTGTTAGTACTCCAGACATTTTCCTGACTCTTAGCAAACTTCCAGCTAGCATGACATCTGGTGGCAATGACTTCCACAGCTTAACACACATTTTATGAAGGAAGCGTTCCCATTCAATCTGCAGTTGCCACCTTTCAGTTTAACCAGAGACAACTTTGTTCTACTGCTCACTAAAGGAGAGGTGGGGAGAAAAATCCTCAGGCAAATTTTTTTATTTCGTTTCTCTCTCCACATGCTATCCAATAAAAATAAAAACTTTCTGATACAAAAAATAAGATTTTCTGTTTTTGAAGAAAGCTGATCCAAGGCAAATAAGAATGCTTGAAACATTGGCCATGAAAATCACTTACATAGTGAATTACCCATCTGCAGGCTTGGAATAGGAACAATGCAGACCTCATATTTGGACTGATGTTGCCATTTAATACTCTTTCCAACAAACCATTCATAAAATTCATGGCTACAGCTGATCCCAGTTACTGTGTTTCTTTTTGCACATTTGTCTTGGAAAGTCTATTCCACCTCTTTACAGAGCTGTGTGCAGAAGAGTAACATTTGACCTAAAGCAAGCTAAAGGCCTGATGCTCCTCTCTGCAGCTACACATGTGGTAGTGGTCACACAGTTAATTTTAATCACTGACAGCATATCTGATGATTTTCCACTTCTCTTCATCTCTAAAACATGTATCCTCAGAAAAGAGACAGCTCTGTGGGTTCAGCACTCATCCTGGTCCCTTTTCAGGAAGAGGGAGTCACACCACTGATTCCAGTGAGAACACGGATGGACTCGAACGCAGAACAGAATAAACTTAAGTAGAAACATTTTGTGAACTCTAATTTCTAGCTATTCCCCCATCATTACTTGCCTTCCCCCATCCCCCCTCATTTTTCTTCTGAGCTGGAGAAGGGCTAGCTGGAGTTTTAACCAAAAAAAACAAAAAACAAAAAAAACAAAAAAAAACCCCCCAAAAAACCCACCAAAAAACAACCCTCAAGAAAAGCAAGGCTGCTGTCATTGGGATTTTAAAGGAAATAACAGATTGTTTCTTCCTTGAGAGAATATGTCCAACTAATGGCTCTTTCTTTCTGCCACCAAGTAAACAGGAGCTGCTGCTTCTCTGAAATGTGCTTCCCATCAAAACAGGGCAGCAAGGGAGACTGTGGGAGGAGGGTGCTCTAATGCTTTACAGGTCTTGACTCGGTTTCTAAGTGTCTCAGGAAGCCCATGATACTGCAGAGACAGTTAAAATGAGATAACACATGTGTGGGTGCATAGGGCACTAAAGTAGTACTTGGCAAACTTCTGAGATTCTAGATGTTATATTTTAGCACAAAAAGTCATTATACTTCTGTGCCCAATCTATTGTATGTTTAGCTGCTCTGAGGATTGTTATAAACAGGTCTTTACTGAAGAGAACTGCAATCTAAAAGTCACATCTGATAATTCATAGCATTCATATAAGGTAGCAACCGTACTGTCATTTAACAGGATCCCTTGTCTCTGCACTGGTTTCACTGAATTATATATCAGCTTATATGGAAACAGTCACACTTTGCATGCCAATTAACCTGAAGTAAAAGAAGGTACCATTGAAATCAAGTTGCTGGAAAATCTGATTTCTCAACTTTCCTTAGAGTCTAAAATAAATGGGTTGTGATGGACATAGAAGGACAAATGGGAGATGAGAAGCATGTGTTGGTGACATTGTTTGAGCCACTTTTGAAAAGACAGCTTTGCCACAGCACTTCTGCTCTAGAGAGACAGAGATGAAGGATGTTCTCATAAATAAGGTGCTGGAGGTTACTCCTTTGTCTTCCTACACAGCACACCTGCTTTTCATCACATATCCAGAAATAGTCACCTCTCCAGACTTAGGAAACTAGTCTGAAGACATAAGAAAATGCAAAACAGGCTACTAAAAATAAAATATTCATAATAAAAAGAGAACAATGACAGTAACAAATTCACCCAAAGTTTTGCTGTTTGCTATGCTTTACACAATCACAAAAAATAACTAGAAAATGCTCAGATCCTTTTTCCTCCACTCAGAGCAGAGCACATTAATTCAGTTTGCCTTTACAGGAAGGCCGGAAGAGTATTTACATGATGAAAATTCAGATGTCAGGGAGAATTCAGTACTGTATTAGGAAATGAGACATCTGCTATGGTAAGCTTTGGCAAGGAGTGACGTCCTGTAATCGAAACATCCAGTATCTAGTGGGTACCTACTCAATAAACATCCTCAGCATTGGTGAAATTGTTACTGACAGAAGCTTCTTGGCTTGTGAAGCCAGCAGCAGAGGTCTTGCTTCTCCGTGTAGCGAAGTCCCAGCCCTCGTACATACAGTTCACAGAACGAGACCAGCGAGGGAGACAGCAAAGACAACTGTACTTATTCAGAGAGAACAGATGAACCCCATTCTCTTTGGAAAACTCTTTTCCAGAGGTTTGTTCCAAATTTGGACACTGGCTGAGCAGCGAGATGCTATAACATCTCCTGCGCAGATGCACAGCTGCTCACACTTGTAAAACTGTCAGTGTTTTGTTTTCCACAATCACAACCATAACATTTTGTTTGCAAATCTAATCCTCAACAGTAATATTCTTTTATCTCTTCAATCTGAAGAAGTTTTTTCTCTTAAATATTGGTCCACTACTTCTACATTTGATACACTACCAACGAGGAAGTTTCATCTGACTCAGTTAGCCAGCAACAAAACAGCTACTGATCGTTCCAGTGAAATAGCTACATAAACTCACTTTTTCCCCCCCCTTCTCCACATTACACTTTTTATTTCAAATGGAAAACGATACCAGTCCTCCTCGTTCTTTTACAGTATATGGGGTATCATGCCAAACAAAATCCTATTTAAGAATAAACTAGAGTCACTAACTTGCCATGAAAAAACAAAACAAAACACACAAATCAGACAAATACGGAGCCTCTCATCCAGAAAAAAACCCAACAACACTCCCCCCCCCCCCAAAACTCCAGTATATTAAAAGCTCAGTGATGCAAACTCAGTGTTATATATAAGAATGAAAGGTTGGGGGCATGGGAATGGCAGAGACAGCAAAAAGATGGCCCCATGAACACAAAGGTTTACACCGGCACAATTGCCAGATGAAACAAAACAAAAAAGGTCAAGAAGCATCAGTCAGTGGACCTAATTCACTAACATCCTGGACTACCTCTAAAAATAAGGTAGTAAATGAAACGTAGGCCACTTCTTTGGCAGAGATCGTGTACCTATTTGTATCTCTAGAAAGCTTCTTACAGTCATTTTTTAAGAGTGAATGAAGTAGAATAAATTTTAACTAACATTAAGTAGCTTAGTTCTGATCAAATCTCACCTCTAAAAGGAAACTGCAACAGTGGAAGAAGCTATTCTTCGTTGTATGCTTTAAAAAAGGACGGTAAGAGGAACAAAAAGAAATATGGGCGAGTTACTTCCCACATACAGATTCAGTTTTTCATCCTATTTAAGGAGCCCAACAGTAGAATCAGATCATACTTTGTCATCACTGACACTTCAATATCCTTTTATTTATTTCTAATCTCTTTGCCAATTGCGTTGCTCTCACGCAGGCAGACAAGGGAAACTTTCTGCTGCCTTCGGAGCATTTAAAGATTCTGCTTCCCTTACAAGTGAAGAACTGCTTTTTGAGTCTAAACTATGTGATACAGATCTCAGATTAGAGAATCTATTTGCTCCTCTAATATAAGACTTGTTTCTCAGTCATTTAATGCTCCTAATATCACCTTCTACTCACTTTAATGATTTCCCCACTCACTCAGTTACTTAATTTGCACTTACTAATCATAAAGTAATGTGATTAATATTACTAGACTAAGAATGCTTTGAATTTCTATGGCACTGTTAATTTCAAAAAGTTTTGAAAAACAAATGAACACTCAGGGTGACCCAGTTCTCACTGCTGAAGAAACTGAACCTCAAGGGATGCAGAAGAAAAGTACAAGAAGAGAGGACGAGTTCCTCAGTGTGAGCAGTGCAACGGGATTATCCCCACCTCAATTGCATTGTAACTCTCTGTCTTGTCTCGCAGTGTCTATGGACACATTCAATATACTATCATATTTTTGGTTTGGGTGAGGGGTATGGAAGGACCTGACTTACAAGAGAAAGAAAAAAGTACAGAAATACCTTTAACTGAAGTTATTTAGCGCGCAACTTCACTAACATCTAAAAATGTGTGAACTGCTACATTTTAATAGCTAGATACATCCTCCTGATTTAACCTGAAGGAAGATGTACTAGGGGCTGTGCACGTCAGTTTCACAAAAGGCCCTGTCAAGCAACCGCCCATCACGCAAGAAGCCTGTGACCAAGCCAGGTCCCCTCCAGAACCAAAACAGCGACGAGGAGCTCCAAGTCTCCAAGCCCTTTGTAACTAGCAAAATCCTCCGACAACCCAGGGCAGGGATTCAAGATCAAGGAGAAACAGCAGCAGCACATAAATGAATGCGATCAAGTACGTTAAAAGACTGTTTTCTAGTGCATGAACAAGGTGATTAAACTAAAAGGGCACAAACAAGTTATTTCCAAACAAATCAGCTCTTGACTCCATCATCTCTAGGACAGCACCTTTTGGATTAGATTCAAAGTAAGAGACCACACTGAGCATGCCGATTCCCAAAGCTGTCATATGCCGTGATTTGCAGGCAGCAATAAAGAATAACCAAGTGACTCATACATTCACAAAGCAAGAGGGGAGCAAACTTCAGAATTCAAACCGTGTATTCTCTGGTCTTTTACAATTCTTCACTGAAGCGTAAGCTTGGCCTTCTGTGTTCCCCCCCGCTCCCTTTTTCCTCCCAGTTAATAATCTTGTTTTTAACTGGTTGCCATGAAGAAATGGGATGAGACTTCATGCACCTCTGTGGTATCTGCAAAACAACATTATTTGCCATTTTATGAGACTATATTCTTCCATCTTTATTGTTTCCCTTTAGGTGAAATAAGCCCCCTAAGGAAGCTGTTATAAATTGCTGACAGCCAGCCCAAGCGTCAGTACTCTTCACCTTTCTACGCTTGCTTCCTACTGTGACCTGAACGTGCCACAGCAGCTCTCCTCGTCCATCGGTCCCCACCCTACAGGTGCAACCTCACCTTTCGGTAGGTCGCTGTGTCTGGGTTAGAGGGCTCTCCCACCTGCTTCCCTCTTTCGAGGCTTCCTAACTTATCTGCTATATCTCTACAGGATCTGTTTTCCGAGAAAAGCAGAGTTTTAGCTGATCTTCTATAAACATATTATATTACTTTTGTGGTGCTTGGCACCACCCCTGAAGAATTTTATAGAAATATATAGCTGGGTATAGAGTTTTATTTTAATTGATAGGCACACACAGGGAAGAGCAGCTAGGAAGAGATGGTTAAAATACAAGGTCTGCTTGGAGGCAAGTACAGTGAATAGTATCATCTAGAAAACATGAATATAAAATGTAAGCATAGGGATAATAGAAAAAATACCAAAACCTACAGAGACATCTTTGTAAATGTCAGTGTAGAATTTGACCTTTTGGTATCTATCATACATTCATCTGCCTTTGTTTGGGACTAGCATCTCCAATGTCCTTTTGCATTGCCTTGCAAATCCTGTGTTGTCTGTTCACAAATATGCTGGGAGGACCCAAGAAATAAGGCAAAGAAGTCCAGAAACCAGAGGGTTGGCTAAGTCTCCCAAAGTTTCCCAGAACCTGAAGACTACCACTGTCCTTCTGCATCCAGGCTATTCCATAACCATTAGCTGCAATTGTATTTCGCACTTGGGAACATGGGATCCACAGTCTTTGGATACAGGTGGAAAGGAATACATTCACTTACCTACAGCACCTACAAACTTTGATTTTCTTCATCTGGGCATATTGTCTGAACAGACTTTCTTGGGAGCACACAAAGGCTGTCACCAGCCATTCGCTAAAACAAATGAACAAAAAAAGAAAAATCCCTATTTTTTCCCCCCATTTACTTTTCTCTACTAGCAATACATCACGAAAGAAAACATTGAACCGATGCTGATCTTGGGGGAAAACATGGGGACTAAATCTTGCCATGGACCTCTATGACTGCCCTCATTAAAACAGAGCAGCCTACAATGATCAGCAAGGTCCAGCATGAAAAGGGAAACTGCATGAGCCACGCAGCTTGGTCTTTGCTTTTCACCCAAGACCTGGAGAAAGGGGATGTAGGGACGAGAAGATTGAAGTTGGAGAGAAGTTATTCTGCTAACTAAATGGGACACAGAGGACCTGGATGTTACCTAACATTCCTATGACACATTAGCATACTGAAACACTGGTGGCATCAAAGGCCAGCCAAGTTTTACATAATATTCTTGGCAAAGCAGTTATTCCAAAAAGCTATTAGGGGGCACCATCACTTCATTGCAAGTTACTAGACTTGTACTATCTCGCTTCAAATGGAGGTTGAGGTTCCCATTCAATCCAAGGTATACATAGCAAAATGCAGGAGAGCTATAGGCAAGAAAGCAACTCTCAGTGGTAACTAGGTTTCACAGATCATAAGGTGCCTCACTACCGCTCTCATCTCTAAACACCAACTGGAGCAGACTGGAGGCCACTGACCTCAGAAAACCTGCATGGCACAGAGATCATTACCAAACAACCAAGTCCTTCACAGCTGACCTCCTTCCCAACAAACAGGGATGGCAATTGAACATCCTGTTATTGGTCAAATACATCTTTTTCAGGAAGTAATCAAAGTCAACAACTTAGTAGACCATACTTGATGAAGAGATTTCTTAAATCTTCCTATGACCATGCCGTCAAAAAACAATACAATGAGAATAAAGGCCCTATTTTAAAAGATGTACAGGTTGTGACACTTTGGGAGATTAATCTAAACAACATATCAACTACCATAAGTAGTAGTGACAGCTTGATTAAACATATTTTTAAACTTCCAGCAGGCTCTATTTTTCTTATGATGTAACAGGAGATAAGAAAGCAGGTCAGCTGAGGTTATCATCACGTCACCTATAACTGCACAGAGAGGTTCATAATTTCTTGAGTGGGAGAAATGAATCTCAGATTCTGTCTTCTCCAAACACTTTTTTTGTAACAATGCTCATTCACAACTCCTTTAAAAGTCAAAGATGGGGGGAAACCCTTATATATTTGCACGCTACTAAAAAATAAGTAATGAGCTACCTTGCAACATGCTCCAGCTAGAACAAGCTCATGGAAATTGGGAGTTGAAATCCTGCTCCTCCAAAAGTGTTTATCCACAAGCTCTTCAGGGGCAGGATTTTATTCTGTCCATACTGCTAGGTAGTTGTGCATATCCTGTGTTTCTGTTGTATCAAAGCATACAGCTTGGAGCACGCATCAGTCTCTGCAGCAGCAGCAGACATTACAGACAGCTGAAGTTCTCTGTACAGCAACAGAGAGCCGAAGTCCAGCTGTGTTTCTGGACTAAAAGAATTTGTGATCTCATTTTTTGCTTTGGCATTGGAGTTTTATGCTGGCATACTGGATTGTATAATAAAGCACTGTGAATAGTAGATGTTTCATACAGTAGATTTTAGTTATCAACAATTTTTAAAAAGATATATGATAATTCCTTTATTTTCTTGTGCTCTTTTTATTAAGGAGGAATATGACCTGACACTTATCACTAGAAGCAGCATGCACAAAGACACTACTGATTGTGCCAACCGCTAGCAGATTCTGCCTAAGTGGTAGGGTAATGTTTCCAGAGAAACTAAAATTCATTTCTCTCAGGGATGTAAAAACACATTCTTCTAGTGTACTGTTCAAAGGAGTAGAGGAAGGTATAGAGGAGACAGAAGCTGCTAAAGATATGATCAACTAAAATTAATCTTCCCCTCTGTGTGTGAGTTTAATCAGTGCTCCGAGTGCTTTATCATCGAAGCTGAAGGAAGTACTACTTACTGAAACCAAGCATGTGCAGAAGTGGTTCACTGCACTGGGGCCTCGGAGCCCATGCTTTTCTAAATCATGCTGCAGCACAGCTAAAAACAAACTCAGATTTTTTGAGCCTGCTTAAATGTTTTGCCAAATCAGGATCTTCAGGCACCTAGTGATCTTGATTACTCCAGCAGAGCACTTAGCTAAGTACTCGGCTTTAAGTGCTTATTTGCTTTGTGGAATAAAGATGAAACATGGAGGCAGGTGTGAAATGCATACATGAGGCAGCAAAATTAAGGTTCTCATGTTAACCTTATCCAATAGATAGTTTCCAAACTCTTGAGAAATTACAGCTTTGGTTACAATAAAAACCTTCTGCTACATAAATTAATAGTAACAATATACTAATAATTTGCTGATATGGTAGGTGAAACTACATGTATACTGGAAAAAATATCAATTCTTAGTATTGTGCTAGTATAGCTTGTTTTTTGGCATATGAGAGTCCACCTCACAGCAGAACTGGTAATTCAGTCCAGTGCAAATAACGTAAGCTTTTTTTTTTTCCCCACTTCACTCCCTTCAAACAAGATTTTCCTCCTGAAAGTTGTTTACATGGAAAATGGAAGTCTTTTCTCTTTCCAAATAACCTGTAATTCAGATTAATATTTACAAATTAAATGAAACATTCATTTAACATTCTCAAACAATGGAAGAGATGCCAAGAAAAATTACTGATTATACATTATAGTATCCCAATAATGAAAACATTGCAACACCAAAAAGCAGTCATTAATATTTGTATATCCTTTCATTTTGTAGCAAATCCCAGGCTTTTCATTTCAAGAATAGCCTTAAAACAAAAACCCCACACATTACATATGTTCAAAGATCGGCAGACAGAACAAATGCAAAGGGAGAGCAGCCATGGCCAGACAACAGCCTTTGGAGAATTCAGTCTGCCCAACCCCTGCAGCACTTGCCCCTTTCTGGTTTCCACCAATTCCTTCACCAAGTTTAGTTTAGTTATTCATGTTTCTCTTTCATTAGTACCCGAGTACGTTTTAACGGCACTTCCCATTCTCAGCAGGCAATCACCATAACCTGTGGCTCAAGACCCAGAGGTAGCTGGCAGTGTTACTTCATTGTCCCTCATGATCAAAGTTCTTGATTTATTTGCTACTGAAAGACTAAGAAAACCCACTTTATTCAAATACACTGAAAAATAGGTCTGAACATCACATTTTCAGGAATCTGGGCTGTCTGAGGAAAGGGGGGAGGGATATGATCAAACATGTCAGCTAATTTATTAGCAATGAGTAATTCTGATCAGCTCCGGTCACCAGTATCTTCTTATAAGAACCACATTTTTACTGATAAGTTCTCCTATTTCCTGCAACCATCTGGCTGCAATCAATAGATTACCTGACAGTTGATTCTTTTGGGATGTGCTAGTCATTAAATGTGTGGAGAGACAGTTTTCTTTGAGCTAGCTGTAGATAAATTATTGCTGCCTGCATCCACCTGTGTACCCTTTAAGAACTGCTCTTTATTCAGGGGGATATTTGGAGAGGGCTATTCATGAACCACCTCCCCACCCCCCACAAAAACACCCACCCCAAAACCATGTGCTTGGCTTACATCACTCGGAGATGAGCAAACAATTCAGAGAAAATAAAGTGTATTCAAATATATGTAGGCTGTTTTCCTACCTGTAGAAATGTCTGTGGGAGGTATTCAGTCTTTGAAGTTACTTATGTTTAGAAAAGAACACCCCCCCTCACCACACACACACACACACACACACACAGAGGGACTGAATTCAATTTCCTTGATACTATTTCTACTACCTCAGTGGATAAACAAAATTTGCAGTTATAAATACTGTGGGCCAGATCTTTCTCTGCTTGTACAGTTGCCTTGTCCTAGGACTTCAGCAAAGGACTTTGTGTCTTCCTGTGTGGCACCCCATCTTACACGCAGGATGGCAGCTGTGGTACGAATATCCCCTACAGGCATGGCCTCAGATCGAAGCCAACTGAAGGTGCAAGAGCTCGTTAACTCGAACTCGTGGAAAGCTCGTGCAGAAAGAGCAGGTTCTCACGATTCTGAATTTGAGTGAATAAAGGTAGATTTTTCTTCCTTTCTTCTACCAGTTCTAAGCACTCCATCAGTATGGACTCTACACCATAAAAAAAAAGTTGTATTATTTATGCTGTTCATCATAAAAACTCCAGATGCATTTGCATAAGTATATTCATGATTCTGTACTTTTACATTTACATAAGAGCAGCCTTGCCACGAGTTGGCCACTCAGAGTCAGAAACTCACGCAATGAGACAGGCTGATCTATCTATAAATGCTTGCTTGATGATAAACACGGGCAGAGGAATGTCACTCTGCCAGGACCCCTCCCCATCCTGCGTGTTTTGTTTTCTTCCGAAGGTTTGAGCCTCAGCTCGCACTACGTCCCCGCTTCTCTGTGGGTTCAGTTGCCACTGGTTCTCTTGGGCCAGACTGGCTTAGGCCATAATCAAAGCCTGATCACATACCACTTTTGGGTGCAGATGAACTGCAGGAAGAGGTTACTTACAAACAGCCAAAGCTGGGACGGAGGTCCATACCTAACTCGTTCCCTTGCCCAGCCTCTTACCAGGATTTGCTCTCCCTTCAGGTCAGGCAGTAGAATTGTATACGTTTAGATTAGCTCCAACAGGTGAATTAACAGTAAGATTTTTTGCTAATCCAGTCCATTTTGGCTGAATCAGGTTGAGCAGCACTCATGCCAACAACTGAGTCAAAAGATGCGAGAGGCAGCGAGGGTTAGCAGCAGCGGGAACCCCACCAGCCGGGGAAGGGCAACGCGGCCGGGCCCGGCTCCGGAGCGGGGGGAACGTGACGGCGGGTCGCAGCACCTTGGCTCTCCTGAAGGCCCAGCGCCGCAGCTTCCCCCAGGACTGTCGTTCATGCCAGGGCGGCTGCTAGAGCAAGAGGCAAATTTGGGGGGGCGGGGAGGCCCTGCAGTGGGGCTCTGCTGTACACAGCTGTCCTTCCCAGAGCTGGGAACCCAATACAGAGAGATGTTAAATAACCCTTCCAATATAAAAGACTTGACGAGTTCCCAAGGGGAGCTCTAGCTCTCTAACATCGGTGGAGGTACAGCACTTCATTTAACCCACGCTCAAGTTTTCTTTAAAACTGGACATATCCACAGCCAGAAAAGCAAGGCAAGACTACTGTTACTTTGTGGCACCCAGTCACAGGCTAAACCTCCCGTCTGCTTGTCACAAGGCAAATCCTCACGGTACTCTTCTGGGGGAGGCGGAGACACAGCAGGTTTTTTTTTTTTTTTTTTTTTTTAAACACATAAGTAGAAAAGATTCTTCAGTCATTAAGTGATGCAGTCTCAATTTCAAACTTATGCTTCGTCCATATAATAATGGCACTTTCTCTTAGAAATCCCGATTCGGAGAATATTAATGAAGAAAAGTGACACAGCCTTCATAGTATTTTTCTCTAATAGTGGCTTTCTTTGACCCAAGTTAATCTCCCTATTAGGATGCAAGATCTAAATCAGCATCTTTCCACTATAGCTTTGCACAGACTCAGTCTGATGAATAGACTGTTTTAAGGACGTTTGAATAAGTTTCTCCTGTTAGTTAAGTAACTATTTAAGCTTTCTTAGCTCAGCCCACACGTCTCTTCTGTTCCTGCGTGCATAGACTGTCTTCGGTTACAAGTTTCCAGAACAAGTGGTTCTACATCCTCCCAAACGACATAACTTAAAAGTTGTTTTTAAACAAGAGTTTCCCGAGGTTATTAATTGGAAACACAGAAAAATCCACAAGAGATCATTTGGGGAATTTACATCAGTGCCCAGCCAATCACAAATGCCGCAGGCAGACAGACTTGGAAGAGATGATGAAAAAAAAGGTAAGAAGATCACTGCACATGGGGAACAAGCCAGCTAGCTTAGCCGCTGTCGTGCTTCCCGTCCACCCGAGCCAACACACAGAGTTATTTGATTTGCATCGGCAGCCTCTGCTGCCCTGCCCGTTATTCACACCACTTCTGGGAGGGTTAGAAGCTGCAAAAGGGAAGGCCGCGCTCAAGCTCTAGTTCCTCCCAGAGATTGCCAGCTGGTGATGTGTAAAACGAGCAAATTCTTGCTTCATGGCATCCAGCCTCGGGACGCTCCCCCTCCCCCAGGCCCAGCGATATCCTCAGGCAGAGTGGGTACTTCAGGGCCTTTCGTACAGACCATGCACCTGCTTTCCTGGCTCCCTCCGATTTCTCCCTTCCACCCCTCCCTTCCTGCGCTGCACGGCAGGGAAAAGCATCTGCCTCGAGGACAGCACAGGACCTAACAGAAGCGCCATTCTTGTCTTTCTGGCAAGGAAATAGGGTTAGGTGCTTCAGCACCACATCATGCACGGGGGGAGCGGGAGGAGAAGGAAAGCAGCTAGCAGTTTCCATCAATATGTGCCACCCGGCCGCCTGTCTCATACTAATTTCAACCTAAAATAAAAAACAAGTTACCACCAACAAAATTTATTACCTATTTGCATTTCAGGCTCTTAAAAATAAAGCAGACAAATCATAATGCATGATGCCCCTAGTGATTTCTATTCCCTAATTACCCTGATAACTTGGTTGATTAGTGCTATGCTTTGTACAACAGGACTAGCTGGAACAGAGAGAGTCTTTATTTACTTCAAAAGGGCTCTGGATATGATTAGCAGGACTGCATAAATGTACATTAGTGCACATTAATGCAGCAACTAATCTAGACTGTGGACAGAAACAATATGTATTGTATTTTTCCACCCAGTGTGTTTCTATTTGAAAATTCCTTCCACAAAAGTGCCTCTGAGGTACTTACTTTAGTTTTCCTCTTGCAGTTTGTAATTACCTCAGATTGATATGTCTGTTACTCTAAATAAATTGCTTTACTGGCAAAAATATGCCCTCTTTGTAAGCAGATTATATTTGCTGCCACAAAACACATGACTATTTTTTTCTCATTGTGAAAGGAGGGTTTAAACCCTTTGCCATGGTGTGTTTTTTTTCCCCCTCCTTTTTTCTTGAACTAAACCAAGGATGTTTTCTGTCCAGAAACACAGTGTCATTTTAACTAGTACGGATGGTTTTGACGTCCCCCTTCTTACTAGGCGTATGTGTTCTAGGGACTGCTGCTGGGATCTCTGTCAGTGAGGAGTAGCTTTTGTACACAAAAGCTGGTGTCCAGGAAAGGTTTATATGTCTTTTCTAAAATTATGATATAAATTGAGGCCTCCGGTATGACATACACGCTAACTGCCCACCATGACAAATGCTTCCCCTCTACACTAGGAAAGCCCCCGAGCAGCAAGAACTAGCCTTCACCATCTGTGGAAGTGGACAGACCTCAACCTGCTCTGTCTAGCATTTGAAAGCACATCTCCACATGGGTATAAGAAACCAGAAGTGTTTTGGTTTGGAACCTGAATCACAAATTTTGCAGAAAATACTGATGCTGATTGCTATAGCCATGCAGGTTACACAAAACCAGCACTAGCCTCCCAGTTCTCTGTGGCATGGGCAAAACTGAGGGGCCACAGGAACAGCAGAGCTGGATGGAGAGCTCCAGAGAGCCAGGCTTGCTGCTAACGGCCAGAGGAGGGTGGCAGAGGGGTATGGATGTTGTTTTGTGAATGCCACCTCCGCTCAGTGGTAGCTGAGGGTCGAATCTTTGGAGGAAACACCCTCTTCCCCGAGTTCCTTTTTGCTACTTTACATTTTTGATAGAGTCAATGGCTGTTTCAAAGTTATGATTTTTATATAAGACCCTATAAATTTTTTCACATTTGTTCTACTGTCCAGAAAGCTCCTGGCTATGCTATAACAACACTGGGTGAGTAACATTTAGCATTGTGATCCTCTTTTTAGTAGGGTTGTTCGGTACAAAGCTTAACAGGTTAAGCAATCTTATGCTCTAATGAATAGATTAAAAATAATATAAAAAACGCACTCTGAAAAAAGAAGTAAGTTCCAGGAAAGTGACAAGATGTACTGAACAGTTGCTCTCTATACAAATCAGACTGACAAGTATGCTCTTCCTTCCTTACCTCAGGAGCAACATCACTCATTTTGCTCCTAATCCGGCGTTAGTGAGACACGCTGTACTATGACTTCTCCGATTCATTCTCCTTGCCTCTTGTTAATCAGGTTTCATTGCTGGCAGCCAAATGGATGATGCCCAGATTTTGAGAGATTTGGAACACTGCAATTTTCCTTTCTGTTGGGTATCTGACCGTGTCGGTACGCTGCCTTTCTTACACGTAACTGAGTAATTTAATGAAGGAGAATGCCAATACCAAATCACTAGAAGGATTACAAAGGCTATGCTTCACATGTGCACTGCGCATCATCGTGCTAACACAATACGAAGAAAGGATGGTCACGACAGTTGAAAGGAAAGAGAAACACAGAGAACATTGCAGAATAGAGCTGTCTTTAAAAGAGCTCAGCTTATCCTACCAACCCGCTGCAGGAAGCCTCAGATTAGCCTTCGGCCTGGAACACCAAGAGCAAATTGGGGACGGACACCCCCGCCCCCAACAAAATAGTTTAACTGTAACCAGGCAAAAATGTCTCACCTTCCACCTTCAGAACAGGTAGTTGGATTAGAATTGCATAGCTCTTTCGATGGGACACTACTCCGCAGTATCCATCATTTAGCTTTCAATTTCTTTCCAGGAGTTATGGGTCAACGGCTAGAGTCAAGTGTAACCGCTTCCTAGTGCTTATGGTAATTACTAACTTCCACTTTATCACCGTGCCTTTTATCTGAAGTATCCCAAAGCATTTTACAACTTCAGCAACACATCTAAGTTGGACCTGATCCAAAGCACATTACAGTCAATGAAGTTAAGATACAATACAGTATATTATGTAAACACTGGATAAATTGCTTACAATTGCATAATAATAGCTGATGGGGCATCCAAGCAGCCTTAACTCTGCCCTAGTGATGGAAACAAATGACAACCACTACCACTTGGACGAGTCTTCCTCCCTCCACCCCCACAGGGTGCAGCTAATCCAAACTGAGACCAAACTAAAATACTTTAATCATAATCATATAGTTAACGCATGCTGTTGGCAAAGGACAGTGTTCAGGTTATGTGCATGCCTTTGCTGAGCATTCTCATTCTTGAGATTTTCAGTTTAACCATCAGTCTGAATTTCCTGGATTGAATGCAGTCGATCCGATAACTTTGTGATCTTTTCTACCCTAATAACTTTTCACACACTAATTCTATTTTAACACTGTATTTACCTGTAACTAATGATTGAAGTAGACCTGCACACATCAATATGCCATCCTGAAACCTTTCGGAGCACTCCAAATGCATACGGCCCCAGGAAGTCCTTAAACTGGGACTATACCAGGGAAGGTATCGCCATCTGCTTCACTCCATCTTTGATGTTCTTTCCCTAAGAATCCTCTAGCGGCTACTGTTAGAAACGAGGCGCTACATGTTAGCTGGACCTTTCACCTGACCTAGTACAACTACCATGTTCTTATCATACCTTTTTTAGAACATCGGCCTCAGGCTTTATACTATGACTTCTAAAGTGTCCAAGCCAGGAAATCTGTAGACCCATTTTAAGCATTGCCTATGGACTTGACATATCCTAAGGAAGGCTTACACTGAAGAACTGTCTTTAAGATACCTCATTTCAAACCTAGAGTGGGGCTAATATTTAAGGTTGGACATCAGCTTTTTAAACAGTTACAGTAAAAGCCAACTGTAAAGCCGTCCTGATGACAAAGTCAGTCCACCATTATGGACGCTTATATGCTGCTTTGAATTCAGCTCCCCTTCTCCTAGCGATGTCATATGACTTGTGCTGAGTAAACAACCTGCCAAATATTTTCATGTGTGGGTTTGTTTCCTTTTCAATCTCCCCTTCCTTTTAGTGCTGAGGAACTAAAGGAAGAGTTGGGGGATAACTGAAGCTTAATAAACCAACAAAAGCACTCCCTTAAGTGCTTTTTACATTTTCCGTGGGAGACAGAGAGATCTGCTTTAAAGCAGAGCAGTGTGTTATGATCAGCGCAGGCATCGTCTCGCTCGCTCAGTACCTGCTCCTAAAGCGGTTCTGTTAGCACAACGCGATTCCAGTCTCCTTCCGCAGCTCGCGCAGAGCGTACCTCAACTCACAGGGGAGGGACTAGAGTGAAGCTGCGGTGCTTGTGAGGGATGCTGGATTGGCAGCCTCACACACCGACACGGTAGACTGCTCAGTGGGACTCGCAAAACAGGTAAAGAACAATAAAAGCAGATGCCATTTCCTTCACTGCAAAAAGCTCAACTGCAGAAGCCTTACCCTTGAAGCACTCCCCCAGGGACAGCACAGCCGTGCTGCCAGCTGAAGCACAGGCTGACACTGTCCCGCCCAGCGCTCTTTCCACAAGAGCTACACCGGGAGCGTGGACTCCTTCCACAACAGCAACAACATTCAACAGCCATTCCCAAGCCGGGTCCAAACCACTGACCTCAAGATAGAGTACAGCAACTTATAACCATTGGTTTGGGAGGGGGCCGGGGGAAAGCCAAACTGTTCTTCAGTTTGGACTGGAAACTGTTTTCACAGCAAAACCCCCTTCTGGGTCAAAGTGGGAAGCTTAGGTGAAACCCTTCCAGTTCAGGTTTGCACTTAGTATCAGTGTCCCAGTACTTCCTAACATTTATAAGCTAATAAACTAGACCAATTTAATAAGAAATATATATATATATATATGTATGTATATATATATAAGAAAAAATAACATATATATGTATATATATAAAGAAAAAATAACCCCCCCCCCCCAAACTCCACACGACGCAGCCCTTAACTTCAACCACTACAGCTATTCTTAGAAACCGTGTGAAGGTGAAAGAGAGGAGGAACTTTTTCACCATGTGGACCATTAAGTAGGGGAACAGGAGCCCAGGGAGGCTGGGCAGTCTCTGCACTGGGAGGCTTTCAAGACTCAGCTGGACAAAGTGCTGAATAACCTGGTCTGGTCTCAGAGCTAGTTCTGCTCCGAGCAGGAGGCTGGGCTAGAGACCTAGTCTATCATGGTCTGAAAGTAATTGTCTGACACAAGACAAAATAACTTCAGAGTTAACATTGGAGTATCAAAGTATTTCCTAACAAATACCTTTAAATGAACAATTCCCCCTCTGCTTTTCAAGCACAAAAGGCCAAAGTCCTGACTGATAAAGGCAACTGTGTTGATACAAACTAGCATTTTATGCTGGTATTTGACTTACCATATGACAAAAGATTTGTAACTATGTTGTGATAGCTATGTAGTCCATTAATATGTGCACCGTAACAGACAATCAGATTGAGTAGGCCCTCTCTAAGCTTCCAGATGTGGTTGGAGTTGTACAGCTGCTAAAAGCAGACATAATTGCCATTAGCAAACCAGGTGTTACTTGAGTCACAAAAAGACCAGTTTGATGCTATTCAATAACAAACCGTACACAACTACAAAAACTTGTCAAAGTCTGGGGAGGTCACAAGGATTATTTTGGCGGTAAGATGAAAAAGCGAGTAGATAAACTGGTGACAATCCAGTGACCTGATAAACTCATCACAATCTGAGACAAGTTGTTTAATACAGCCCTGTGGAACAGAAAGGTAGGCTATAACTATGAAACAAGAGATTCTCTTGGCACGTATCATGTCAGAGCAGCAGAGTAAAGTTGCTCAAGTTGAGCTCTTAGCTAACATCGAGCTAGAAGAACTGATGTCCTCCCAAGTTGCATACAAAGGGAAATAACCTTTGAGTATTGCACCCAGTTCATGTTTTAAGAAGAATCTGTAAATATCTGCAAGGCAAAAGTGATCCAGTGTCCAGAAAATAATGATTATGATATTTTAATTACATTGCCTAGCCTATTTAATTCATCCAGTATAAATTTTAGAGGTGACTTTGATGCCTACCATTCTCAAAAAGCTGCAAAGAAAGAGCTCTCAAAGCATATCACGCAGTAAGGGCTTTCTGACTCATGTAGACAAAGACGCAGCAGGAGCCAGTGACTGGCTAAACGGAAACTTCAGTTACTAGAACCGTATTTCACAACAGAGAAGTGAGCTACAACAGCACCACAACCCCCTAAACCCCACGAAGCTCCAAAACCAAACCAGAAAAACAACGGCCAGCTGACTGTCATTTTACATTGATACTCTTTCAAAAATGATGTCCTAAGAGGCAGCTGACGCGATTCTGAACGTAGGTGCCACCAGTGTGTAGGTGAATGTGAGTTTAGGACTCACCACAGTGATGTGCCCACTACTGAACGAACCAGCAACTATTAAAGTGGCACACATACCAGTGTAAACTTCAACGTGCTGTCAAGCTCTACGATATCCACCTCCTTCTGCCCTCTATTCTAATCCGTTTGTGATCCTAAAAACCATAAAAAGCTCAGATGCTGTAACTTCATTTTAAATATTGTCACCCCTGTCTCCATGGGGCTGTGGACATACAACATATAGGATATGAGGGGCAAGCATCTAATTCCCTTTGCTAAACTCAGAAAAATGTGCATCACCTCAAGTATTTGGCATTGTGAGTGCACAGACTGAAAGAGAATAATTAAGATGAATGTTGTTGTTTTTTTAAACAATGGTGCCAGTCATGGGGGGGGGGGGCCTTAAAAAGAAAGAAAAAAGTGATTAGAAGCATTAAATCTGGTCATTTGGCTTAACTCCAGTCCTGAATCAGTCTGCTGGGAAAGGCAGGCACTCCATCTCTCTTCCCTCCTGTGTCCTGTCCTGTCCTTTCCTTTCCCAGTAAACCTAATGTTATGATACCCTATGCCACCCTTCCAGCTGTGCAGTTTTGATGCAGCCCTGCCTTTTCTACTCTGGTGGTCATACTCATTTTAGCTCATACTATCATACCTACTAAAAAAATTCTATTCACAAAAAGACTTGTCCTTTGCATAAGCATTTTGAGTAGATAAGGACTTCAGTTACCCAGTTACCTCCTGTTTTCCATTATAACTTAATAATATAGCCAAGGAGCATGCTTCCTATTTTCAATTAATTTGAGCATCTAGATGCAGAGCAGTTTTAGCAAGTGACTGAACTGCAGAGTATTTGTTTCATAATAAATCTTTTTAAACATGGAGCTGTTCCGTGGCAATATTTTCCCCATTTTAAATTTTTCAAAACAAAACTTTGACTTTCTGTTTGAATTAAAAATATTAGTAATATATACTGTGTAAGTTATATATCAGCAAGAGCACTTACTACAACAAGATTTCTCTTTCAGTTTTGCCAAGTTTAAAGTTGAAAAGATCTATTTGTCAAATAAATTAACCTTGAAGTTTTTCAAGGAAGAACTTTTAGGGCATCAATAACAATTGGGAATCCATATACAGGAACAATAGACAAGTCTCAGAATTTTATGCATCTTTAAAGCAATAACATCCCTGCAAATGACCAATAAAGAGAAGAAATTTGATTTTGTTCTCTTTCCTGACATAGAAACTTGTCTAAATGGAATAAGGAGTCTGATTTTAGACGCTCTTCTGCTCTGTGGTGTATCCTTCTATTTTCAGGGGAACTACAGATGACACAAAATTAACACAGGCCTAAGCACTTCACTAGATGGCTACCAGAAGTCTTCGCAAAACCCACGGTATCGGGTTTTGATATTGTGCGAGAGAACCTCCTCTTTAGCAGCCATTTCCAAATGCCCCACCTGCAAGAAGGCTGCTTGGCTGCAGCAAATGGAGTTGGCTGTCCTATACCACAAGCACCTCTCGATTGCCTAGGAACAGAAGGAGTGATACTGGCACTAGAACAGAATAAGAAAACATTGCAGGAAGGAGTCCGTCCTAGCCACCACTTGGCAACTTACAAACAAGGAGTAAAATTTCAATGGTATTTGAGGCAGCTGGTGACAGCCCATCTTGGGGGACAGTTCCCTCAGTTGGTCCTGCCCAGCCTGGCATGCCAGAGGAGATGTCATCTCCCAGGTATAATGCAGACCGAGTAGTTCGGCGGGTGTTTTTGTTCATATTAAATGCTTGCAAATGGTGCTGTTAATTGAATTACAAATTAACTAATTATCAGATACAGTAAGTAATGTTTTTTAAATTAAGTGGAGATTAATTAGAATAGCTGGGCACAGTAATTGAAGCAAAATAGTCCCACCCTCCTCATTAACACCTAAACCTGCCAAATTATTATAAACTGACAGAAATTGATTTGGGGTGATCAGGTGCATCTGTCAAGCTAGCACCAAAGTCTTCAAAACTTCAGCATTTCTCCTAATATTAAAACTTCAGTGTTTGGAAGCAACAACACTTGAACATCCTTAAAAATAAGAGGTCAGCTTTTTTAGCTTTTTTTTTTTTTTTTTTTTTTTTTGAAAGAATGGATTCAATTGTGCATTTAAGTGCTTGTGTAGGGCACGTGTTTGTTATTTTAGCAGATAAAAACCCAATAGAAGACAGCCTCTATTATCCTTTGAAACTATTATTTATGAAACTGTTATGAGTATCAAGGTAATATTTCCTAATAGGTGTTAATTACATTGAAGTCTCCTCAGATTAGATAAATATACTCGCTGTCACCTGTGCACTTGAGCAATCAAGGTTATTCCTCATATGACACTATCCATAGTACAAACAAAATAAAAACAAAACCAACCATTTTTAGGGAAAGAAGAATCAAATACAGCAATTTATAATAATTTTCTCCTCCTTTAGGAATACATAGCCAAGCATTATGAATCATTATTAGCAACTGTAAAGTTAAGGACAAAGACAATTTAGAAATAATCCATCAACTGATCAAGAATCTTGTTCCCTTATACAAAGAGCAGCCCTACCTGAAGTTCATTCACCAAAACCTTATAAATAGCATCTTTTCTCCTGGAAAAAAAAAAAAAAATGTATCAAAGTCTTTTCATGTGATCCATGATAAAGCATATCATGATAAACTACGTTTTCATTGCAGACTATGAAGAGGAAATTAATTTCACCAACAACCTATTATGATAAGGAAAGATGCAGCCATTTGATACAAATGTTCTTATAAGCAGTTCTATAACATTTCTAAAGAAAACCTGGATTCAAAATACCATCTTTGTAACCCCAAAAGGAACTAGCTAGTGTAGGCCATGAGAAGCATGCTATAAACATGTGAAAGATTAATTACCACTACAAAAGAAAAATCCCTCTACCAGCGATCAGGAGCCTAATGGACTGGGAGAGGCAAAGGGGTCACAGCAGGCAAAGTCTTCTGTTCAGATTGAGGGATACACTACTGACACCAAAATCTGTGATGGACATTTTCAAATAATTTGTGGACATTTTGTATTCAGACACAACATGGATACATTCTTTTGTATGGATCTTGAGATGGAGTGGTAACAGACCCAGATCGTGTTCACTAAAGTTTGGGATCATCACAGAAGAAACATAGTTTAAACACCACAAAAAACATTATTTTAAACTGACTACTTAAAAAAATTTCTCTGAACAGTTCATTTGTCTTTCAGTGATCATATGCAGACACAACATTCGTGTATTTTACTTGGGGGGGAGGGGGGAGGGGGCAGGGAGAAAGTACACAGCACACTTATGCCAAGAACTGAATGGAAGCCAATGAAAGACTAAATAGACCATTCCCTCTTCTTTAAAATTTGAAATAGAGCACAGTTAAAAAACAATACTGACAATTGTCATTTTACACTAAGAAATAGAGCAACACAGATCAAGTTCTTTAAAGAAAACAAAGAACCAGCACCATCAAGCAATCATAACTACCTTCAAAAAAAGTGCCTAGAGGATTTACCCAGACAGAAAAGAGGCAACGAGGTCAGATACACTCTGGCAGAAGTACCACACACAGAAGTTAAGAACACATAAACACCACAATTCCAGAAACAGGCAGTTTGGGTCATTTTCTGCAGACTACACCAAACTACCTTAACTTTGTTAAACATAGAAAAAAGACTTTTTACATCAAAGTTAATTTGTCTGAGTAGCAATGAAGGTCATAATTTTATTGAACTGTAAGGTTTGGACAGCCTCCTAAGCTTAGATGCTGAAGAAACACTTACTCCTTGCTGCAGGGCCACCTGCGAGGACTTTCAGTCCATCTTGCAAACCCAGCACTCCTCAGGGGAGGAGCTGACTACCCTAGAGGGGCATTTTGAGAAACTAAGGGTGGAAAGACAGTTTAAGATTTTCATGCCCTCTTTTGCCTCATACCAATTTACATAATCTTCATGGAATCATGCTAATCCCAAAGACAACCCAGGAGCAGAAAACCACTTAAATGACATCTCAGACTGAAGAAAACAGCAGGCGAGATTAAACAATCACCACAGAAGAGCAAGTTTGACTGCAGAACTGCTGTGATGTATGAATGGAAGCTTGTCTACTCTCCTCTTTTCCTCAAAAGAAATTAAAATGGTATAAAATCCAGACAACTGCCATCTCTATGCAGACAAGACCACATCTCGGCAAGTCTTCTATGGTTTCCTGATCATTATGGTCCTGGAGATCTTTGAGCAAGGAAAACCTTTGCCGTTATTCTGACACACCCACTTACTCACATCCAGATCTAAAGTGCGTTTGTATTACAACAAAGAACCAAGGGAGGGGGGAAGTGGACATAGTAGAGTCGAACAGCTGGACATTTCACTTCTGAAAAGGAAGGAAAGGAGAAGGACTTAGAGGGTTAAAAATGCTAGTTGTCAAGCAATTACAACTATAGAAAACTACTGGTGTTACCATATGAAAAAGCAGACCAGCATTTTCACAGCCACTAAAAGAGGTACTGTAAATTATCCAAATGATGCACTAAAAAGCTTAAACTTAAAATCTGCTAATCCCTTTAGACATGGTCTCTAACAACTTTGCGAGAGAAACTGCAGCTCCTTTTGACAGAAACAAAAAAATCATTCCCTCAAGCAGGGTATCTTACTGCAAATAGGTATGTAAGAAACTAAATCTGTCCCAGTCGGTTCAGAGCACTTTTTAGAGGAGCTTATGATTCTACTTCAGAAGAACTTTCTCATTTAAAAATTCCATCAGCTTTAAAGTTAAATCCAGAGATAAATTGGGCACTTAGACATTAGAAGCTTTCAGTAGATGTTCTGGACACTGTACTACCTTTCATGTTATTCTAGAGGCTAGTTAAGCTCATTGTTTGAAGTCCAAAAGCTTTTGGAAACAGATGTCTAGGGCTAAACTTAAAGCTTTATACACATTTCAAAAGGAAGATTCACTCTGAGAGCCAAACAGTCTTAGCAGTCAGCTTTTTCAATGGGACCTACTTGCAAAGATACATCTAAAAGAAGTTACTTTATCTGGCTGTACCAACGAAAGCCGTTTGGAGAAAAAATTACTACTACATCAGCTTGTTGTATTCACAGAAAGCAGCAATTTCTACTTTGTCCTTTGTAAAATTGGAAAGGACACCAACGTCTTAAAATCTTCATCCTGGGGGAGGCGGGGGGAGGAAGAGGAAGAGAGATGTAGATATAAAGTACTGAACTCATTTATCTGGACAGTAGATGAGAGGACAGCAATACATTTATTGACTTGCTGCTCCACTAATTACATACTGCTTTCAGCCTTAGATTTTTTCACCAAG
This sequence comes from Dromaius novaehollandiae, assembly GCF_036370855.1. Classification (NCBI taxonomy): domain Eukaryota; kingdom Metazoa; phylum Chordata; class Aves; order Casuariiformes; family Dromaiidae; genus Dromaius; species Dromaius novaehollandiae. The sequence goes on from NC_088104.1 coordinate 33,359,413, forward strand.
AGATTGAGTTGTTTAAAGCAGTCTTTGAAAAGTCACTTCTCAGAGATGCTACCTTAAAACAAAGCAAAACCACTACTTTGTCATTTCTATTTTTAACTGGCAATGCACAAGCCAATTCCACAAAGACGCTGGGATACATCTTCTGACATGTCAGAGTTCTGCACAACACAACATGGAACAAAAACCTTGCGTACTTGCTTCTACTAGCAAACAGGTTGGAATAGTGTACTAGCATAGAAAACAATCCCTGTTTTAAAAATAGGGACTTCAGATCTGCGTCCTTCGTCAGAAATCTCATTCCCTTTTGTGATGCATCCCTATGTGGCTAGCAAGTCAACAATTCCCTAGCAAGCAAGAGAGATGAAATACAAGAAATGAGGTCCCCAAAACCGAGAGCCTATTTCCATGAAGTTCTATCATGCTTAACAAGACAGTAGCCAATTCAATTTCTGGGAGATCTGCTTGCTGTCAGCCACAAAAACAACTGCATGCAGCTCAAATAGCAAGAAGTGAAAGATGATGTTCTTTATGTCTTACAGTCTTTCCACAGGGGAGCACCCATCAATCCCAATCAGCGCGCAGGAACTAAGCAATCAGGTGCTCACGATCTGCGGTACGGCATTCACTGACTCGCTGTCAGGGAAGCAATAGTATCCTTGCTATTGCAAAAGTGCAAACATTGTAAAAATCTATCGGTCCTGGGAGATGGGCCAAATTCTGCACTCCTCAGTTAAACCAGAGTCAATTACTCAACTAGCCTGAAACAGACCCCTCTGACCAAGGAGTCTGTGCTTGTTAATAACAGATTATTTTTTGTGACTTCAACACAAGTGGCATCGCACAAGGCAGGAGAGGAGTTGTCATGGTCTGTATGAGCTTGAAGTTCAGTTTGTTTTCATAGCTCCTTAGTTTTCCTCTGCAATTACTCAGAAAATTCAATTTTATTCAAAATATCAGCACAGATATCTGACCTTTATTCCTTGCTAGAAGCAGATAATTAACCCATGAAAACAGTACTCTCAGGCTGAAAAAGAAAGAAAACAAGACCACTGTTTGTGAACTAATACACTCCCTGGACTGTAAAACACACTAGCTCAGTGAGTAGTTACAGAGAAGAAGGGAGGGGAGGGGAGAGGTGAGGCATTAAGTCGCAGTAGAAGACCTGACCTTACAAGAGATCCTCTACATGGGGCTGGACTCAGGCCACTTGTAAACTCAGGATTAGAACATAAAGGCACAGAGTTTTGCTTTCCCTTCCGCCAGGCTTCAAAGGGGTAAAGGGAGGGAAGAGGCAACAAGGATGATAAACACAATGGGGCCTGCAGAACCCGCTGTCGTAAACTGGTACAAAGGCCAAACACACAGAGGGATGCCCAAACTAGACAGACAAACAGCCAGTTAAAACAAATCCGTCACAGCTGTCAAACACAGACACAGAACCCTTCCAGTCTGGAAAGTCCCCTGGCCGCACACTGCTGGGAGCAGGGAAGGCCCCCCAAATAGAGAAGTGTTCCTGTATTTTAACCATTATTCCCTTCCACAGCCACCTATTTCTGGCCACTGAGAGAATTAGGATATTGGGACATAAACAGATATTCTCATATTTCAAAGGATAACCACCTATTACTGCTGTCTGGATTTAAGAAAAAAAGTAGTAGCAAACCCACTCACACTGCATGCACCGAATGACAATTTACTTCAGAACATACTACACTGTGTTTCAAAGACATACATTAAGGGGCATGTATTTTAAAGTTCAGGTAACTATATTCCTTAGAATGAGTGTGAAAACGCTATTCATATCCAATACAGTTCAAACAAACCATATAAGAGAGGTTTTTTTCCCCCTCCCCCCTCCCTCTGATGCATTTTAATCATATCCTCAGTATATTAACTTCAAAATGAAAACCTTATGTGCTGGCAAGACCATTTGTAATTAATTACTTCTCAGTGTTTTTATGTTGGTATTTCTACTTACAATTTTACAGTTATTAAGAACTAAATGCATGCTCTTTAATTAAAAAAAAACACAAAACCTTTTCATTGAAAGTTGTAATACATTTATATTGTGACAAGATGGACTACAATGGAGCTTAATAAAGCTGCAGGCTCAGGCAGAGCAATCCTGGAACGTTATAAGGAGGAAACAGTGAAGAGTACGTGGTAGGAAAAAAAAATAAGGATAAAACAAAATAGTTGTTGCCACCTGTTGAAATTATACAGCAGTATCAAATATAACAACCAAATTAGAAGCCATGATCAAAATGATCAATACTCTTGTCTTCCATTTAAATGTAGTTACACTGTAGTTCAGAAAAGTCCTCAAAGTCCTCTCAAATTTTATCTATCAAGAAGTCAAATAGTCTCCTCATCCCTCCTCCTGCTGTATTCAAAAGTATTTCAAAGGGAGGGAAAGGGGGAAGAGAGAAGCAGCTATTCTTTACACCATCAGGATTTCTTAAAAGATGAACAGTGAAACCAGCAGAATTTCTTTCTCTCCAGATTCTACAGGATTTTACTTTGCAGATAGCAGGCGTCAGAGTGGCAGCGAACATCTCCGGGCACCCGAACACCGCAGATTAGCCCAGCCTCTGAATACACTGGCTTAGGGAGAGGTGACTGCAGGTGCAGACGGCGGCTCCAGAGTGACCTTCCTGAACATCTCGGTGACTGCAGAGGAGCAGCGGTCACTGTTCTAGCCCAGTGGAAGCCCTGTTCAGTTCACCTGAAGTTTAAGAAACTTGGGTTCAAGTCTGTGCTCTGGGATAGAGTAACTTTGACCAAGTCACTTCAGAGCTCTTAATTCACAAAGCAGGTAGCTGTGTCCAAAAGGCCAGTCACCAAAACCTTTGTAGGTGCTTATATGACTAATTGTTTGCAAGCAAGCAAGCCTTCCACCCCAGGTGCCTCAGACTTGCCAGCCCTGAGCAGAACGATTGTACGACTCGCACTGAAACCCACCACAAATTCTAGGTAATGGATTTCTTCCTCCTGCATCACTTCAGAACTGCAGCGTTTACCAAGCCTACCTACACTATACTCACCAACCAGAGGCCATACACACAACTGTCCTGTTTATTCAGACAGCTGTCTATGCCAGGAGTCATAACCCAAGGGGAAGAGAAGAGCTTGAATAAACCCGTATCATTAGTATCACCTGCTACCTACCCTAGATAGCTCTTCTGAATATTACAAAGCCTGCTCTGACATTGTTCTCTCCTGATGCAAGGATAAAAAGTCTTCCTACCAGGTGAAGGGCTGTAAATTCACCTAGAAGCCAAGCACTGCAACACACAGCAGCAAACTTGCTTTTGTAGTGAAAGACTCGGTACCACAGCCTCCCAGAAGTGGGGAAAGATTTTGTCTTCCTAAACGCCACCCAGAGAAGCTGCTGACAACTCGACCAGCTGTTTCCTTCAAAAAAAATTATTTTCAATGGCTATGTGAAGATGTCATCTACTTGTTTAGGAGATTGATTCCTCAATCACAAATGTGGTGGTGACCATGACAAAGTAACTCCCCCCTCTTTTATTAGTCCTACAGAGCCAACACTGCACGGAACAAGCCAGATTTGAACTCCCTCTCCTCATAATTCAGAGAACTGTTTGCTAAGTTGTGTTTTGTTACACCTGCACAGCCCACTGAAAAGGCAGGAAGCTGTAATTTGCCCTGCTGTTGCTGATGCATGGCCAGGTGAAAAACCCAGCTTGAGCTACGGCCCTAGCTGAACACAGAAGGCTGCCAGCTAGAAAAACAAAAGCATCCTTTTACTACTAAACCAAGCATGTTTGATCTGAAAATCACTAAGATGCAATAAATATGGAACCCCACATTTTTTCATAGTCAGTTTTCAGAGGAGAGCTGCAATTCTGTAATGAACATGCATTAAACCCTCAACAAAAAAGTTAATTAAGAAAATGAGATTTTTCTTTCTTTCTTTTTTTTTTTTTTTTTTAAACTCTTAAGTGTTCTGCTGCTGAAGAGTATGGTACGCACAGTAACATAGCTTGGCAGGAAAGGTTTAGTGTGGTTCTATCGATATGGATGACAGAGCTCTGTTCCAGTGGAACTTAAAACAAATTCAGATACTCAATAAAAGGAAATAAAAGGGGGGGGGGGGGAACCAGGAGGCAGGCAGCACATGAAACACCACAAGATCATAAAAAGTCAGAGCGCAGATGTAGAGAAATGGCACAAAATCCCCAGGGAAAAGGAAAAAAAAAAAAAGCTCAGATATCTGCTGTTAAAATGAGTAACTAAAGTATATTCTTCCCCCCATCTCATATTGCAGCAAATTTTAGTAGGAGCAAAATGCCATATGGTTTCTTTTATGAGTAATTGGAAATAAAAAATTGTAAAGAGTGGAAGGCTTTCATTTTGGTCACCCAGATTAAGAGGGAGATTTTGGAGCCATATTTCAAGCATTCTAGTATCCATAAGCCTCCAAATTTTCTCTTTGACTCATCCAAAAAAGAAGTAACGATAGCATTCTGAAAAGGGAGGCAGCAAATAAGGACATCAAAGAGGTAACAATAAATAAAGATACTGAACAAGTGTTCAACAGACAAAGACATATACGTATGGCGTGACATAGATGCAACCCATAGGGAAGGAAAGTTATAGATTAAGAGCCTGTTTGTCACAAGCAGAGAAACAACAAAGGGGGTGGGGGGCAGAAAGGTTTACTTGTATCATTAAGTGAGGAAAAAGAGAGTAAACCTCTTTAAAAAAACCTACAACAACAGCTTTTACAGTGGCTTATAATTGTAAAAAAACCAAACAAACAAAAAAAAAAACAGAGTGAGAGAGAGAGAGAGAAGGTAAGTTTTACAAAAGCAAACAAGAAAGGAAGTGGGGTACCGCAGACTTACTGCCTAAAGAAATGTTAGGTTCATAAAAACTTTCTTCTTTTAAGAATGAGGACTCAACACTTTCAGCATGAACAGCTTACACTTCCTCATTAACCCCAGGTAGAGCAAGGAAAGGAGTAATCTGTGGGCTTTCAGCTTTGCTTTTCCTAGGCCAAACAGACAGGAGGAAACCAGCCTGTGGCCCATCCATGGGACTTCCAGGCACCAGTGGAGGCAAGCCACCTTCTGCGGCATCATCTACAAACCTCTCGTCTTCAGCAAGCAGTACTTGTGCTCTGTAGCACAAGCAAGAGGACCCTTGAAAATACGGTAGCCTCGATATTTAATAAAGCCTCTTTACTAATACCTCAATTCCAACTAAGAAATAAAGCTGGCTATGATCTGTAGCCTATTTAACAGGCAAAGATTAAGTTTTCCCAGGGTATCATAATCCTGGGGTGGAATATAGGGGATGAATTCTTTGGGATCAAAATTCTATTGCCAGAACTAAATTTCATTTCTTATGACCACAGAGCACCAGAGGAGTCAGGATGAGCCAACAACCTGCAAACATCACAAGCTAAGAGTATGACAGTGCATTTATTCCTATAGCACACAGAAAGCATGGCATCCTTATCATTAGACCAAGGAGTCCCATCAACTAGTACACCAGAGAAAGCAAAGATCTGGAGCACATGACATACAAATGACTAAATACCAAACAGCATGCCCAGAGGCCCACAGCTCAGGGGGCCTTGGGTGGGAGACCCAGGCTCACCACTCAGACAGGCTTCCAAGTAATCCTCTTCCCCTCAAAGCTCATTCTCCACACCAGAAGCGTCATCTTTTTCACTCAGAAGTTACTACCATGGTACAGGCAGTATATGGAAAACATCCACTTATTCCTTTTCCCTTCACTTTACCATGCAATAGCAACACAAATTAAAATGAGCAAGTGAAGCAGGATCTCAGCTAATACAGGGTGAAGAGACAAAGTACCCACCACCAAACAGGGAACTTCTGAGTTACTTATTTTACCCTTAGTTCATAAAACACAAAGCTGCTTACCCATTTGCAGAGAGAGAAGCTGTTGTTTGTGCTTGCACAATCTCTTTTCTTCCAGTTAATCCAACAGGAATGGGACTGAATTTAGCAGCTGCTGTGTGTGATCTGCCTGCTATGAGGCCCTTGCAGCCCACCTGTGGCTAGTTTAAAGCCTCCACTACGACAAGAAGCTGGTGGGGGTGGGGTGATTTAGTGCTGAGCTGAAGCTTTGCAGGTGAAGGCTTGGTGTTAGCTTTAGGGTGGAAAGAAGAAATAATTCTCCTATGTTTAAAAAAAAAAAAAAAAAGGCTCCCTCCACACATATCTTCAAATTCCAGGAAAAGATCAGTCTCTGAATGCATTCAACAGTGAGAGGAAACTATAGCTCTTTTCATTTAGCTGTTTTCTTTTCCTTCCCCTCAATCTTCATCCTTTGTTTATAGTTTTTTTTTTTTCCTCCCTGAATTTCTCCATCTCTTAGCCTGCCTTTCTTATTTATTCAGCCAAGGAGTATCAACCATTTATATAGTTCCAATTTCCTGAAAAGAAATTAGCTGAAGTCAAAACCTAAAGGCATATTTTAGACCTAAGTGAGAAATGCATAGTTTATTCTGATAAATTAAGCCCTGTATCCAAGAGCTGTTGGTGTTTTACCGCAGTGTATTTTTGCAATTGTCTTTTGCAAAATATTCATTGAAATGAGTGTTTGCTTCTCAGCTGGCTGGCAAAACTGCTTGTCTGTGTACTCCTGAGTTACGAATTGTGGCAACTACTGCTGCATCAAATGTGTAGTCCAACCAAGCCCACATTACTAGCCTTTTTCAGTAACAGGCATTAGGTGCTCTGGAGGATGAACCTGTGAATAAAGAGTTATGAACCTGCATTTCCCTATTTAGAGGTTCTTTGCAATCCTTACCAGTTAGAAATTGCCTAATTCCAAATCAATAGACACACAGTGACTCAAGTTCCAGGTTTGCATTGTTCTGGGCCCAAATAATCTTTCTGTGGTAATTACAAAGCATGTTCCATGGTGCTGGTTTCTCACACAGGTATTTAAGGATGCTTGTGGGAGCATCTGACTGCCAGGGCTTCTTCAAATAGGCATTTATTTCAGTTTTTACATATGTTTAGGTCTGACAAGAAATGTTCCTGCAAACAATATATTCCTCATGCAAATATTCACAGAAAGTTGTAAGCACTGTAGACATAAATTAAGAATTCTTGTGTTGTGGTATTTTTACATGCTGTTGCTTGTAAATGCAGGCTGCTTGACTCCTCTGCCAACAGAGAGCATGCAGTCAATCTCACCTAAGCCTTCTCTTGTCCACCTAGGTAACAGAAAAACCTTAGACTGGTCTTTCAAATAGGTGAGCTCAGTCCACAGACTGGATGCATATAAAGACTTCCCACCAGACTCCTCCCCTCCCACACATGCCTCAACCCAGCTGTGGACTTGATTGATTCTCAGGGCCTCTCACACATCTTCCCTTTCATTACCAAGATTATGATTATACTAGATATTGTCTTGTCTAGTCTGTTAAAATGTGTACTATATTACAAAAAGATTTTCAGCATCCAGAACTGTCAGTCCGGCACCTTTCAGCTCCCACTGACGCTAGTGTGAGTCTCCCATACGTAGCAGGCTAAATAGCTGAGCAGGAATCGGTGGTATAAACCTAAGAGGAGAATTTTGCCTTCAGTCACAGATAGCATGCAAGCAAGCAGAGCAACATTTTTCTTCAGTTTGTTCTCTGATACCCTGAAGACAGAGCGTCTTTATTCTCTTCAAGAAACTTGCCATGTGCTGCACTGGAAAAAAAATCAGGGATAATTAAAGAAGACATCTATTGTCCAAACTTTTGACAGAAGCATCTTTGATAAATAATTCATTTCAGAAATCTTGAGAGGTATGGATGAGATGGCAAATGAGGTGCTCCTTTTCAGCATGCAGATCTTCCTGGCCTCTGGAAGTGTAGCTGACCTCCTATGGCACAAACAGCTCAAAATATCCTAGAGGGGGGTAAAGAGAAAATAATTTTAACAAATTTGTCAAGGAACCTATCAAGTTACGTGCGTGCTATAATAATTAAGTACTTGCCTACTTCACGGCAGACAGTATTATGCAATTCATGAAGTATCAGATGGCTTCCCATAATGGATTCAGAGAAGAAAAGAAAAAGTCTCAGCCTGAACTCACCCATCACAACCAAAAAGCAATGCAACACATTAATAAGAGTTTGCACAGTGTGTGTCCTTCATGCAGGATGCAGTGACAAATATCCATGCAATTACAAACTACATGACATTACACTGTTCAGACCTCAGGGAGCATCCTGCCAATTTTCTGTCTATCATTTATTTTTAGAGCTGTTGGTGTATACAGTTAGAGTGCTCTTAGCAGAAGGTCACAGTCAGTGAAGTTTCAGTACCAAACACTTTTCCATCTTTGGTTTTGAATAGTTTGATTTAAAAGGTTTTGTTGTGCTTCTTTTCAGGAGATCTCTCCATGAGAATCAGGAGTTGAAGGAGCTGAAACTTCCAACAATAGGATTCTTTTGCTTTCTCCAAGTTATTGTTATACACACCAACTGGAATGTCTGCAGCAAAAGTTTTGCTCTTTTCAACCTTACATCATGCTTCCTGGAGCTCTCCTGTTCCCTAGGCTAGAAGATGCCCATTACAAACAAATGTGGAAAGAAACACTTTTATCCCTTCTCATAGATTTAACAAGTAAGTAACAATGAACCTTGGAAAATCATACAATTAACATTTTAAATAGAAACTAGTATTTGTAAATCAGGGCTCTAAAATTAAGGGAAATTCTGGATAAGGAAACATGGACCCAATTTGTGAACAGATATAACATATAAATTATATGTATGTTTGCTGCTTTGGATTAGATTAACCTATATGAAAATTCTTTATATGAAGGGATTAAAAAAGATCATTTCTTTGCTGAATGTATTTGAGCTGACCTCAAGGAAAAAAAGTATTTGAAAGGGGTTTTGCTATGTGATAGTTAATGCACTAATATGGAAATAAAAAGCACTCTGTGCTGAGGAAGGGCTCCCACATGGTCTGAATTTGATAAATTCAAAACAGTAATAGGACAGTTCACCAAGAAAGGTGAGACAAATATAAATACAGAAATATGAGTCTGGCCCACAGTAATGTACTCCTTGTTCATATTCTGAGACCCTGAAAAATAGTTTTCACAGTTCTGTCTCTCCATTTGTGTATTACACAGGTCAATTACATTAAACTTTGCACATTTCCCCACCTATCTGCCAGTCATCATTCACTTAACATAAATATTGATTATTTTGTCTCAGTTTATCAGAGCTCAATTGAGAGACTATTAAAATGTCCAGCTGACTCTGCCAAAGGAAAGTTCCACATGGATCCTGTTAAGCTTGCCATTACTTTAATAAGAGAGAAATATTTTTATAACTGTTTTCACTTTCCTTCCACCTCTGACAAAAGAAAAATCAAGAGCTGAATCACACGTATCTGAACACATTGCACAAAAGCAAGTGCAGGGTTGCCTAAGATCACTCACAAGAAGATTTAATTAGGATACACTTTGGGTTACCAAATTGACGTAAAAGAAGTGAGAGAGGAAGAAAACTACTCAGTTCTACACAGAAGATGTTATGTACATGCATGTGGCAAAGCAAAATCTCTACGGACACGTTTTGACTTGGAAAAAGGTGGAGCTTAATAGTGTTTTTATATGCTTTTTGTCCCATGCTTGTGCTCCTCTTTTGGTATTTAGGCTGAAAAACCATGCACAATGTTTTTGTTGCAGAAGCATTTAATACTTAATACATTGCTATTTTGGGGCATAAAGTTTTATAGCTTGTTTTGGAACATTTATTGACTTAACTGGCCCATCGCTGAGGTTGCATTACACAAAGCAGAAAGCCTGCTGTGCCCCCACTAAATATCTAGGTGATTACACACACATCAGTGATCAAAATTAATGTTAAAGAAATGTTCAAGGCTATTAATAAAAAGGGCAGAAATAAGACCACCGAGTATTTTGAAGTTTTTTGAATGTTGCCATCTTACTAACCCTATCCGGGCAACAGAGAACTGTTACTGGACACCATTTAAATTTTGTCATTTTGCTGACATTTGTCCTTTGAAGAAAGGATGGCTAAACTCAGTTACATGAAATACAGGCAGACCGGAATTTTTGTTTACAAGTCAATCCACAGAAGACTCAAGAAATGAGAAGAAAACTTTTAAAGAATGATGTGTTAATGCTACTACCCTTCCACAAAATAACTTCTGCAATTTGTCTTCTCTCAATCCTGCAATGTATATGTGATTCAGATAGAAGTCTAATTTGTTTGGACATCTACATCTAGAGATAACCATTTTGAAAAGAAGCAGGAAATATATTTGTCCAAAATAAATTAAATGAGAAAAGTCCACCTTTCTTATGATCATGATGAGACTGCTTCTATGCAGTTTTATGTAGTTTTCCTGTTAGTGAAAGAAGATATTCTAAATTAAAATGAAATTATTTTACGAAGAAGCGTACCCTTCTGCCCTTAGAAGGATGTCCAATAAGCTGAAGAGCTGAATGTTATGGACATTGTTGAGCAAATAATTGCTTCCTCCAGCAAATGTTATGACTCCTATACAATGCAACACAATTTAGTTTTATAATGCATTTTCACAGAAATACCTCACTATTCACAGAAGTTATGTTATACCAAAGCATTGTATTGTGGAATGTTTTAATGAAAGGAAAGCAGTATAAATGGAGACAGTAGAAAAAGTGAGGCAAAAAAGTTTGTGTGTTAATACTGAATGCACTGGTCTCATACTCAGGATGGGAGTTGGCAAGGAACAGAAACTTGCTTATTGCAGATAGCACAAGAAATCTAAACTTTCCGAAGACATTGTTAAAATGGATGTAAGGCAGAGAAGTGCTTAGACTATTGGGGTGGGAAGGGGGAGCTGCTGCAAATAGCTGGGAGAAGAGTGCCATAGGATGAACCTTAAACAGGAGGAGGCAGTGCGGGTCTGACGGAAGGCTGTAATTAGGAAACCAAGCACGATACAGTGAGAAATCAGAGCACTATGGAGGATGTGAAAAGTCTTGAAGACATGGAGAATGTTTTATGAACAGAAGAATGCAAAACATGAATAAATTGGTACATCTTTCAGGATCATAGTTACGTGAAATGGTATGCTGTATTATTATTAAAGATTTCTTTACAGACAAAATATTCTGTGAGAGAATGAAAGCCTATAGGAGACTCCTTTGCTGCCTGGTAAGTGCACGCTGAAGCCAAGGACACTGGGAGCATGGGAAGTTACAAAAATATAAATTCCACCAAGCAACTGCTGTTATAATTGCAAAGATGCTTCTGGTTCCTGGACAAAAGTGGTTTGGGACTTGGGACGGTCTTTGCTTCACTCTTCTCTTTTTCTCCCCTCCCCCTTCCCCCATTCTCCTTCCATTCCCTCCTCTCCTCTCTTCTTTTCTAGCTTGACTCAGTTTTTTTCCGAACTGAAACTAAAACAAAATTTGCTGAAAAAGTGAAGCGCTGATCTTTGGCCAGCCCCAGAGGCAGTGTTAAGGCTCAGGAATCCGCTGCAGGAATGAAGGCATGGAGCAACGTATGAGCAACTCGCAAGAGCAGGATGTGCAGTTTTACTGCCGATCTTGAGCCATGGCACACCCACTGATTCTCCAAAACTGGGCTGAGGGCAAATCAGCTGTAGTACTGCATTATGCCATGATCTCGTGTTGATGCTATTTCCTGAAGTGACGTGATGACACTGTTAGGGGACCATTAACCCATCTGTCACTTTCTGCATTTATCTCAGTCAAACTGACAAGAGGATTGTGTAAACGTGACTTTGGGCAATGCAAACCCAGCGTTATGGACCTGACATATAAGGCAATTGGTATTGAAAAGAGGGACTGATATGACATAGACACATGTTTGAAAACATGGCTCTTGCCAGAGGACATCTAAATAAAAGGCTCATCATCTCTCTTAAGCAACTTGAGATTATGGTGAAGAAATTCCAAAGTTCCCTGTGATTTTTTGACATTAACCTTCATATATTATATAAAGTTCAGAAAGTACCAAGCATCAGAAAAAAAAATCCTCTAAGGTTTAATCATAAAAAATAGACATATCTTGTCATCAACAGGTATATCTTAAAGCACGGCCTGTGCTTTTCATTGATAGTTTTGAAAAGTAATTACATTACAGAACAATGTTCTGATAATAATATTGCTCTTGTCTTAGCCAAAACTTCCATTTCCATTAACCTGAATTCTGCTGCATTGAGGACTGTAAGGTCTGGTTAAACGCAACTGTATCAGAATCATCCTTTCCTTTCATATTTCTTTAGAAAGATGGGATGCATAATTTATGTGTGTTTTCTCTTACATCCTCTTCAAGATATAATATGCATCTACCATATAACTCAATCTCAAAAGATGTGACAACTACAATTGTAATATTATCTTCTTCTTTCCATATCTAAATAATTAAAGACATAAAAATCCAAATTGTGTGTACAGATTATTGCAGCCCAAAGGAAATAAGGATTAAATCTCTCTCTGCAAATTTTCCCCCTTCTTTCCTCCCTTTTATTCCTAATTCACTAACGTGCATATGGAATGCAAATTTCTGCTCTCTTCTAACAGACTTTGGTCCACTAAAGTATTGTCCGTGTTGCAATATAAATAACAAATAGCTATAGATCAGCTTCGTGGAGGTGAAGAAAACAGAACATTTCCCAGAGTTCAGAAAAACTCCATCGAATAAATACCTACTAGAATACTGGAATGCAGGATGAGGAGGTAGAAGTAACTAGCAATGAGAATTAGTAAATAGAAGAGCTGAAGACTTGTAACAGACTTAAGACTGAAAAAACATTTCCATATTTCAGAAATACTAACTAGAAGCTAGAAATACAAACTAAAAGTCACAGGGTCCACAAAGATACTTGTTTTGTGACACATTTTTTTCCCACATATTGGGTTTATCCAATATCTCTCAGTGCTCCACAGCTACCTCTCCCTTAGGATTTTATGCTCTTTCCTTTTATTCTAAACACTAAACCTTTTCTTGTGTTCATTTTGTTGCCTGAATAATGTTTCAGAAGGAGCAGTTCCACGATCCAGCAAAGAACACCTACACCCAAACGCCAGTGCTAGCATAAAAAAGGCAGTAGCACAGCGGCTGCTTAAACCACCACTGACACCATATTAAACTCTGTGGACTGAGCTGTGTGCCTGTTCACTTCCAGATCCAGAGGCAGCTGTCTTGTCACAGCTGAAGGAGCAGCACAGCGGGAGAACAGGCTGGTGAAGCAGGAGAAAGCAGGAGAGGGACAGAAGGAATCAGGAATCTCCAGTTAGCACTGCTACGAAAAGAACGTACGTGGACTTGGACCTTTGGTGCTATTGCTCACTAAAGTGAAATCAGAGGAGAAAGTACAAGTTGAGGAGGGCTGGTGAACCAACAGCTTGCCTGCTTTTCAGTTGTATCAGTTGTCTAAAAAAAAGTTATTACCTCCCCCTTAAAGCCTTGTCTAACAAATAATATGTTCCATATGCCAAGTTTTCCTTCTTTTTTTTAAAAACAACTCAATCACCCGGGGATAAAGGAACAGCAACTGTATTTATTCTATTTCCCTAAGTGTAATCTTTCTCCCGCAGCAGATGTGACAATTTACTGCCAAAGTGAGTTCATCGCACAATTAGCGGTGTGAAAGGAAAGCCTATTGTGTACCAGAATGGTTTTTCTCGCTATTAACAGTTAATAATTACCGACATCCGCTCTTCCTGGGCAGGCGAGGAGCTGCCACCTCCCCAGGCCCAGGCCCTGCATACCGATTTCTCCAACGCACCGAAAGAGCTGTTCTGCAAGCACCCAGCCACTGAGGGGACATGGAAAGGCTGCTGTACTGCACGGACAAGCCACTTTGTACTGATTTCTGGCAAAGAAATTATTTTATTTCTCTCAGATTCACAGAGGACCATTTTCTCAGGTGCTGTGCACAGGCCTCTCTGAACTGGCATCAGCACCTTTAAGTCACTTGACCCAGATTAGTTACACTTCCATTGGTGAGATTTTGGAACAGCACTTGCCTTACAGTCACAGTGACTTTCCTATAAACCTTTATCTTCTAATAGTGTTTCATAAATATTTCCAGCACAAGTTCAACATTTTAAATGAAATCCTACAAAAAAATCTCAAAACTAGACCTTAAAACTATGCAATTTATTTTCATACAAACCGCATTCTATTCTGTCCTTGCTTTTTGGTGCTGTCAGAGTTTCCTATGACGGTTACACTGGAACCACTGAACATCTGTCTCTGCTACCATCTCTAGCTTTTCTGCCTCATGAGCTTTTGAAAAAAATCCTAGTTTGGAGCTGTTTATCTTTTTGGAATGGGCTTGTGGTTTTTCACTGAGAAATACTGGAGATGGTTGTTTTCTGCTAAAACTACCACAAAGAACTCAAAAAAAAAAAAAAAAAACCCTAACGAAATTCCTGACAGATTCGATACATCAGAAATTTATGAAGAGCCAACTAAGAGTGTAAAGTTAATGAGCATATTGAAGCCCGTTAAACCACCATGTACATGCTTCTCATCTGGGAGTAAGGCAACCTTCAAACTACATTAACCTAAGACTACTTTACCCCACATCAGGCCACGCACGCAGAAGTTTAACAGGCTTTTATTTATGCCCATTAACTTTACTTGAGTTTTTGCCATTGGTCTGCTCCCCTCTAGGCAAACCCTAAATTTACTGTCTCTCTGCTGCTCTGTAACAACTTCCATCCTAAGCAGCAGCGTCTTGCTTTTCCAACCAGAGAGTGACAAATATCCCAAAGCCCTAATTGCAAGCTCACTCTGCTGATCATTGCTTGGAATAGGGGACAGGGCAGGTGCTCTGTGGTATTTAGCAAAATAGAGTTCCTGTTCTGTATTTTGCTGTGGAGTGGACTCTTTTTCCATTAACTGTAGTGAGAAATAAGACATACTGTTCTGATATCCAATTCAGATGCCTAAAGTAGGCGTACAAATAGCATATCCTATCTCTTGGGGCATACTAGGGAACCAACAGAAAAAAAGAAATCAATAATATATTGTTCAGTGACAAGGGTTGAGTGCCCTGGCTGACGTTCCAGGATAGTTGATAAGAACTCAATATTACCCAGGTTAGAAATGGGTAATAGCTATTCAACATCACTGACATATCAACAACATATTCAACATCACTGGAAGCTGTTGCTGTGGTTGTATCAAGAAATGGAAAGTAGCTGTTTAATACTGGAAAATATATGGGCAATATATACCAGCTGCTGTAAAACAGGCACAAAGCAATCTGAATTGATAACAAGCAACTCCCAACAACCACGTAACTGGCAAATTTCTGGGCAGCTTTTACTCCTATCATAAGCAGATGCACTGTTTCTCAGATCAAGTTTGGCTACACCATATTCATGCATGAACTTCACTGGTTCTCCTGCTGCCCTCCCACACCACTTTGCTCCACTGGCCTCTCCATTCCTCTCTGGGCTCTGGGCCTACGGGACTACACGCACTCTTCATTCCAAAATGTTGCACAGCTTGATTCTGTCTTTTCACTTGTACCTTCTGTGAGTCAGCATACCTACTAAATATGTCTGGCAAGCTTATCTAGCCATGATACCTCCAACTGGATCCTGCTGAGATCTTGGACTGCCTTACCAGCTAGGGAGAGGCAAGGTAGAAGAAATCCAGTGTTCCAAATATGCACATATATTTATGCAACATCCCAGACCTATATCCTCACTGCCAGCATGCCTTCCCTCTCCGAGGACACTACATAGGCTGTCGAGAGAGACTGTAGAGAAAGGTCATAAGAATTGCTGTATTTGCTATCTTAATAGTGGTACTGTGTGGTAACACAGACGACCAATACTTGGTTCCCTAATCCAGGTGCTGCAGTGTTGGGTGAATGTGAAAAAAGAGCTTCTCAGATTCTGTCCCCTCTTCTTGCAACTCGCAGTCTTCTTCTGTGTGTTGAGAAAGGGGATCGCAGCTGGTGAGAATGTCAGTCCATTCACTTTGTAAAGGTTCAGAACAAATCCACTTTCTGGCCCCATATCACTTCATATAAGAAGTTGCAACCACAACGTAGTTGTCTTCACCAGCTGTCTCTCTCGTCCCTGTGCTTTGCCTACCAACCTGATAATACAGTGTGTTCGCACAAAAGGCTGGAAGATATGGAGCAGGACTGATGAGTAACATTTCGTCAAGAAGATTCATTCATAGCAGGCTGTTTAGGATTTGAAATTGGCACTGGCTATACCTCAAAAGATACATCACAGAGGTGCAGAAAATAGGATGGAAAATATTTTGAGAGGTCACCTAATCTATCCCCATCTCAAATGTGCCATTTATGCATTTATGCCTACAACCTGTTCACCTGTTCTTAAAAGCCTTCAAAAATGAAGTGTCCATGATCTATCTCTCCGGGATTTTTTTAGACTGACAATCCCCAGGACATGGAAACAGTCACCTACAGCTCTGCTCAGCAGCCAGCCAACGACCAGAGCAATTCCAGCACAGAACTCCCACCCGTGTTTCCACATGCTGGAAAAGCACTAGCTGACAGTAAGGGAGAGCTGGCTGCTGTATTACAGAACACCAGTTTGTATGAAGGGGTTACAGCAAAGACTCCCCTTCAGAGCAAATCCTCTCACACAGAGATGCCCTTAGAAGATCTTTTCTGGCTCAGAAGAGGGTGGCTGCTCAGCCTGGAGCATATTGTGTCACGTGGGAGGATTTCACCCCATTCTAAGCTTCCTCATAATTTTTATGTCAATTTAAATACATCAAATTAGATATTTCAAGAAAAGCTAAAAGAAAGAAATGATTTTCAAAAACACTAATTTCTACCTTTCAGAACAAGGAATTATTGGCCAACGGTTATGTATTAAGCATCATCTGTCTAAAATTTTATCTACTGGATTTATTTTGTAGGTTCTTCCTCAGTCACACCAGTACCTGCACAAGGAGGCCTTCATACTTTTCCAGCCTTTGCAGATTTTGTTGATATCTGCATATCTCATCCATTTTGGAATCAGTATTTAAGAACAAGGCTGCAGTTATGTTCATCTGATCTTTCAGTAAAAGCAATTTGCTTCTAAGTATTTTCAGTCTCCCTCTCAAGTGCATTAACCGATGAGCAGCCTGCATTTTGCTACCCTGAGCACAAATCTTAATCGTCACTCAGAATTTGTCCCTTTCTTCATTCTGGGTTTCTTATGAAGCTGAAATAGCTCAAACATGGATATTTGTTCCCTGCTAAATGATGCTTGTTAAGAAGTCACAACCTGATGCCATGCCACTTGGCAATGGCAAACAAAGAGTAGCTATGTTCTTCTGAACATGGACTTCAACTGAAGTGAGAAACAGAATCATTTTTTCCCTTCATTGCTTTGCCTCGGTATTTTTTCTGTATAATAGGCTTCTCAGTTCCCCTCCTGCCTAGCTTCTTCACTTTTAAAGAAACAGTATGAATCTCCTTGCAGATTCTCCACTATTAATTGTTTATAATGCATCTATCTGAAGGAAACACAACGATATCTCAGCAAACATTTCATATTGCTTACAGCAGTAAGTGCTCTAGGAAGTTTGTGTGAACTGCTCCCTCATGGCAGAAATAAGCCTACTGCATAGTTTTCAGTATTATACTGCCTTGGGACTTAGTGCAGTAGACATACATTTTAAAGTTACATAAGATTAAATTTTTATGCCATTGAAGTGAATTGGCTTTGTAATTAAATTTATTTTCAGTTGCCTTTTTTTGTATGAAATGCTGCTTAGCTTACATTTGCATTTGAAAGTTGACGTATTAAAAAGCATTATAATATGGTATGTGAGATCTATTTTAAAATTTATTTTCCAAGACAACTAAATTCTTATAATTTGTTGGTAATTAGGTAAAATGTTTTATAATCAAGAGAACTTGAGACAGGAGGAATCCCATCTCCTGAATTTTTATCTGTTGACAGAAAGAGAATTCATTAATGCAGAAATAATATCTATAAGAATAGATATGTCTCTATCACTTCTGAGTTTGAGCAGTGAATATTATATGAATTCAGTAATATTAAAAGAACAGATGATATGATGGCTACATTATGCATGAGCCTGGTGCAGTTTCTCCTTCAGACTTTGTCGGCTTACTTGTGCTTTTTCATTCCTTTTACAGCAGAGATCAGAGTGCGGAAGATTCCCTTGGCAGGAGAGTTAAATTGGATAATAATATATTAAAGGTAATAGGAGGGAGGAAGGAAAGAGGGAGGGTTTCACTCAATCACCTTCAAAGATCATTAGTGGAAAGTTAACAGTGAAAGAGTAGTGGGTTTACATATCTGTGAATTCCATGTTTGCCATCCCAATCTTTTTTAACACACTGAAATGTACCAATGGAGCAAAGGACAAAAAAAATTCTCTGGGGTCAGTGAATTGATTTCCCTGCCAGGCTGGAATTGTTCCCAACAAAATGTTTACTACTATCACATTTTGTTACCTTTAAATATTCCAAGAAATGCTTCACTTGAAATAGCAAAAATCCCATTCTGAACAGATGAAGCGTAGCTTTTCTAATATTTACATCTTCCTAAGTAATTCCTCTCCTGCATCAGGGACATCATGCTAGATACTTACACTGCTACCAGTTCCTTTGCTTTTCAACTCAAGAAAGCATTCTTATTAAGAGCAGCACTTAAGTAAATCTTTAAGTGCTTTCTTGAATCAGAACCAAAACTGTCACTCTCTAGGTGATAAATATCTAGGTGATAAATATTTAAACTTAGGTTTTTTTCCCTTCTCCTCCTCCTTTTTTTTTTTTTTTTATTGCTCCTCTCTGGGTCCTCTCCATTTCTTTATTATCAGGTTTGTGGTGAACATGTTCCCAGAATCAAACTAATAGTGGTCGTCACTGCCATATCCACCCACTTCATTAAAAAAGTTGAAGCTATTTAATTTTGCACTTCTATCTGCTTCATTACAAGAATATTACGGCATGAACTAGGATCTGCTCTCTCAGCAGTCACCATGCATGTCAGTGTAACCCATGCCAGCTCTCCCTCCTGCGCCCTCAGACAAACCATGATGAGAAGGAGAGGAGCACAGGACTGTCAAAGGACAACCCAGGTGTTTTCATAAGTGGTCAAAGAGAATTTAGAGCATTTGGGGAGAGACTAACTGAAATCATTTCTAGAGGTTTGCCTCTTGCTTATGAAAAGTACAAAACAGCGTGACATAATGTCGCCCTCTTCTCATATACATTAACTGAGGCTGAATTTTGTTCACAGAATAAACTCAAACCTATTCATTTCTACTGCATAGCTTACATGAATGGTAAACTTTGCCTTGTGTCACTTCTTACTCTCCATTTCTAAACCATCACTCGTTCTGTTCTTCACAATTTCAAATGTCTATTTTGGATTTCAATTAGGATCACACAGGTAAAAACAACTCTACTTGCAAACTCTTCTATTGTTATAAGAGCTCAGTGAGCTTTTTATCTGAGCAGATGCCACCACCACCACTATCTCATAATACTATTTTTTAATGATATTCTACTACTTGGTTTGCAAGGCACAAACTGATTGCAGAGCTGGCTTAAAATAATGTGTGTGAAGGTGAAGCAGGCCTTTAGCCCTATGACTCACCACCTTATGTTAATTTAAAAGTTCTTGAGTTACTGTATGTATTGATATGCAATGCCAAACTCCTGAAAAATCAAAATTTTAGAAAGGAGATGATTTAACACTATCATACGGCTTAATGAAATGGCAGAACCTT
Source organism: Dromaius novaehollandiae (assembly GCF_036370855.1). Lineage (NCBI taxonomy): Eukaryota > Metazoa > Chordata > Aves > Casuariiformes > Dromaiidae > Dromaius > Dromaius novaehollandiae. The sequence goes on from NC_088104.1 coordinate 33,379,163, forward strand.
CAAATCCTGTATTAGATAGTTTCTTGCTTTTAGCCAAAAATCAGGCCAATAGGAGAAACAACATAGCTTTGGAATATCAGTCATTGACACATTTCATCCTTCAAAAATAAATAAATTAGATGGACAAGATTCTCTTTCTCCTCAAGGTTAGCTTGACATGGATTGCTGAAGGAAGGAGAACTTTTACATGCCTATTTCTTGGATATTAACAAATCTGAAATTCTGCTTTCCAGTCTCCAGTGAGTCTCTTTCCCAAGCACACTTCCTAGTAGGAGACAGAGTCTCAAAAATAGCCAGCATTCCAAAGGTATCATTTACAAGGATAGTGTTAGACTGTCAAAGGGATGCAGTGACTACTAGACTTAACTGTTTAGAAAACCTGTCTCAAGCAGCCTGCATAATAGATTAATGGTGCACCATTAATTTTCATCCTGGAAACAGGCTCCATGTAGTTCATTACCTGATATGCTTTTTTGACTCAGTATTAGAGAGAACACTTCAATTCTACTGCGCATGTATTTTCAAGGACACGGATTGTTTACTGACCTCCAGCAAACATATGGTTTATGGAAATTGTTAAAGATCTTATATATAAAGCTACTAATTATTGTATCGGCCTGCTGAACTTCCACAACATATCCCCAGTTGCAACCATACAGAAACAAAAAGAAAGAAAAAGTTTTAGAAGAAGTTTCACCATCTCATTACATACGGGCTTCTGTCAATGGGAGCTGGATCTTAAACAAAAGCATCAGGCCTTGCAGATAAATGGAGGTACGGAGTCCATGTCAACATCACAAGAGCTGCTCCTAGTGCTGACCACAAGGTTTGCAGCAATAAACCCAAAGTTACCTATCTAACGGTGAATCAAGCTCAAATGTAACACAGCATACAAAAACTACCCCAGCTATGATTTGAGAAGTAATGGCTTTGAAATGGGAAGTGCACACTTTCATCACACTAAATCAATTTGGTCTGCATGAATAAGTATCTTTTTAGGTAGAAACAGTGTGTCTAGACTTTCATTTCATTTATGGAAGTACACCTCTGGAGTTCAGTGAGTTCATACATCTATAATCTGCATGCAAACTGCATTCAAAGTTTAATGAAAAAAAGAAAATTACTGAATTGTGTATTTTCTTTTTTCAGAAAAGCCAAAACATATATTCACTATACATTTCTGCATAGTTAAGAACAGCTTTATCATTATGTGCCAGAATCACTATAAAGCATGTAATTTCCTATGTAACAAAAAGTTTAAACATCATACTCAGTACTTTTAGGCAAGAACTCACTATTTTCAATCATGTTTCTGGTTACCTTAATCAAGAGGCATTTTCTTGTCAGCTTTGGTGGTCAGACCCTAAATGCTTCATCCAATAACACTCATTATGGGTGTGATTATCGTCACAGGTCATTCTGGAAATTTGGCGTGACTATGCGTTAAGTGAATAGGGCAAATGGTCAAAAAATCTGGGTTCTGGTGATGTTAAGTACACATCTGTACCTCCACCTCATCTCCTGCTCTGGGAGCTGCAGAGATAGTCTCATGTGACATCTGTACATCCATCTGATGTCCTGAATCCTACGTATCGGTCATATGCAATAATCGTATAATCTGACCTCTAAGGAAAAAAGGTGCACAACCATCTTCATGCAGTGTGTGTGCTTTTAATTTACTGGCACAGACAGTATTTACCACTAGATAGTTCAAAATGTATTCTCAGTAAAACATTTCTATTTATTTACTCATACATGGTATTTTAGAATTAAAAGTCATATCAATTTCGCAAATTCAGAAATATTGGATTCTGAGACAACTGTTATACATAAATGGAGGGGTTTATTTTCCATATTTAGAGATCCTTGTCTTTTCTGATTTTAAACTACCTATCTGAAAATGATCAGTATGGTTTTCATAAATGTAATAAACAAGAAAAATGACATACAAGTTACCTGTCTCATTAGCAATGGGTCTGTTCATTGAAGGATAACCACTCATACCTAGTTTTCTACATTCATTTATTAAATCAGAGAGCCATGAAACTCTGGATAGATCTTCACCAGAAAAATAAGTGCATTTTTAATATGAGATCATGAACCCAATTTCCTGAATATCAATTTCGAATAGAAGCAAAATGCAGAACTAATTCTGCTACCGACCTAGAGGTGAAAACTACTTTACACAACTGTGGGTACCAAAAGGCAAAAGTTATTTCAACTATCTTAGAAGAGCACTGGTTTAAGACCATCATTTTCCATTCAGGTCCTTTTTTTTCCCCTTCATGTCTTGTTCTAATTCAATCCACTTTGAATCAAAGCATACCTACAAGCAGGAGTTTGTTTGGCATGAATGGAAGTCAGTCTGAAATCAGAGAGAGCTGGAAGATCAAGGGTTCTTTGCTGAAGAGCTGCACGAGCTCTGGAAATGTGTAAATAAGGCAATTTGGAGGTTTGTGAATTTTATGACCCCAGTCATTATACACTGAAAAAACAGGAATAATTGCAAAGCAGAATTATTTAATTTGTACCATAACTATATTTTTAATACAGGTACTGATGCTGTAATGTACACAGAGAGTATGTATACACATTCTGAAATATGTGCACATCAGCCATCCATGTGTAAAAGTAAAGGGAATAACTGTAGACAGAATGGCATACGCATATTTTGTTTACAATTCAAAAGTTGCCTTTGCAAGTTTCTGAAGATTGGGGCTGCTAGGGGCACAGCTGAAAGAAACCGAAACCTCTATCTTAAGGCCAAGTACTAAGGAGAAACACAACTTTGCTCTGCCTTGGCCTGGCAGACCCAGCGAGAGGAACCCCTCCAAGGTCACACCCCAGGGAAACGCATACAGTGGCACACGCTGGCTTCCACGGAAGGGGGATCACACCCTTCTTCATAGTATCACACCTGCCGAAAACAGCTGGCTGCTAAGTCCTTTAAGCACTAATATGCTTACAATCAGCCAACCAGTAGTCAAAATACTCTGCTTTTACTCATTGCATTAAGCAACAGGCTTAGGTTTAGATGTTATTTAAATCTTAATAAGAAGTGAGAGATTCTGCTTTTAGTATGGGTAACCAATAAATTGCTTGTAGTGTAAAAAAAAAAAAAAGGCAGCATGAACTATTGCTATGTCTAAGTAAAGATTATGGCTTGAACTAGGTTCCTTTCATAATGAATAAGTAGCATAAGTTTTTTAGTGTTTCTGATTGAAGGCTTTGTTAAAATAGTGGTACATGATTCCTAATTATGGTGATTATACAAAATAGTGTAATAAATCCTATTAGACAAAAAAGTCAGGGTGCTCTGTTTTTTAAATCCAATTTAATCTAGAGAATGGGAAAGTTACCTTTTGTCTTTAACAACTCGGGGAAAATAAACTGAATTTTAATTAGGAGAGAGAGGTACGATGAAATTAAAAGAAGAACAATGCCTTGGCAAAGACTAGCTCAAGTGCATTCTGAAAAATAGCATTTCCACTCTTTTTACTGTAAATTGAATTAAGGAGCCCACAGTTTTAAAGGAAGAAAGATAATTAAGGAAAAATGTTCAGTTGGAGAAATGCTTCAGAAGTCAGCTGGGATGTATTCCTCAAGTTTCAGCTTATTCTAAGGAAAACCTCCGTCGTTGCCTGTCTGCACGCACAGGAACGATACAAACCTCAGCTCTAGCAGGGACAACCCCGTCGAGCGCATCCTGGGCTCGGCGTCTCCCTGCTGCGGCCGGCTGTGCGCAGGCTCCCTCCCGCAGTCGGGCAGCCCCGCGGTGGGCTCGCGCGGGCCCCGACGCCCCGCAGACGGGGTGAGCACTTTCAGCAGCGGTCACGCAGGCGGCTGGGGAGCTCTGCAGCTGCTCGTCTGGGCCAAGGGCCGTTCCGGAGGGGGCACCACCCCAGCCGGGGCTAGCGGGATGGCAAACCTGCAGGTTCAGCCTGCGGGGCAGGGTAAGACATTGTGTTTTGGCAAAGAGCTTCAGCAAGAGAAGATGGTAGGAAGGAAACCATTACGAGTGGTGATAGCATCTGACCAGGAGCAGAGGCTGATAAGGAGGGCTGCAGCCAGACAGGCACGCTTATTTGTGTGTATGCATATGCATGGCTTCAAAGCACCAATTTACACAGAGCAAATCTCAGGTTTTTTCTCACTAGCATTTCTACTAATGCTAATACCTCAGTCTGACAGACTAGGGCAAGGCACGGGTGAAGCCAGGCATATAAATCCCTCCCTACTTTTGGAAAGGAGGAAAAAAAAGAAGAGAAAAGGGGGGAAAAAAAAGCAAGAAGCAAAAACATTTCTGATCAGAAAGAAAACGGAAAACCCTTGATGAGATGCCTTTCCTCTACTTCTGTGCTGTCTCTTTACCAACCACCACAAAAACTGTGGACCAAAGGTACTGCCTAGCTGGTCAGCAGACCTTCCTTCTCCTCGGTGTGAATCCTTCTTGCACCGGCCACAAAAGCAGGTTCGCTAACACCTTAATTCAGGAATGCTCTAACAAGCCCTGCAAGGAGGCAGGCAGGCAGGCAGGCAGGCAGTCTTCTTGTGCTGGCCAGGTGGTGGGCGTGTGTCCACTCGCTCTTCCTTTCCTGATTCTGTGCTTCTCTCCCACCTGATAAAGTTCTGTGTGTTTTGTGAAAGAGAGAAGGAAATCAGAGAAATAAATATCCCTCTAAACAGAGGCTGAGCACACTGTCTTCAGCCAGCACCAAGTCCTAGGTATTCAAGCTCTAAAGCCTAAATATTTGCTTCTCCATCATGGCACCTTATGCAGATTTACAAAGTTGGAGGACCAGCTCCTGTTTTATTCAACAGTGTGCCCTTCGCTTTCTCACAAAACTCTCTCCAGACTGTATTGATTCAGACAATACATAATTAGTGCTGACTCAGATTAAATACAGACTCAAAAAACACTTGCATTTTACACCTTGTAACACAAAGGCAAACTGAAGACCATCATCATTTGTACTGTAGCAAGATCAAAGTAGAAGAAATTTCTGTAAATATTTAAGCTTTAAAGTTCTACGTGAATCAAATATGAATCTGAAGTAAAGCTCATTTGTGCATCTGATAGTGTCTATATTCATTATCAGAAATATGTAGCAGCTCGAAATAATTGATTAGGACTATCTTAGAGAAGGGTCCTTGGAGCAAGGACAAGTCACCTTTTGGACTTCAAAACTGCTTAGTCAGACAATCAAATGGAAGCAGAAAGTCACATTTAAACACTATACTTAGCAGGTAAAAATCCACAATATAGAGTTACGCTTTCTTATATGTTTTGATTTCTTTAGCAAAAAATGGAGTTAGAAGTCCCTTTTGTCCTAATTGAATGGATGGAGGGCACCCATGGATTTGCTGACTTTGATGTTTTATCATGAGCAGTGCCTATCGACCAGCAAGATTTTTTTCTGAGGACCAGTTCTGTGAGCTGCATTTTCTACTGCCATACTGACAGGACTACATGTGCCCTTTTATCTTCCTTTCTGCCAAAACGTAAAGACTCCATAAGAACAGGGCTCCTCAGAAAAATAACAGACACTGTTGGTCATCACGTTCTTGCATGGATGATTTCTGCCATCAAACACTAGCCAGAAAAAAAGAAAAAAACAGAAACAAAGACCGGCCCCCTTCCAGCAGGAGTGATACTTCCTCAGCACAGCAGTGGGCCACGACTGGCTGCCATGCCTCTCATGCCAGCAGTTGAGCTAGCAGTCTTGTCTGCAGTATTAGTACAGACATTTTTGCCCTCAGTATTTCTTTGTTCTTCAAGCTGCGATTTACAAATGATTTGCTCCTTCTCCTTCTCTCCATTCCATGTCAGTCTATTTTAATTTGCACAATTTTTTTCAGACGTGTGTCATCACATCATTCTCAGTATACCAGACAAACATTAATGAAACACAAAAATGTGCTAACCTGTGAAAACAATTAACACATGACTTAGCAGGAAGGGCATGCATTTTTTTCTGGTAGCTACACAGCAAATATAACCAGCAGATTTAGAATGAGAGTTCTGATTAATTGGTTCCTCTGTTCAAGTGAACACATGAAGCCGCCTGCTTGCCAAATATCACTCCTGGTCCTATCTTAACAACTCACCGAAATTGTGTTTTCTTGGTATTCAAAAAGAACAGGACGTTCTCCATCAGATTCAATAAAAAAAAGTCTGAAGATCCATTTTCATCTCTTTTAACAGACCTTTCTCAATTTAATTTCTTGGTGAGTCATTTAGTAAGAAATATTAGTGCATACTCACACACACTGCATAGTATTGACTTGTACAAGCAGTAAGTTACCACTCAGGGACATCAGCGTAGTGCACTGCATACGGCACAGTGCCAATGACTTGAGAGGCTGACAACAACCCCTGCTGCCACTAGTTTACATTTTTAGCACTTTGAGGCCAGAAGGCACTGATGTGTAGGTCCAGTCTTACCTCTTCCCTAACAGAGCTAGCTGAATTTCACCCAGGAATCCTTCCACCAGGAACGAAAGGAATCCAGCAGAATCTGTTTCAATCTGGTTTGAAAAGTTGTTCCTTGAAAATTACACTATCATAAGCTAAGTGATCAACCTGCTCAAATGACATCTGCTTTCATACAGACCAGTCTTTTCCTGAAATCCATTACAGAGCCGTGAAATCTGGCAGAATTTGCTACAATATGAAGCATGCATGATGACCAAAGGCAGTATATAGCTGCTGGATTATTAGATTCCTCTGACACATATTGATGCTTCACTTCAATAGGTTATTTCACACTTTTCCTAATAAAAAATTTCTTACATAAGCAACGCAGAAAACTTTTAAACTAGACAATAAACTGAGCTGCCAAAAGAGAAGAGAAAAATACAGGCCGTGCTATATAATTGGCCACATTTACACTGCGGCAGTTGTTCACCGCAATGGAGCTCCACTACCTGAACACAGCAATCCTCCCTTCTTCTAGTCAGTCAGAGCTAGCAGCTTGCTTGCTTTCTCCAAATGATTTTTATCTAAAAGCCTCTATAACCAAGTACTATAGGAATAATTAAGAAAGACAGACCAAAAATAGAACCTAATCCATTCAGATACATTTTTTGGAGCAGGAGACTGTCTGAAATTCTCTCATACCAAAAAATACCTCTCCTTCTCTTTCACTAGCCTTTTTTTCCCCCACTCACCACCCCTAAACAAGCATATCCTATCCACAGGCATTTCAGAGTTCACTTCTTATTCTTATTATCTTGCTCCAGCCTCTTTATCACTTGTCTCTCCTTGTTTTAAGGACAAATCCTCACAGCTGACATAAATCCATACAACTTTACTGAAATCAGAGAACCTTAATCAGTTTAATTGAAAGAGGAACTTATGCTTTCTGTCTGCTTCTTGCCTCATCCTGTAAATTCCATCTTTTTTGGAAGAATTTTCTTCTCTTTTCCTATTTCTGGAGGGGCTTCCCTCCTCTCAGCTGCTTCAGAATCTCCTGTCCTAAACCTCTTTATTTCCTTCATTCCTCTACACTTCTACTAATATCCCACAAAAATTTTTCTGAATTACATGATAATTTTCTTCATTTTTTATTTTACTCAATTTATATTCTTACATGAATGTCTTGCATGAATTACATTCATAAAAGTTACCTTTTGAACAAAATACATTAATGGAATATAGTCCTATACAGAATTTCTCATTTTAGACCCTGAGTAAAGAAGATGTGTTAGAGAAATAACCAGTCTTTCTTCACTCTTAATGTGGGCTTTAATAATTCCTAAATATATGCACTACAACTGAAAGAAAACAAAATCTTCAACAATCTGGAGGAAAAACTTGTTTGTAATCCTGAATGAACACACCTGCTACCAGCAGTTATTCTTACATAGCCCATAATTTTATGTCTATAGGAGGCTAAAAAAATCTATTGAGAATTTTGTTTTTGTGAGACAATAGCTGCATATTATAATGCTTTACCACACTGCATCCCATCTGACTGACTGCATAATGCAGATTATGCTCTCTCCTACAGCACAGAGCTCGGATGCCGCCATCTCAAACCAGCTTGCCGCAGAACGCTTTTACAGCCGCGGGTAAATTTAGTTGCGCATGCAGGTGCAGCTCCCCGGGTGGGAAGCCAATAGAGGACCCCCTTCCACGCACACATAACACTGGATCTAACTCCAGGAATCCAGTCCAGGATCCAGCATGGCATCACACACTGCTTAGCTTTAAATCCGTAAATATCCCCCCAAACTCATGCTGGGCACTAGCTCTGAAATACTTTTAGAAACAGGTCCCAGCAGCACTGTTGTTTCAATAACTAGCATGAACCAGGCACCGTTATCTAAAATATAGGACACTGTGCATTTTCAAATCTTAGGGCTTAAGCTGGCACAACTACTTTACATGAAGATTGTATTTTTAAGGACGCGGTCTGTTTATCTAACCGTTTCCAGGCACCACAAGTTTGCCATCGTAATAAAGGGTCTCTGCATGTGGGCCCACATGCTGCCATCAACCTTCACAGGTTATTTTCTTACTCTACTCTTCAGGTGACCCTAAACATTCCCAAACTATGGATTTAAATTTTTACCACCAGAAAAGCTAGCAGGGGTCAATATTTGTATTTTTAGAACTAGGGTGACCAGTGACTAGCACAGCAAGACTATTTAGGCAGGGATAAGGATCAGAAGTTGTCCTCCCTCTTCTCTGTCTGCCTGGAGGGAATGAAGACACCTACTTCTGCAGGTCCAGTGTTGAAATACTTTCTGCTTTCCTGTGGTTACTGTGAATGTTCTCTGGAGTATTAAATAAGAGGAAGGCATTATAGTTTTTAACTTTGATGCCCCATTAAGATGAATATGCACGTAATGAACTGAGAAATTACCACTGCTGCTTTTTTTGCACTACTGTACAAGACTAGCTAATCAGGACAGGGGCATGCTCTTTGTGTTCTTAACCCAAAAGCCATGAAATTTGGAAGAATATCATATTCAAACATATGTTTAATGTGGAAACAATAAAAGCAATAATAGATCCTACTACGAAAGGACTAAAAGGGCATTTCCTCTTTTCTTCTTTGTTTATTAGAAGAGCTGTAGTAACTACGCCTTGCAGTTCAGATGGAGTTTAGCATAAAACTTAACAGATTCTAGTTGTAAGCCAGATGTCTCTATCAAAATTGTCAGCATTTTAATGTTTTAAGACAACCAGCAACAACAACCACAACCACCACTGAAACCACTGATTACTTTGAAAAACAAGTAGTTTTACCTGAGCAACAAGATTTGAACTCTATCAGAACCCCTTAATGCAGTGACTTAAGCCTGTTGGAATTTAAAATATGTCCTTGTTTCTTAGGTCAGGCTCTGTAAGAATGAAGCGGTATTTAGTGACACAACAGGAGAAGCTGAAGCCAATTATATTGCAGTGTTATTCACTGATATTCCCTACCTGCCAGCTGGAGTGTGGCAAGTCTTATTCATACTGCGATATGTGAGCATGGATATGAAGCTCAGTTTTCCCCTAGGGAAATCTTGTAACAAACAGTTGACAGAGCAACACACAATTTTGAAAGTAACAAATTAAGAATCTAATAAATATGATGCAAATAAAGAACATGGGAATTTAGGTATTTTTCATTGCTAAAACAAAATGTAAGCTTGCTTTCCTTTCAAAGAGATCTTAGTAGAAAGGTTTCTAAGCAACGAAGTGTGCACCACCCTGCTGACACATTGCCAAGGTTCATGTCCTGGAACTTTTCAGTCTCCCATTAATCCCACAGACGCTTTGTCACGTAAATCCACTCAGGTGGTTAAATGTTTGTGGGCCTGAGCCCACTAACAGCTCTGATGTCTTCGCACAGCTCAGAGGCAATTCGTCATACTTTGCAAAGCACACCGGCACATGCAAGTTCCACCGATGTCAAAGGGAACTGAGAACCTGTTCAAATGTTTTGCCTAACTGGATTTTAAGCGAAGCACAATACAGTCTTTATGTGGAGCTTAGAAAGGCAGTGGAAGTTTTATTATTTACTTCCCTTCCATTTGACTGCCAGCCAGAGGGTGACAGAATTTTTTATCTTTCTGCGTTTGCAGTTGATGACTTTGCAAAGCTTCAGCTGCATTGATGGTGTTCTGGGAAAGGGCTGCCTTCTATCCAGTTTGCAAAATGCTGATTTTAATTATAACTTCTTTGGTAGTTATGACAGGCCAGGAGCTCTCTTAATCAAACCACATATAATGGTTACACTTCAATCCTATAAGCGAAATCACAGAGAAGTAAGCACATCTTAACTGACAAATGCTCCCCACCACCACCCTACCAGCATCCATCTGCTATTCTTAAAAAGGGCAGTTGTTGTTTTCAGTTTTAAGCAGCAAGACTCTGCTCTTCTTGTGTACTGCATTTAGCCTGTGGCAGAGGTGATGATAAAAGAAAATGTTTCCTAAAATTTCCTTTAAAAAAATCTTCAAACTCCCAGAAGATCTGGAAATATTATGGGGGAAATAATGACATAGGGAAGATTCATCCCTGGGTTTTTTGGTATTTGCTCCTCAAAAAAATGCAGTCCACTATTTTGCAAGAACATTTTCCATTTGGTAAAGATATTGCGGCAAACCATGCTTTGAAGAATTGCATGTTTAACTCGTTCTACACCACTGGTTCTTCTCTCTTATTTACATTTGTACTAGCCCTACAATTACTTGTTCTTTGAATTTTGGTCAGCCCCTGTTAAGGACTGTGCCCACAGGACTACTGCGCTGTAAGCGTAGTAAGTCACAACATATTATCTTCGTGAGGTTGCTTGGGAAGGGAGTTTTGAGGAACATTATTTTCAAGCCAGTGTGCCATAGTACAGAAGAAGAGGAAAACATTGCTCTTATTAATAAGCTACTACTTGTTTGTGCAGTCACCTCGACCACAGGGCCTCCTCAGGTCAGGATCTGCTCACAGCCTTGTTCTCATGAAGAGCTCAGTACCTGAGAACACTGATGCTCATAAAAGAGAGAATAATTTGGGGCAGATGAGAGGTGCAAATGGTCCCGTGGGTGGAGGGAATCGCCTTGTATGGAAGTGCAGCACCCTGACTTCTCTTTCTACACAGCAGGGGATTGAAAGTAAGCTCTCCTCATTCAGGTTTTCTGAATTACTTGTCAAACTAACTCTTTCTACTACAGAAGTAATCAAAAGGAAAGACCACAAGGGAATCTAAACAGAGGAAAGTGAACTATTATCTAGAGAGAAAATGCCACACAGAAGGAAGCAGAGAGGAGGAAAGTGACATCTTCAGTGTAACATTTAAGCTGTGATTCTTCTCTGAAGAGCAGATCTAGAAAAACTGCACACAAGTAATTAGCATCCTGTGTGTGCTCAGAGTCACGTCAACTGACTGCAGTGGAAAAATTTAGCATTACTACTGCTTAATTATCAAGAGATCTGTGCAGTGAGAGATCAGTAATAATTCCACCTGGCGCATCAGAAATGACATAGACTAGATGTAAGGATCATGAGAGGTTTTAAGGGGAAAAATAAAACAAAACTGAAACAAGCGTCCTTTAGATTGTTGAAATGAATATTTATTGATTTTCTCCAGTTTTCTCATCTCTCTTCCTTTTCCCAATTATTGCAAGTGGAAAGGAAAAGAAAAATAATGGAAAATGAAAGAGAATTCTGAGTTTGGGATTCTTCAGTATTTATTTAAAAACAGTAAGCTTCAAGTGAAAAAAGTGAGAGTTCTCATCTCATTTCATTTTTCATCTAAATTCACATTATTTTAAATGTAACGTTTCAGTAAGTGTAAATTTAAGTTCCAGCATTCATGGCTGCTGAAGGGTGTACCACAACCAAGGCCACAGTCTGTTTCACAGAACTTTTGTTGCTTTGCTACAGATTACACACAGTAAAAAAAAGAGCAAAACTTGATTTTATCCCAATTTACCAGACTGCCATGAAGGAGGACAGCAGGAAAAAGGGCACTTCCCTTCAGAAGACAAACACAACAGCTATGAAAGTCACAAGTAGAAAAGTTATACAGCCCACAACAACTTTTTTCCAAAACATGTCTTCTAAAATACAATAGGTTTTATAAATTGGCTTAGCATATATATATATTAAAAAAAAAAATCAAGATTATGAAACAATCAGGCTTTGAAAAAATTAAATTACTCTATTCTAAGCTGTCACTGTTATGAACTTACAAAGGCTAGTTTGTCACTAAGGATTTAAGAAATCCCACTTTGTAGTGGCCGGTGTTGAGAAATTCAGCAAACCCCATTTAAGAAATATCTACCGGAACATGAAAATTTTACCATTTTACTATTCTGCTACAACATGATGAATGAGAAGGCATAATTTCCTTATACCACTTCATAATGGATATTAGATCAAAAGTGCTGCTGCATGCATCTACGTTAACATGTAATGATTCTACTAAGTACCTCTGTGAGAGAAGCCCTAAATGGTCACCAGCACTCTTCTCTCCCCAATGGTTCACTACAAATCATCTCGCACACCACAGCACAAGGCTAGAAGCAAAAAAATGAATGCACCAGTAATTTCTTTCCGACAATGATTTGACACCCAGCTGATGGAAGGAGCTAACCATATAACCTCCAGACCATAAGTTCTGCTAAAAGAGATTCCCTCAAAACACCCATGGGGTTATGGATTCCTGCTAATAGCAGCAATAGGATGGATGATAAAATTATGGCAGTGTAGAAATGCTCTCTCAATTAATTTCCCATCATGTTAAGGCCATTATCATTGGATGTCATCTAGCAAAATGGAAATGAAAAAAACAAACCCAGAAGCCTTCAATACCTTTGAAAGTTTCACTCACTTAGCACATGATAGAATTGCAGAGTATAGCAGGCAAGCCTCTTGAAACCATCTACCTTCAAACAGAGCTTTAATGGTATTGATTTGAAAGCACTGACAGCCAGATTTTCTTTAAATAATAATAAAAAAAGCATAGAGGAGGAAAAAAAGAAGTACATGGGCCATAAGGAAAGTGGACAGAGATTCACCTTCTTCCAAAAGAAAAAGAAATAAACACATAGATATATAAATAAAAAGATCGATTCAAAATCAGGTTCCAACAGAGCTTTTTTCAACCAAATTTCAGCATAAAATTCACTGATCTTTGTGTTACAAGTCTTTATATTGGCTTGTATAATGCAGTTGCTTCTCCAAAGAAGCTCCTTCTAACCACAGCTATTCTTAATTATTACCTGCAGTTAGTTTGTGGGAAGATGAGGAAGTTTGGAAAACTGCAGAGAAGCAGCAACACGGAACATAAATTCTCCAGGAGGACTCTCATATATAGAGAGATACCAAATAGAACCTAATCTAATTTGACAAAATCAAGACTCCATCAGAGAATAATAGAGGTAGGTTTAACTTCCTTTTCTTCACAAGCTTACTGTCTCCCCCTTGCTCTCAACCTGCCAATTATGCTGCTGTCTTCCCAGCACAACTACTGTTGTGCATCAGCATGAAGGAGAGATCTTGGCAGAGGCAAGCACAAGCAACAGAGGGGCAGTGCTGCGGGGAGAGCTGTGCCATGCACAAAATGAGAGAGCACTGGTGTGTGGAAGGTTCCTTCTGTGTGTCGATCTGGAAGCATGATTTCCCATACTGTAATTAAGGCACACGACATATGATTAAGAATTAAAATTCAGCCTAAGGAAAGCATGTGCCAGAAAAAAGTGAGCAGAAGAACATTTACAGTAAGAGAGACAGCAAGAAAGCAATGAGCCAAAACCAGCTGCAGGGGTTAAAGACTTGAACATAGTCAAAGAAAAGCATACATCCATAAATGAGGAAGAGGACAGAACCCTCTGGGCCACATTTTTATTGCTCTCCTCCAATTCTGAAAATGCACAGAATATTTGAGAGACGTTCGCATTTACAGTGTGATTGCAATGGTTGTCTTGGTAGGCACATGCAGCTACTCATTGATGCGCAAAGCACCCAAGACAATTCTTACCGTAAAGGTCAAAAGTCCTCTTAGCCCTAAGGGAAACTGGTATCAGCCCTACCCTTTGGTGAAATGCTTGAAGGCTAATATGTGTGAAACCATAACACAAGGTGCCTCAGTCTATAGTGCCATGGTTTTGCTTCAGCTGAGTAAAATCAAGAGAAGACTGCCTCTAGCTACTCATCATCATCCCCTCAGCAGAGCTTACAGCTCCTCAGTAGAGCTTACACCTATCACGTCTGTTACTTTCCCCCTTCCCTTTCCATTTTGTCTCAATACTCTGGGTGATATTAATACTTGAAACAGTAGTTTTTACTAACCCGAAGTATTTTGACATAGCCACATTAGGCAATCACAACATATGCAGATCTAACAAAGTAGCGTTTCCAGCAACAGCTGGAATAGGACAGGACACAGCTCAGTGGCATTCAAAGGAAGCATTAAGTTTTCACTAGCATGCAGGATATTTTCAGAGTAAGAATGTATTTCAATGTGGTCCAGAAAGTAGTAAGACAGATAACTGAACTGTATTTCCAGATTTCATAGATCTTAATATAAGCAGGTGACCAAATTATAAAGCATGCTTTTAGCAATAAAAACATTACAAAAAGTTACATTTCGATTTGAACTTGATTCACTTCATTTTGTTCCAAAGATTACACAAAACAGCTCCAAGAAAGGCTGGCATCTCAAGAAACTTCAGATGGAGAAAAGCACTGCTCTGTAGAGATTGTCAAACAGTTTTCAAAATAGGAAAAAATACCTTATCTGTAGGAGACATCTGCTTCTCAGCTTGCCTGGGCAGCACTTGAGCTATGACAGCTCAGCAATTTAGAAAGAGATAATTTGCTCCTTTATGTCCTTTTCCACTCCCCCAAATGAAACAACTGATAAAGGGCCTTGAGTGACAACCTTGAGAATCAGACTCCTTTTATGCAGCACAGTCATGGCCCTTGCACTACCACTGAAGTTGCTTCATTCTGGTGCTCACTCACCTGAAGAGATTATCCTATAGCCGGATAATAGATCTCAGTCTTATTCCTTAGGCAGCTTCTTTATTTCATCTGCCAGCAGCTATTGCACCACTGCATTAATATCAGCCCTTATTTAAGGGGGCTGCTTTACACAGCAAAATGCAGAAACTCTGACTTTATGCCTATTATCATGATCATCTTCAGTTCTGAGGACTGTATAAGTCTTCTAAGCATCTCTGGATGTCAGCTGTGTGGAACCACAAGTTCCCATCAAGTGCACCTTAACAGTTCAGTTTTAAATAAATGTGAACCATAACAGGAAAAACACTTTTCTCCCTCAAATGAAAGCTACAAGAGTAAAGACATTCATACATGAACATATACAAAAATCTGTGGCAGTAGGGGTTGGGAACCCAGCACTTCCACCCCCAAAACCCCATCTAAGCCTTCCCCTCATGCACAAAGAACTCTCAGGGGAGTTTTCCCAGTAATAATGCCTCATCACTACATTTCCTGCACTTGAAGTTTAATTCCAGCTTTTTGAAAGTCAGTCACTGAAAATTCCTACAGCTGCTGTTTGTCTGCTTCACATCAATACTCACCTGATTTGGAAATCTGCCTTTGTAGCTAGTTACTTAACTTCTTTTTAATCCTCACTAAAAAGTATTCACTGAAAACCCTCCTCTGAAAATGACTTTTATGTGCCTTTGTTTTGTGAGGCAATTTCAGCCACCTCCTATAGTCTCAGTTTTGACTTACACTCTTCCTCTGAATCTCAAAAGTCTTTAGAGAACGTGATGGCACTAAATTTGCAATTTGACATGACTGCAGCCTGAGACACAACTGCAATTAAAGAGCAGGTGGCAGTGATATGGGCAGGAACCTCAGCCATTTGAGTTAACAGTTCCCTGCAGGCTTGCAGACCCCTAGGTCTACTGTAGCCTAAGGATCTGGGAAGAACACTTAATTCTCAAGACATCATGTCTCTTTATTACTATAGCAAAACACTGCAAGATTTCTATTCCACTAAAATTGGAAGGTTTTGTCATTTCATCCCAATTCAGAATGGACACAATCTCTGAAAACTCAGAATACTAATGGGGTGAGAATTTTGTTTCCAAGACAATACACACAACATCATTTAAGGTTAGCCTTTACTGACTGGTCAAGAACGTTCAACATAATATACAGTAAGAATTTAAAATTTCATACAGGCTAAACTCCAGCCCACTCAATCCCCTGTTGTGGAATTGGCAGGTTTGTTGCAACCAGATGCAATAGGTTCGGTACAGTATTATACAAATTCCTTATAGGGTTTGACAAGTCCATCACACCTTTGAGGTCTTTAACCCTGTGGCAGTTCATTGTACTGAACTTACATCAAAGCAAATATTCAAGAATAATCGTGTGATAATCTCTGGCTGCTGTGGCAATGTTACAAAAGATGTAATGCCATGCTATTCCTCCTGCTTGCAGATGACAGTGTTTGCTGCAGCCCTAAGCAGGAAAGCCAGGAGACAAATGAAGTGAAAGCTGATGCTGACATTCTCCCAAAACTGAGCAGAACAATTCTTTTAATGATGAATAGCTGAAGCCACTTCTGTTCCACAATTTTTTAATTATTGCTTCCTTCTATATTCCAGTCCTGATGGGGAATGGAAACAAATGAGTACAAAATACTAGGAGAAAGGAACACTGGCTATATCCCTGCTTTCGCCTGGGACAGAAATTTCTGGAATTTTCCAGAGACCATTTTCTAGTGCTTGCATTTTGACTTTCTAGACAGAAGAGGTCTGCATTGTCCTCATAGAGGCCCAACATGCAATAGTATGTTTCTAAGCTCTTTTGATTGCCAAAAGAAACTCAGTGGAAGCCTCAAACTCACACAGATACATCAAAGAGCAGAGTCACCATGCATCATGCTGCCAGTTTCTAGTTGCTCCCCAGGAGAACTCCTAATAACAAAAAAGCGTTTCATTTGTGTAGTAGCTGTGTGTATTAGTTGAACAGTGCCTTTTACCCTATTTTGTACAGCTTTGGTTGTTATGATTGTCTTGGTTGACACTACCATCATAAACAAAATACAATAATGATAATAATAATGTCTTGAATATGAAACGAGTAGCAGTAGGTAGTGTATTGTTCAATAAGAGGAGCCAGCAAGTGGATCTTATGGGAGGGCTATTTAAAAAGCAAGGAACATATGCAGGTAGTTATAAAACAAGCTGTCTACTACCACAGATGAATCCCTAATCATTTTAAGCCACTGCCATGCTCTGAAAATTGCCTTTTAAGTTAAAAAGCCAAGCTCTCCTAAAAGTTAACTGTACTTGCAAAGCCGTATTTTCACATGGATGCAGGGGACAGAGAACATCTGACTTACATGTCTTAGTATCATTACCTTATGAACATGCAGACCTCAAACACACAACTGCACATCTTGTTTTCAAAAGGTGAAGTTCTTTCTATTTCTTATTGACAAGAACAATAACATAACGGCATAGCATCAATCAGTGATGAGTTCGGACGTGTCTGAGGAGGAAGAATTACTCATTCGCTACTACTGACTAATTCTTTAATTGGCAGCAGGCTAACCTGAAGATACCAAACTTGAGTGCTCGTGGTACCTCAAACCTCTTTATCTCCCATATATCCAGGATAATCAAAATAGGAATATCCTACCCATAAGCCTGCATATATGCCTTGTATAACATCATTATATATATATATATATGTATATAAATACTACAGTATATTTTATATCCATGATACTTAAATACTAAAAAGCAATGAAAATTTCCCTGTAAAAAGATAGATTCGATAAAAATTTATACCAAATGGAGTGTCTTTTTTGAAGAAGTGCAATGAAATTAAAGAGAGAAGACTGAATATTGCACCCCTACTTATCTGTTAAGATGTTGTTCATTTTGTACACTGCTATTCATTCTCAACTAAAGATCTCAAAGATCTCTGTGCACTGATTAATCACAGAAACACAGGACGGGAAAGTACCTCCTGCATTATGTTCTGAGGTAGAGAGCATTACCTTCCTAAATTCCTAAATGAAAAGGTAATACCAAACAATAAAGGAAAGAGTGAGGATGGAATAAAATCCAAGGTGGAGTCTACCTTCCTTGGTGCTTGTGAAAAGTCTCATGTCCAGGCCCACATGATTTATTCAAATTAGACAAAGAGGAGCATAAAGCAATCAGAGAGCTCTCCTGACTTCCAGTTCTCTGCTTTAGTTACTAATATGTGTACCTCTGTTCTATTCCAGCAACAATTTTCTCTCACATTTAATCCATTCTTAAGCCTTCATTAAAAAAAAAGAAGAAGAAAATGCATCACTAAACCATTCCTTCCCAACCTATGCACTTTACATCTAACAATACATCAAAACACAGAATATGACTTTTTTTGTGTTATGTGAACATGCAGTGCTGCTTTCATGTCTCTCAGATTGTGCCACTGCTGAATTCAACTTTCTGTATGAGAAACAGAGCCAAAGGCAAACTTCTGGAAATGCCCTTACAAGTTTTGGATCTCAAAAACATTAAATAATTTAAGTGTCGATGCCAAAGAACTGATTAGTAAAAGGATGAAATACAGCAGTAAAATATGAAGTAAACATCTGATTTCAAATTTCAAATGCTTCAAGTTACCACGCATCTCCCCAGTTTCTAAGAACTTTCCCTGCCAAAGGCCGTTCTGATTAATTGCCTGGCATCCCCTTCCACAGCTCCTGGGGAGGGGAAGTGGCACTACTATTCTGTTATCCACCTTCCTTTGTATTACATAGTACAGCTATTATTTTACTGAGGAGGATTCATCACCATTGATACCATAATAATCACAGCTTTAAGTTGTGTCCCAATGGACTTGTAATGCTAGATCTAACTGAATTGGTAACGACAGATTACTCAGATTACTCAGAATTCTTTATCTAAGGCTAATCAGGAAATTTCTAATTCTCCTTCCAAAAGGAGCACTGTTATAAATCCAAATGATGTTAAACAGTTAAATTACACGTACCCAGTTAAATTTTGTTATGTAACACTGCAGTATAAATACAAATAGACAGAATTTATCCATTCTCACCAAACAAATACACTTTTATAATCCAGCTGCATGGCTGGTTTAGGAAACGTGGCTGTAAGCTTACTCATGCTTACTGAACTGGATGGCCATAGAATCAGCTCTTCAGCCTGCCAGGAATGCAGTACTGGAAACCGTGATGCAAGAGCATTAGGACCAGGACCGCACCTCTAGGACAGCTAGGGTTTGAATGAGAATGAGCCAAATTCAAAATTCAGGAATTCTTTGACTATATAAAAAAACAGAGAAAATCTTTTTGTTACATGAGAACAACAGGGAAAAGGAGAATGAAAATTGAAGCATAACCTTAAAAAAATTAAGCCAGTTGAATTTCCTACTCTGGAATCACCCTAATGGACAGACATTCCCCTTCACTGAGATTTCAAGAAGGAAGTGCAAACAAGGACTTGCTGATGAGGAGCAAAGAAAACAATCAAACTGGGGAAAACATGGCAACAGAATAAATGTGCAAATAAAGAGAAGGCATTCTGGAAGCAGCCTCCCTTCCCAGCCTTCAGTGCAGCTGATCCAGAGGGATCTGATGCCTGTATTGTTTTTTGTTTGTTTTGTTTTGTTTTGTTTTACCAACTGCTACTGAGTTCAGAGCATCAATAGCTCATGCACCTCTCAGTCCTCGGGACTAATGCAGCTTCTTCCACCAAGAGACACGAGCCTCAGCCACACCTTAGGCGTCCAGCTACATTAAGGCCCTTACTGGAGCACGCTCCACTCTGCTGCCCTTCTTGGAGACAATCTCCCTCACCCCAAGTGCTGAAGTTCTCGATCTTCACATTGTGTCAAGAGACCCTGCTACACGCAGCATTTCTGAGCAGTCTGGATTAGAGACCAGGTACGAACGTACAAAACTCTTGTCCCTTCTTGGATCCTGCTGGAGCACTCTCTCTGCCCAAGCCCTGCCTCTGGAGACATCCCACAAGCCACTAGAACTGCAGGGAAGAAGTTCATGCAAGCAAAAGGTTACAGCTCTTCATAGCACTTTTTCAGTCACAGAGGGAGATGGAATTTCTGCAACTGTAAGGTCCTTCTCTGTTCTAAAGATAAACTTTTGAAGAAGTGACTCTGCAGTGTCGCACTTTTCTGGATGGGAATGTCCTAGACTCTTGAGCCTTTAATTCATTCGTGGATAAGCACAGGCTACCCTTGGGTTTCTGGGAGAAACCGTGGGTTGACAGCATAGAACTACAGTCCAATCTTTCCTTTTATTTTAAGCATTTTACTTAAAAGAAAAAATATGCGCAGAAGAATATTCATGCCACAACCAGTTTCCACTGCTGCAGGAACTTAACTGTTCATGTTCACATCATGCATAATTGGCAGCTTTTGACCATTTTTTCCAAGAAAAATTCCCCTAATACACACGTGGGCTAGGGAGAAAGTATCCCATCTGCTGACTGGCTCTGCAGGCATCTGGTGAATATTGTCTTTTCCTGTGCTTAATTAGTTGTAGAAGCTAGCATAGCCAGCAGGATGAAAGATGCTGTTAGTGCTCAAAGAAACCCTCCTATTGTTCTTCCTCAATCCCTTTCAGCCTGGGGAATGCTGACACATTTGTCCTGCAGCAGTTTTATTTCAGGTGCCTTCTATCTAGGCAGTATATAAAAAGAAGGACATAATACGTGACTTAATTCAGACATAAATTAAGAGTCCTGTCAAATAACCAGCTGTTAAATTGACACTGCAGACCAACTTCTTTCCTATATGTACAACGTTTCAATAATCCAACCTTCTCTTTTATTCTCTGAGCACTTCTGTCACTGATGAAGGTGTCAGCACTACATTCTTTGCATGGGGGTCCCACGACACTGATTCTCAATATTAAGCGCAGATACATTGTTGCATTCTGCATTTCACCAGAAGCATGTAAAACTTGTATTTCAAGACCTCAACTAGTTTCCCAGAGTTTGTTCTCAATATCATATGGCCTAATTGGTGTGCAGTAGGAGACTCAGAAATCCTGTGCACAACTTGGTACCTGGGAGCAGCCGGTGCAGTGAATTAACTCCCCTCTGGTACAAAAGAGGCCTAGCTTCAAACAAAAGATTTTATTGACTCTGAAATGAGCTTTCTTCCTTGGTCCACTAAAATCAGCTTTCATTTGCTGAAAAAGTCTAAATACCAGGCTTTTAATTATGTGAAACTGAATGATCTTTTTAGGTGGGATCTCAGGCTGGGAAGAAGTGCTTTAAAGCTTTATCAAATAAACTTTTAATTAAAAATACATGATCACAGAGTTGATGTTTTGACAAATTTTAGGTATTCTAAACACACTCTTTAGATTCTGGGAAACATTGAATGTTCTGGAGATGGGCCAATGAAATAAAGTGATCTAATCAGTAAGTAGTCAGAAAACATTTCAGTGCAATATTAGCATAAAATCTTCCAGCATTAACCATGTTCCTGATTACCAGAGTGCCAGAAATACCTAGATATCGATCTTCTTCAGTACAGCAAGATACATCCACTGCCAATGGACATTCAAGTTCTTAGTAAAGACCAAAGGTATGATACCTTGATTACTAGACTTACTTCACACTTGCAAATATCCCATTTGTTAAAGTGATATTTATATCCATGCCTATGTTTGTTCTATCATTAAGGAGAACTGTTTTAAAAAGATAAATTAATCCTTCCAAAGGCCTCACCTTAGGCGCTGTCTCTCTCTCAGCCACAGTGAGCATGTAAACATGCTACAGGTAGGATACCACAACATATTAAAACCAGGGCTCCTCAGCAGCTGGGAGGGCTTGCCAGCCAAGCACGCCCATGTGTCTGTCTTTGGCCAGCTTGCTTCTAACAAAGGTCAACGAGATCACTGTTCTCAAAGCATATAGTTTTCTCTCTCATGAATGTCTTGTGGACAGAAATCACTGTACATAGTGCAGGGGAGTGAGGAAGAATGGAGCAGGGAGAGAGAGAGATTTAGATCTGGGGTTTACAGTAAAGTTCTACTCTGAAATGCACAGAAATTTGTATCATGAATTATTACTTACTGCAGCTGTTCTCATAATCTTTTACTTCCTTCTAAACCACTAATTAATAACACACATAGATGTAAATAACTTTATGCCAAAAAAGGCATAAAGAAACAACACTATTGGCACGACTCTAATGCATTTGTGTAGGGTTATAAGTATTGCAGCACAGCAATTATGTCATGCTGAGAACAAATAATAGAATCTGAATCAACAGAATTTTCACCTCTTGTGCTGCACTAGTGGGTGAAGGGACTTCTCTGACCTGCAGAAATATCCCAAAATAGCAATAGCTCAGTGAACAGACCACCCAATGGACAAGTCATAGGTTTAAATTCCTCTTTTTTATGGTTCAGACCAGAGACCTGAACTCACTCCTTCTCTAACCTAGTAAGTGCCCCAGTCACTTGGTTATCCTGAAGTGAGTCTGCTTCTGAAAGATATTAGCTTTCTCCTCCAGCTAAATAGGAATGCTGAATTTTCAAAAGCCTCTTATGGTTTAGATGAACCTTTTCCCACCCAGTTCTATTTTCTGAGGCAATAGCAGGATGCCATCATCAAGTGAATTGCACATTTAGGCTTTGCTAGAGATAACTGAATTAAAAAATTAAAGCAGTCACAGGTAGCTTACACACAGGACTCAAACTCAGAGCTAATGTGTCTTACCCATAGATTGTACCCAGCGTGTGCTAATAGATTTATTTAATAAAATGTATTTCCTGTATCTGCAGACCTACCCTTGCCTATGCCCTTTAACTATCAGAGCTCAAATAGTCAAGGACATTTGTAATCTATTACTTCCAATTACATCTTTAGTTGTAACCTGAAGAAACTAGTGTTACAATACATTGTCCATGTAGGGTACGGTGTAGATAACCTCCTTCTGTCTATTTTCTAATTCATTACATAAGAAAGTACTAGGGAAGTAATTACAGCAATTAGAAAGAGATTATTTGATTTCTTTCTTTTATAGGGGCTTACACCATTATTCCTCTGTCAAGTCTGGCCCTTTCTAGCTGAAAAAAAATTTTCTGTGCCTCCACATGGAATATGAATAACCTTGTTCTTGTGGAGATTTTAAAAAATCTGTGCACTGTCTGTGTGCGGTTTATGATCTCTCAACTCATATTAATCACCCGAGTCTGAACTAGCATTCTGCAGTATTTTAACATCAAGTCCAAGACAAAATTATCAACTGGACAGTTAGAACACATCTTTCTTTCCATAAACAGTGACTTTACACTTGGTTTTTAGTGTTGTAGCAGTACAGCATCACGTTTACTTGACATGGGTATCATACAAATTCATATTAAACATAGCAATTACACCTGTCTAGAACAACATGATCCAAAGTAAGAATGACGTTCCTAGTTGTGCTAAAAGAAAGTAACAAATACTGTGAGAATTAAGGAAAAGTGGACATTAATAGCACTCATGAAACTTCTATCAGTAAATGTACATGCTGCTACATACAGGGAGGCTGGCTACTCTGATACCATATGCCTTTTTGGACATAATTCTCAAAAAATAGTTCAATTCAACAAAAAGACAGTTTAAGCAGATCTGAAGCCTTTCAGGCAAGAGGTTTGATTACAGTCACCTGCAGCAAAGTGCAAACTTCTACAAGTAGTATTCTCCTGTCTGCCCCAAATCCTTTTACTGTCTCATTTGAGGAGTGGCAAAAAGTGCTATTAATCTTACACAGAGAAGAACAGAGTTTGACACTTACCAAAACACTGCATTACACAGAAGGTCTGACTTCCCACCACCTAATGAGAAACTGAAACTGGTGACAAGGGAGTGAATTCTACAGCACAGGGTTCTCCCAAGATCCTTTTGTGAGAAGCAGATGGTTCTGTATTTAGTATAAAGCTAAGAAATATCAAATAAGCTGGAAGTCCTCCCCCACCATCTAAAAGGAAAAGAAACTTTGTCACTTTCCCCTGATTAGAGCTTCCTGCTCACTATTAAGATCACCACAGATGGGTTGCTCTTAGCCTTTCTTCTACCCAGCATCCGACTGCTGCCAAGATGGTAGATAAACTCCTACCTGTCACACTCTCTGCAAAAACTCAGTTCAGGAAAAGTAATGCCAGTAATGGGACCATAGATTTGCTAAGCAGCATCAGGATGAAACTAGTGAGATTTCTTGCCAGCTTCTCTTCTAACCAGATAGCTCTAGAAACGTGCCAGGAAGTAGGCAAAGACTTGTTAGATTTTCTTCTTCTGTCTTAACTGTTCTGTTTAGTTGGTAAATACTGTAGCAGTAATCACACAGCACAGGTTATTTGTCTGCAGAATTAGTAAGGCTTTTCATATTTCAAAGGCATTTAACCTGTAGTCTTGAAGGCTGGAAAGTTGATATTAAAAATAACAAAATCGGAGCAATTTCTGAGAGATTCACAAAGCAGGTTCCTCAGCTCAGCAGTGCTGTTTTCCAATTCACTGCTTGCTCATGGCTTCTTTCACGTTCTGTCACTCCAGAACACATTTTGATGAGTGCTGGGGCCCTTGCGCCTGACCTTGGCACCAGGCAGGCTAATGAGAGAGCTCCCCTTCGTTAACCTTCCTTCTCCACACGCTTCTCTCCACCCGCAAAAAAACAACTACCCAGGAAAACCCTCAAACCAACTCACCTTGTTATATCTGCCAGCTCAACTACTCTGATGTCTTTAGGAACACTGTGTAAGAATGACTCACCAACTCCTCTATTTTGATCAAACCCCTTATATTCATGACACTCTCTGGAAGGGTTCAAGTATCCTGAAATATTTTCCCCTACACAATAGCCTTTCAGCAAGGGGAAAGAAAGAATGTGCTATAGAGCCTTATCTTTTACTGGCCATTACAGGTGTGTACCTTTTCTTCTTCAAAACCTGCTTCTTCAGACCTGCACTTTTCAGGAGAAACCACTGAGAAGGGCTAGGTAACAAAATAAAATGAAGTGCCACTCTTCTGCTATGGACAAGGTTTTCACTAAAAAAGATACAGCAAAATACATGCTATTGGGGAAAGATTTATTAAAGCTGAAGAAGAATAAATTACTTTCCATTTTAGATGACAATCCTTGAAAGCTCTCAAATCTAAATTGGTTTTATGTGGCTTTTGACCTTTCCTGCAACAAAGCACCTGAACTTAGAGGTCAGTTCAGCATCTTGTGTACACGTGGAAAAGTCAACACATGCACCTTCTGAGCATTTTACAATAAATTCTTTGGCTCTTCAGGAGAAAGGAATAGGCACAAGATACAGATTACAATGCCAGGAAGAAAACCAAACCAGAATTAATGTCTTATTTCTGACACACATTTTTTAAGGATATAAAGAGTGCAAAACAGGACTATGCTGCACTGAGGGTTTCAGCACAGCATACCACATTTTTTCCTCCACAGAACTACGAGAAGTTGTACAAATCAGAGTTCTGGCAAAATCTTTACGCACAGTGCTCCTACAAACCGTTGGGCCTGTGATTATGCCAAACTCTAGACAACAAATTCAATGCATGTTACAGAAAATGTTTCCAAACATCATCAAGATTGCATGCAAGTTTGATGCAAAGTATTTCAAAATACTGACCACAATTCAAATACTGCTGAGATTGAGGCATGGTAAGTTAGGAAAAAACATACACATAGTGTTGTAGTTTTGATGCTACAAGATACTCTATACTCAGCTTACGTATCACATATCTGTAGTTTCAATAATTCACTGTGATATAAGTCTATATTTGATTAATGATAGAAGATGGTTAGAATTACAATTTTTTATTTTAACTAACACCTCTGGCTATACCTTTAGAAGTTGGGTCTGACCTCTTACAGCTGTGAAAATGGTAAACTAAACATGTATATGTACATACATATATATAAATATGTATCTATAATTATACAAATATCCTAGGTACTGAAGTTCCTAATCTCCATATATTTGCACAGGAATTAAGATCTTGGAACACTACAGGTTCTGCAGATTTGTCTCTATTCAGAGACATTTGTTAAAAAAATGTAATTTTTGAAACACTGGAAAAAATAACTCATTGTTCTCTGTAATAACTGACATTTTACTGCACTGACTGTGTAGTTGGAGAGGGTCAGATCCTCTAAGCATAAATCAGCAAGGCTCTGTTGGAAGCAGTGCTAACTGAAATAGTGACTTCCACCAGCTGAGCTTCTACCCAATACCACGTAGAACTCCAAGTAAAGACTCCTAGTGCGAAATACTGTCTTCTTTGTTTCCACAAGCGATTTTAATTGAATCAGTTCCTTAAAATGAGCCGGATTTAGCCTGTCTTCTTGTATGATTTGTGTACCACAGTACTGTACTGCAAATATACTGAACAACAAAATAAACACTGATCAATGGGAACAGAAATAGGTATTTCTTTACTTTTGGAACCAGATATTTTACAGTTCATATCATCTATAGTTTATATTATAGCACTTCTGTTTACAAAAGCTTCTATTAATGTGTAAGAGGGTGATTTCAGAAAAAGACTATTTTAAAATACAAGCACCTACACCTTCTCTTCATTCCTGAATATTTTCTTCTGAAATGATTCCTACCTCCTTTTCTAAATCCATTTAGCATGTGCACACTTTCTTCACAGAGTTCAGTTTCTACAACTACATTGCTTCTAAAGCTTTATAGTCTTATTTCAGAAAAAGGCACATTAGCCATGCTGAAATCAGACCTTACGACTCACAGAGACTGTTGTTCAGAGCTTCCCAAGAGCATCCACAGTTACAGGATGACAGCTTACATCATCTTTTAAATAGACACCAATTTTTCCTCTCAGCTCTGCTCAAATTTGAATTGTCTGATCCATTTTTATTCTTTGGATATTAACTCTTAACCATAGGCATGAACCAAAATAGTAATGCATAGCAAACTCCCCTTAATTTTCTTTAAACATAGTTTTGACATAGCTAATTAGATTGTAGGTGCCAGCTTTAAACAGCATAAAAGAGAATCTACGTATTTTCCCTGACCATAGGAACGTGGTGTCAGATGTAGGTTTCACTCCCCAGTTCTATCAAATGAAACTCAACCTGCCCACCTCCACTTTTCCCGCCCAAACACCCTGAATTCTTCATAAATTTGGCACAGTAATCTTCTAAATCAGGAAACTTCAGAAGAGAAACTGACTTAGATCAGTTTTGTCATGTGCAGTTTGGATGGTCAGTAGGAATTCGCTCAAGATCACAAAAGCAGTTGCTTCTCTGAAACTTGGAAACATATCTTCAACCGGAAGACTTTGCAGAGACATGGAAGCAGTTCATTTCCAGTGCCTTTCTTCTAAGGCATCATGCAAATCCCAGGCAATGAAAAGAGCAAGCTTTAATTTCCAAAGAAAGTTGATTTTTTTTAAAATATAGAGTTTCAATGAAAGCATGCAAAATTACAGGTAAGTAAAAAGCAGCATAGCGGTCCGTAGTACTTAAATCAAAAGATAACTTCTGTACGATAACTTCCAGGCAACCTACAACCAATCTCATTATAGTTTCTTTGCAATTATACTAGTTTTTCGTAATGCCCTTTCCCATTTGAAAGTACATTTTAAAAAGTACATTTTTTCAATGTACTTAGCACAACTGTCACTGTATGTAGAGAAGGATGGAAAATGATTATCATAAAGCAGGAGGGTCTGAACTGACTGCTGAAGCTGACAGAGAGTTTTGAGCACATTATATTTTATCATATTAATGTCTTGATTACTTCCTGGAATTGCAATTTTAAGTGAGTAAATTAGGAGTAGGTGGAGATTTTTAATAAGAAAATATGCTTACAGCTAAAGAGTCACAATGGATGACTTCAGCTATTCAGAAAATTAAGATGTCTCAAAAGTTACAGCAAACTTATAAACCCAAACTGACACCTTAATACTATTATTTGTTAAACATAACAGTAATAAAACGGTCTGAGTGAAATTTATAAGAGCGAAACTAATAGAATAAAGACAAGCTGGGAACAGACATATTTATACACACATGGGGATTTACTTTCAAAATCAATTTTTAAGAGAGTCCCCAAAAGACTCTTCCTCAGTGCCTCACTGCTAGCCTCAATTTCTTTACCTACCTATCAGAACTGAAGTGGAGACCAAATGAAAATATCCTGTTCAATCACCTTGTTATCTCTTTCTGGGCACATTCAGATCTACACACTATGCTAGTTGGAACCATGACCCTCAATAGCAATATATTCTCTTTGTTAAATTCTTATTTCTGGCCTTCATTGACAGTCCTTTGGAGACCGAGTTTCTCAAGCAGCTGCTATTGTTAGCAGAAGAAGCGGAGTGATAGCACCTTATTCCCTTTAAGAGAAAATACCCTTTAAAAATTCTAAGACAAACTACACAACTGCTCTATATCACATGCTGAATTTCTTTGTTTCAGCATAAATGCTGCTGATATTCTTGATTTATACTGACATATGTTAGGATAAATCAAGACTGTTCATTTATATAATTGGATGATTAAATAATAAGATAGAATGATATTCTGAAGGAGGAAGTTGTCTATTCTCAACTCTGCAGCTGACCTTTTTGGCAACCTGAGCAAGGTCACTTCATAGCTGTCACCTCTTTCCTCCTCCTGCTTTTTGTCTGTCTGTTGGCACTGATTATAAGGTCTTTGTGATAGGTGATGTCTCATACTACGCATTTATACAGTGCCTACCACACTGGTGTTTCTGTT
This sequence comes from Dromaius novaehollandiae, assembly GCF_036370855.1. Lineage (NCBI taxonomy): Eukaryota > Metazoa > Chordata > Aves > Casuariiformes > Dromaiidae > Dromaius > Dromaius novaehollandiae. The sequence goes on from NC_088104.1 coordinate 33,407,883, forward strand.
TCATTGGAGGTTAAAAAAAATGAAGACTTAAAAAAAAAGGAAAAGCTGATATTTTCATTGCTTCATCTATTTTGCGTACCGTATGGCAGATTTACACTATAGTGCCTCAGTCATAAGCATTAGTCTTACAATAAAATATACCAGCTTCATATATGTAGGAACTATGGGTTCAGAAATACCATATTGATCAGGTTCTACTGTAAATATAATGTGACAAAGTGCAGATCAATATACTGCTGTGTCTGCTACTACAATGCAGAGTGCAATCGAATCATTATTTTTAGCTCTTAATAACTACAGGAGTTTGATTTCATCATTTTAAAGGTGAGGAGAAGTGTTGGAAAAACAACCTCATTAGGAGCTGCTGGGTGAACACACACCAGCGTGCGGATGTAGCAGACAACCAGCAACGCACAGCCACCCCACAAGCGCATTTTCTCTTCGTGGGCCTGAGGCACGGGAACTGCTGTTTTGCTCTTCTACCATGCTTGGAGCAAAGGCAGAAGTGTGTTTTCTGCTGTGTTTTCTAGAGCAGCAGAATGTTTTGAGATGATTTTGAGCAGATTTGTGCGTGTCATCATGCTGCATTTTACCTTGTGAGGTAGGATGGGTACAGTTTCTGCCCTGACACCTTCTGTTCAAGACAGAGTGTCTAAATTAATTTCTCCTCAATGTAGCTGCAGACAAGATAACACAGGGATAGATTATAGTGCAAAGAGACTAAAACTTGCTTCAAACATTTTCCAACTCTTTCTCTACACAACTCCTCCTGTCTTCACCCCCTCTTCCCGACGTCAATAGGGACATTTAACAAGGAATTGTGTCATTGTCTTGTCTCACGTTATGGGCTGTTTCAGGGCCCAGCTTTGAAAAGTATCCAACCCTGGGAGCATGAGTGCCGAGACGATTTCAGGGAACTGTGTTTCTGATCTATCTACTATTTGAGCGTTTTTTTGAACTCTGACCTTTAATAATTAACTTTACCTTCTTCTTCCAGTAGGCTGGTAGGATTGATAGAGAACACTGTATATAAGTCTCCTGACAGGTCTTGTTTAGCAGAAAGCAGGCCAGAATCTGTTAAGGATCACTAACACTGCTTTCAATGCCCCTCCCCTCCAAATTTGAGAAACCTCAGTTAAACTGAATGCGGCGCAAGGAACTTAACTTTCCTCAATCAAGGGTGATGAATCAAAGAACTGAATAAAACAGTACTTTATGAAAGGGAGAAAACAAAAGGAAAACAGGAAGATAACCAAGATAAAAAACAATAACCAACAACTTCAGTAACAAGTAGGAAATCTTTTCTAAGGAGTAACTGTAAAATCTTCCCTTTTTTGGCAAAGCAACTGCTAGGACAGTTAGTTCATTGCCTTCTCCTGTGTCGTTATCTCCTTCAAGCCCATTATTATCAAGGCGCAGGGCCCATTACTTACCTTTCGACTACCAAAGTCCTATCCAGACTGCACTGGGACCCAGGTGCGTGAGCCACCCTCCACCCAATCCAGCTGCCTTCCCTCCTGGCTTGCCCCAGTGCCTGTTCTTGCTCTGTTAGCAGCCCTTGTTCTTTTCCAGGTTATCATTCTTTGACAAGGTTCCCTTCACCAGATGACTGGAGACACAAAACATGCACAAAGGGAATTTCTTAACCAGCCCTAGTATTTTCCCTTTTTTTTGTGCAGCTTTCGCACTCCAGCCACTAGCTACTAGCGGCTACTAGCAGCTGCTAGCTACTGTGTTAAATTAAGGTAGCCACCTGTTCCCTGCATATTCAGGCATAATTAAGTCTCCTAAAACTTTGACTTGTGATTTGAATGACATATTTTTTTCCATTTTATAATATGATTGCTTTCTAGCAAAATAAGTGTCAGCCTACCAGCTAGCTGTGTTTCAGAATCTTCCACTGGTCTCTTGCAATGAGCTCCCTTTCACTTCATCAAATGTCAGCAGTTTTCCCCTTCTGGGGTCTCTTCCCCTCAAGATCTCTGGAAAAAAATGTCCTCTTTTAGGTCTGAGCCTCCATATTTTTATCAGTTAGGTCTCATGTTCCTTACCGGGTTTGTTAAAGTGATGTCCAAATTCAATACTTAAAACAATCCAAAATAGCGTTTAAAATGTTTTTAAAAGAAAGTGTTTAAAATGCAAACAAAGATCATTAAGGTCCAAATTCAAAATGCAGAAACAATCATCAGTAAATGTCCTCTCTGATGCAGAAGCCATTGCTTTTATTTAGTTAAAACTGGCCTCAAGTAATTGTCTTTTCTGTTTTCCTAAACATTCATTTCTAATGTTTGAACTTCATTTCCAGTGTTCTAACTTCAGTAATTGCTGCTTTAATCTTTTGCAGCTTCACATGTTCTTCGTAATGGAGAATAATAAATGTAAATGTAACATTTAGGCCATCAGTAATTTATCCTGGGAGAGCAGTTCAAAGGGAACATCAGCTTGAAACTATTGGTTGATTTGTGAAGTTTGAGGCAGGAGACCCAACTGTCATCTGACTTCAAGGAGCCTTTGTACGCGACTAATTATAAAACAAAGCACCATTGAACTGGTACTGATTAGTTATTTATACTTTTTTGATGAAATTATCTGAAGTTATTTTTTGTTCTCTAATTAGAAGTGACCTCTAAAGCAGGTTTTGCTTCGTTTTCCACAAGAGAAGCTCAGCAATCATTCAATCACTCTCTTAAAATAAATACCATGGTGATCTTAACACTCCCTAGAGTTGCTTCTTAGTTAACAAGAGAAGAGAAACAACTGATTAAGTTCAGAGAGCTGGCTCTGTGAGTGACTGAGTTTTTATTTTTTAAATATGTGATATAGATGGAAAATGTTTTCTAGTTGTATATACAGCAAGTCACGACATTCTCTTTTAAATCTTTCATAATTTGTGACACAAAATTAACAGCTGTTTTTAAAGTAAAATAAAGCCCATGGGGAACGGAAGGAAAGGACAAATTCTGACTGTTCACTTACTGACATTCTCAGACCAGGAAAGGAAAGGTTCCAGTTTAGTCATTTAAATGCTAATATAATTTCATGACCACCTGTCACTCCATAAAATGTTTTCCATTGCCTTAATCATATTCTGCTCTCCTCAGCAGAAAATTAGCTGATGCTAAAATACCAAAAGGTTATTAGGAAAGTTTTATTTTCTAGGTATAGATCATTTGGTATCAGAAGAATAATCTACTTACGGCAATATCTTAATCAAATGCTGATGTATGCAGCAGTTGCTTTCAGAATGCAAGGATAAGACAACAGCCTGATGTGTTAAAATATCTGTATTAAAATTGTATATATATCTATCCCTTGGTTCCAATACTTTGAGTAATAAATGCCAAGCCCATGGAATACAACAATATTCCTTCAGTCACAATATATCATATGACTCTCACTCCAGCCTAGAGCAGCTTCTCTAAAAGTACTACATTTTAGGAAAATAAAATAAGTATCTGTTTTCTCAACCTGTTTCTTCTCATTATGAGTACAGTGTAATTTGAACTGCTTTGACTAGACACGCTTTTGAAGTAGTTAAGTGGAAAAACTATCAACAATATTGTTAAGAAAAAGAGGGAATGGCAAATGCATACACCAAAAGACATCTGGAAAGAAGCAAGTACTAATAACGTGGAAGTAGCAGTCCAGCAGACAGTGAAGAGATCTGCTTTTGTAACAAAGTAAAAAGGTTTTATCTAACAAATGCTGATGGATAGTTTCTTCCACCAAGGTTATCCAATTAAGAGCAAAAATGCTCCACTATTTCTTAGTATTTGCCTGATCTCCTTCCACCAAGCTGTCTTATTCAAAAAAAAAAAAAAAAAAAAAAAAAAAAAATTGCCACAGGAGCTATGTTTACAGTAACTGTTAGTAAAATCCTCAGGAACCTCTCTCTTTGGAACTTCACACTGTTCTGTACATTACTTATCACTCCTCTCATGTGAGGATACTGAAGAAGGGAAGTACTTTACCCGCATCATCTTAGTACAGTAGAGTGATACTTAGTGCTTAAAAGTATATTGTTTTTAGCAAAAATAATGATAAATAGTCTTAGAAATATAATCATAAATGTAATCACTTTCTTTCAGTGAACATGCTAACTGAACAGGCCAAATATAGTAGAGTGTTATTAACTAAATACTGTTAAATTTATCTTAGGGTTGGGACTAATGATAATGATAAAATATGGTTAACTTCAACCCATTAATACATATTGTTACTTTCCTATCCTATACTGAAAGCAAAGTCATATTTAACCTCATATATTAGTTAGTATTACCCAACAAGATGCTCTTTTCTGATATAGAGAAACTCAAAGACTGAAAATCTGTTTTTCAGAATCTCTTCCTCCTCAAATGCTCTCTCTACAAACATGAGTTCAGAATAAACTTGAAATGAAGTTCAGAACTTCAGTCTTCCAAATATGTTTTTATGCAGACACAAATACAATCTTTATCAAGCAATGAAAGCAGACCTCTGCAAACTCCCCCAGCTTGTACTACTGTCCTTAAAGGAACAGGATGACTATAGCAGTCAAGAGTGCTGCTAGTACAAGCAAGAGTCTAGCTTTGGCTCTGATCTATAAGAACTCAATGGTGACAGCCCTATTACCAATTCAACAAACTTAGTTCTTTTAAATCTCAAACCTATTTAGTTATATTTGAGTCAGTTATTAACCTCCCATATAAGCTTGAAGAGAATAGCCTTCGGAGGAATTGGATTCTTCTGAATTCATACTCCAGTGCCTAAAGATGCAAATTGCTCCCAAATATTCCTTAATCACCCTGAAATTTTAACTATAACCGTCTTTAAAGACTACATCAAAAAATGGCTCGTAAGTTTTCTTCAGAGCATTTCTTTATGTTTTAGAAGAACCATGCACCCACTGCACAAAAAATAAGGTCACCCCAACCTATTGATCAGTCTACAGGAATAAAAAAGAATGGGCAAAATACAGGTCAAATTAATGCAGATTTTCGGTATGGGTGAAACAAGATGAGAAAAACAACTTCAATGAAATCTATTAAATATATGAAATGCTTTTTTTATTGTTGCCAAAGATATTTTACCCTTGATTTTGGTTGTACAGGGTTTGGCCCTTTGAATTGCATAAAGAGAGAAAAGAAGGGAAGGAAGTTATTCTTGAGCTATAAGGAGAATAACAATTTCCATTCAAAGTTTTAGATTTTCAAACTTTCCTTGCTTCACTGTCTGGAGCAGAGCTGAGAGCCTGAAAAATCTAGAAACACCAGTCCTGTATACCTCTTTGAACTTATTACTTCTGCTCCCCATCAGCTCATCTGATGAACTGCCAGTGAGATCAGTGACAAGGAAGCAGGATAGAACACAGTTAAAGGAAAATTATCCTGCTATGTTTTTGAAGCTTTCCAGCTTCTTCTTGACCTTCATTCCTATTCAGTTGTCTCCATTACTATTATGAGGAATCTGAATTCTCCAATGGAAAACTTCACTATTAAAGCATTGCCAAACAGCTCTAATAAAAAATCCTGACTATGCAAGTCAAGCTTTTATTTTTTTTGCCTTGTTACAAGTCTTAGATCACAGTAAGATTATTAGAAAAAGCTCATAACTCAAACTTTTCAAGAAAAAGTAGACTGTAATCGAACAAAGCTATGCAGTTCTTGCAATAGAAGCCACACGGATTTTGGAGGCAACATTTGTTTCGAAGACAACCCGACAGTGTTTTGACAGTCCCTTTTGACACACTAGTTTCTCATTCTAAGACCTCGAAAAGAGAATGAAACATAAGAAACTACTCAGTACTGCAGAATTTTAGCTACAAACAGTTTTAGCAAATGTTGCAGACAGGTTCATCAAATAGCATCTTTCACATGACTACTGGCAAACAAGCAAAGGATCATGGTATCTTTTTAATTCATTGATCAGAAAAGCTTGAGTTAGTTTTCATTATGATAGGAGCACTTTGGGATCCTCTGGTGAAGATCTGGCAAATGTAAGATGTTATGATACTGTAGTTACAGCATAACATTTTTTTCAAGTGATACCACTGTGTTTTTCATAACGTGTAATGATGCCACCAATATTGAGATGTTCACTCTGTTTTGTTATTTACCCTTCACTGTACTGCTTCCTATCTTTAGGACTAAAGTAGCACCAATATGCACATAAATCACTGGAGTGTCACAGTGGTAGATACCAAAAAGTCAAGGTTTGCCACAGCACTGGAATAGTTATCTTCTATTTATAAAATGCTGGTGCCACTTTTCTCCCGTGTGACTGTTGCAGTGTAACCTCTGGCAATTCTAGACTATAATTGTAATTGTAAATTTTCAACAATTCCTGCAGTATACTTTGAACACATATTTATTATGCAGACCACACACATTCACTTTTATATACATGATGGTGTTGTACATAAAATATTTGTTTCTGTGAGTATCTGACGGCAGCAATATGAAACGCACTCTGTTATATTCTCTTCATACATTATATGGGAGAAAACAATGTAACCTATTTTATAATGACCTAAAATATCTTTTCCTTTCCTAAAAAAAAAGCTACAGGACACACTCCAACTTCTAAAATTAGGAGCTAGTGCTTGATTGCACTGAGAAGGCTGCCATTTCCCTTTTCAGAGGTATAAAGCAGTTCAAAGCAAACTTGCACTGAATATCTGATTAGAGGTAAACTGTAGCTTATTTTTCCTCTAGCAGAATGGCAATCAGAAGACAGCATAGTTTTAGTATTTGCACACTAAACAGATGTTGGTATCAATTTCTTGATGAAACCTGAGAGGGACAAGCAGCATACAGAGAAATCAGCATACCTATGCAGGCAGAACCAACTCTGAAAGAAAAGGCAGTAAACACAGATTAAATTAATCTGGGAGATCCATCAAGCATCATCAAATGCAATACATAATTCCAATGGGAATGCCAAACTGACCTGTCTTGAGCACCAACAAAGCCAATTTTTCTTTGAAAGTAGTATGTACATTTACAGAAAGTAAAGCTGCTGCCACCTACAGCTTTAGTCCAGGAGAGTGGGACATGACACTCTGAGATGATCAAGGACATGGAGTTGAAGCTCAAAGTGAGGCAGATTCTATTACAGTCTGGGCTTAGCTTTACTGAGCTAGATTTCCTAGACTAAATCTCTTGATAAACCTGTGACAGGTCCAGCAGACTTCTGTTTGAAGCTATGAGGGTTTTTTTCCTGATTTGCAACTAAAATAAAATTAATTACATCAGAGCTCAAAGTTTAAATGATAATGAAACTACAAGGAAAGAAGAGAACAATGGGTATCTGTTTCACATAACCTGCAATGTGCCACATTCTTCTTCCTCAGTGAAGACAATGGTGCCTTTCAGTTGATTTGGCTGATCATCAGAGAAGCTGCCAAAATTGGAAACTGTGGGCACAGCCTGCTCCAAAATATGGAAATACTCAAGAACAGCTAGAATGGGTCTCAAAGGTCCATATAGCCCAGTCTACCCGCCTTTGACAGTGTCCAAAAGTGGATACCAAGGGAAAAAAGAAAAAGCACATGGCAATAACTTCCCTCTAATATTCTTCCAGCATCCAAAGATTTTTTCTTCAGGGGCTTCCTTGGCCAGATGCAGCTTCTAGGTATTGAGTAACTCTTAATGGGTTTCTCTTCCATGAGCTTTCTCTTGAAACAATGCAAATTTCTAGCGCTCCTGCATATACTTAAGTAATGACTTCCTCAGCTTGGCTGCTTTTTGCGGGAAGAATCGCCTTCGTTTGTTCTGAACATGGCTACTCCCAGGTTCATTGGGCGGCTCCATTTTTGTATCAGAAGGGAGTGAGCCCTATCCTACTTCTCCAAACTGCTTGTAGTTTTATAAACTTCTCTCATTTCCCCATGTTTCTTTCCCAAACTGAAAAAACTAGCCTAGCCAGTGACCCATACTTTTGATGTGCAAAGAGAGATCGGAGGACAGACTGCCTGTTCAAGATTCCTCAGAAAAACTAATTTGAATCATTACATCCTAGGCTGCTTGTCTCCTGTCAGGCACTCTCTTAACAATCTTTTTTTTACATGAATCAAAGCATACAATCCTAACACCTGGGTCATTTTACCCTAATGAAATCACTAAGAGAGCCACTTCCAAAGAAACTCTCAAAACCTCTAATAAATAGTTTGCATGAGTAAAAATGATTTGGAAACTGTCCTTGTTTTTGCTGTGTTATCAAGCTAGGACAAATATATTTGCTAATACACTGCAGAATGTATTTCCATGGAGCCGAATGTTTCTGAGCAATTATCTTCAGTGAAAGGAGTACCAGCATCAACACGTTAGCAGATTTGTATCTCTCTCTCAAGTTATGCTCTCCCACAAAAGAGCATGCTCCTACAGGGTTTTATGACAACCTAGCACCCAGCTCACACATTAGCTTCATTCCATGATCATGTCATCGACTCAAGCAGTGGAAATGCACTCTGCTCCGCTGCTGGGACTAGCATACAGCATAGCGGCCAGGGAGAAACGGATGTCACTGCATAGGACCAAGGGTGCTCACTCAGGACAGCGCTGCTAGGAGGTACAAATGCCTTGTCTTTGAAAGGCTACCGCCCTTCCCAGTCACATGAACTAACATATGGGACCTTTGGAACAAGTCTACATATTGACTATGAATATTCCAGTGATGAACTTAACCAAGATAAACTTTAAGTTCTCAATTTTTTGTGTAAGATAAGGAACTCAAAGATGCTACAACAACAGCCATATGTTAAAAAAAGACAGCTTCCACTCTGGAGAATACCACGGATTCACTATAGTATCTGTTTGGGGTCCCATTAAGTCATCGCTTTCCTCACACGTGGAATTCTACCATTCCAGCTATTAGTTAAATCACCATATTCTCAGTTTAAGCTATCTCAGCATAACTGACTCATATGTTTAGTGTCCAAAGAAAGATCAGAGGACAGATTGCCTACTCTAAATTCCTTTGAAAAACTAATTCAAATAATAAAATCCTAGACTGCTGCTCTCCTGTGAGGCACTCACTTAACAATCTATTCTTTTACATAAGTCAAAGAGCAATTTAATTCTAAAATCACAGACCTTGAAATATTACAACTAGCCCAATTATCATTTTAAAAAGTTATGATTTAACCATTAAAGTATTCCTAATTAGAAATGTCAAATGTACCTAATTTATATAAATGCTACTTAAATTACAATAAAATTGGTTAGTTTTCAAGATAATTATATGTAAAATAAAACTTATTTTTTTCAAATACTAGGCTTTATCCCCATAACTCTCCATGCTTACTCTTCTTTCCTAGGCTGAGGTAGAAGTTGGACATACTCTTTTCTCCATCAATGACAGGACTGAAGTGCAATATTTTGTGATTAATGAAGATTAGAAATTAAATTTCTGTAACATGGAAATGGGAAGATACTATATATCCTACTCTCTGAAGCATCTCTCTCCTGAAGGATAGACACTGCCCATCACCATATTCAATAATACTGTCAACACTGTTTCTAATATAAAAATAGAGGGTAAAGATACATCATTCCTAAGAGAAACTGTGAGGATAGGTCCACAAAAGTTTGTGAATATTATTTTTTGTTAGATAGTGAAAGATGCTGCCTGGCTTTTTCCTCTGCACAATTAAATGTCTCAACTCACTATATTGATAGCTTCAGTTCTGTATGCATTGTTGAATGCTAAAGCATATTGCATCATTTGCTGCTTTCAGAATAACATTTATTACAGATAACATTGGAAAATATTTAATACTTTCATGAACAGAAATGTTAGGATCCCTTCATAATTACTGTATAATAACAGCATTTCTTCTGCTTTGGGTGATGATGATCTTCTTTCATGTAATGAGCTGTCATGATTTTCTTTATTACTTCTTTTTTTTACTGAGAAGTAAGTTGCAATCTGGTAGACGCCTAGGTTAGGTTGTCCCCAGAGGAGTTTTTGATATGCAGAATATATCCTATTAGTTTTCAATTTGCCACTAGCTTAGTTAGGAGATGCAGTTAAAATTCCTCAGCAGCAGGTAATCGTTCTGCATTATAAAATAGCGTTGTAACATAAGCGATGTATGAAGAAAAACCGCGATGCAAACTTAGCTTCATCAGTTCTTACCCAATTTGCAAAGTGTATCACTCATGAAAGGAGACAGAATGAGGAAAGCAATTTACCCAGAACACACAGAACTGAAAAAAACCTAACAAGAATCAGTACATCTGCAAAAAGTAAAGAACAGTTTGTGGGACAACGAGGGAATGAACAGTATTTTATGTGAACAGACTGAAAGAGCTTACCTTGTTTAGTCAAGCCGAAAGCTGAGAAGGATGCAGTTGCTGTTTATAAAAATCAAGGAGGTAAACATAAGGAAGCAAGAGGAGCTATGGAAGCTAAAAAGACAATGGTCGTTGAAGAACAAATTGTCATAGCAGGCAATGAAGTATCTTCAGTTAGAAATTAGTGATAAAAGAGCACCAACAAAATAAGGTTTTGAAAGAGAATGTGACAGCAAAGTTGCAATGGCTGGAGTTCAGTGAAACATGAGATCCTCTCTGGGTCTAGTTCTTATTAACCATCTTTGAAGAGGAAGACTTAAAGCAGTTGAATTCCTGAGCAATTTTTTTGAATGCATGCCTTGATTTTCTCAAGTGCTAACAATCCAGTAACATCCACAAGATAATACATTTCAATAATTACGTGCATTTCTCTCTTCAAATCTAACAAAATACTAGGAAAAATAACATCAAAACCATCTTAGGGTCTCTCTCTATGACCAACGGGGAGCCAGATTTCCATGCGGATCCAGCTATGATGTTTGTTTTTGCAGAAGTAAACACTGGTTAACTCCTGCCTAGAGGCTACCAGAAGGAACTTGAGGACATCAGGAATCTACCATCTAGATTTCAGTCGGTTGTCTTGAGGTCAGTAGCATTATAACTAATACACAAAATACTTCCTAGCTCTGAGATTATACACAAGGCACCTGCTGGTCACAGAAATATCCTGTTATGTGTAGTGTACTATATATCCAGGTACAGCATGTCTTTTACTTAAACAATGATACAAAAAGCAATGATGAGACAATAAAATAATGCCAAGCATTCCATAAAGTCAATAGGCTTGAAAATGGAAAAAAATATTACTGGAAGTGAATGACTCTAAGGCACAGTAAATACATTCCTTTTATTAGTTGTTTACAGTTGTGGCAATAACATGGGTGTGCTATAATGTTGTATATGTTTATTTGCTGCACAGAAGATGTATTGCCACAAGCTATTTGCAGCTGACAGTCCCAGCAAAACATCTGTAATGTGAAATCCGCATATAAAGGGGCTCATCCTCATTAAGTATGCAACAAGGCATGACAACTCAATAAAATATAGGGATGCTCTTGGCAAATGTCAGATCTGTCTGCCTCTTCACTGATTATGATCCATACTCGTACATGCTTGTGCACCTGTACTGGGTCATTTTCTTGATGTTATCAGTATATGACTCATGTTTTGCAGATGATTTGTTTTTGCAGAGTGATGAAGCCAAGAAGTTAGCAAGGGGCACAGAAAGGACTGACTATTGGCTGGCTCTACTTTATTTCTTCTGTTCACTATGCCAAAACATATAATTTACTCCAAAATACATATTGGCTACACACAGAAACTCAAAAAAAGCTTAACTGAACCTCCTATCTAGCTCTTAACAGAGTATATTTTTTTCCACTAATACAGCATTGTACCACTTCATAGATGCTTTTTCACCTACTTTACAATTTCTAAACTGAGGCAGAGATCAAATGATTTGCATAAAGTGACACAGAAAGTCAGTGCTAGAACCAGGAAAATAAAGCAATCCTAATCAATAGCCCACAACTGCAGCTACAAAACACCACCAACATAATATGAACATTTTACAATGTGGATAGGGAAGACAGTGTATCTGAAATCCAAGCTTCCACACAGTGCAAGTACTTTGATACTTCTATCCTAAGAAAGGATTCAAATATTTTGAAATACCAAGGGCAAAAGTTTTCAAGAAAATACTAATTCAGAATTGTCAGAAGCTTTCTTTTTTTAAGAGTGTTGATTTCAGGTCAACATTATTTTCATCAGCCACATCTGCAAATCACGCAATAGGATAGGTATTTGACACACCTCTTCCATTACAGGTCTTACTCCCTTTGCTTTAACACTGGATAGCCATAAGCATACCACCACTTCAATACATCTTGGAAGATATAGTCTGCAGAGAGAATAGATATCACAGATATGGCCTGGGTCCTGAGGAGCCTGCTATCACATCTGCCCTTAGGTTACCAGATAAAAACAGAGATGAATTCTGACCTGATCTATCTATTTTTACTTTTCTCAATCAAATTTCAACTAAAACTCATTTCTGATGGAACACTTTTTTTTTACAAGAGTTTTCCAAAAATAATCTATTTTATTCATAATTTCCAACTAGCTCAACAGTGAAGTAAACCATGATTGCTTCTACTTCAAAAGCTCTTTTTCAAAAAAGATAGGATTAAATACACTTTGTCATAAGCATTTAGAACACGAAGTCCACATGCACTGAAACACTTTAAACAATACATTTACCTATAATCAAACAGAGCAACTGGCTTAAACACTGATAGGGTTAATTCAGGTTCTTTTTGTTCTCTGCTTCCTGAATCTTTGTAACACTTAAGTTATGTTTTCATGTTTTTTTCCTATCTGTGAAGGCGAAAACCTTACTTAGAAATAGTAGAATAAAAGCTGAAATTCCACCATAATCAATCACTTTCAGCATTCAGAGTCTGATTTAAAATATTGACTGTCATGAAACACACAATGAAATCAAGAGTTATCAGCAGTGAATCCACTCCTGTTGTTAGCACAGTGAAGCCAGAACTACATCTAAAGGCTGAATTTCACACACAAAGGTAATGAAAAATCACTTCACCAAATCTGTTCTCTATCCTTGAACTATCTTGCCAGTCAAAGCCTGGCATAAGCTGCACATGCAGCTTGTCATCACTCATAACTTAAGCTATGTAAGCTTCCATTAGCTTCCTAAGTACCTAGATACCAAACGTCGAGAAGTTATGGCTCTCCTATAAAAATCTGACATCTGGTATTTGGGTGACTACTGTCAAATACTGCTTTGCCTTGAAAATTTGGCAGAGGACAACAGGCACAGGACACTCATTCCTTTAATCACTTTGTTTACGAGGAAAGCCATGTGCTTTGCCTTGTAACCATCAAATTAATGACAGCCATCCCTTCATGGTTAGAGTTCTTATGTTACTCCAAGCAGCAAAAAGTTGCAAAAAAATTTTGAATAGAATGGATGCCCTCTCAGGGACAAATGATCTCAAGTAATTTTCACACACATATATAAAGTTCCAGTGTTCAACTCTCTAGACAACAAAAGGAAAAATACTAAATAACAAAACAAACACAAAGATATAGTACAGCTGCCTTCATCTCAGGAACCCCATTCACCAGGTAAGAATAGCAAGAACCAATTCAACAATAATATTCTACTTCTCAGTAGTAGAGGAAGGAATAGGGGAAATATTTTATCAGAGACTATAGGACTAGATATACTCTCCAGTTGATCTGGAATGCATCCAAAAGGCCAGACCAGACAATAAAGATCTGATTCTAGAGTTCAGACATGCAGCCATGTTGTGCATAAAACAGCTAGCTTACATTTGGAAGGATAAAACATGAAATTAGTTTCAAAGAATACTTACCAATATTTGGCTCCTTAATGGGGAAATCATCTTTAAAATAATTATTTTACATGGGTCATTTAGAATGTAAGTTTATGCTGAAGCAACATCAAAAATTTGGATTTCTAAACTGTACCAAGATTTTTTTGCACTTATGCACTATCTTGTGAGAATGAAGATAGCACTATCATGTTTAACTGTTAATTATTTTTATTGGATATCATATTCTTTAAAAAGTTTAATGATTCACTGTAATGAGATGTCAATGTTAGAACATACTCTTCATCATGCTGCAATTTTCTTTTAATTATTAAACTTGTGAACTCTATGTAATCTCCTGGCATTTATTGTTTTTCTTGTTGGTACTGGAAATCAAACTGTATGTAAGACATCACATATAAGCAAAAGTGAGTTTTAGAAATAAAGGGACTATAATGATTGTGCTAAAAATTGATATTAATAGGAAGTCGCATTAGGCTAATCATATAATTAGGAGTATCTTACTGATTTAGGGGTATACTGGCAAGTGCTTCTGTACATGTGTCTCCTACATGACACAGTGTAATTCTCAACAGCAGTAAGAGAAAGGCTTTCTAGTTAGTATATAGATAAGCAGACTGATACAACTTATGAGTCAAGATTGTAACTCTCCCAAATATTAACATTCCCTAAGTTGAACTGTGGAGATTTCTCCTTTTGACTTTTGAAGAGATTAAGTTTGCCTAGAATTGCTGCCAGATTGAAACTATAATCTTAAGAGACAAATAAAATTTTCTTCATCAGTGGGTTGGACACTGAGGGAACACACTAGAATTGGTGCAGTGCCAATTTACCTTCCAAAATATGACAACAAGCACGGAGATCACAGATCTCATAACGGCAGAGCCATCCCTGCTCCTGGGTTTAACACACATCCCCTCCTTGGATGGATGTGGCTGATTCTCTCTGTGCATCTATTTCAGAGCTGCCTCTAGTGAGTCAGCAAGGCAAGCACTGCCTAAGGTAGCAGGCTACAACGGAGATGAGCATCATCTGCCGGAGGTTGAGCAGCTGATCCTCGCCTCCCACTTGCAGCCTCCTCAGCTGCTGCTGCCTTCAGAGGGATAGTGCATTGCACAGGTGGGAGCTCTTGCAGCTACAGCAGTCAGTTCTTCTTCCACCCTCTCCCTTCCTAGAGGAGCAGGAAGCACTACTTCTAAGGCTTATTCCTAAACACCTTTATTTTCCCTTTTCCCAGTATGAGTCTAGCAAGTGCTAAAGAACAACTGGAGCTGCCACAGAGGGGACTGACTGCTTTTTGATGGGCTAGGGACTGATTTAAGGAGTGTTTGCAAGTCTGTCTGGGAGAGAAAGAGACACCCATCCTAATCTTCATCTACATCCTACAGCCTTCATAGCTTTCTGCTAGCTTTCAGAGCTCACAAATCTCTTTTGAGCTCCCCCATCACATCAAACTCATCCTTGCTGCTACTGCAACATTCAATGTTTCCTACTGTGCAGAGGAGCCTTGAGTGTGCTCAGAGATTTATAAAGGTATGTATCCAAGCTCACTTCCACAGCCTGCCCATTCACAAATCCACTACTTTACTGGCTTCCTCCAGGGCTCTTAGTGGCAAATAGAAACACCAAGAAGAATCTACAACATCCCACCAAATTGTGCTTATGTCACAGGAAGCTGTATGATCATATCCTTTTAATCTCTGAGAGGGTGTTCTTAACCTTAATGCTGTAAGGTAAGTGACAGCGTTGGAACCTACCCTTTTTTCTCTGAAACATCCACCACAACTGAACTTACCTGTCACCCTCTGACATGCTATTTCTGTGCATCCAATAATGTTGCATATTATTAAATGTAATGGTCCCTGGCCAAAGACACATCAGTCACCCTTCCACTACCATGGTTTCTCTCCTTCCTTTTGCTTGTCTTTTTAAGGAAGTTGCAAGTTCTGCGTGCAGGTCGTATTTGGGCAGCAGTGAGGTAGGCAAAAACAAAAGCCAGCAAAAGGTTGGGCTGGTTAAATCCTAAGAGGCATTAGGAACAGTGAGGTGTGCTACGCCCCGGGGTGGGTCACTCTGCATCTGCACCGCTCTTCTCCCCTGTTTGTCCAGGCAATGGAGAAAGAATTGATGCTGAGGTTTTCACATTGCTCCTGAATGGGACTACAGGTAGCCCTATTGATGATATCAGAGGGGCAAGTTAAAGAAACTTTATTAACATAAATTATCTATTTTATCTGCTATCTAATTTATCTTGTGTAATTTACTTACAGACTGTGAGTGATCTAAAAAGTTTCAGCTGAAACAAGCAGCTAGAAATTGTTAGATTCCTAGAGCTTGACTTCTGGGAATTAGTGACATTTCTATGAAATGTGCTGTGACACTCTCACAGCTGTAGCAAAACCAGCTTCCTTATCCATCATGGCCCTGAACAATATATGGGGGAAGGAGTGCCGAGGGATAGGTGTGTAGCTGCCTACCTGTGCTCCCTGAGAGGCGCGCCGTAGCAGCTTCGAACACGGCACTGGGGCCAGGGCAGTCAAACCTCTGCGGAGGCAGCGCAGGGGTGAGAACAGACAGGGATGGCAGTTTCACAGCTTCCATAAACTGCTGCTTTTACTAATTTATAGGAGCAAACATGCATCCCCTCTGCAGCTCTCCATATTGTTTACTTGAGAGAGAAAGAAATGTATTTCCTCAGTATTTTCAGTGACTTCTCCTTTTTGTTCACACTATCTGGTATTGGAAAGGAAGTGTAAGGCCAGAAGGAATAAAACTGCTTTGGAGTCAGTTAATAGAGAGAAGGGGAGGAAAAGGCTGATTCTCTTTTTTCGGCACCTTCTCTATATCTTTGTAGTTTTTATCTAATAGCCAAGGCCAGGCTTCCTTCTTATCTTAGCAAGAATACAGCATTTCTAAGAGCTTAGAATGGATGTTACAAACGAAAATTCTCCAGAAAATTAGACAGCTCAGCTATCAAGCTGTGCTACCCTCTTCAAGTAATGAACGGTCTGAAGTAAAGAACACAAGAATTACCCCATTTTTTGATGATACGATTTTATATTTTTCATTTTTATTGTCATCTCTTTCAATTAAGGTGGTATCTCTCCAAGATGAATTAGAATGATTATATTTAGCTTGTGGTCTTACTTTCTAACTCTTTTTTGTGCTTTCCATATTAGTTGATATACCGATGAGTATTACACTTCTAAAATTATATTATGGGGATCCTATCATTTCATTACTTCAGCGGAACAGAAACCTGTGCCAGTACTGTTATAACCAAAAGTAGGAAGAAATGACTTTCACATTTAATTCCTTAAACTGGTGTGACGAGCACCTATTAAAGCAAATATGGTGGTTGCCTGTAGTAAAAAAGGCTTTAAAACAGATAAGCTGAAAGATTTATAGAGTCTATATAGTCTGATGTATGACTATAATTTTTCATACTATGGAATTTGGAAGAATGCTACACACTACTATGTCCTTACTTGAAAGATCCTCACTGCTAACACTCAAGATTTGTCTCTGTTAATGTTCTTGAATGCTGATATAGTAAAATCAGGTCAGGTTAGGATCATTTTTGCAGAAGGACTAATAAAAGGGCTTCAAAATGTACAGAGAACAGAACAGCCATCAACAGCTCCCATGTCGGGAGCTCAAAAGAGTCACTGACTGCTACTCCCACATCAAAAGGACTGGCAAGGATCACAAATTAGGATCAAAAATACTTCAGTCGTACCACCTGGCTTTTAAAACTACAGTCAAGAAAATGCCAGCTCCTGGGATGGCATTTACATTATTGAGAGCCTCATCCAGGCTCTTCTAACCCTGGGAGGTCAAAATGTACCACTGTCCCAAGGCCAGTGTGAAGGACAAGCTCATGCTCAGCTCTTCACACTGTGCTTTTCCATTTGAGTAACAGTAAGATGTTTAAAAGGCTCTTTGTCTTCTGCCACTCTGAGCTGCTAATTTTTGTGAAACTGAGAAAATCTGTGATAATTCGACTATTTGTGAGCTTTACTGTAAACACAATGTATGAAATGATCCATGTTAAAAAAAATAAAATAAAAAAGGCAAAATGTCAAATGAGCCTTTGCTTCCCAACATTTACCTGCGTACATCTGCCACGTAACTAGCTGTCAAATAATGACATTCAAACACACACACACTCCCAGACCACCGCCCAGCAGTCTGCAGAGCTTTAACCTGAAATCAGTAAGATGCTTGCCCTTCACTCAAAAGACAATAGGAAAGAATGTTACTTGTTGCCAAGGAAAACTGTCTAAAAACCTGCTTTCCTCCTACTTTTACTGTAGCTAATTACTTGCCTAGTCAATAGTCCTTTGAACTATGTTAGCTCCCTGTTTATGTAGTAATTAACTGAGGAGAAGAGAGCAGTAGTTAGCAAATGCCATTTATCAGATCCTAGCAAATGATTAGCAATATCCACAGTGATATTATAAGTTGCATACTTGTAACATCTCTCAGAGCAGGCAATCAGAGCTACAAAGGGAACACAGAAAGCATG
Organism: Dromaius novaehollandiae; assembly: GCF_036370855.1. Taxonomy (NCBI): domain Eukaryota; kingdom Metazoa; phylum Chordata; class Aves; order Casuariiformes; family Dromaiidae; genus Dromaius; species Dromaius novaehollandiae. Next base: position 33,426,125 of record NC_088104.1, read on the forward strand.
TGTCACAAAAAAGCGACTTCTGGTACAGAAAATAGATATACCTGGAAAGGTACAGTGTTAATCTCTTTGATCTTTTTTCCATTAATAGATAGGGCCTGTGGAATAGGAACAATTGAAGAACTTTTAGTGCTGATTTTTAAGCCATCACAGTCAGAGATCACTTACTCACTTTGAACTTCAAAACCTGTTATGGCTGTGGTTTGATTGCCTTTTCAAGTGTGCACTGCCCAGGCAGGAACCACAAGTAGAGCACAACACACCATTATTCTGTGGATCTCTGCAGCCCACGTCAGTAGGAAAAAGGCAGAAAAGAAGCCAGGTTACTTAAGAGAAATAGGCCAATCCATAACAGTCAACAATATTGAGGGGGGCGTCTGGGGCTGCTTAAAAAGGGGGAAAAAAGAAAAAAAGAAAGAAACCTGCAACACCCACCATCTACCATGGGTCAAAGGGAAGACTATTGAGCCTTACTGAAATTTTCCAGCCCACGGACACAGTCTCACGGGACACATTGTAACAGAAGAGGAGTCTGGTGAAAAACAGCACAACAAAAAGGGGTGGAGGTGAGGAAAGCCTAAAGGCCACAGGGAATGGAAGAGAAAAAAACCTCAGGCTATTGCATATTGCTGACAGACCAGGGATAAAGAAATAACATGAGGTTCAGAGGGTTCAGTGAGATGCAGAGAGTGAAGAAAGTAGAAAAATGTAAGTGTAAAAGAGGTACCATAACTGTGTGTGAGAAATAAAAAAAAAAAAAAAAAAAAAGAGAGAGAAGAGAAACAAAAAAGACCTTCAAAGGATTAAGGATTGAGAAGGCAGTACTAAGACAAAATGGGGGGTGGCAGGCAGAGAAAAATAATGAAGAGCTCTACTGATCATCCAGAAAAAGACAACAGAAGAGAGGCATACAGGCAAAACAAATTACTGGGGAGAGGCAGGGCGGCTATATGGTTTGTCCTGTGAAAGCTGATACATTTTTCTCAAAACATTAACCTATTTCATTTCTCTTCCCTCTTTCTGTTTTAGCAGACTACAGACCCCCTCGAGAATAGATTTTTAAAGCATGGATTTGCTTATAATTCAAATTTGGAAGCTGATTTTTGTAAGTACCAGAGGATTTTTCACATCACGTCGCTGTATGAAATGCTGCTCCTACAGTAATGAGCAGGCAGAATTTGACAGAACCATCCTGACGCTTAGCTGTACGCGATGGGACATACACTGGGCTCCCAAAGCTGGGGGAGCAGCGACATCTCCGGGGTTGCCAGTCCTCCGGCTACAGTAAATTAGGCCGGTCCACGTGTGACTCCAGGGTCAGGTTTTACCGAAACAAATTAATGATGAGGTGCAGTTTTCAACTCTCACTTTACTCTGTGAGAGAGCACAGGCAGGGCCACTAAGCCAGGAAAGACAGGAAAGCAGAAACAAAGAGAGAACACAGAGGTGATGCTACTGGATTGATATTAGTTAGTGAAAGTTTAAAACAAAGAAAAAAAGATCATAAAAACAGAATATGAGCACTGATATTACAAGATACTAAAACCTCAAGAGAAGAAGCAGAGGAGGAGAAGGGAAAAACTGCAAGAACAAGGATTAGCCTGTTCCGGGAGGCAACAGGTTCTCGCACTTCTCCACCAGGCTGATGACTGCTTGGCTAGCAGACATTCACCAGATGACGGCATCAAGAGAACGAGCGTATTAACTATTAATCTGACAACATTTCAGACTCAGCCCACAACTCTGTGTATTAGCGATTACTAATTACTGGGTGCTGTGAAGTTTTGTGCGTGTATGATCCTTCCTGTAAATCTCCGTGCCTGGTACAAGACTCCCAAATACAAGTGAGCCAAAGGTTTGAGGGTTACTCATGGGAACAATACACCAGCCTGGGATCTGCCCAAAGTCATCGTCTTTCTAGTAATAAATAAGCCAGGGAACGCTACAACAGAGCGGGTTCCCAGTCGCACTGATTTCATCAGCCAGGGTCCACTGCGGAAGGAGCCTCCATGGGCGAGGGAAGATTGGCTGGGACATTTTCTTGTGATCAGTGTGACGCCCTCCACTGGCTAAGAAATACCAAACAGTCTCAAGCTCCTTGAAGATTTCCATTCTCTCTTACTGGGTTAAATTTTAAATGAGGAAAAACTACATGCTATGGAACATGAAATTATAAAAGAGGAAAGTTATGACTATGGTTCTGCTGAGAACTAATGAAATGAAAAGTGTGGCTAAAATAATTGTTCAGTGATGTATACCAGATTTGTATGTGCTTTCAAGAAACAGTAGAATATTTTTTTCCTTTAGATGATGGAAAAAATTAAGCATTGACATTTTAAATTCAGCTGAATATTTTTAAATGACCCATTTGTATCTGATTACAAAAAAGAAAACTTGGCCTAAATTATTTCCTCTTAAATTTTAGTAAATAAATATTTATTGTTCTTTCATTTAAATTTATCCAGTAAATTTAGCTGGAAATCTTCAACATACAGAATAAACTTTTACATGGATAGTCCTTGCGTAGGGCACCATTGCCATATTTCAATATGTACATGCTCTTTCTCACGTAACACTGCAATTCAATTTTCCTTCCTTCCAGCATCTTCTCTGTGTCTTACTTATATCTGTCTTAGCCAAGAAATCCAAGGACATTTTACTGTCCGGATGGGCCCATGAGGGCAACAGATTCTGTTGCATCCTCTTCTCCTGTGTGATCACATAAATGGTAGCTGGAGATAAGAAACCTAACTTTCAACTGCACAGTCTACTCCGTCTGCGCTACAGAACTCTAAGAGGCACTAACACACTTGGTAAAAATATTACAGAATCAAGTCTGGACAAAAAAATCTACAATATAATTCTCTCACCCAAGAGTTTGACTGATGTTTGTTAAGGATAGGCAGAAAATATTTGGGTGCAATTTTCTATCTATAAAATAAGAATAAGAACATTTTGCTTTCCACATAAATATATGTGTATATGTATGGTGCCTGATTTCTGTGCACCTTTTTGCATTTTCATCAGAAAAATTAAATGCTCAGCTGTAACACTGTAACATCATAGAGCTGTGTGTGCTATGGTAATTCATGGGCAGGCAATACCAAGGATAGTTATAAGGCTGCAAGTAAGGAACTTTTAAAATGGAATATCAGTAATTTGCTTTCTAAGCAAATATTCCTGATCTCACAGATAATGAGCAGCCACTTGCAGAAAAATGCTATACATAAGTTGGATTTTCAAGGAGTTTCAAAAAGACAGTTTGAAATCTACATATGATATTAGCCATAGAAAAATAGCAAAAACTAAAGGAGATAAAAAAAAGTCCCAAGAGGTCAAAGAGTTAAACAAAATCAAGATAGTTCTCTTTTGGTACTACAATTCATGTGAGAACTTGTTTTTAAATACAAGGTAAAAGGCAGATACTCTCTTAGTACTATACTACCTCTTTTCTGCAATATAGTCCCCAAATACTCTGAATGCTTTTCAGCCCATTGTCATCTCCAGTAGATTTTTTCATCTTTTGCTTTTTTTTTTTTTTTTTTTGGTATAATCTGCCTTCAGGTTATAAAAGACTTTGGTTCTACATGCTTACAGCTTACAGCCTCCTTTTAACAAAATATCCTTGGAATTAATCCAATAAAACAGGTATCCCAAACAATAACATCTGAGTGAGATAACCTAACCCAACACAAAAGATTGAAACATTTTTGGGATTATGCCATTTAGTACCTTTTTAAAAACTGGGGGTACATCATGGCAAAGACTGATATCCCTTGTCAGTAAATAGTTTTGGGAGGGGAAGTTGGTTTTGCTTTCAAACGAAAACATGGCCACAAGTACTCATCTTCATTGTGCTTACAGATACATTGTTAGAGAAGAAATAGAGTTGCTGAGTAGAAGTAGATTACTCCATCTCATAGAACAGTGCCATCAACAGGAGCTTTGCCATTGACTTTAACAGGAGCAGGACAGAAAAAGGTTTGTGTAAAGGTAACTAGAGTCTTGGTTCAAACCACTTGTTTTTTAGACATCAGTCTTAGCAAACTAAGGGAGACATGAATTTTCTCCCTTTATATACAAGGTCTTTTCTCTCTTGGTTAATCTATCAGTTATATTAAGATTCATCAAATTCATAATGCTAAAACTCATGCTTCTCATTATTTGCTATCTAAGAATATTATCTGGTGCGAGAAGTGAGAGAGAAACAGCAAGTTAAAAGTAAAGGTAAATAGAGAACACTGAGAAAGATAAACTCTCCACAAACACAGCAAGTCTGAAACTAAAGATGGAGAAAAAAAAAGTTTCTTCTAATACTGCAGGTTAGAGGCACTGACTTTATTTTAAACAATCTATATTTAAACAGATAAGTGAGAAAGACCAGGCCAGTTATCTGAAAAAGATTATCAGTTACAGAAATTTGTAGAATATTACACTCCTAAAAATAATGTATCTTCTGGAAGTTATCTGTTTCATATGAAGGACCAAGAACAAGGAGATTTAATAGATTTGATAATGCTGGACCAAACATGCAGTTTTAAATGGTTACGGAATTGTTCATCCAAGGCCAGATGGTAAAGGGGATCAAAGACTCATAACTGAAAAAGACCTCTAGACAGTTTAAACTTACAGAAAGCTATTAGAAGCTAACAAAACTCAGAATGAAACTGGACCAGATTGTAAATTTTGAAAACTAAACAACAGAATGTAACATTAGATGGGGTTAGCAAAGAAAAGAAATTCAGAGATATACAGAGGCAAAAAAAAAAGAAATAGAAGTATCACAGAGAAATCTGCATAATCAAACCAGATTGAATTTGTGACAAGAACAGAAGCAAACGGAGACCTAAGCAGTGCCCTGCCTTTGGACACTTACTCTAGCTGCAAGAAGCACATCGGTTTTGCAAAAGCCTACAAGACACACCAGAACTTATTTAAAAGGAAAAGGACTTCTTTCCATCAACTGTGAAGCCTGCTGTGATATTTCTGCTCCCTGATTGTAACAGTTTCCAAACCTTCAGTTATGCTGCAGATGCCCCACTGTTTCTCTTACTTCAGCCTCTACTCAGAAAGCCTCTCCTGGCTGAGCTTTTCCTTTGCTGAAAGCTCCTGAGTGTTCCTTCCAGAAAGCCTGAATGACCCAGCACAACAGCCAGAACAAGGCAAACAGCTGACTTTCTTTTTGCTGTGCAGTCACATATTGTAATAAATACAGACTGTAACACACCGCAGACAGTGAACAAATAGAGCATGTACACTATCCACCAGAAGAAGTAAAAGAAGAAAAACAAAATTCCCAATAAACTGATATGTCAGAAAGATAATATTATTTAGTTCTGCTATGCACACAAAAACAGAAAAATGGAGAGTGAGAATATGAGAATTACGACTAGTGTCCGATGATGTGTGTTAAAGTACAATTATGGAAACTTCAGACCGAGGGCACCAAAACTGGTGCAGATTTGTTTTTGTATACAAGAAAACAAGTTGCATTTTAGTTCTGAAGTACCAATCCCAATGTCTACTATTAAAACTTTATTAGAAAATAAAGGTGCTGAACATTTAATCTCAGATATAAAATCTCAATTTGCAAGATATGACATAACCAGCAAAGATGAAGGCGGATAACATATCACAATTTGATTGTAAAGAACATAAAGGATTAGCAAGAGAGCATGATTTTGAAGGTTACTTTGAGCCCAGGTTATCCACAGTGCTTTGGCCTATGGAAAATAATAGTTAAACATTGTTGAAAGTATGTTTTGAAAAGCTTGAATAGTCAAGGCAGATCTCTCTTCGACATTATTATAAACGAAGGCATCACCTTTGGAACCAGGGTTGTTGGCCGTGAAATCCTGTTTAATAGAAAGCTTAGAATTCTCTACTCAAGAATTAGGTGTTTTACTCAACTATGTAACCACTGAGGTAAATACAGCAGTCTTGAAAATTCTTATAAACACCTTACAAAAATCCAGAGAGAAATGCATTTTGATATATCAACTGATGCCTTGCAGCCATGTGACAAGTTATACACAAACGACCACATGAAAAGGGGTGAAACAAACAGCTATGTTACCAAAGCAGTTCTTGTTTCTATGAGACAATTATTAATCAAAGATAGGCCTATAAAAAGGTTAGGAGACACTTTCTTTTTCCTCCTTCTTTTGTGGTGGAAACTGAGTCACATTCTGAACTTTGAAGATCCAAAACAAAATGGACTGTTGAAAAGCAAGTACATTGGAAAATATCCAGGGAATGGAGCAATGCAGGACTGAGTTGAAAAGTTTGACAGCTTTTGATATGTATACGTATTGTCAGTGTTTTGACTTTATTCCCATGAGGAGAAGAGAATTACAAGCCTTTTAAGAGGCCTGCAACATTACTTGCATGGCCTAGTTCAAAGCAGGTGTTACAGACTGGTGTTATCACAAAGGGAGCCGGAACGCCTCTCTTTCTCACATGCTTTTCTTTACGAGTTTGTTATTCTGCTTGTTACATGAAAGACTGAGCTCAACACTCCGATTTCTCACTAATAGCCACATATGAGCATTACATTTTGAAGAATGGAGAAAGCAGCACACAACATACCTGGAGACATAAAACATCTTTGAGCAGGCCAGCACTAATAAAACCAGATCTCTCTGAAGGCAAAGTGGAGGGAGACAATTTCTTCCTGGGAATACAGCTACTGCTAAAAAAAACCCTTCGGATTGCTCAGGGAGCTTTGATAACTGCTCCTGGTTTTGTAGCTAACCTCTTGAGTCACTAAGCCTGATTGTGTAGCTCCTCTCTTGACCACAAATGAGTACTTTACTTCAGGTTGACAGTCTTCCTCAATTTGTAGGTATAATTTATGTGATCACTACTTGGATTGATGTTTTGGGTAGACTTTTCAGTCTTGCTGTACTTAATGACAGGTAACACTCTGGAAGAGAGAAAAAAGCTCCTGTGCCAGGATTTTCACTAACCTTTAGGTACAAGATCATGATGAGGCAGATGAGCGTTTTATACCGTTCTGTGATTTATCGGGAGCTATATGCTATTCAATGACAATTCTTATGGTTGCAACTTTTGAAAAAAGTAACTATGTTCTGAACAAGGGTCCATTCAAAACTGAAGAGCTGTAAGCATACTGAAAATGTGTCTTCCTTATTCCTCAGATTTGCAGATTATCTGTTCCATGTTTATAGCAATAAAACTTGTTTCTTGCACTCTTCTTAAAGGAGCTATAATTTTAGGACTCTAATTATGGGTTTTCAAGAATTCTCTAATTTATTTTCATGTTTCTGTTAAATTTTCCTCAGTAAGGGAGCATGATTAAGCTATACAGTATAGCAATACTTCAATTTTTTAATTGCTTCCTAATTTTCTATTCACAGATCTACAATGGTCTAGTAGATTTCATTTTACTTTTCTTCCTTGTTAGGACCTTTTCTTCTAACAGTGTAATAGTCTGTGCTTGTTTAGAACTTTGCACTTTCTCCTCCTTCTCCTCCCCACCATTTATTTTTAATATTGACAATGAAAACATTCAATTCAGATTTTTTTTTTTAAAAAAGCTTCCCAGTGACTTAAGAACTCATCCAAATCATACTATTTGCTCAAAATGTTATAGAACAGAGGAGGGCATTTGGAAGTAAAGCCATATCTTCTGAATGGTTTCTTCCAAGACTTAGTTCTTTCATACAGCATTATTTTTCTGTAAGTCTCATATTATAACGCTCTGAAGTGTTTAAGATAATTTTAATTTCTCTAAGCAAGTTATTCAAGTGTTTTAAGAAACACTAGTAAATAATACATCTGAAATTCTTGTTGCCAGAGCCTCTTGATTCCATATAATGACTCCTAAATCCTACATAAATTAAAGAATAATTTTTGCCATGTTAATTTTGCCAGCTATGAATTCTGGAGAAGATAATCATCAACAGCCATATTGTTCTGTATCACACAACCTTGAAATACAAATATACAAATCCTTTCTTTCTCTCTCTTTTTTCTTTTTAAGCTTTAGAACATTTTAAAATGTGACATTTAAAAGTACATTAAGAAACAGAACATTAGCAGCCTGAATCACCCGGCACATATATCCACATACCCTAATAAGACCTGGTAACATATGGAGCCAAACAATGTTTCAGAATATGCAAATTCCAACACCTTATTACCAGCATAACCACTGGTTTCACATCCCAACCCTACTGGAAAAATACTCCTAGTATCAGTGACAACTGACCACTGTGAAAAGCATGGCCCCAGTAAAAGCTTTATCTCACATTTTTTCCATTTGTTGTTTCGCAGCTTCCCTTCCATTATTTCATTGTCATTATCACCTTCATCACTGTGAAATATAGACCTGCTCCAAATAATCTGAATGAACCTCTATCCTCAATTCTTCCTCAGAACACGATGTATTGATTTCACTTTTTAACATCTTTCCAGATTTTAGCACAGTATTTGTTCAGAATGTGTGCACTGTCTGCAAGTAAATTAGGAGGGTAAAAGAGCATTTCGAGATGACTGAAAATTTACCTCTCAACCTGTTTTTTAATTTCCCAGCTAGTTTTGCTGAAAGGCTGGCTAGGAAGTGTTACTGTAAAGGCAATTCTTTTTTCTATTTCAGTGTAACTCTCTGTGTCCATCACGTCACACTCAGAGATCTTGAAATACAGAGCTGCACTTACAAACGAGAGAGATTTGGTTGTATAGCAGACAGAGCTGTCTATATGTTTACTAGTACATTTCACGAGTTGTTTTAGTAGATGCACAATGGCACTACAGCATACAGCTATAGGGGCCACAACTAAACAAGCTTTTTCTTTTTAAACTCGCAGAAGATTCTACAAATAGGAGACATTCTCTAAGCATAGTCAAAAAAGTTTAAATGAACAAGATATATTATGACTCAGAAACATGAGAACTGCAGGCCTTTCCCAGCTTACTCCTGAGTATTGAAAAAGAAGATAAATTTATAACAGCAGCGATACATTATTCCTTCGCCATCCTGACTTTTCCCATCTTATTCTACTGTCAGCATAGAAAAATCATTTCACATTTCTTCTTGATCACTTTTTCTGAGGAGGGCGCACCACTCAGCTTAATTTTTTCTATCGTGCCACTAGAATTGAAAGAATTCCTTTTTACAAAATTCTAAACTCCCATCTCTGGAGGGAGGCAGCCTTTCACAGATTCTCAGTCCTGGGCTGGTCTCAGAGCTGAAGTGTGATTGTGTCTATGTAATTGGTTCAGCTCATATCAGGATGACATTTTAAAGCCAATCTCCCAATCATTCTCACTTTCTGTGCTCTGGTTCATACCACAGATGGTTTTGGAACACATGAACAGTATTCCTTTGGGATGAAGCTAAACCTGAAGATGTGCTCAAGTCACTAGGGGATATTCAGTGCAAGAGACCAGGTTAGACTTAGTCTGGAATACAAATCACTAATACGCATATGGCACAGATATTGGGTCCTCATCATCAGTGTTTCGCTCTACGGATCCTCTGTTTATCTATACTACAGTACTAACTAACAAGCTGTTAGGCTGAATTACCTTATCTAAACTAGTGGCAAACATGTAGGCTGGCACAAGCAATGCATTTGGTTGGAAATCCAGAACAGTTTGAGTTTTCTCATCATTTCCTAAGCCCTCTTTACTGTTGTTTTCACTCTTGAAAATAAGAGCTGTCCTTCTCAGAGCACATCAGCATGCAGCTGCTCCTCAAGAGACATTATCTTTGCATTCAGTATTACTTGGTACTTTGGACTTTTGCAGCATTTTTGAACATAACATTAGCGTCAAAGTAGGTTAAGTGCAGAGTACTGTTAGATCAATTGCAGTGTAACAAACAGGTTGAAAAAGAGAGATTTCAACTGCTTATACAGATTGTACAGCACTATTTCTGCTGCAGTGGTAAAGAGCTGTGGCTACAAAGCAAGCAGCACTCCTAAGCTACCTCTGTATGACATTTGGAGTGCTTTTGCTGAAGATCCCTATTTCATCAAAGCCAAAATATTTTCACTTTCACAAATCTCTTGACAAAAGATGATATGAATGAGATTTGCTTGATTTGGAGAAATCTAGGATGACATATTTTGTTCTCGATCAGGCAGGAATTTCAACATCTCCCAAAGCTCAAGTCAGTATCTAAGTCTCCAGGCAAAAATCACACACACGTGCTCTCTTTCTCTGGAACACGCTTCTTCAGTGCAGAAGAAAAAAAAAATCTGAAAACCTCCAAAGATGTCAGAAGGAAACACTGTCATGTTCAGCAGGCTCTAGAGATAAGTCAGTTCCATCAAGCAGATACTGACATCTCAGTGACATCATAATAATAAGGGTTTGCATGTTATATTTAAGAGACATTTTCACATAATCATTTACTAGATGAGACAATAAAGAATATAACTAACAGTTAAATAGCAAGATTTCCACAATTTCTAATTCCCTAATTGCTATTTTGGATTTGTAACTGAACATAAAAATGTCATAATCTAACGGCACCAAACATAGAACACTTAAAATGTCAGTAAGCAAGGAAAAGCATGAAAAAAAAAAAGTTTCAAGAAGTCCAGATCTGTAATTTAAAATGTAGAATACCCGATGGTATGGGTTGCATTATGCAGGAATGATTCTTTTCAATGTTGTATACTACAGATTAGAGACTGCAAACTGTCTATTTCAGAATCACAGCTCTTCACTTCCCCTGCTGAGATGTCAGATAGACTTGGGCTAAATTAGATGGTGAGTGTTCCAGGTCCCGTCTGTCAGGTTCTTCCATGCTTAATGAACAGCACACTCTCTGATGAAAATACTGTGTAAACAATGAAATAGCACATTGAAGAGGCGTAAATGAACTGGTGTCTGCAGTATTTTCAGTCAGAACAGGCTTTAGGATTTTTAGGCAGGCCTGCAAAAGCCTTCTGTGTCCCTAGAACATTATTGGCTCTTGAGAGCAATAGCGTATGTTAGACATGGTAAAACAGTTTAGGAAGAGCTTACAGTGAGTTTCCTGTAAGTGCAACTGATTCATTTTTATACAAAGTGTCTGTGGTTGCAGTCGCTGGGCTGTAAGAAAAAGCTGCCAAAACCCTACCTTTTTCATGTTTCCTATGTGCAACATCATCTTGCTATAGGTACAGGACTCAACTATTTTGGACAAAAGAATATGCAAAGATCATCAAATACTCTTCTGTGCATGGATATATCATCATCTTATATGTCACCGTTCCTAAAAATCTCCACTCTAAAAGACTATCTGTAGCACAGGGGTTTAAAATCAAATAAGTGAACTCCACAGCTTACATGTTCAAGAATGACTACAGGTTGATTAGCTAGCAGTGTAAATGGGAATATCTCCACCGGCTTCAATGACTTAAGCTCGTTCAAGAGCTGTGGATTTAAAAATCTTTTGCAGCTCTACATTGGCCAGGACAATCTTTGGCTTCCCAGCTGAGGTTACAAATAACACAGTATATACTAGCAATTTGTGATATGGGCATTTAGTGTTCATTCCTCCTCTTCGTATTTGTCCCTAATCTTCCTGAATACTCACACATGCTATTGCAACATCCAGCCTTCTCAGATAGCCCTATTTGCATAAAGTGGCCTGATTTACATTGTTTACCATACTGAAATAAGTTTTAATTGAAACTATGATAGCACAAGTTTTTTTTTTTTTACTATGCCTACTTATATTACTATATTAGCTTATATTAGTATATTACCTTATGTTAAAGCACTGAATTTACTGTATGATACGTACAGTGCAGCGTAGTAAATAGTTTTTATTGCCAAAGAGGTTCACCAGACATTTTGGAAAATTCTTCTAGATTACATGAAGAATAAGTCAAGGTACTGGCCGGTTTAATTGTTTAAAAAGCAAAGTTTAAAAAGAAGCTATAAGAAGAAGCATTAGCTTCAAAAAGAAAGCATAAATACCTCAGATCTGTTTCTATCTTGTATCTTTAACCAAATTAGCGAAGCATTAGCATCAGAACCATGGATAAGTAGCAAAAAGATTAAGTTCTGGAATGACAGGTCAGTCAAACAAAATCAACCAAAAAGAAAACAAAATTTTCTCTGGAAATAAACACATCAAATTGTGAGAATATGTTACCACTTCAAAGAATATGGATATTTCTGTAAGACTATGAGCATAGCTGTTACTTATAAATATTTCTATTCCAATTGCTGTCCTTTACTACTGCTATACACATTGCAAACGGTCAGAAGGGAATGCCAGGGCATCTGCTCTGCAACTATTTCTTCATTGTTCAGTTTCATTCACGGGCAGGAAATTTGGTCTCATCATAGCCCTTTTCTGTTTCAAAGGATCTGCTTTCACTTTGGGGGAAAAATCTCTCTTGTTGAATAAGAACATCCATCATAGTTTAAACAGAATTTCAGGAATGACAGGTACCTTATTTAGATAAGGTGACACATTACTGCTTCCTTTTTTCCTCCTTTTTCTTATACAGTAAGATCTATATGGAGAGTAAATTACTCTATCACACCAAGTAGGCATCAAAGTCAAGCTCCATTTTCTGAGTTTTCTATTCCTTATCCCCTTGAATTCCTCATCTAGCTGTTTGAAGGACATCTGAAGTGGATTTCTGGTTCCAGTGCTCTTAGTATCAAATATTTCTGTTGCTTACGCTAAGTGATAAAGCTTACTGAAATAATTTTTCCTAGGAGAAGGTTATTGGCAGAAACCATATTGCTACTGAATTGCTGGTATTGGCTGCTAAGAATATGGACTTCTTTAAAAAAAAAAGAAAGAAAGAAAAATGAAGTAGCTGTGAATGTCAGCATTTGTGATTTAAAATACTTTTTACATGGGCTCCAGATTGTTTTTAAATCATTTTCTCTAAAATTAAAAAAGTTTAGTGCCCTGCATAGACACTAAGATTTCTTTGAAGTCAACATCAACAAGTCTGTATCAGAGTGCTATAGTCCCCTCTTTGACCAACTCACAGAGCACTGTGAAACAAGGGGCATATACACCTTGACTATGGCATGACTGTGCAATGTAGCACTAGCTTCACGACTTTCTCATTCTAAATTCTGTCAAATATTTGTCTTTTTTATATTTTAATAACTATTTTGCAGATAGACCCCTAAATATGACATAGATGGGGAATGCTGGAAATGACACAATTAAACAATCTGCTGAATCCAGTAAATACAAACTGTTAAACTGGGTCAGTTATGTGGCATGCATCTTTAATATATGGGAAAGCTGGGAATCAAATGGATCGCTGTGGAAAAGACTACCTGACAGGTTTCACAGTCACTCCATTTGAGATCCTCTGTACAGCTTGACTCCCATCAACTATAATGTGTACTAGCATGTGGTACAGTATGTTTGAAGATATAAACAGAAAAAAGTATAGTAAAATTCATAGTTTTGCTAGGAAAATTTCCACTAAAAATGGATTCAGTATTATATGCATTCATAAAAACATGAAGAGCTATATTCACTGCCCCGTATGTAATTTCTGGAGTATGGCTAGAGAAAGAGAGAAGGCTGACATTTAGATACTACCTTAAACCGGGATTTAGTTGTAGGCTAAGCAGAGCTTCTCTGTAAGTGCCATTCCAGCTTAGAGAAGGAGTATCACATTTATGTTGTTCCTGAGTCCATATTAGTGAAGTTTACAGCACCTTCTCATCTGGCTCATTTTCAGCAAACCTATATAAAAGACTTCAGAGTTATGAAAGATGCCTATCTTGATTAGCCTTTGATACTACTCAAAGAACCAATACTCTACAAATTGGAGAAATCACATGAACTGGAGAGAAAATAATACAGATACATGAAAGATCCAAGTAACCAGAAGTAGGAGAAATGCTTAGATCAAAACTCAAGGCATCACATCTCCTTGATAGTGCCTGAAATACACAGAGACAGGCAGTGTTGTCACACTGAATGCACGTGGCATTGTTTATGTATAAGTAACGGATACTCATCACATACAGGGTAAAAGGTATATGAATGTTAGACTGACAGAGGACACAATTCAGCAAGTTTTGAAGAAAGATAGATAAGATATCTGAGTCACAATCTGAGCTGTTGAATGAATCCTGACTTGTAATAAAAAGGAATCTGATGGACTGAGCGAGCTTGCCAGGGCTTAGGAAATAGGCAGGGGGAAGGATAAGATTTGTTTGTTTTCTGGCTGCCGAAGCGACTGTCTCATATGCCTGCTGTAACCATCCAACCTCCATGTGGATGAGCAACATAAGCGTGAACATCTCAGAACTGGAGACAGGGCACACCTGAGGTTCTACTTAAACAGAAAGAAAAGCAGCCAGGTATAAGTCCTCTGCATCTGTTGTAAATACCTGCGGACATTCTTTTCTGTTCTAATGTACACCTCAGGCTTTACTGGAATGGGTCCTGAAACAGCCAACATCTCTTTCTCTACCCACTAAATGAAAAATGGACAGTGTGTCAAAGAATCACTCAGCTTTTGGCCAAAGCAGGAAACACTAGGAGGTGAAGAAGACAATTACAGAGTATGGACAGACCCAAGAACTAGGAAAGACAATAGTCAGCAGCAGGGAGAACCCAGAAGAGTTAAACATTAGAGAAAAGATAAGAAGGATATCAATGACTACATGAGTACAAAACTTTCTCAGGAAGTTTTTAGCACGTCAGTCATAGCTGACAGTTAACACCCTTACTCAGACAGTCAACGTACAGCAATTTCACAAGCTGCCCCCACTGTGGCAGAATAAAAGGAAGAGATAAATATAGGAACAGGCAGTGAATTATTTTTCCACCATGTTGCTGCTGGCTTTTCTTTGCACTATTTTATGGGTTTATCTTCAGTCCTAATAGAAAAAGAGAGGTTGCTGGAAGAATCTTAATTCCAGCAAATAGTAGAAATTATTTAAAAAGTAATTTGTATTGATGCTATCTCCCCACCCTTCCAAACTACAGAACTCTGAGGGCTGTTTTTAGGACAGTTCTAAAATTAACTTTGTAAGATCTTTCCATAAATGACCTTTCTATGAATGCAACTCTAAAAGTTGAGAGAGGCACTGAACAGTTAAAGAGTCTGTTTTAAATGGCATCTTATATTTTTCATTCCCTGAAAATACTTGCCATTAAAATGTTTTAGTTGAGATTTTCAAAGTGGTATGGGCAAATCCTCTGCACATCTCACATTAATTAACAGCAAGTGTGTGAGTAATTCCCTGTAGCACTTTGATAATGTCAGCTTTTTTTCTTTTTTAATCCATTTAGCATATCCATGTGGAATAGAAGGGGTGAAATGTGTATGATGGTTGTTAACTGCACCTAAAAACAATGCAGTTTTATTCTGACCTTATGAGCATCTGATCTATTCAGACAGATTCTGATCAGTTATTCTGGGCAGATCCAGAAACGTGAAATAAATGCATTTCACCATAACATAGATCCATGTCTAGTCAAGTATCTCATCTAAATAATATTTCCCTGTTTAGAGGGCTTGGGGGAAGCGGGGGGAGTAAACCTTTGTGTTTACTGTTAGTTTTGGAAAATCCATTGGGAGGGACTGCACAATTAACATATTAATGAAGGCTGGCTTCAGATGTGATGCCTGAAAGCAATTACGGGCAAATGAAGAATATTAATGCAAGAGAAAAAATCATGCCTGCTTGGGACCAGAAAGAACATGAGCCATTCAGCACTGAAACAGGGATGCATTTTATCCTTGCCCTAGGGGAAGGAATCTTATCTTACTCTGCTTGGAAAAGGCTGCATTTCTAACACTCAGCTGCAATAGAACAGTAACACTGCAATACCTACGCTAGTTGGTACGACTGGTCGCTGAGCTGACCGGCGGAGTTCAGACAGTTTGAAACTGGAAGTGCGAAAAGCCTGAAAGACTGTACTCAGCTAAAGTAGAGGAAATGCACAGTTACACCACTTTGATCTCTGTGTGTCAACAGGATTGACTTGAATCTTTGGTGATCATTTGTCAGTGGGGAATTCTTGGTGGATCTTGGCCACAAACATGAAAATTATTTGCATCAAGTCTCAAATGCATTAACAGTGAAGAAACTTGAGCTGGCCTCATGGAAGATCAAAGAGAAGTGTGCTGTAACTGGCTCCAGCACAAGACTTTAATTTTATTTTCCCTGTTAGCAGCAGGTGAGAACTACAAAAGAGCTAGCTAGAAAACAGGGTTCCCATTCATGGTCAATTCTGTTTTATTCTTTCAAGTTACAGTCTAAATCAGACCAAAAAGTAACATGTGCTGAATTCCCCAGGCTCTGCAACCACTTAGTGATATTGATGTTCCTGTCAGCTTTCATGACCAGAGCAAGGATGACAATTTCACTGAGGAGCAACAAGAACGCTGGCTCTCGGGCTGAGAAACCAGGAGACTGACCAAAGGCTGCGTCCTGGCAGCTCCCAGCAGCTGCGCCCCTGAGGACGACCACTCCGAAACCTAGGCACTGCTCACCTGGCACCCTGCTCTGCGCTTGGCAAGCACTTCAGCTAGGGACACGGTGAATGAAGTGCTTGGGACTTAAGAAAATGGCATTTCTGTATGAAACTTCTTTTCGTCCGAAAATATTTAGCCAGCTTTCTTATCAAAAGCCTTTACAACTAAAGAGAAAGCCAAGTAAAGAGGAAAACCTGGAGGCAGGGAAAGCACATTTCTGAACACTTAAATTTCTTTCCAGGAAATTTCAACACACATCGATGAAACCTATCAAACCATAGTTACATTATTAGAAAGCAAAAGCAGTTCAAAGTTGTCTCCCTGTTCCAGAAGAATAAGAGGTTAGAATGAACTGAAATGGCTTAATTACTAACCAAATCACTAATGTTTCCCTGACTAAATGTGGTAGTCTTGTCTATTCTGATTGTTTTCTGATGAATATACCAAGTAGCGAGTTCTCTACAATTTTTCACCTCTGGAAGGTTCTGCCTTCTTCCTTGACATCAATTCTTAGAAAACTATCCTAGAAGATAAACCTCTAGATTTTTTTCTTTTGAACTCCTATCAACTAATCTACCTTAAAAGCCAGGTAAATGTGGTTATATAGTCCCTTAATCTGTTTTGCCAAGGCTAAAGCTACAAGCCCAGAAATTCTTTCACTGAGCTTTAATTGCCTCTGTACTATTCATCAAATGAACCTTTTCCAAAATCATCAAATGAATAACGATCTATGGCATGCATTCCCAGTATGACTCTCCTGGTCAGTCTGAAAGCTGCTTGTTAACAACCATCTCCTTGGCTCCAACATCTTTATTTGTATATTACTATAGTTAATAGAAAACCATGCTCTTAGCATCCAAATCCGTCAGTGAAGGCTTGAGGTTTTCTTTGCCAAAATGTCCCTGTGTGTGATTTTCCACTCAGCAAGTAAATGTTACTTTCACGTACACCTATTCTTGACACTACCAAGTCAAATGTGTTCTTTTCTATGCAGGGACACCAAGATATCTTCTTTTAACTTATTGCATCTTGCTTTGCCAGGATAGATTTCAGTCTTCTTCCTCCTACAGCCATACAGACTGGGAATCAGAATTGCCAACAGGGTCTCTGCTCCCTACTGATTTGCTCAAAGATCTCAACAGTCATGAGAAAACCCCTGGCGATGAAGTCACTTTGTATGTAACTGTAATACAACCTCTTACTGGATGGCTGCCAGGGCACCTGGCAGTGCAACATCAAGGAGTCCAAAGTGCATATCTAACTTGAAGATCCATTTGCAGACAGCTCAGTTAAAACTCTTCTTACTACCTCTGGCAGGTGGTAGAACTGTTTGATTCATTTGTTCACAGTTTGTAGAGAGGAGGGTTGCCTGTTTGCTTAGGACACTTTGAATCAGATAGCACCTTCCAGATGGAGGAGAGAATTTTTCTATCCTGAGAGCAGAATGTGAACACCCTGGGAGAAGCCAGGTGGGGATGAGTCAAGGGACTTGCAGTGCCAGCGTAGAATGGGAGAGCTCTGAGGATGGCTGCTGGAAGACTCCTAAGAAGCAACGGGAAGACACTTGCTTAGCATCCAGGAAGCTGTAACACTCCTTGCAGGGATTTGGGTGGATTGGTGTGTGTGTGTGTGATCCAATGCACTCGTATAACCTTGGCTCAGATTCCCAAGGACTCCCTAAGCTGTTAGCAAGAGTTGTGAGAAAGTACATAGACAAGCACCATGAAATATCAGAAAGGTAAAGCTGCAAACAGATTAGATTGTTGAGATAGGGACAGTTTGCCCATTAGGAGAGAAAAACACTGATGCGAAAATGCAAAAAATTCTACAGAAAAAAAAAAATCAGGGAGTTGGAAGATGGCAATTCATCAACACTGAGGACCAACGCCTACTGTCACGTGTAGGTTGACCCTTCCTCACCTGACTGACAACTGCATGGCCAACAAAGACCTTCCAGGATCTTACCAAAAGTGGCAAGCATATTAATACCCATCTATTATCCTAACAGCTTGTTAGTGCTACTCGTATATTGTGTATATTAACAAATAAATGATTATTTTGTATTTTTAACTACTACACTACTTAGAGTTTCTTTTTTCATGGTAAAAACTGCCCAATGGGATTCAAAGCCTTGGAAAGTTCTTGGGCTAAAAAACAAGATTGGACGAAAGGACCTGACCAGTTATGACACAATGTGCAGAGGACAGGTTTGTTTTTAAGACTTTTAGTTAATCTGCAAAGCAAAGTGCCTGGATTTTCTTCATTTATCCTCTTTTAGTTATCCTGTCCCATTTTATATTTTGTAGTCTAATAAAACTTGCCTTTATTAGAGGCATCAAATGTCTTTCAGTTTGCTTCCTTCAAGAAAAGGGAGCTGAGATAATTTCATTTCAGGACTCTGGCCAGCTGAGGTTTCTGTTGCACAGTTACAAAACATTTGCTTTTTCTTTTTGTATGTCAGTATAAGTATACTCATCGAAGGATAAATACTTCTCACAGATCTGCTGTTGTTTAGTTTTGTTACTACCCCACAATCAGAGAAAGATTTGGTGCCAGTCTCTGCAAGGGTAGAATGTGACTAGCTCAAATCACCCTATTGACTTACACATGTACTGGAAAGAATTTCTTGTGAAATTCATGCACTGGGAGAGCAGGATTAGAGCTATATTTTTTCATACTGAAAACGCAGATGTAAAATACATCACTGGAATTGTGAAAGAAAGCCAAGAACACATTTGCAATAGTACCTATGAAATATTTATATAAATTGAGCAGAAAAATGGAAATAACCTTAGTAAGCAGGAATATTCAATGTTTGTATACAAAACATTGGGTATTGAGAGTTTGGAGCTATGTAAAACTGTTTTGCTAAGAAATTTTCTGCAATCAGGAATCGTAACGCAGCATTGTAATATGAGTTACTGCTATCAGTTTACCAGGTTCATATTCCTGCTTTTTTGCATTGGGTGGAAGTGAACAACTGAATGATTTGTTGATAATTTAGGGACAGTAGGTAAACAAATTATATCTCAGAATCCTATCGATTCACCCTAAGGGGACAGAGAAGAGTAGGCCTGGCATCTGTCAGAATGAGCTTCCTATAGAGTATGTAGAAGTAGGTGCTTGAATCCCTTCTCAGAGAAGACCAAGGACCTGTAATACAGAATATCCCTCACCATTCCTTTTCAATTATCTCCCTTATTTCAGCAATGTGCTCACACAGTAACACGAATTAGAGAAAACTTACTCTACAGTTGACTCAATTATTATGGAACTGCACCCTAAGTTGTGTCTCTCTCTTTCCATGGAAAGTATATGAACCAAGCTAATCTTCTAGCTTAGGGACATAGGCTTGGTGCCTTGAACTATGAGGTCTAAACACTCCCTCAACCCCACCTCATCTCCTCCCTTCTGTTCCTTCAGCTGTAGCATAATCCTATAGGGAGAACATCCTGACAACAAGGAACTTCACAGAGATGTATGCCTTATATTCTACAGAGAGAAAGTTTATTTATAAAAAGGTGGAAGAAAAGTTAAGGAAAAAAAGTTTGCAAAACAGAGAAGCCCCAAATTTATCTGGCAGACACCTGTAGGCTATTTGAATGCTGTGCCATTTCTAAGTCTTTGATGTAGCAGTAACTTTGGAGGAGGACATTAGGGCTGAGAGAAAAACTCTTTGCATCTTATAACGAACGCATGTATTTATCCAAAGTGTTGTATACTGTCAATCTCTCTTCTAAAATTAGTTGTAAGCATTTAACATGCCACCATGCAGAAATTCTAGATGGCAAAAGACAGTGCTGTGGGTAGTGTTACTTGGTAAGCGTGCTGACTGAGAACAATAAGCTGTTTCCTACTCCTACCAAATCTGAAGCAAATGTTTCATTTGGGAAATGATGTGTTAATCTGAAGCACTGCTGGTCCACAGCTTGTCCTAACAGATGGCACATCCAAAGGATGGTCCCAGGAAGAGCTCTAGGACTGTCACATAGAGAACCTTTGGAATCAGAGTGGCCTGTAGCTCCTGGAGCCTGAATGTTCCTGAATTTCTTGAAGAAACCTGTTCCCTGCATTGTGTAGAGAAGTAAAGCGTTTTAATGACATAATGACACAACTTCATCGTCTATCGCTAGATATAACCTTCCCATCTGAAATGAAATGGCAAATTACTACAGTACTCACTTACTTGAGCTTACATGAACCAGTAAGTTTTGCTAGCATTAAACATAACTATTATAACGAATGGCCGCACTGATGCTATCATTTTCTTTACCCTGCAAATTTTCCCCCCAGCACAAATCATTGAAAGAGTAAATGATGTCAGGTGTTTGCAATAAAATATACAAATCTAAGAGCGATACAGATCCTACAGTACTTATTCAAGCAAAAAGAACACAATTGATTTTAATGGGACTTGCATCCAGATTGATTATAGGATTAGAGTTAC
The DNA here is from genome assembly GCF_036370855.1 of Dromaius novaehollandiae. Classification (NCBI taxonomy): domain Eukaryota; kingdom Metazoa; phylum Chordata; class Aves; order Casuariiformes; family Dromaiidae; genus Dromaius; species Dromaius novaehollandiae. The sequence goes on from NC_088104.1 coordinate 33,447,011, forward strand.
TACCTGTTGTTTTAAACCTATATTTTATAAGTCACAAAACAACAAAAATATTCCATTAAGCTTGAGTATTCTGTCTCTTTTCCAGAGCAGCTATTTAATGAAATGTTGATCATTCATATTAAAAATAGAGATGAAGAAAGTACTTGTCTCCCTGAGGTCCCAGATTAAATTCATGGCTTTATTACAGACTATTCCCATGACTCCAGGTCCTGTTATCTAACCCTTTCTCTCCAAGCCAGCCCTTTGTCTTCAAATTTTCCAGGGCAGAGTTTTTGGTCACAGGTATTTCAGCAGCCTTTATTAATCTGCAATACATATAATCGACATTCCCATTCACACAGCTATTGTAAAATAAGCAATATATTTATAAAAGGGGGGCACAAAGAAAATATCCAATAAAAAAAGTTGATATCAGTGGATAAGGCTCATAATTCCTAGTGTGTTTGCAATGTTGCTTTAAACATGTAATGATTTGCAGTTAGGAAATCATAATGAATAGACTAAAAATAAAAATAAACCTCCTAAGAGCTAGCCTTGTTCATTTCCTACAATAAAGAAAAGGCTAGGCCAGACGATAAGCACTGAAGACAATTTAGGCAACTGAATTATGCTCTACTGCAGTGCACTGAATCATTTTCCTACGTGTACACAGGAAAGCTTGGATTATTTCATTCCCAGGGCAACTATGTGTCAGGGCGGAGTAACACATATAGGTCTGCATTCTGCATTTAGCTAAGAATCACTTAACTTCATGTACATAAGAATCCTGATAGACTTTACTTACTCACCTACAGCGTTTGACTCAAGCCTCACAAATAAGCACTGGGACATGAGAGGAATCAATAACAGTCTTACAGTTTTTACATGCAATTTAAAGAGATTACAATCCATAGCACTATTTTCCCTAATAAATTTAGTAGAAGAAGCTATAGGTCCATATGAATTTCTTTGTTTTTATCTCCAGTCTGGGAGGCCAGCAGGAAGAACTGAAGGTTTCTAAGATCCAAGACTTCTTCCTTGTTTTAGATTTCTTTTCCTTTTGCACAGTTACAAACACAGGTCTTTCAGTCCTGCATGGATTCATTCTGAAGTCTCAGTTCTAGGTAGGGAGTTCACATGCATTTAAAATACCTTTTTCATGTTCAAGTCTTATATTCAAATAACTTTGCTGGTTAATAGATGGATGAAAGTTATTTCATATTTGTATATGCAATTGTAATCTTCAGCTGCTAGCAGTACCTTCAATAGAAAAATATGAAGAAAACACAAAGGCAACTGCATGAATCACAGCCTTCACGAGAAAGCCGAAGAGATCTGGTGCTGTCTGTAACTTCTTGCTACAAGTAAGAGACAGCAGACGATTCTAGGAATATATGTTCCCAACTGCGTATCATCTGCATTTACCTGGAGTAGTGAAGAAAGCCAATCAGTGCCTTGGGGCATCGTTTGTCATGAACTGTTATCTAAAGAAGCATTTCCTATTTAAGAGCATCTTAATATCAAGTACAGCTCTTAAAAATAAATAAATAAAAATAATTTGAGAAAAATGTCTTTTCCAGAAGCAAATTGAAACAAAAAGCAAAGAATAGCTCTTGCTGGTATTGATAAACTTTGAAAGAACCTATAATCCAAGCTTAATATTGCTGAAATTGGTAGAGCTCACAAATTCAGAGTTGCACAGAAGGACACTATGTTGTCAGTCCCTGAGACAGTTGCTCAATGTTATTCCTTAAACAATTTGCAAAGGAGGTTTCAAAACACAGATTCTCAGGTGAAGCAGTATAGGACATATGAAATAGAGTAGCTGCTCATTGTGATTATGTATCACTAATTTTCCGCCTCTTGCCTATGTAATGTTTCAACTGGAGATATTCCGATTTTTAAGGCATATCAAGATGTACAATGACAAAGGAAAAAAAAGTAAAAAAAAAGCAAAATTAATGAGTTTATCAGAATAGCTGATGAATGGCATGGCTGGATAGGTGCATCCTGTGATACAGCATGTGTAACATTTGGGAAATCTGGTGATATTCTGACAAAAACTCAAGTGGCAGTGCTAATGCCAAGTTCACTCCTTCACTGTAGCAATCTTCAGAAGCTGCTGGTTGCCCCAAATTGCCCATCAATCTGAAAGTCATTCTAGATCAGGGTGAAAAGGTGGAAAATGTAATTAAACCAGAGGTGACAAACTCACATTTGTTTTCAGTTTTGTTCAGTGAAACGGGAAGTGATCAGAATCTTCTCCAAGCATGAGTAAGATAGCTCTCATGTGGAAAGGTGTTGACTTGCTTCTGACAGGCCTGCTTTATCTTTAGGCAAGGTAATGCTTTTCATGTGACTTCAGTTGGGAATGTGCAGATTTCTTTCAGAATGACTTGTGGCCATGAAGACTAGTCGACTAAGTTGTTTGCACATTTCAATGTACTGAACACGCCAGGAAACAGAACTGAAAGCTACACCTTTTAATATTTGTGACAAAACAAGGACAGTGTTAAAGATGGTGTAGTTTATAAAACACAGAAGAAAAAGGGAAAATACACCTAATACTAATTTCCTCTCTAAACATAAACTGAAAGCTCATTCCGATATAACTATTGATTTTGATGTAGATATTGATATATCAGACATATACATATGCATACGCACAATAAAAGCACTGTCTGAATTTGGGCACAGAATTTAATGAATATTGTACTGACAGTAGCAAATTAGAATTGGATCAGGGTCCAATTTTCATAGCAGACATTTTGCCAACTGACAGAAGTTTGAACTTTCATGTGATGATGAACTCAAGTACAAATTCAACAAAGCATAGTTTAGGTTAGTACCGGACTGAGCCCTTAAGCCCCACCTTTGCCTTTGAGGCTGGCTTTTTCTGCCCTATTCACCACTGAAAATAAGTTAACCAGACTTTTAAATGAAGCTTACCAGTATCTCAATTGACAAAAAGCAACTGTGGAGCAAGTGTACGCTTCCTACTAGTATCAGATTTTGATTTTCCCAGGTGCTGCTTTAAATCATTGTTTTTCTCTTTGTTCAAATTTTGTTGAGAGTGAGCAAGGTGAACTTTGATGTCTGCTCAAAAATATTGTACTGAAGAATGGGCAGAAAGCTCAAACAAATTAAATAACTTAGAAAGGCAAATCACTGCTGTAGCTCACCAGCATAATGCAAGAGAGCAAGTCACTTTAGCATTTGATTGTTTCTTATAATTTAAGCAACATGGAAAACATTAATAATAATGCTTGCTTCATTGTGTTTCTCTTTGATGCATTGTCTTTTTACCTGCTAGTTTAAAAGGGATGTTATAAATTGAACAGTTTAGGCTTTCTTAGGCATTTATTCTAGTAAAGAACATGGAAACATAAGTCTGCTAACAACAAAAGTAGAATGAAATGAGAGAATATTTTTAAGAATATAGGACATAAACCAAGAAAGTTTGGGAACTGCTCCTTTAGAATATATTCTTTGTCCTTCATGACTCACTTCAGTGCTTTCATCCCACGTTTAATACTAGAAGGGGAAAAAGTTAGATGACTTTGTTTTACTTTAAATTTCCAATTGCATTTCTGGCCAAAAGTGTGAAAATGTTTGATTCTAAATAATACACTAAATAATGTTCTAAATAGCAGGATGTTTTCAAAATCAGAAATGTGCAATTATGCATGTACAGAGGAAACTGCATGCCAAATTTCCCTTTAAAATTATCTTAATTAAGGGGACAAAGCAGGTACTTAAGCACAAGAATGGACAGCTGTAAAACTGGCCATCTGCAAGTGCAGTTCCCATCCCACCAGTCTGCGTGCCATCCTAAGCAGCATATGTCCAGCCTGAGCACAGAGCTGCAACCCTAAGACAAAGAACTCGAAGCAGACAGACTCAGAAGGACAGAAGGACAATTTGTGTACATGTTGAGGCATTCTTCTTAAAACAAGTGTTTTAACAAAGGTTAAGGAATAACACTGCAACACAGCATTATTGTATGTTGGCAGGGATATTACAGAGGTAAGCAAAGTGATCACTTCTTACTGCTTTTGCTGTGCAGGGGTGTGATAAGTCTGTTTCCTCAGGCTTTTAAAGCAATTTCAGATCTAAAGAAAGGCACTAGAGATGAACAAACTGGAACTTGGATTTTCTTTTAGTTTTGTTATCCATTTTTGCCCAGGCCCTGTTTTAAAACTGGAAAACAGTGAATGGGCAAAAATAGAACAAATAAAACAAAGGTATTAATTGTTTGTACTGGAAAGATGTCTGTCAGCTGTTGAAGACGAAAGGAAGCCCTTTAAAAGTAGGTCTGCCTACACAGTAGAGTTCAGCACAGAACAGTGTAAGGAAAATTTCTCTTGGGGAACAAGTAAGAAAAGACAGACAGGAAAGGCCTAATTAAAAGTGAAGGTCTTGCAGTAAATAAATAATTAAGCTTGCTTCAAAAGTGTGTAGAAACATTATTCTCTGAGAAGAATACTAAGTTACAGTGCAGGAAAAATCTCCAGTAAAATTGGTGGGAGATAAATTTGTTTTTATAGAGAGTAGCACTGAATTCCCACTTTTTTATAAGCAGAGCATCAAAGCACAGATATGCCTGCATAATCAGTTAAATTAGAATTCCTGTGGCTTTTAGACAACACATATATTTGTTTAGATACAAAAAAATTCAATAAAAGTAAGTTTATTATTTCCAGTTTGGGGATCTCTTCTCTCTGTATATTAAGATAAGCCCATTTCTTTCATTTCAGAAATAATTTTATATGTAGACCACAGTCTTGATTCAGTATCATATTAAAGAACATGAATAAACTTACCAGTGGGAAATAAAATTAAGCCTGAGCTTAAATGCTTTCTTGAATTATAGTCCCTGTTGTGATTTCCCCAGTCCACTAAAAAGACTTAAAAGCTTTGGACAAGAATGCACTCTATAGGGTGCATATCTGAACTGAATAGGAACCCTGAGTATTTTGATGCTCACTCTTTAGAAAACTTAATAGCAATGGGAGAAAAGATGGGATGGTAGGCTACAAAAATATAATCGCAAGAATGTATGATAGAAAAAAACACAGATGAAAACATAAGTTAACATGTAGGCATCTTAAGAAAGCAGTCACAATTAGCTAAGGAAAAAAGAGCAAAGAGAATCCAGGATTTTTTTTTGGCATTAGAAAAGTATAGTTGATATTTAATGAATTGCTACCAGTTGCATTATTTTAATTAGTTTATGGTGATAAGGATGAATCCAAAGCAGACAGCTGTGAAGATTTGTTATTTTAATTAGCTAAGTGAGCAGACAGGAAAACCAACAACAGTCCTGATCCACCACAGCAGACTCGGCTCAACGGGGCCATGAGGTAAAAGAACCTAAACACCAACACCCCAGGGCTTCCCTAGCAAAAAAAGAGTTTTGCTGACTACTCTAGACAGGTAAAACATCACAAATAAATAATATCCACTTCACAAGAGCAAAGCATTTTGAGAGTCTGAAATAACACGTTTAACAAAGAACCACAAAGACCAGGGTTACGAAGTTCTTAACAGCACAGTAACTGCAGTTGAATATGCTTGCAATATATGTTATGTATAGACTTATAATCCTAAAAATACAGTGTAATTACTGATTGCAGCTTTAGCTCATTTGTTTTGGGGCTTAGGTAAGAAGTAGAGTATCCATCAGTTAAAAATTGTTAGGGTTTCTGAGAGATATATTGCATTAGGAGTAGAAATAAATAACTTTTACTTAAGCTGCTCAGTTTTCTACATCAAACATATGGACAGACAGACTAATAAAAGAGCTTTGTGTTAGAATTCAAAAGGTTATGAAGCAAGAATACAGCTGTTGGTCTTACTGGAAACTCATTTAAGCCTCAAAAACTTTTTCATTAAAGATGTCCATTGCCTTGCCTCTCCTTCTGACTGTATCTGCTGGGAGAAAAACATTTGGATTTATCTTACTCTAAGCATTATCCTCAGAGTTTGCTTTCTAGCAGCTGCTGCACCAATAGTAACAGTTTTAGTGTGCTCATGACTGGCAGACGTCCTTCAGGAAGGCAGAAGTCTGTCCTCATGTGTATGCCCAAGGTCAGAATTTGGCCCTGTATTTAAAAATAACCAATCACTTCTGACTCAATTCATGTTCTCCATACGCATTTTCAATCCTCCTTAAAGATAAGTTATTACTATACACAAATTACAACACATAGACTTATGAGTTAATAATTTACTTGTCTAGCTGGGGAATTTTCCTTTTAGTGCATTATAGATGAATCACAGACAAATTCAGTACTTTCTTGAATTAAGATCATCCAGCCAATCTAATTCTGAATATATCAAGCGGCGCTGCTCTCTGTGGGGACAATTTAGAATAAAGTCTGCTACAGTATCAGAAAGAATGTCAAGTATTAGCTAAGATTGAACGGAAATCTATAAAAGATGTCAACATCATTAGTAGTACAGTTTGGATTACTAATCTCTGCTCTTCCACAGCAAACATTTTTTTTGGTCTCTACCAAAAAGGTCATGGGTCCTTCACATATGTTAAGAAGGTTCTGTAATGTATAAATGTTTATATAAGAATCACCACAGGCAGATTTAGACTAAGCTGTCCTCTCCTTACATTCAGACATTAGTCAGAGGGTGATCAGATGACTCTCGAGACTGACAATGGCACAAAAACTGCCTCCTGCCTGGGCAGTAGTTACAATATATAATTTTAGGCACATAGCTGCCTTGTTATGATGATATATATCGTATATGTTCTGAATCTTCAGAAGTTAAGTAACTTCCAATATAGACACCTAGTCTTGAATAACTTACGTACATCTGGTTCGAAGAAGTTAGGGGTCTAACCAAAGCCCACCGACATCAACAAAGCATATTCAATGGGATTTGAATCAGCCACCGACTGATAACAGGCAAGTGAAATAAGACACTGGCTCTCATTTGGTCTCACTATTGCTCTAACAGTAAACATCAGTAGAAAAATAGAAGCTCATAAAGCCATTTTCCCTGACCCCAGTACATCCTGAAGTTGACTACTAAAGCCCGCTGAATACAAAGAGTTCTGGCCCACAGCGTATTTGCCTCTGAACAGGCAAATGTTGAGCCTTCTATAGCCTCTGGAGGTCTGTGTCATTTGTGTCTTCCTTTCATTTTTGAATCTGAGCAACACTGGATCCACTTATTGTTGTTAATTGTCCTTCATTAGCTACCTTGCAATTTTGATTGGTTTGACTCTTTACCCTAATTGATTTGCTACTGTAATTGACTTTCTCCTCTGTTGATTTGCCTTGCGTGTTTTATCATCATTTTAAATTGTAGAAGAAACACAGAAAGGAATTAAATTCTCAGTAATTGCTTATCACCGTCTTGTTGTGCTTTCATTTCCTTCCCCTGAAACAACTACACATGGCTTCATGTCTGTGCTGCACCATCTTTTCACCACTATCCATTATGTTTCTGAAATATTGTTCTACTTCTTGACCTTTCTTCTTTTCTTTCCCTTTCCTGTTCTGCAATTTCCATATCTTACTGTGTCTCCTTTCTGTATAATTTGGTTTACCAAACTGTTGCTCCCACTCCCTATGACTTTACTGGATCCCATCCCAAATTTATGAACTTCTACCCTTCAAACCCTGTTTTCTCTCTCTCCTACTTTGCCTTCCCCATTACGGAGGCAGTGAGGTTCTCACAAGGTACATGACCCATACAAAAGCAAAAAGCCTGCCAGTTACATCCTTTGCAGCACTAATAGATTGTGGGCTCTCACAGGCTATAAAACAAGGGAATTAGACTAACTATCATATAAGTAAATTGAGGATGCTCTCTGTTACTGGTATGCGGTTACTTTTAACCCGTAACGATGCATTTCTTAGAAAAACCAGCCAGAAACACACTGAAGGTCAAACTATATCTGATACTCAAATGAATAAGTAAAGCATAAGGCAAGGCACCACCTTCATCTGGCTTCACCTGCTCGTGAGCGGGTGAGAAGGATGGTACTGGAGCTCAATGAGCACAATACTTCCTAAAGTCATATTAAAGGAAGAGCAAAGGGAGTCATTCAATACATTCTTCTCTTAGTCTCATTTAATCTCCTGTCACTCATCCATTAAAATCCTTTTTGTCTCACTTCTACAGAATGTCATTCTCTTTCAAATTTCCTTCCACCCTTGCTTATTATCCTTGTTTACAATAGCTTCAACACTTTCTCTTTTTCTTTTCCTTCTACTTTGCTTCCACGTCCAGTGTCTGTCATTTTCCTGCCTGCTAAATCCTTAATTTGCTCCCTTGTCTCTAGCCCTCTTACTCGCCTACTAGCTTCTTTTCTCTTCCACACCCTTAGTTCAGCTGGGTCTTTGTAACTATACTTCTGTGACAAAGCAATGATATTGCTATCCTCCCCCCCTACACACGCACCTTTTTTTTTTAATCTGGATATTCCACTGCATTCCTTTCCTTTCCTTTCCTTCTTCTGTTACTACGGACCCCCTTTTTCATGTGGGTAGAGATTCAGACTGCCTCATGAGGATGCAGAGGCAGTGCTCCTGCTCACAAGGCAGCTTTGGAGCTCACCTTAGTTTTGCCTCTCCTACCAAGCAGGTATTCAGCTCTGAAAATGGTGCAGAAAAACTAATCTCCATGGCCCCTCCTGTCCCTTTGGACCTCTATGTATTTTCTAATTAGAGAACAGTTATCCTCCAAATTCAAGGACCTTAATTTTCAGAATGCTCTCTCAATCAGTGTTCATCAATATTTAAATCACTACGTATGAAGTATCAGATATGAATTTATGAACGACAGAAATCACTCTTGCCTGATAGCCTATTTCCTCCTGATTCCTGATTTTCAGCCGTGTTTTACTACTGCTGCTTTTTCTTCCTTCGTGTTTTTAATTCCAAGTGCCAACTATTGCTAACACATCAGCACAGGCAGAGTTTACCATGCAACATAAACCAGGTTACATAGGACACAAAGTGTGCTGTTCCTGTCACCAGATGTGTGACAATTATAAAGTATTTTTAGAAAAGAAAAAAACTGAAATATATATACACACACACACACATATACATAAATGAACGAAAACCAAGCTGGGAACAGCCACAAACATATGTATCAATGAACTGAAAGAAGAGCATGTTACTAACCAGGTAGGGAGAGACTGATGGAAGCTCAATGTAAGTTAAATTGTGTGTAGAGAGAACAGAGGATAGGAAAGTGAACAGCTGCAGAAAATATTGATTCAAACAGGAGCTGGCTAGGAAATGGCTTTTCCAAGTTATGAAAATTTCAAGTTATAAAGAAAAAAATCTATTCTGATCCATATTGGGACAACCCCCAAAATTTTTCAAAGGGTTTTTCTTCAGCAAAAAGGAGCTGGTTTTATTCTTTAATGAAAAGACAGTTAGAAAGTTCTTCACTAGTGTAATTACTCCTCTAAGATACTCAGGGGAAATTTCCCCTTTCCAGTGGAAGTTAATTTTTGCTGTCCTGTTAACGTATGAATGACAATAAGTACAAGTTATGAGTAGTTGTTACTAAGGACACCTTATTAATCAAAGGAAGACCTTAAGGGTGGATGTTCCATTATACTGCTACTTACTGAAAATGGGACATCTACATGGGGAGAGCCTGAGGTAAACCGATCCCAAAATAAACCAGAAGTGAAAGTTAGCACACTGAGGAGGTGCCGCATCTGAGTTCCAGGCCTCTTATTTAATTCAAGAAGGCTATAAACTGAGTCTCCTATTGTGGAGATGTCTGGCTTTGTTTCAGTATATTTCTTATGAGAAATCTTGGGACTAATGAAGAGCTCATAGGAACATTTTTGGTCTTCTATATTTTCCAATTAAAAAAAAACCCCAAAATTTGTGAACACTTCGTCTCCAGAGTCTCTGCTGGTGAAATCCCAGCACCACTAACTTAAGTTAGGACTGTTTGTACAACTCAAAGATCCCACAAAATCTTTAAAAAAATTCTCTACTGTTGCCTCTTTTAAAATGTACAAAATTCTCTCTTTGGTTTGACCAAGCTGTATCCAGGATCTCTCTTTGCTGAATTTAGTATCAGGTTGATAGATGACACATGTACACTTGGCCAACTAACTGAACAGTGAAAACTGAAATTCCACGAAACGATACCACAGATTTTTTGATTAATTTGTGTATGGTTATTTTATCACTAAGTCCACAAATAGTTGTCACTTTCTTTTTTTAATTACATGTTTATAATTCTCTAGGTAGGTTTTAGAATCTGTTTCTGGTATGCCTCATTTTTATAGCTTCATTTACTTTGTTCTGCTATACTGCAAAACTGTACATACTATTGGAAAAGCAAAAAAGGCACTTAATTTATGGAGAGTCTCTATTTTAATTGCACTTTTTAATTTCCCCTTTTTCTTAATTAGAACACTTGTTAACTGAGTTTTCAAAAGCTGAACCAAGGCATTCTTACAGTGTTCAATGTCTCCAAACAAACATTTCATTATATTTATACTCTGGAGTTATGAAAACAGCAAAACAGTAATAAGAAATATACCACAGTTTATAGTAAATTCATGTTTTCAGGATGAAATAATTAAGTTACTATGTAAAATGTGCTAAATAAGAAATTACTCTGAAGCATGCAGTGTAACATACTTCTGCATCCTAAGCAGTATATGAAGTGGCAGCACAGCAGAGACCTTTGTCACAATTGCCCTCCACAGTACATGTATTTATCAGGGAAAATTGAATTCAGATACTCCTACTTATTTTGCTTTATAACTATTCTTCATTTGTTTCATACTCATCATGGAACTAGGTAACAGCAGTGGACAATTTTTTTAATTCCCAAGCTATATAATTTTCTCATGAGAAATAAGGTCATGGGCTATTTTCTGTAGAGCCCAAAAACATCTGCAGATGAATTCTTTATGAGATCTACCCAGTATACTATGCACATGGTAGACTTTGCTGTAACATGATTAATATGAAGTTCTATGTTAAATATTTGCTAAGAATGCATTGCTGTCCATAGGCAGTATCGTTGTTTCTCCGCTGGCTCATTTAGAGCCTGACCCAGAGCTAGTTCAATTTAATGAGTATTCCTTCCTGTGAAAATCAAAGGACATAGGACAATATCCTTGTATGCAGAGAGAAACATGTATGTATATCTATGCACAGATAAAACACAGACACAAGATCTTTACACTGATATTTCCCCTCAAGGGAGAATGCCAGACTGCGACTTTTGATTCTAAACTTGCTTATTAGATGACCTCAGAAAGGGGAGTTGACTGTGCCTTGGTTTGTCTCTATGTAAACAGGATTAATAATAATTTCTTCCTGTAATTTGACCTTTTCCATGGTTTGAATTCACTTCTAGCCTTGGGTAGTTTTGGCTGGTTCCTGTATGAACCTCTCATATATGGACATAAGACCTGATACCCTCCTAACATTGTGTAAAGTGGGACCATCTCTGTACTGAAGTCTGCAGTGGTGCACTGCGACAGAAGCAGTACAATCAGGCACATGGTGTTCAACTAGAGACAGGTTGGCTGCACAGCCACAGGCCACCTGTGTCTATCAGCTGGCTTTGAAAACAAGGCACTGTTTTGTCAGGTAAATTTGACTTCCTCCATTACTTGCAAAAATTGGTGTTAATTGCATGATACTGGAAACAGTATTCTGCAATGACAGTTTATGACAGGATTGGTGAAAAGGAAATAGCCAAGATACTGAAAGCCATTAAGGAAACAGCCTAATGAAATAAGTGAAAGACTATACTAAATGAGCGCTATTGTTCTGTTTCAAGCCCCCCACAAAAAGGGCAGAAACAAAACAGCAGGGGAAATATTTCTATAGAAACCTCTCGTTTTAAAACATTCTTATGGTAAGTTCCCAAATTCACCTGACTGACAGATAAACTACCACTGCTTAATTTTGACCCATGTGCATGCCATAAATAGCTGTCAACATCACTTATGCATTATGCAGTCAGCAAGATTTTGGAACCAGAGGGATCATACTTACAGCCTTTCATTTAAATCAAAGGTGTCATCAATGTCAACCTTTCATGGCCCATCGAAGTTTTGACCTGGCCTTGAACATAAAGAGGAATAGACTTTTGAAGAGAAAGTCAAGGCTAGAAGTGTACAAGTTGGTAATGTTGTTGCGTAATAGCATTTTAGGATCCATGCTTGGGAAATGCTGGCTAGTTCTGAAAACATTCATGCTAGTCTATCAAAGTCATTCTAATCCTAGGGAGTCACGGGCCTTCTACCCCGTGATTATATTGCAATGATCATCATTAACTTCAAGTGCAACCTAACTGAAACAATGGATGTCGTGCAAACTGTTCAGTAGAGAAGAAAAATTTGCGCCACTGGGAAGCTGTTTCATAGCAATACAAAACACTGCTGTGTTGCATGAGGAAATAGATCTTAAAATTAGCGCTGTTACTTTGACCCAGCTAGGCTTGGTTACAAGCATATAGAAAATCCTTTACTTTCAATTAATTTCATTTTCAATCTCTGATTAAGGAATACTTCACCCCCACTCCTTTTCAATAATTCTTAAGGGGAAGTTTCGCATTTTCCCACATTTTGGGTTCTTTACTTGTTAGTGGTGCTGCTGCAGTATTAAATGACTGCTAAAAGTGAAAGCTGAGTATCTTTATGCAGATTCTTTTCTACCTGAAGATGATGGCACTAGGCCTGCAGAAACAGCAATCAAACATATTGGGCATGTGATCAAGGCGACTGTACAGCACTCATCCTCTCTCACAAATTCCACATTTCCACTCACCCTCTGAATCAATCTGTTGTTATTCTGTTTGCCTTATGTTCTAACTCAATAACATGTCATCACTGTTTAAAATACATCACTTCTACCCTGGCACACTGTTTGTGCCTGTCAGCAGTCACAGAGAACTTGTGACCAATCACTGTTTTGCTTTGTGCTAGGTACCACTTAAAACATCCTTCAAATACTTCCCAAGAGAGAAACTTTATCTCCTGCCAAACTGTAAGTCACCACATTACAGTTACCTGGGCAATCTCATGCCATCTATAAACTTTAGTCTAAATTACAGAATATGGTTTGCCAATGCTAACTGGTGAAAATCAGAAAAGTTGCATAAGCTTATTACATAAATCTCACATGCAAACTAAATAATAACACTGACATGCCTCAATAAAAGACAAAATCTGATCAAAAACAGAGTGCTGGTGATATCAGCTACACTAATCACTAGCCACCAACTCTGAAACATGGGGATAATAGTTGGTGTGTGCAATCAGTAGCAAATACTGGATAAGAAGTATGCAGAATACGTCATATTTATAAATGGAGGTGTTGCTAACAGTCTTTAGATTTTGGCAACAGAATCACGTCATACTGACAGGTCGTCCAAAGGTCATTTAGTCTAAGCTCTTGACTGAAGTAGGCCCAGTTAGAGTAGGTTGCTCAGGGCCTTGTTTACGATACTCTCATCAACCTGCCATTCTTGCCTATATATGCTCTTCTGCCTCTCTAAAGGGAAAGTAATGGGTCTGTTGTCACCTAGAGTCCTCAAATGAAGGCTTTAAAGCCTAGATGATGCACTGCAAAACTTCATTATCATCACAAACGTCCTTGGCACTAAGAATTTCTAGCACTATTTCTCTTACTTCTGGATTTACCTCCTGTCTATTATTAACATTTCATATCCTTACAGAGGAATTGCCAGGGTTACTGCCCTGCAGATCTTCTGCTCACTTCAAAGTATAATCAGCTCTACTGTCCAAAGGCATGAGGTAACGAGTAATGGCAAAATGTGGAGAATTCATGCACTACTGAGCTGGGCCTCAGCCAATTCGGAAGCCTCTACTCTACGCTCATTGCTCTGGGAGAGTTTATTTGCAGAGACACAATACAGCCTGAAAGCCTGGATTTGGTGCATGTCCAGGAAGGCTGGCACAGAATGTAGGCCAACGAGCCCTGCTGAACTCGGGCTGGCTCTGCGGAGAGGCTGACTCTGTGTCTCCCTACTGTGCTCCCCCTCAATCCTGGCTCTGGGAACACAGCCCAGATCCACCTGAGCAGGCTCTGCATGATGCCAGGTTTGGTTGAGAAAGCATATAGCCTGCTTCGGGGTTTCAGTTGGATCTGAAGATCATTTAGCCATATTTGTATTGTGCTGCACCTGCTAGACCTAGATTGATCAGTGAGCCAATACAAAAATAATCTGTCTGTATCCATGGCATTGTTCACAGAAGAGGGATCATCTGCCTATGGAAAACAGAGAGCTGTCTATCTACAATGGTTCATTATACAACATGTTTATCAGTAAAGCAATACTGAGGTTGCAATTTTAAAAGAATTCAGTCCAAATATTCTTAGAATCCATTGCCCAATTATAACCGTAACAGTGAGATTTCTTAACTTGTTTGAAGTGGGGTTGCCCTGGAACAAAACATACCTCTTTTAGAGTATCATCATTAATATTTGTGAAAAACAGAAAGTGACTCTGATCTGCTCAAATTTAAGTTAGCAGTGCTTCCCCTTCTGTGCTGACCAAGCACTCCTAAATGACGGCTAATAGTTGTCCAACAAAAGGAAATTGATTTTTCTGACATTTATTTGCCTACATTGAATAATGTCATTCTTTGAAATAAGTTATTCTACGTGCGGAAAAACAAGCTTTTGACTTTTGGTATTTGGAAGCCTGAATGGCTGCAACTCAGCCTTGCAAAACTGAGGGCAGGGCTAAGAAATGTAAATAAAGAATCTGCATGAAGGAAAGAGTGAGACAGGAGGGACTGCCCAGCACAGAAGCAGAGACACAGAGAATTCTATTAGCATATCATAGTCACATGCTACAATAACAAATGTCTCATTAGTTCAGTTAGCTTTCAACACCTTCATTTAAAATACCAGTTCTTAATTTGCTGTAGCTATATATCATAACATGAGGCACCTTTATACATTTTAGAAGGGTGAACTTTTAAAGAATCAAATTAAGATATTTGGATAAATTACTTCATAGTGCAATTGTTATACAGAGGCAATACCATACAGCACACTATTTTATCACTTCTTGAGTGGTCTGTACTTGACTACTGCGTACTGCATCTAAATAGTAGCACAGTTATTAATCAAGCCAGTTTACTCTTTAAAAATGTTTTCCTTAGGGCATTCAAGTGTGTCCAAAATAGAAATGAGATTGGATGATTTAAACAGTTAAAACAATGGCAAACATACCACATCTTCCAGGGAGATATACAAAGCGTTCAGAAACCATAGCATTGCAACATTTTTGTTACTGGCTGTTTCTTGTCTTAGTTCCAAATATTGTAGAAATGCCTGCAGGTATCACAAATAGAAGAGAATCGCTTTTGGAAATCATTATTGTTTTATGCAGGAAATCAGGCTAAGAGATGTACTGAAAGCCATGTCCCAAACTCACCTTCAAAAACTTGCTCAGAACTACCAGACTAAAGTTCAACAGTTTTCACTGGGATAAGAAGTCAGCCAGTGTTTTGAGGCACTGCTTTTCCTTACAAACTCAAAAACCCTAATTTTAATTGAGTATAAAAACAACTATTATAAATTAGAATGCTTAGCTTCTTAAACAGGAAGAAAAAACAGTATCTCAGAATGGGCCAGCAGAAGAGAAGCAAAATGATTCATACACATATCTCCCCAAGTTAGGTGTCTCCTTCCATGATAGGTTCTTGCTTACAGGCCTGGTTTTAGTGAACTCAACAATCCTGGATAGCATCAAACCCTGCCCAGTCTCCTCTGATCCCAGGGCAGTTTCTTTTCCATCACCCCTGGAGATCTGGCTAAGGGCTAATCATCACCTCTCCATCTCTCCTGAGCTGCAGGAAGACAACTGATGG
Source organism: Dromaius novaehollandiae (assembly GCF_036370855.1). NCBI lineage: Eukaryota > Metazoa > Chordata > Aves > Casuariiformes > Dromaiidae > Dromaius > Dromaius novaehollandiae. The sequence goes on from NC_088104.1 coordinate 33,462,861, forward strand.
TTACATCACCGCTATTGATAATTTTGGACTTTATAGAGTCCTCTTGTAGAAGGCTGGGAAGTTAGTCAGCATGATACATGAGAAGTTACTTGTAAATGCATTCTTGTCATAGAGCTTTTGAATAAAAAATAGACTTCAGAAAGCAAATTATTAGCTGAGAGGCTAGAAGTACCTAATATTCCTACTTGAAAGTGTTCAGTACAAGCTTTGTAGTTTAACACAGAGTTAAATCTTAATAAAGTCCTAGAACATACTGGATACAAGTCAGCCATTTTACTCAGTATTTAGCTTAAGTGACTTAATACTCAAGAGTATGGGTCTAGTCAATGAAGTCTAGTTTTAAACTGTGCGTGCTCTTACAGACAGAAATTCTGGGACACTCCGAATAACAAGGTTGTAACAGAGAATTTCTTTACGACACAGACTCTGATAAGTTAAAGTATCAGCAGTTTCAACAGCATCTTTTAGTTCCCTGCAGTAAAACACATTCTTGATCCTTTGTGAGAGGAGGATGAGAATGGTTAGTAACTTGCAGGATCATTCTCCTCTTACTCCCTCTGGTCTTTTTTGTTCAGATAAATTAGAACCTTAAGAATGAAAATTACACAGCACTCAGAATAAAAATACATGTAGGTCTCCGTAATTGCACGGTGTTTGTTATCCTTGAATGAAACCTCAAATCAACAATTCAAAACACAGTAGTATTTGCAAAGTTCTAGACATTAATTTCCATGGCTGTGAACTGATTTATTGCTTACTGGTTTTGGTTATATTGATTATTCTGATTCCTTCTTAACTGGCTTAACTTTGGATGTCATTTTTAGGTTATGTGCTTGCCACACTCACCTCATCTGATTAAATTACAGCTGTGAATCAATTCTCTCTGCCAAGCAACTGAATTGTCAGAGATGTTGGAGAAGCATTGTTTTTACTTAGCTTTATATGAGGTTATTTAGCATTTCCTCTGTAGAAAGTTTCAGTGAATGCTTATTCACTCTACTACTAAAACATGACCTACATGGTGCTAGTTAAAGATACCAGGAACTGTGGTAAGTGTTACAGTTTTCTAAGAATACAGATAATTAGTGAATGCTTATTCACTCTACAAGGTTGCAAATAGGAGTTTTTTAATCTTACTAATTTTAATAGTAAGGCTCATGGGTAAATCTCACTCAGCATTACAGATGGGTTATTTGTCCAAACTTACAGTATCTCTCTTATTTAGACACACTTCTCAGCTTCTTCTTGGAATGAAATCCCTGAGATTTTAGATGAGTTTCTCATTCGTATATCATGTGTGTAATTTCCTCTCTCCAACAGTAGAGGGCAGGAGGGCTTACCTATAGAGATCTGACTGCAAGGTCAGGGTCCAGAATGGCAAATATTAGACCTGCATAAATGCAGTGGAATGAACACAGTGTAAGAAGAAATTTTGTTAGACTTGGGAGGGGGAATGGGGGTGAGTGTTAATCATTAGGAAAAGTATGGATTCACTGTTATCAAATAGTTTCTCTTTCTTCTTTTCATGCCTGTGCAACTCTGACAACAAATCTGCTCAGTTAAAGGTTAGCCTGTAACCACACACAAAAAATGAAATATTAATGCCATCACAGCTGCTGTTTCATCAGTTGGCTGAGGTAGAAGTTATTAGTGAAGTATTATCTAGTGAAATCTAGATATGAATTAAGAGTGTCCCTGGCACCTAGTCTCTTGCAGAGTCCATAAAATTTACTGGTGACAGAAAGCAAAGGGTCAAATGGCTAAGAGCAAGGCACTCTTATACAGGGACCTGTGCAGTAGCATAGATCACTGTGCAAACAGATGTCTACAATACTGGGTTTCAGTCAACAATGAAATACATAGGCAATCTTGCTATCCAAAAGTTTATAAACTAGTAGATACTTGACTGTACATGAATAGAAAAACAATGTACTGGCTTCTGTTAATGTTTGTATTTATTCCTCAACTCTTCCTTCTCTATTCCACCAGTTTTTTGTCTCATACTCCCTGGGGAGAACAGGTAATACATTTTAGAAGTAAAATATTTAAGAAAATCCTAGGATTTTTGCAACAGCAAAGATGGCAGGTCTTTGTAAAACTATCCTGAGACTGTTTTTACAACTGGGTCCATATTCTCAGCAGATGCCATAGACGATCTAGCTCATGACCTGACACATAACATTGTAAGTTATACTGTAGCCAGAGATGCAGCTGTATTCAGGAAAACTGTAAGTATTTACAAGCTCTAAATATCAGGACAAGGTTCTCCCAAGCACTTAAAGACCAGTTCTTCCTTTTCCCACAATCCCAATCACAAGTTTTAAACATGTTTTACAACATATTTGAAATGTAAAACTTTTTTTGTGTAATTGTTTATAGCATTCAGTAGAGCTGATTAAGACTGCAAAGAGGTGTGGCATAGAGTGGCACAGAGTGCTTTCATTTTACCTGAAATTTCTGTAATCAAAACTCTCATATCTAAGTGATTGCTTACTGTGTAAGTGATGCTTTTATCCTTACTTAAGAGAAATTAAACAGAAACTAAAGATTAGGAAATAAGTTATGCATTTGCATGCATGGTTATTCTGGATTTTGAAGAATTCAATAAACTCTCCTCCCACCAGGTTCTCCAATTCCAGAGTTTCTTTTAGAGGACACTTCCTCTGACTACATCACAATGTAATCCCAAATGTACAAGCATTTTTGATACAAAGCTCACTAGGTAACATTGATTCAATATTCTTGAGTTCTGCATTTGTTTCAAAGAAGCTTTGAAACTTTACAGAAGAGGAAGCAGAACAGAGTCTGTAGTCTTCAATTAATACATTCTGCTCTTTTTCTTCTCTTTTTTAATGTAAGTATCTCTACTTGGCCATAACTCTGGGATTTCATGTCGTTCCCTGCATAATCATTATGGAAATTAGTGCTTTACAATTTGTTTTAGGCGAGGTTACAGAAAAGTGTAGGGGAAGTTGCAGAAAAGTGGAGATATATTACAAGATACACTTATGGCTTTTGTTCCTATAAACTTCTCTGTGCCGTCAACCTTTATACTGATCTAGACTGGGCTGATAGCAGTAGAGGGGTCTACATATGACAACAGAGAGGCCCAGTTAACTGTAGCTTCCTAAGTCTAGAGTAAAACAGTTCAAAAGTATGCAGAGCCAGTCTTAGAAATGATTCCAAAATGATATCGAAACTAACTTGGCGTTTCCTTATAGGTGCACAAGGACACATTATTCTGATTGGTGTAGGGAGATATTTTAATAAACTTGTGATACATACATTTTTACTACTAAAACACAACCTACATGGTGCTAGTTAAAGATATCAGGAACTGTGGTAAGTGTTACAGTTTTCTAAGAATACAGATAACCAGAAACCAAAATCCTGCTGTGATAACACAGTGCTAGTCTATTTATTTTTTGCTTTGAGAAGACTGTACAACTCCTGCAGTCTCCTCCTTTGGTACACCTCTCTGGCTGTCAGTTGCATTAGTTGTTATCACAAATTCATGCCTATAAAATTCACACTAAAAACTCTGCCTCTTTCACCTGAAATTTCAGTATCACTGTTTGCTAGTTTAAACAGGATCTGTTTAGTTCTGACAGTGGCAAGAGAGTGGCAATTTCTTGCCAAGCTCCCAAGCACTAGCTAAACAAACAAATGTGCCAGGGTGCAAATATTTCAAAGGCATGTTCTTGAGCTGCAGCTGTCCCAGCTTGCTCCTGTGCAGCTGTTAGGTCCAGTAGCACTCAGTTCTCATCTGAGTACCAAAATGAAATGCAGTTACAGGCTGATTCCAATGCTGTGTTGCTAAGGCATGGTGATACCACAGATACCACTGCTCAGAAGCCCTTGACCCTGCTGCTTCACAGGGCTTTCACTCTAGGGCTGGATCAAGCACTCTGTACACACTGTACTGCCTCACTAAGTTGTGCTCAACTTCTTGTACTACTGTGGTTTCATTTCCTCCCAGTCCCGGCATGTGTCTAGCATCAAAAGACAATGCAGATGCCCAGGGCTATTCTTTTTTTCTGCCCCCAATTCTGAATTTGTCTTTGGTTTGACTGCTGTAAGAAAAGAGCACTTCATGTAACTTTTTGAACAGACAATAGCTTCAAAATCCAAATAGGTGCTCTATATTTCTCCCCTGCAATAGTCTTTTCCCACCACTCAGGCACACAATAGCACAGATGGTCAGGAGGCAGCAACAGGAAGGGCAGTTCTGGCATTTTTTGCATTCATCCACTCTTCCTAATTCTGCTGAAGGCAGAACAGAGGATGGGTATTTACAGGCTAATCTAAGGGATGCTATTACAGTGCAACATGTTGCATCTTAAACGGTATGCCTGTCGTCCCCAAACACGACTTCCCGTTTCCTTTACGACCTTAGTCTGCACTGAAAGGACTGAAACTCTTAGGTCCTAGGGGAACCAGTCAGGATCAGTGGCAGCTTGTAACTGGTGGAGACCTCCCCCACAAAACTGAGGACTAACGTGCAGGCATAGTGTACTTCCAGTTCTTATGTCCTTAATGCTTTGGTTTATTCTCCCTGTTCGTGTGGTATAGAGCCAGGCTTGGTGCTAGCATGTCTGCTGACTGCACTTAGCATAGCAGGGAGATAAGACTCCAATTTTACTGAGTTGTAAAGTTCTGGTAGGGACAGATCTCACTGTCCCCAACAACAGAGCCACCCCTGCCTAACCTTAACCCTAGGCTGAGACTCATGCCTTGGGACACCCTGATATCCATGGCTAAGGACTGCACAGGGGAGAATTCTCATAGCAGGCTATCCTTTGCTTTGGCAAACTTTCTGAGCCTCAGATGTCTTGGATTTCTCATTCTCACAACCCTAACCTTATTTTTGACTTCAATGCTAGACAAGTCCTAGGCCAGAAGCTCAGCCACCTGCCCAGATTAACTCATGCCAAAGGCAGAGTTCCAACAGCAGCCCTCAAATCACTTTGCCCTCTGCTTTACATCATATGGTTACTGTGGCTTTCTCTTCCTTGGATCTTCAACAGATACTAAGATATTTTCAGGTGTGTGAGTTCTGGTGCAAAACCAAGTAGAAATCCTAGTTGCATAGTTTCACTTTTTTTTCTATCTCAGTCAACCAAATCGCTGTTAATCATGTTAACCAATCCTATCCTAAGAGTCTGTTCACATATATTCCGATTAATAGCTCAGTCTTACATGTATCATCATAAACTCTAGGGTCTTGAGAGACTTTCTGAGCTTTTACTGAGTTGGACAATTGCATTTTATGATTGCATTAGTCCTTTCAGACAGGGTACAAAGTTTTCCAGCTGAGACAGATGGTACAGAGACATATGAGTTCCACAAGCTCTGAACCTTCTCTATGGTAAATGCAATCTCCTTCTATTACTGAGCAATGCGATCTCACACAACACATGTTAACTGCTAACCTGGGCACACAAACCATTCTGAAAAATCCATGCTCTCAGGGCAGGTGACAGAAACAGTCTGATGTAGCCACAATCTCAAGGTTGATGCCTGGAAATCAGGATTTCAGAATATGCTGTGATGTGAACATGCTACATATTTTGGATGAAGCCATAAGGTACTATAACTGTTAGCTCACCTTGGCTGGTGGTATGGTTATTGCTGAACTGTGACAGGAAAAGCTAGAAAAAGACTGGCTGTGAATTCAGCTGAACATGGCTTAAAGAATATGACAGTTTCTACAGTATAGCAGTGAGAAAAACAATGTCCTCTGCAATATTGTGAAGTCAGAGCAAATGGTGTCCTCAAGATGATGCCATTCAGGCAACATATGCTGCTACTTCAGGTGTTGAGCTCTACAATCTAGAGAAAAAATTAATTCTGTCACAAGCTTCACATTTTCACTAAATTATGGCTATAGTCTACATGAAAAATAAGCAGAGCTGGAACAAAGTTGTCATATTACTATGTATTTATGATTTGCAACAACCTCTTAATGAGTTTACTGTGTTTTCTCTTGTACCTGCCAGACTTGCGCTGTGCTATAGAGTATGTGAATGTATTTTTACCACCAGATAGATAATCTGCAAGATCTGCTTTTGCTTGGTTTGTCAAAGTTAATGCTTTGTACACCTCTGCTGGGAATGCTGAGCTAGCTGCTGAATACAGATCTAAGAGGTCTAGATATTGGCTTCCTTCCTTTTAATTATTGTCTCATGTGTAAAGGAGACTTTCAGAGCACAAGGGTCATATAAATAGTCTTTAGTACAGAATGGAGCTAGACAGTTTCATGGTTATAATTTAGAATCTAGTTCTGCATTTTAGCTAGTCTTGAAGCCAAATGAAGCAGAGGAATCTAAATTTTTATGGTGTTATCTCTTTTGAAAATATTGTTTTGATCTTACTCAAATCCTCCATCTTGAAAAGCCAAAAGCATTTTGCTGAGTCTAGCTTTTTTATAAAGGTGAAAATGAAACATTCTAGCAAATTTCCAAACACAATTTGAAAGAAATACGACCACATTTCCCCCCTGAAATCTACTCTAACAAAAACTGATCCATCAAAATAATTGAATCAAAAGCTTTGAAGTTCATCCACAGTATAAGTGTCTGCATTTAAACACAATCTATCATAGTGTTAGAATGCAACCATGATCTACTCTTTTTGGAGATTATACTCATTTGATAAATTTCACTATGTAAATGTAATATAGACTTTTCTAAGTCATTTGACTAAGCACACCATGACATTCTGATTAAAAGATTAGCACTATACTGTATCAGTAGAACACGTGTTAAATGGATTAAGAATTGACTACTGGACAGATCTCAAAAAGAAACAGCTTACTATTCACATAAAAAAGGGGATTTCTTAAGTGCACAGAACTGCAAAATTCAGCTAAGCCTTAGGACTGAAGACACAAAATTTCTGTTGCATTATCCTTTGAAACAGACAAACTTGGAACGATAGATAAATATATTTGCGTCTAATTCCCATTTAAAACAGCTAGATAGGCCTTAGTAGAAGACACACTCTGCATGAAGCATCAGGAAGATGATTCTTTTCTAATACGTGTTTCTGTATTGGTCAAAAGTGAAAGAGAGCATCTTGAAGACTATCATCACAAGAGTAGAAATTATACGAGCTATCCTAACTTTTCAGTAACTATATTTAGTATGTCCACTTGAAATTGCCCTGTTCCAAGAAAATGGCCAGTCTGACCCACTCGTGATCACCAGCACTCTCTGAGCACCTGCCTGAAATGGGCTGAGAGGTATGAAATGATTCCAGTTTGATTCCATTATCACTTTAAATTGTGGGGGACCACAAACATTACGAGAGCCGTACAGGCTGTCCCCACCTGCATTGCTGGCAAACAGCCACGATAACATGCCTCATTACAAATCAATAAAGAATTTCCCTGCTCCCATTTCGGAGGGGTGGGGTTACAAGACAGGTGATTTTAGGTAATTGACTTAGAGTTCACAGCAAAACTTTGAAATACCATTATAATGGAAGCACCTCACAATGCAGTGATACCCTCCCATCTAAGAGAGACAGGCCTCTAACAGAGGCCTTATCAAAGCCCTTTCTCCTCAGTTCTGAAAGGGTGGGGGAAAGATATCTTAGCATAGTCTTGCTTATGAATCTTGACCCCCTGCCCCCTCTTCCCCCCACAAAAAGCAGCAAAACTTATTTAGTCTGTTTACACATACTGTAAAGTGACCTACGTTTGATCATGCAGTGGTCTAATGAATCAATCAAAATCAACCTCTCAGTCCAGCCAGTGGAGAGCATAATAAACAAAATTGCAAAACAGTAGTGTTGTATTGACTTTTGTTAATCTAATCTCCCCCTTAGCACCAACCTATCATTAGATCCTTACTTCTCTCCCTCCCCTCAGCTCTTGCCTGACAGCAACGACAGCTGGGGCTGCAGTTATATTGACAACATTCTCATTAAACAATGCCATCCATTATCAAAATACACTCATCAAAACATGTGACAGCAAACACTGCTCATAACTTAAGAACTGTATAACCAGAACGTGACTGTCCTTCCAAAAATGTTGTAAAATCAGTAAATAAAAGCTCTGCATTTAACAGGGAGATACAGATTAACATTATTTTTATACCACTTAATACACCACTGTTTTAATTACATTTAGTTGTTATATTTTAGCTCTATAGTACACTGCTAGGGGGTGATTTGTAAATCACATTGACTGATTGTATTGAAAGAAAGAAAACTGATTCAGCCTGCAATGCAGAAACATGCAACAGAAAATTACTTCATGCCCATGTGGTTTAGTTCTACCCCACTGACTGTGACAGAGATATAGACATAGGAAAGCAGATTTTGTACAAATATCAAAAGCAAGATTCAAATCCTAGGTCCCAGTTGCCCTCATAATGTTCCTCTGAAGTTCAAGGGCTGGGATAAGAAGGCTGCTTCAAACAGTCAACAAGTATTTCCTCTTGTATAAGCTAGATCTCTCTCAGGCTGGGAAAACAGTGACCATGGCATTACTGGTCACAGGCTTCCTACTCTATGGCATATTGCAAGGGCACAAAGAAGGGCAAGGGACAGAGAACGCAGTAACTGTCATGCTTCTGTGCTGACAGCTAAACTACCCTTTAGCTAACACTTCCATCCACAAGTAATTCTAAATATTTTCCTTTCCTTCCCAAAGACAGAAACTCCTTTAGGGTTTGATTCACAGTATGGGCCCTACCTGAAGACTCTGTTATCTTCTGTTCCTCAGATCCAAACTAAGATGAAAAATATGCCAGCAGTAGTTACCAATATGACACACATTTTCTTCCTGGTGCATGTGATATTTGCATCCAAAACCAGGATTACACTAGTTGCTACAACTTTATACACAAACATGTGTGGTGTATCCATGCTGTCGAAAATGGAAGCATTTATGTTAGCCATGATAGTTTTCTTCCCTGGGTAATGAAGGCCAGTTCCTACACAGGAGATCACAGGCATCACTTGCAGGCTCTCGACTGCCTCCTGGAAGATCCTCACTCTCATCACTGATCAAGACTATAAGAACACTAATCTGCTTGTTTAGGTGCTTAATGTTTGGTGATGTGGAAACCCCTGTGTGTCCATCAGTAAAAAGGGATGGGAAGAAAACCTGAACACCTTCAGGAACACAGCTGAAGAAAAGCAAAGTTCTTAGACAAGAAGAGAAATTCCAAAGTTTCTTCTTGAAGGGGAAAAAAAAAAAAAAAAAAAAAAAAAAAAAGCTCAGTTCCACAAACCGTTTGGGCTCTGGTTCCTTTCCATGGAAATCTACTACAAACATTTGATCTTTCATGTATATGCTGCATACATAATTAAAAACTAGCATTTTTATTTATGGAGAACAAGTAGCTACATTTTTACCAGCAATTTAAAAATAACATGTCTTTGCTTTGGAATTCTTTAGTAAAAATCTTGTATCTAATGCAAGGTGTTTTATGGAAGCTTCTCTTTTATATCATAATCTGTCACTTTAAGTTGAAACAGAGCTAATATTGTACATCTGGGAGAACGTCTGCTTTAGCTGGTTTTGCTTGATGAGCAGAATATGGCAAATAATAGAGAGTATTTTGAAGTTTTTCCCCTTTATGGTCAGAAATAAAAAGTGTAATAAATATGTTAAAAAGGGCTAACGAGTCCCAAGCAGCAAGATCCTCATCTTTGGAAGACTTTTATGGAATGTAATTATCTAATTACTGTTAATTGGTAGGGTGGGATGAGAGAGTACTATGTGTATATGAGGGCATGCATTTTGCTGCATATTTGGTACTTATTCTGACACCACTGGGTGTAATACATTATTTGTCCAGGAATATCGACTATCTACTTGCAAAGCTTTTTGGTTTAGATTGTAGGGACTTTTTATCCGTGGTTTAAAAACTATTGCTCATTCTTTATGCTTAGGAAAGTTAGCTGAGTCAGGAAAGTTGACCGAGTTCCTAATATTCCTGAGATCTAGTGGAATCCATAGTACCTATATTTTTACTAGATTTTCCTTATGGTTAAGCATCCTCTCTCTAATCCTAAAGAACTGCACACTAGAACCCAGAAGTAACCATGACTTCACAACAATTAGCTTTTTGTATCCTGAATCCCAGGAAAGTAGCAAGGGCTACATCCAAAACAGGAGGTATGTGATCTATCCTGAAGGCTTCATCACTTTTGTGTAGAAAGAAATTAGGAAGTTTGACACCAAATGGTGCCACTCAATGTCTTTGTAAACATGGGCCTAAGCATCTCTAGGACACTGCTGACCGTTGTACCGAGGTCACTGTCACCGCTACAGTGAGGGTTATAGTAGTCCTGTATGTCAAGGATTAATCCCTTTAAAAGCAGTTTAACAGGCATGAGATTATCAGAAAAAGGATAAGTTATGCACGATAACTAGCTTTTTGATGCTCAGTTTCATGCCACACCGCCACTTCGTATGGGTGTGACTGTTTTAAAAGCTGGTCTGAGCCCCTTTCAACATGACCAGGAAAATTCTGTGCTTCACTGCCTTTTACACTAATCTAGTAGAACTTTAAATAAATGACTGTACAAAGCAGAGGACTGTGGAAAGTCAGACTCGCCCCCATAGATGAAACACACAAAATAGTAACTCACAGTGTAGGACTGGCAACTTGAATACCTGAATAATATCTTGAACTTTGGTCAGATGCTTTCCTTCTCTGAGAAAACTGAACATGAAAATTTTCAAAGTTCTGGTGCATTAGGAAAACAAATGGAAAAGCCACTATCTGGCATGCATCATTACCTGCTCACCTGGGTAGGCAAGGCAGAAACTGAGCCTAATAGCCCTCCTTTGTCTTGTAAAATACAATCCAGAGTTCTAAACACATTACTTACTGCCTAGAAATCAGTGTTTCATTAAACAGCCACTTTGCTTGTTAACACCTACTGTACTGACAGTTATGTTGTGACAGTGTAAACTACATAGTAAAACTGCTGACATGAGAAGACTTAACAGATGTCTCAAGAGTTTAAAGAAAAGCCTTAATCAGTTGAATCAAGGAAGGATTAGAGACATCATTTCTACTTCTCACATCTCAAACAACTGAAGTGGCTGGCTATGAGAGGCTTCCACATGCACTGTTTCCATCAGCAATGGGTACCTGCATTTGATTAGCAAAACATTGTCAAAGTAAACAGAGGTCTTTTTTGTAACAAAGATAGCAAGATGTTCTCTGGCATGGGGAAGCTTACTAAGGAGACGGTGATCTTGAAAACATCTGAAAGGTATTCTGAGTATAGAGAAATTTGGAATACAGAGCATATAGAGAAAATATTACTTATTACTATTATTCTTTATTCTTATTTTTAGGGACCCACTGCAGTTGTGAGAATAACCATTGCTTTTGTTCTATTTAATTTCCATTCATTTCACGGCAGAACTGGAAAAGATGAAATGGCATTTGAAAGGCCATTTCAAGGCAACTATAAGACAGCTGAAGCTCATATTTGACAACACATTTTCTAGTCAAAAATTGTTTTCATTTACAAAAAATGCAGTAGTAGTAGCCAAGTTCTTAGCAAATGGATTGCTTTAACACATACACAAGCTTAAAGGGCAAAGAGAGTAGTACAGGTCAGCAGAATGAGGAGATGCATTTTTTGTCTTGTATTTGATTTTAAAGCAAGATACTTAAAAGACAGAAGAGGCTTCTTGAACTTTCAAAATACAGAGCTTAGTTGGAAATTTATAAAATTGATAAGGATTTGCCACTAGATTAAGTTATCTCTCTACCAATGTAATACTAGAGCTCAAAATAGTTGTATAATACCAGAATACACAATTATTTCCTTTACTTTTCACTTTTTTACTGTTTTGGACATTTTACTTTATATAGCTCTCACTCTTATATTATTATTGCTCTAGCGTATGCCACACTTCACAAACAAAAAGCACTAAATCCAAAACAGTTACCTCCCAATTTTGTTTTGTAACATTTGTTCCCCAAATTTCTGCTACGGGCTGGATGTTCTTCCTGGGAAATAGAAATTTCAACATGCAAACAGCAAAGAGAAGGCTATATGAGGCTATATGCTGTGGATCCAAGTCTTGGCAGTATTTGTCAGAGTTGAAAAGATGTAGAAAGGTTCAAGCTGTCCGTATCCCTTGGACAGACAGGCTGGCCAAACGACTTAGAATTGTCCGTAACCAGTAGAGGCCATTTTAGCATCTGCAATAGCACAAAGTTAGCAGCAAAATTCATTTACTCAGCCATTGCCTCTTTTACTGGAGAGAAGGAAACGGTATGACAAAGTATCACGTGGCTATTCGGGGATTTTTCTTAACAAAAAACCCCAACTAACCACATAAAAACCCTCATTTTCTTTTTATCTGTTAGTTTGAGGAACACTTTGAATTCATGTTTCTAACTTTCACTCTCAGCCTTGTATCTCAATAGTCTAGCATTCTACACTGAAAAACACAGACACTGGGTTTAAGGCTGTATAGAGCCAAACCATTACACTTTATCCCACACTGCCTTTTGAAAGGCCAAGCCTGAATTTCTCAAGAAATTGGAGACTCATTCTAATTATCTTCACCAGGCTAAAACAAATTTGTGAGAATTTTATGCTCTTTCCAATCTTTCTTCTATCTAGATGTTGACATCAGATTTATCACTACGGTTTGTAAGCATCTGTGATTAATTTTGTAACCAGCACCATAAGATGATCAACAAGACATTCTCTTAATTTTAGATCCGATTATCCAGCAACACTCATTTTTTCCTGAAGTGCCATACAGGAAGAAATTCAAGAGTAGGAATTAATATGATCTTGAATTAATTTCCCTCACCAACCAGATGGCCTAATTATTGGCACTGAAAAAGCCAGGAAGCAAGAGTCCTTGTACCAGATTCAAAAGACTAGCATACAGCATCTTTTAGTTTTTCATTTTTTAAGCCTTAGTTTAACTGAGAGCATTAAAAGATGCGTGAAAAAAGTTAATTTAAAATTATATTTCTTTTCTGCTGTCTTCCAAACTGCAAACTCTCTATTAATTCAAAAATTCATTTTCAAAATTATCTGTTTTCTACAGAGTGAATAAAATATAGCATGCCTACAGATTTTTTCCACTGAAAATTTTAAATAGACAGCTAATGAAAAGAGATAATGTAAATATCACTCCAGTGCCCCTTTCCATCTGTGACTCACACTGTTATGCAGATGATTATGAACTTCACATCTTGACATCCTGGGAAGCCTGCAGGTATTCTCCATATTTTATAGATCAGAAGAATCAAAACTGTTCTTTTTTTTTTGTAAAATTAAATAAGCTTTTAAACATCAACTTTTTTTCTTTGACTTAAATCAGAAATGTAGATTTTTTTGACACCCCTTCCAGCCCTATATAGTCCAGTCTAATCTGTAAGTGAATGTTCCAGTTCAGTTAATACTAGCACAAATGCAGTCTTCTATGAATAGCACTGCAAGACTATAGCTGTCATTCCTTACATAAAGGTACAATATCAAAAACAGTGCATTATTAGCTGCAACTTTATCATATTGGCTTTAATGTTGCCAGTATTTGTATTATGATCTCTGATTTTAAGACACATTAAAGCACAGCAACATAGAAGGAATTTACCTAGCTATAGTCAGTTAAATTAGCACTTTCTGAATTTAAATGAATAGACTAATCCAGACTAGATTAACAAAGCCTCCTCTACCTTTTCTTCCTGCTTCTCAATCATTTTGCTCTTCCTGACTCTGACAAAATCTTACCAAGAGTAATTGGGAATGGTGGCCTGCTGTTCAATGACTGCTATAATGTAACTGCTCTGATAATCATAGTAGTCACTTTATAGTGTAAAGCAAAACACATTTCTGTCTCAGTTTCTGTATCCTTACTTCTGGATAATTTACGTCAGTGTGCTGGGAGGTTTGAATAACACAAAAAGCTTTTTGAGACTCTCTACCAAAGACAGCAATGCAGTGGAGTATTTTCCAAATTGCATGGCAAGTGGAAGCTTGTTAAGATTTGTTCTAAAGCTACTTGATCATCAAAAGGAACAGCTCCCATCGGCTTCAGCGGATTTAGTTGTAGCCCAGAATGAGCAGTCTTGTTTATTAACATCCATTGTTCATGGCGTCATTGTTTTTCTCTCTGGCTAGTGATTTTCTCTGGTACTTCTTTTCTGATATGCCTCATAGTAGGAACACTCATCCACAGAGATAAAAGATCACCTTCCCAAAAGAAAACATTCAAAGGAAGGAATCATTCATCAACATAAATTGTGTGCAAATCTTTCATAATTCTGAGGTTATTTGCTTTTGGATTAATCTCCAAAAACTCAGCTGAATCTTACTATATTACAAAGCTGCAAACAATTTTCACATTATGCAATAGTCTATAGTACCATACCCTTCACTTTGGGGTTTTATCTTATTCAGAGAGAGCAGTATTCTGCTATCTCGGTAAATGTTGCAAAGTGCAGAAGTTCATTTGAATTTGTTTCAAGTTTATATAACAACATGCAACACAGTTAAATGTTTCCCCTGGATCGACAGGGTTTAGAAGGCTAAAAGCATGATGGACATAAAGCAGCTTTCAGCTTTGTTCTCAGTATCAACATTGCATTGCTCAGATTTACCATTGATTCAGCTACTGAACGGTAAGGTGAACTGATAAGTGGCTGAACTGCCAGACTCAAAGACTTATGACCAACAACTAAGTCCAGCTGGAGACTCGTCACTAGTGGTGTCCCCTGGGGTTGCTACTGGGACCAACAGCATTTGACCTCTTCACTAATGACCTGGATGATGAGACAGTGTGCACTCTGCAAGTCTGCAGATACAAAACCAGCAGGGGTGGCTGATACGCCAGAGGGTTGTGCTGCTATTCAGAGGGACCTTTACAGAATGGAGAAATGGGCAAGCAGGAACCTCGTGAAGTTCAATAAAGTGAAATGCAAAGTCCTGCACTTGGAGGGGAATAAACCCAATGCACCACTACAGGCTGGGGGCTGTCCAGCTGGCTGGAAAGCAGCTTCGCAGAAAAAAGACCTGGGGGTCCTGGTGGACAAGTCAACCATGAGCTAGCAATGTGCCTTTGCAGCAGTGAAGGCCAACGGTATCCTAGGCTGCAATAGGAAGAGCACTGCCAGCAGGTCGAGGGAGGTGACCCTTCCCCTCTACTCAGCACTGGTGAGATGCATCTGGAGTGCTGGGTCCAGTGCTGGGCTCCCCAGTACATGACAGGCATGGACCTACTGCAGCAAGTCCAGCAAAGGGCCACTAAGATGGTGAAGGGACTGGAGCGTCCCTCATACAAAGAGAGGCTGAGAGAGCTGTAGTTATTCAGCCTGGAGAAGAGAAGGTTCAGGGGGATCTCATGTGGGGGAGTAAAGGAGACAGAGCCAAACTCTTCTTAGTGTAATCCAGTGACTGGACAAGAGGCAATGGGCACAAACAGAAATACAGGAATCCCATCTGAACATAAGAAAAAGCTTCTTCACCATGAGGGTGGTCAAACAGAGAGGCTGTGCAGTCCCATCCTTGGAGAAACTGAAAAGGTGTCTGGACACGGTCCTGGGCAATCTGCTGTAGCTGAGCCTGCTTTGAGCAGGGGGGTTGGATCAGACAGTCTCCAGAGGTCCCTTCCAACCACAGCTATTCTGTGATACTATGACACAGTTGGTTTTCGTTTCCATCACAGGATAGATCTTAATAAACCCAGTAATTTTTTTTTGTTGGAATAAATATGGTTAATTTAAAAACTTTAGGTTAACACTACAAATACTATATTTTAACATCTAGAACATTATTTTCATTGTAAAACATAAGAAACTGAAGATTAAAAGGCCTCTACATCCAAATATACATACACCAACACAGATGTGAGCGTTTTACTGTGGCATGATACTGCCCAGTTAAAGGCAGAATGGTTTCACTGTATCTGAGGGTGAAGACAAAAAACAAACAAGCAAAAAACCTAAATGTTTTCCTCTCCCTTCTCTTGTGTTATCCTCCTGTGAAAACGTCACTTCATACATTCACTTTGTGTTCCTAATCTAACCCTCTCTCTCTAACTTGTTTTCTTTCTGAAAGATTTTGCTTAACATGCATTTAGGCTGACTTGTGTGAAAGAGGAAGTGTCATCCCTGGGCTCTGGCTTTCACTTTAGTTAATTGAAATCTTTGAGGTCTAACAAATCAACTTTTATGTCTCAAAATGGTTAGGAGAAAACCACAGAAGGATCTTTGCACAAAAAAAGGAAACAGCTAAACGTCTAGTCGGACAGGATTTGAAATAAACTGGTTAAAAAAAAAAAATCAAAGAGGTTGAAAGTATTCTCCAAGTACTGATGTACCATGTTACTTAGTATGAGAAGATGGCCCTAGGGAGAGGGAAGTATTTCTTTATGTTGGGAAGCTGTAGCTAAACTCACTATCCATGGAAATAGCCCTCATTCTGGAAATCTTCCGCCACAGTAGTATTTTTTCTGACACAGACAAAGCAAGCAGCCTTCTCCTACATTGGAAGATTCTCTGGATTTGCAATAATTTCTCTCTTTAAATATCTGAACATCTATTTAACAAAGGTCCTCACAGTACTTCATTCTTGGCATGTCTCCCTTTCAGCAAAAGGTACAAGCACATTTCAACCAGATTCAGGTGGTCTGGTGTAGCTATTGTGTACAGTTTGAGTACTGGAAGTCTAGGATAGCCACCATGATAAGCAGCAGAAAATTGCCATGCTAAAAATCAATCTTATGCCTAGTTACTTCAAAATCCTGCCTGACCAAATGCTTCCACGGAAAAGATAAGAAATCTTGGTTTAAATAAAAATAAGTAAAAAATGCCGTTGGTTAATGCTTTCAAGATTCAGGTTAAAACAAAATACAGCAAATCAATGAAAAACTAAAACTATACCTTCTCATCTGATGGGCTGTTCTTTGAGATAAGAAGGCTTGCCACATGAAACGTAATGCTTGTGAAGTAACCCAGAGCTCAGGCATTCACTGTTCTTACCAGACCACCCCATACTCCCCTCCAGCCACGGAAGCTCCTTGGGCACGTGGGCTTTTCTCCCAGGCCTTGCACTATCACCCTGCTCACAGTGAGAGGTAAAGGGAGGTCGTCTTCACAAGATGGAGAACTGAACCAATGAAACTGTGCCACAGAATTGCTGCTCTTCTGCTCGGGCAGCTTTCTGCCAAACTAACAACACTGAAGTTCACACTGGCCAAGCAGATGGA
Organism: Dromaius novaehollandiae; assembly: GCF_036370855.1. Lineage (NCBI taxonomy): Eukaryota > Metazoa > Chordata > Aves > Casuariiformes > Dromaiidae > Dromaius > Dromaius novaehollandiae. The sequence goes on from NC_088104.1 coordinate 33,480,076, forward strand.
GAGTTGGATAACAATAATTTTACAGTAGTTAACTAAATGCAGACGGGTAAAATTTACCCTCTTCTCAACTAAAGCAATCACTTCTGCATAAAAGACCTTTCCAACTTGCCACTTTCTTGTAATTATTTTGTTACTAACCGTTAAAATTTTGAGTCTCATGATATCTGAAAATTTCAGCTCCAGGGTTACAATTGCTTAAGTCTCAGATTTCTTTTTAAAATTAGAAGTTTGGTTGCAGAGAAAAGCTTGAAAAACTAGCTTTAAAAATCTCAAAAGATAATTGCAAAAATGTTTCATAAGAGCTTCTAAAAAAATCATGACTTTTAGCCATTCTCAGCATTCTGAATGTCTTTCTTCAACAATATTGCTTAACCACATGACATAAGAAAATTATCTTTCTCTAGAACCAATTCAATCATTCATGATTGACATGCATTTTAATAATTAACTAATACGGTTTGGCAGCATAGGTCACCTAAGTTAGTCATTTTATTTTTTTTAAAAAAAATCACATATACAAGTTTCTGATACACTTAACATCAGAATAAGGGCCCAGCACCATTAAATAATTATTTTCTGAGGTTTTTGGCTCAAGCACCAGAAGTCTCTCTTTTTGCAATACTGTTGAAGGTATATACCCACCTGTTTTGCGAGTATAAGGTTCCCTTCTGATCCATGCTGTTCATTTACAGAATCTGGAGAAAGGGGACACCTTCAGTACTGACTGGTGAATCACAGATGAGATCACAGCCAAGCAAGCTTAACTCACCGCAGATTCAAAGGGTACGTGGTACAAATCACTTCTATCTTTGCTGTTTGTGGTCCTGAAATGAGATTCCAACAGAATTCTGAGATCAACACCAACAGAAGAGATTCAAAAATCAAAGGGGGAAGGAAAAAAAAAATGATACTCAATTTATTTTTCCATTAATTAGAAAAAAATATTCATTTAGCCAATTCTCCATTACAAACACAATTGAATGTACTTCCACTGAAATTTAGAAAGCTCTAAGTTAATAATACTTTGGACCTACAGCGTTCAGTACAGTCAGAAAACAGAAAAAAGATCAGTTGATTAATATGACTTTTAAAGAGTCAAATATCATTGTTTCCAGTGCAGAGAGAGAAAAGCACCAGAGGAAATTAATCAGCTTGCCAGTGCAGTAAGGCATGGGCCAAGAGCTACGGTATGCCTTCTTCTAGTTCAATGTTACATCTAAATAGTAAGAGCTTAGAGCACTTTCAAGCCCTCAGGTCAAGGCACTCTTTGGGCCGTGTCAGAGCTCCACATCAGGAGTATGGAACTTCCTTTGCATCCCAGTGTATTCTTGGGGAAAGACATGGGTGTTTAAGCATAGGTCAGAATAATGTGGCCTATGAACAGTAGGCAAAAAAGCCACTTCATGCTACAACTTTCTCAGAGATGATATTACAATGCAAAGATGATCCTAGATTTCTAAGTAAGACTTTATTCTTGTTTCATGCCATTAACACTTTCAAACAGCTGTGCAGCAAGTTTCAAGAAATGTAGTACCACTAACTAGCAAAACAATCTCCAATTTAAACTTATTTCCCAGAGTAGTATCTTCTACTATAGGACCTAGTGCAGAAGAACAGCAATTCCTGTTCATAATAAATGTTTCTGTAAACTCTTTTCTTTGTGTAGGGTCATTTTGTTTTAATTTTTTTCTTGTATTTTCACCTCCCTATCTTTACCTCCAAGTATTTACAGGCCATTGCAGAACATACCATAACATTTAAGAAATAAGAAACAGAATATGATTCAAATTGGTGGAAGAAATGCAGGGGGGAATATTATCCAAAATAGACTGATTTAAGAAAGCCCTTTGTGGAAAGTGACTTTTTCCTCCCACCCCAAACTAACAGTAAAGAGAATGCTACAACTTATCCATTATGCAGAAATTTTTGAAAAATGAACAAATACGACAATTAAAAAAAGCAAAATTTTACAAAGCCAGCTTGGTACGATGAAAATTGGTACTTGCTGAGTAACATCAAGTGGCTTTTTAATACACATTTCTTCAACAACAAAAACTATTTTTAAAAAATAACTGTTCCACCACACAAGTATGCAATTCAAAAGCTAATGCGTGTGTATTCATGGAAAACGCTTAGAAGACGACATGCAATAGCAATTCTTACTTCTAATAGTAATACAAAGGGCTTTTTCTCATAGACAATTGGTTGAATCAGGACTAACAGAACATGAATAAGGATTAGCAAGATTGTGGGCTTTTTTGGCACCAGAGAACCGAGTGAAAATTTTTTTCTTAACACAGCTAACTGCATTATAGCTTGTTTCCTGCAATCTTTATGAATGCAGAACCTCAGCGAGCTTCCTGTGCAAGGGGTTTGGTGCCTGAACCTTGCCAGCACTACGTAAGACAAAAATTGCCTAAAACCTGAAACCGTGGTTTTTTTGAAACTCTTGATGTTGTCTCTCTTCTTTGGGAAGAGAAATGTGACATGAGCTGGAGCAATGCAGGCTCTCACTAGGACTGTGTTGATCAGATTCTAATCACATTTTATGTAGGATTACATTCCTAAACATCAAAAATGCCAATATGAATTAAAGATACCTAATGAAAAGGAGATACTCATTTTGTTAGTTGATAGCCAAAAACATGAGTCACATATTTACAGATAAAGATATACTTCGGTTTCACAGCTGCAATAACTTATAAATATCAGTCATTGCAGAGACCAGGCTTATCAAGAAGCATTGCCTCTGAGCTCCCCATTTGTTGCTCTACCTGCCCCTGCCCCAACATTTGTGAAACTTAAAAAAAAAAAAAGAAGAAAAAAAAAAAAAGTATCTGTGTTTACAAAGAAGGCCTTTTACTAAGCTTCTGCTTGCCACAACATCTTTGCAAGAACTCTGGAGTCAGAAACACAGTGGGTAGTCACTAACTCTCCAGGCAGAACCAACAGATGAAAGCAAAATCCACTGGTGTTTACACTGGCTGTTTTTCTTTCTTTCAGGACAAAATCCAAAACTGAGTTCTTCTCTCTCCTATACTGCACCCTATGTAGATGAGGTCCCTCTGTAAACTTCAAGGGCATCTACAATCACCAGAGATATTTGAGCTGACAAAAGGGTCAGGACCCCAGAGCAACACACTGCTCACAAAGGGAATGTGGCTCAGAATCTGCAGTCAGAGTTAAGGAAAAGTTCTAGTGTTAAAGATTTGTGTTGCTGCCCCTGTGGGAAATAAGCCAAACTAACGAGGAAAAATATTGAAAGATATTCCATTCTCTAAGCTCTCCCGTGCATCTTGTTTTCTCTCTTTCTGCCTATTAGTCTTCATTCTGCATCTCCTGCAGCGGCCTTTGTCAGCACATGAATAATTAATGTTAATAGTCTCATCAACTTCAGGGCATAGTGCAAAACTCATTGAGCAAATGTTGGTTGGGCTTGTCCTGCCATATGATGAAGTCTTTCTTTTATGTAAGAGATCTCACAGAAGAAAAGCTGTGCTCTACTTCTTAGGTATTCCTTGGATATACAGATGTAATAACTATAAGCATTAAATGTGATATCTTGTGGTAAAAATGCAGTCAGACTGTGCATTAAATGTACACATTCCATGAATGCCTAACATAGTCCTAACTGTAGGAAATAGCGGCTTTTATTTTAATTCAATCTGTTTAAGTCCAGCCATAAGTTTTTTGTTGTTGTAACAACACATGGTATCATAACATCATGATTACATTCTATTGGCCAGTGACCACTTCATAAGTTTTAAACAGAAAAAGCAGCAAAACTGTTATGATCATGAAGTATTTCTATGCACTCCCCAAACTGGCTTGTCTACTGGTGATATCAGCACAAAACAGAGTAATCAGTAGAATATTAGTACCAGCAGTCAGCCATAACTGGTCTAATAGCTAATAAACTCTTGCTATTAACCTGTGAGTATTTTTTTTTTTTTTTTTTTACTTTTTACCAGTTCTTGAATCCATAATGAAAAACTAGAGTTACATTGGATTTTTCCCTTTTGGTTGTGACTGTGAATGAGGCACAGACAAAATAAGCACCAAATCCTACTCTTGAGAAACAAAGTATGAAGTTAGATTGTAAGAGGCAAAAAATGATAAAATAAATAAATAAAAAAGACATATCTCTCTGATCTCCAAGTCACGAGAAGCTTTTCTCCAGAGTCAAATACAATTATGGTTAACAGTAACATCTGAAGTTCCATTTAAGATGCCCATTTTCAGAAATAAAATGTGACAAATTGTTGAATACCAGTACAGTTGAATAAAATGCCATATTATTCCCCAAACTATTGTAAATTATTCCCATTTATCTTATTAGAAAATACAGTAAATGTTAAAATGAACACTGTTAGGAGAGTTTCATTGATTCTGACTCATGTAAAATAATCCCAAAATAATAAATTATACTTAGACCCATCAAGAAACACTAAACTCACACTTGGCCACAATGAGAATGCACAAATAAATCAACCAAGTTTCCAGAATTTGAAAATGGAAGTCATTTATTACTTAGAAATTTCTGTTAAAAACAGAAGTTTCAGAATACATGAAACAAGTATAATATTATCTATAATAATAGCTATTTCTGAAATATATTTACTGTAATACTATTGTATCTTTGTCCTTTCCATTTAGCATAAGCATAACAATTTGACCTTTAGGTCAAAAACATTAAAAATACTTGAAAGAAATTGTTTATTTTAAAACAAGCTGTAGTATTACTGATGTTGCTAAAGTATGGGTATATTCGTCACTGTTGAGTAGAATGAGAAAAACCCTAATGCAGATTTCAAAACGGTCTGAACTTGGTTCAAAAATACTACCAATCCAACCAGACGGCTACTGACCGTGGTAAGTGGAAGCAAATTCTGCTTTGTGGAAGAAAATTCATCAGAACCGGAGGAAACAACAGGTTAGCACATTTTTTGCATTAAACTTGAACCTGCCTTGCAGCAGGACACACAAACACGTGCTTCAGTCTGTTCCTGAACTCAGGACGTTACTCATGTTCTCTGTTTTTCATTTTGTGAGTCTTCACGCAGTAACAGGAAGAGGAGACGGGAGACAGGCACACTGCTGGGCAGGAGCAGTACCCGGAACAGTTTTGCACTCACTCTGGCACTGCCTGGAGCTCAGCTTGACAGCTGGATTGACAGCATCCCCTCAACTGCAGTCCAAAATTCCACTTCAGCAGTGTGTTATGATTCAATTATGGGCCGTCTACTGCTCAACTTCACAAGTATTTCCCTGTTTTAAATTGCTTCTTTCCTCTGCCCCAGTACATTAGTAAAAACAGCACATAATACAGTACTTCATATATTTCAGAGGATTACTTTTCCAGCATGCCTTAATTGAGTAAACTTCAATTGTCTTAAAAGAAAGAAAACAAAATTTATCAGGCAGACCAGGAAATATATTGGAATTCACTTTGCCTACACAGTAGATAACAAACGATGAAAAGCATTAGCTTTAAGGAGATGATTAGTTTCATAGTCCACAATATAGAATATTTACTGGGGATACTTGGAAGAATTTCTTTGACAGAGTGAACTAATAAATTTTAATACAGACGAGTGTACTATTTCGGGTTATACAGACATACTTGGAAACAATGGAAACATACCATTTTGATGAACAGAATACATATTTGCTTTAGTATTATTTTGTCATTTTAAAAATTATACACCCACACCCACTTTTAAAGTTCTAAATTTTGCTAAATTTAATGAAACAGACTAAACCAGTCTGCACCAAAAATGTACATTTTAAAATATGAAATTTATGAAATATTATAAATACTCAGCAATTTAGAAATAGATAAATATTATCTCATCCAGATGTCCAAATAAAGCAAACTAACATATCATTAAACAGAAAGCAATGTAGAAAGTTAAAGCAAAGGAGCTTCAAAGTAGATTGTCAGCAGAATGCTGGTTTGTCGTAGATCGGGCCATGAAAATGAAGCGGCTTTTATTTTTTAAATATAACACTGCAAAAGATGATGATAATAGTTTCAGCTATTTATGTCTGCTTCTGCAAGATACATTTGCGTTTTTTGTTACTACATATCAAGTACAGTGCGCTGTAATCACATGAAATGTTATGTCAGTCTCACAGATCGGCTGCGAAAACGTCCATCTAAGCAAACAGAAGACCTCCCACCTCAGCTCCTAGAACGATACACTTGCTTTAAGCACTCCTGAAAACACACAGGACCTAAAGACATGAGCAAGGGTCTTAAAACAGAATATTGGCATAGCACTATCCCTGTAGCTTCCTCCTGTATTCCTGCAGGAGGGAACAGTAATGTACAATATTGATCTTTAATGTACATGTTTTCTACAGCCCTATGGACCCTTTAGCAGCCCAAAGAAGCCTAGCAATCTGCAGCTATGCCCCTTTCATTTCACTGCGATACAACTTCAGTGCCAGGTCATCAGAGTTTTCCTGTAAAGAAGGGATTTTCCCCCGAAATCTGATTTATTTAGATAAGCAGCATAAGTAACACAGTAGAGCAAAAACAAGAAAAATGATGCTAATTGAATACCTGGAAAAATCCCTGTGCTAAGACTTCATTATCTCTGAGCATTTGTTCAAGGGCTGAAATATACTGTAAAGAGTATTCAAGTACAGGACACATCTAGGTATGTCTAGTAGGAAAATAAGCAGGACACTGGAGCAGCAGTAGCAGAGACAAATTCGGAGGGGATGGAAAACAAGACCATAAAAGGGAAAGTACTGCAAAGAGGACATCTTTAGCACATCACATTGTACTATCCTAACTCTATAAGGGTGCACATCTCTTGATTTTGACCTGTTAAAATACTTAAATAATTTTAATAGAAATTTCCAAAAATACTACCAAATTTTTTTAAATCCCCCCCCCCCCCCCCCATATTCTGGGGGAACTGGCTAGAACAAGCTGCTTCATTTCTGTAAGTCCAGCTTAATAAATCTAAAATAATAAATAAATAAGAATCAAGCAATGTTTATACAGGACTGCCTCCTTTATGTGATATTACAGTAAGTAAAATGCTTCAAACCCCATGTAAAAGCACTGCTGTTGTGGATTATACGTTATGATATTTTTCATAAACTATCCATTCCATCTGCATGGGTGATGCCTTGTAAATTCTCCTTTTTGGAAAGCAAATTGCATTCAACCTACCAGGTTAATGACACTTATAAATAAATAAAAATCTTCAATTTGGTGTTAACAGAAGACCAGCTGGCATCCTACTGCGGAGCTGAAGGTGCTGCATGCTCTGACAGAGATTGGTGATAGGTTGCAGACTCATTTTGCATTTGCCGTATGGATGTTTTTCAGCATGAGAGCTGCATCATAGCTTGCAAGCTCATCTCTGTCCGAGTGTTATCTCACCCTCATAACAGAAATCAGTAATTAAAGTTTAATACGCAGCACTGAGACTATCTGCATCTCTCAGGGGGCCACTAGAAGGAAATTAGCAAAGAATGATGCAAGTTTGCTAGAAGGATTTGATAGCCAATTCTAATTCCATCAGCTTTGATTGGGAAATTGAAAAGGCACTGCTGGGGCACTAGCCATGCGTTTCCTGTAAGTTTCTCATTTAATTAAACAGGACACATGGTAGATTTTGAACTTATCCAATGTAAACCTCTGCAATTGCCATAGATTTGTCCTGTAGAAACTCCCTGCTCTAGTCTGATAACCCAAACTTCCTAGCAAAACCATATCACACAAACCTGGAGCAGAAGAGCTGGGAGGCAACTGAAATTATATGCTGATAAGATGCCAAGAGTAGATTGCTTTTAATGCAGTGCCATGCCAGCTACTAAGATAAAGCCCTTTTAGCCGAAACAAGAATCAGCTTGTAGCACCTTTGTTTTCTGTGCAAAAGCAAGTTTTTTGAAAGGTTTTCCAAAAGGCTTGTATAAAGCTCCTAAATTTCAAGAATACTTTTTACCAGCTTCTTGAGTTCCCATTGAGCTCAAGTGACGCCCATTTCTTCCCTGCATTATTTATGCATTGAACTGCCTATCAGCTGTTTCTCTTGATGCAAATCAAACGATGCCAGCAAATTAGTTCTGTACCCTCTTGAGGCCTTTTCTTCCCACATTTTCCAATACTCTCAGTGTACAGGATTAAAGTGAACCACCAAAGGGAATACTTCTGCACCCTGGCATACAGCACATGTATTTCAGAAATGTATTTACTAGAGATTCTCTGGTCTGGCCAGCAAGGGAGAAAAAAGGTTGTTTTAAAAGTTTTACACTTCCATTTCTTCTACCTCTGTTACCAACAACTCTCTGCTGTGTGACTGCAAGTGGTCATTTTAGTAGCAAAAGATCTCTGCATAGAAGTCAAAAATCAGCCTTTTACCATGACATGAAAGGGATGTCGCTTAAGTCATCAGTTTAAATCTGTTTCACAGAAGAATTTTCTTTTTCTGCAAGCAGAAATTTTACATAGCAAGTGTCTAGATTTCTACTCCCTGCTTTGCTGTATTTCAGGGTAGGATAAAATCCAGTTATATTCTGGATGCATTCTTTTCAAGGAACTAATACCAGTTAGACAGTAGATGAAAAAGTTCAAATAAAAAGAGTGCAAGACGTTAAAGCAATTCCAACAGGACTGATTTCTAATGTCTAACAGTCCAGCAGACTTTATTCTACATCAGGCTCTGGAAAGTAAGGATTACTGCTGCTAACCAGATTTAGTTGAGAATTGCCCAGTCTGAAAAAAAGTTTTCCTTCTTGTGATCCTTGTCTGTGGAAAGCCAACTGGTAGTTTTACATCAAGAAACATTCAGGTTCTCAAGCAGCTCAAGCAAGGAAGTTTTGGGTTTCAGCTGCTAATCTAAGCAAATCAATGTCATTTTCATTAGTGGTATGTGAATTTCAGAAAAATCGCCAGGTTAGCAAATTCACTTTTCTCTTGAACATCCCCATGTGTAGAAGCTTATGTAAACTTAACTAAACAGAAAGGTGCAAAATTTTCTTAAACTAAGGTACCTTTATTGCAGCCAAATTAATGATTATAATCAGAGTAAGTTTTCTAAAATCAGTGGAAGACACTTATGCCTTACACCATTTTTTCTTTATACTTACAGAAAACAAAGAACAGTCCAGAGAGACAGCTTCATTTTTATTTAACACATACAACTTTTAATGAATATAGTAGTTTTCACTCTAATGTGGTCGCTAATTTTCATTTCAAATATAAAAGGCTTACGTCAATATCATTAAGACTAAATGTCCCAAGGAAGAGGGACTCAAATAAATAAAGAGAAATGCGTGCTCCTTTGCTTATTTTTGCTTTGGTAAGTGTCCCACCATTTCAAATGTATTCTGGCTTTAATACAGTTTGATTTGAAGGAGGGAGCAGAGAGGAATGATTACTTTCAGACTTCTTCTGGACAAGGAAAGGGGAAAAATTTCAGGCTTTGTTTTGAAGAAAGGTTCTCTTTCTCAAAAAAAAATTCCCCCAAAGTTTCAATAGAATATATATATATATATATATGTATAGACAACAGTGATTTTCCTAAGAGAATATTACTTGTTTTGATGAATAAGGTACTGTCCACCAGAAGCAGAGAGAGTAAGCCTCCAGAGAGATCTGATTCAATTTGTCTAAGCGTAAATATAAACCAGCACATACTATCAGTGAGTGCCAGTTGTTCCCAGCACTTGCCCTCATCTGTACCACATCCCAGAGAGTGCAGAGGACCTCAGGACCACTTGTCTGTTCACAGACCACATTCTCTCCCTTTCGCATGTTTCACATCCTTAAAGCATCAGAAGCAATAACTGACAGCAAAAAGTAATAAAACGCACACCAAGGTCTTTGTTTCTGTCCCTTCTATGCAAGTATGGTTTTTCACTTCCATTAGCTATGCTCCACTTCAGTCCCATTAATTGTTTTGGTTTCTTCTACTCTGTCCAGTTGTCATGATTCAACTCCGCAGTATAGACTTTTGACCAAAGTAGCCACTTGCATAAGTAGGGATAAAACTCAGCAATTCTTTGAGCTTTTTGACTAAAATATCATCCTGGCTCACATTTTGAACTGGCAAGAGTTTAATTCATCTTTTCTCACTTCTTCTTGCACCCAATGAAATATTGATTTTTCATTTTCAGAATCCTGCTACACCCCTAGTTATTTCCCTAATTAGCTTTTCTATATATCCCTGTTCTTACTGGTGATGACACTTAATACATAAGTTACATTTGTTTCTCATGTTCAGTCCTCATACTCAACTGCATGCAGCTGCTGGCATGCAAAGGCAGTACATGCAGAATTGCTTGGACTTGATGGGAAACAGAGCCAGCATAAAAATCAATCCATCAATAACTATATGTATATAGGTTGTGATACACATCTCTCCTTCTTACTCACACCTTGTTCAGATGGAGAACTTGGGAAAAAGCAATCACTTAACTGAAAAAAAGATTACTCAGGAAGACTGCCTAGTTAGTATCACCAAAAACATTATATAACCTACCACAACACAATGCTACCCAAACTGCCATGCTGATATTCCTCCAGTCTAACGCAAAGGAACAAAAGGTAACCTTATCAGAGGTTAATTCACATATGCAGCTGAGTATTTCTTTCTCTGCTGATGCTGACTGATAAGTTATGTCCCAAATGTAAGTGTTTTTTGGGATGATCACCAGGATCTGAACGATCAACTCGTTACACTGAAATCTGCAAAAAAAGATCATAATGGTAAACAGCGTGGCAATGAAGAGCCTTTAGAAATATGGCTCATAATCCAGTTCACAGCAACTATGAGGAAAGACCCTACACTCAGTTTTATATAAAGTGAATACCATCCGTTCTTTTCCACCACAGTACTTGTTCATGTCAGTACACAAGAGCTACAGTGAAGCACTCCGAGGGTAAAAACCTTGCAGGTGTGCAGCTTGAAGATGGTAATGTAATAGGAAATGAACACAAATAGCATGCACAGTGAGGGGGATGGGCCTTTTGTTGAGTAACAAACAGTGCAAATGCTAAGTCTCAATCTCAAACAACATCCAACTTCATCTCTTCATTATTTTCAATATCTGCATCTTAATTGCTTCAGCTGAGTGAAGTGTACAGCAATACACTTTACCTCTAACCATACAGAGAATTAAGTAGTACACGAAGGTGCTATTTGCTCTACGCTCTTCTTCCATGATGGGTAACAGTCTCTCCCCTGACTCATCTAAGCATACAGTTGCAAAGAAATGCTTCTCTGAAGATAGTGTTCCATGTACTTTGAGCATTGTAACATCTTTAGCAATACTTAGAAATTTAGGAGAAGACTTAATTCAAAGTGGACATGGGAAACAAGGAACCACTGTTCTTTATATATAGTCCTTTCACATAACTGAAGATATATGAAAACCTCCTCTTTTTTCTTTGAGGAAAAACAAACCCAGATTTTCATCAATTCCTGGAGTTTATGGACTGAAAACTTCTGCTTGTGTGCTCGCATGCTTGCCGCTGTGTTGTGTGTTCATTCAGCTGGGGCTTTTTTTTGGTTTGGTTTTGAAAGAGAGAAATAGGAGGACCACTATTGCACTACTAATTACTGTATCATATGTTTTAGCACCTCTCCTCAGAACCTTTTCATAGTGCATTTGGTTCTTTTCCATAATGGCACCAATAACTCATTTAGTTTACCATCCATGGTAACTCCCAGATCTTCTCTGAAACATGCTGCCTCACTAGGTATGTATTTTTTCCTCTTCTTGAATATAGCATACAACAAACTGAACCATTTTTCCAACTTGCCAGTATCATTCTGAATTCTAATCCTGCCCTCCTAGAGGCTTGTAGCCCCTCCTGATCACTACTATCCACAAATGTGTCAGTGAAATAAGAGATAACACTGTTTCCTCCTTTCCCTGTATTCCTCATCGCAGTGCTTTTCTTAACCACCAGCTTTCCAGAACTCATTTTTCCACATAAGAAGAAATTATAAGGTTAGATTCTAAATCTGCTTTTTGAAGTCAGTTCTCGTTCTGCTGCCTCAAATGTAGAATATATAACCACCATTTTATGATCTCTCTTACCTTCACACTCCCAATGATTTCCTGTTTTTACATGCAATCATCTCTCTCCTGGTCTTCCACCTTCTGGAACAAAAACTTGTCTATCATCTTCAAAGAATTTCCTTCCATCTTGCTTACCTTGTCATTTAGTGCTATAAGGATTATATGCTATGTAATACAATATAGCACACTAGATCTTACTATAATTCCACAATTTTTTGCCTTTTTGTACTTAAACTATCATTTGGGGGAAATTGGGAAAATTAAATGGGAATAATTAAAATACTCTGTTAATCACCCAGAAAAAGCATTATTCACTTGCTGTTTTTCCTTACGATAGGGTCAGTACTAGATACCTAACAAGAGATTCTGTTCTTTCTCCCTTTTATGCTTACTCAGCAAGCATCAGGAAGTCTGCCTCCCATTTTTCCTAGATTTCTGAGAATGAGAAAATACAGTCTTTTTTCCCCTCTGATCTTTCTGAACAGATAGATCGTATGTTGTTTCAGATCAATATTCCAAGCCTGCAATTCTTCCTTCACTGATTTAGAGAGCAATTAAATCAGTGCCATTTGTGTATGACTCCTCATTCTTTCTGTGATCTCTTCTGTATAGAGGATATGCCATCCTGTTGACTTATTGCTCTCTCTTCTCTCTCTGTAACCCGCTTGCAATTTCTTTTTTCCCTAAACCTAGATTTCAGCCATTTGACCAATATTTTTTACTTGAGTCCACCTGAAGCTCCTCTGTGAAACTGATTTATCTCCTTCCAGAAGACCTCCTTTGTAGACATCATCTCAAGATCAAGACAGTAAAAGCCATGCTCCCAGTGTCATCTCTTCATCACCCATTCACTTTGAACTTCAAACATTGACTTCCCCACACATGAACCTCCACACCCTGGTCTTTCACTTGAACAACAACAGGTTTAGGACACTATTTGCTATAGTCTCAACTTCTTTCCACTCCCTCCAACGTCTATATAGTAACTTCTAACTTAACTCAGGTTCGCTTTATGTAGGAAATTTCATTCTCCTCATCACAGGCAACTGAAAACATCCATCCCACATGCTGCATCCACATTATGCTTATGTACATGACTATTTGAAGAGTCTACATTTATTCCTGATAGATTGCTTCCCAGCTCTTTACATAAGAGACTGAGTTGTTCTTCCTCACCTGACATGGCACTAAAGCAAGCTTCAACATGCATGGCAAATACATATCACTGTAATTCCAAAATATGTATTTCCCATAAACTTGATAGGTCTAGTATTAAATTAAACCTATGCAGGACATCTATTCCTCATTCCATAAAGCTTGAGTTCCAGAAATTCTTGTTTGTTATCTGAAAGGATGAATTGAGACAAAACATTCCCCTTCCAACACGAACATCAGCCCTGTAGTTCTATCATTAACCTAGGCTGTTGGCTAGCTATCTGAATGAGAACTTGAGCTTCAGTCTTATATCCCAGTCAAGTATCTAATCATCATCATGATGGTTTAGCTATCCCTACAGTTTTGCGTATTTTTAAACCAGAAAAATCCTTCCCTGTTTAAAGTTAAGCATGCCTGCACAGAAAAGGCAACAGCTCCAATAAACAAAGCTCAGTATTATATCCCAAGTGCTTGACAGAGGAGTGATTAGGAAGTGGAGAGGAATAAAAAGGTGTGCTATTGCTTTTCATTTTTTTGTCTTACCCCACAAACTTAGACTTCAGCAATTGTCCTACCCCTCTTACTTATTGCTTCAGCAATGACAGCACTGAATATAGCAAAGCCCTTGGCACATTTGCAGGCTGCTACAGAGTTGGGTGGCAAGCCAAGGGGGAAGCTACATGACCCCTAGCATTTCTGGGTACCCACTGATCCAATCGTCTTCAGGTATGTGTGCTGCCCACAGTGTGTAGAGATGTTTCATGTTTTTGTATTTCAAAACTGTGATTCCCAAATTGAAGTTTGTTAATTCCTCACCACCATCAAAATACAGTATTTTGAAACAGTTAATGTACCAGAATTGATTTCTGCTGTGTACTGGCATTATTTATATAAGTTATTTTAAAAATATTAGCCTATAAAATAGCTCATCATTGATAGTTCTAAAGCAAAGAACCCAGCTAATCATTACACAGATTAATTTAAACTGTAAGCCTTCAAGCTGCTATAATTATCTCATTCTTCACATTTGTAGAAGGGCACTGCTGAAAGCATTAAAAGGTCACTAGAACTTGCAATAGGTGGTGCTTGTCGGTGACTTTTTCCCCCCCTTCTGGTGATACTTACATTGTCACCAGTAATATTACAACATGGTGCGGGGAGCAGGAGTAACTTTGTTATTACCTGCTTCAAGGACAGTATTATGAAGGCAAATAGTTCCATATCCAGAAGAGTGCACAAAGGGTGCAGAGATACTATTTAAACAACAGCCTCATATTTATCCAAAGATTTCTAATATTTTATTTATTTATTTATTTTACATCATATTTGTCAATAAGAAGCTAGAAAAGATTAGTGTGAAACTACTTTGTAAACAGTAAACAGACCCTCTGTGGTCAGAACTGATCAATAACAACTTATGTCGTAAGCCCTGTGATGTAGGAATTACCTTACTTTATGGTAATTTAATAAAGAGGGAGGGGCTGATCCACTGTCAACTGCTGAACAAGCAAGCTTAGTGCCTCTGCTCACATAAAGTAAGGTAGCATTTTAATGGCTAGGTTTCTGCAAGTCTCAGTTAAATCTAGCCAACTTTCCCAACAGATTCTGTCTGAAAATGCCTATTGCTCAAATCAGAGCTTTCCAAAGAAATATGGCAATTCTTATGTAAACATTTCAAGTTGTGAACTAGGCTACCCCAATGATGTTAAAAATGGAGTAGCAGTGTTTGAAATAGAACCCTTAATATTTGTTCTGAAATCTTATTTTCAAGTACTATTTTCTTACAGCTTCAGCTTTAAGTCACCCAAAACAGCAGCAACAACAACAAAATACAACTGCGTATGAACTTTCAGGCTTTTAAAAATGATTTTCTTCTATTTAAGATTAAGAGTAGAAGTAGAATTTCATATTGGTTGGAAAGTTTTGTCTCATTTTTGGTCTCTAGTCTTGTTTCCGAAATAAATTTTCCATGTGCTTGCTAGCAGCCACACACATGCGCAGAACCAGAATTCTCCTGTTTACATCAGCGGTGTTTCATTGTGTGTATCACTCATTAGGCCAAAAAATCTGGTCCCTTTACGACAAAGGAGTGCCATCAGCAAGCCAGCTTGTAGAAGAGAACCTGATCCACTGTCTTTAATATTCTGCGCTGCCTGTGGACAGATCCCTCTTTAATACAGCATAATTACGTTACAGTGCTAATCACTTCCCCCCGCAGTGACATGCAAGCGTTCTAGAAAAGCAACTACTGCTGCTGCTACAGGAGACTGGTTAATTTCTGCACTGAACTGAATGTCCAGATCATTGCTTAATAAAATAAACAGATAATTCTCATAGTGAAAAAAAGCATTTTCTGTACAGACTGAAATAAAACGTTTGCAAGCCTCCTGCTGGTGAGCGCCATTTTGCGGAGATTGCAACATCTGAGGCATTGGCACTGGGCGGACCTGGCATGCAGTCTGACAATGAGCTACCATACTGTGGGTGTCAGGAACCATGTCACACGTCGGCAAAACAACATGTACCAGCTGGAGGCTCGCAAATGCCAATTTTAATTATAAACTTTATTTTCAAATAGAGTTCACAGTTTACACAGGATACATTTTACGCCATCAGAGCAGTTGAGCACTGCACCGAACAAATTGGTGGCAAGTAATTTTCTTAAAAAGAGCATTGTAAACACAGTTCAACATGATATATTTCATTCTTTGGGAAAAACAATAGCCTCCACTGCATTAAGTATATCAAGAACTGCCGCATGCGTTTTCCAGATGTGCAAGCAAAATACTTCATGGTTCCTTCTGTACATGTAGCTGTTATCCTCCGCTCTACTTTTGCCCCCAGGCTACATGATTATTACTTTTTTAGCTCCCACAAACTTAAGGGCATGTGCATTCACCTAAACGTTGATTTAGGTGTATATTTTAGGTTTGCCAGGGACTGAGATTTTCATTCAGTTTTACGCATCTCACTTCCATTGTACCCATGCCATGACTCAGGAGGCAAAGACAATACAGATGAGATAAGAATTGGCCAGTCAATTCATGATTTCAACCATTTTTTCAAATTTTCATTTGGCAGAAGTGTGACTTTTACTTTACTGTTATTCTACACTTCATCTGTCTTTTTTTTCTGCTTTATTACAATCCCCCATCTTCCAAGCCTTTGCTTTACTTTATTTAAGAACCCACATTAGAATAAACTTTCTTTGCCTCTATGTTAACCATAGAAAGGTTCTAAAAATGTCTACATATTTTTACATACTTACATATGGTCTTATAGTGTTATTGCATATATAAAACAGATGTTACGTGTGTGTGTGTGTGCACGTGCGCACGCTTGTGTATATCCTTTTGAAGCAGCATGGTAACATCATTATTATTTCTTAAGTATCATTAATAAGAATGTACAAAATATTATTTTCCTGGTGAATTCCAACTACTTCTGATTCATGAGAAAATGTCTGCCCAAGGTGTTATCACAAGTAACATCAATTTCTCCTTGCTGCTGTAAGCTAATATAGAATAGCATGCAAAGCAGGCTATAGGTAGGGAACTCTCAGGACACAAGTTGCTTAATAACACCTACAGTAATTGTAAAATCTGACTGTAAAAAATTTTTTTATTATCAGCATGTTCTATCCAGTTTTTCCATAGATTCGATAATGAGGCAAAGTTGTTCACCTATAGGTAGTCATCCTGCATTAACCACAATTCTTAAAGTGTCCATTTAAATTAATAGAGAAAATTCCATTGAAGATGAAAGCTAGCCCACTGCAAAATAAAGTAGCTGAATGACAGACTTGGAATTTGTTATCTGCATTATAAAAAAATGAGGGAGATATGAATGAAAGGACAGAGACATATCTGATACGTGCTGTCAAAAATCTCCTCTAGAACTTGCCTCACTTAATTCCTTTATAACACACCGACAGGAATGATCTATCTTTTAGTACTTTAAGAGATTCTTCAATAAGCCAGAAAAGTGATGAACAGTTCTTTTGACCCTAGCACCCAGAATAATTATGATTATCTGCACTATTTAGCCTGAAAAGAATTGGACACTGGTCATGGTCTGTTACTTCAGCTATGATGTTTGATAATCTATACACGCAAGTCATTGAAGGTCACTCAACCTTTGAGTACGCTGTACTTGAAATGCACTTAGTTAGCCTTTACTGAATAGGAAAGTGCAAGTGCCCCATTTCTGTTGCTTCAACACTACTGAAAGACTGGAACTGCTGAAGGATAAAAATCATTTCATTTTATGTCTGCTGTGGGGAAAGATTTGAATAAGCCCAGTTATTTGGCTGGACTGTAAGTGTGAAATACCTGTTAGGCTGTTGGAGAAGTGACAGTTGTGTTGAAGGTACAAGAAGCTGAACAAAATTAAACTGATTCAGTTCAGCTGGTTTGAAGTGTTGCCAGAATCTTCCCCCCTCCACATGCAGAAGAAAACAAATGTAGAAATGTAGAAATTTTCTTTAGACACAATTTGGCCTCAGTTGCCTAATAAGGGCAACTGTACTAGTTCTGCAGAAATTTTCTCAAAATAGCAAAGATGATGCTAGCTTCTGGGTTGCATGACGAAAATATTTATATAACGCTAAAACCACAAAGGAATTTTAGAGGCATTTTAAAGTTACGCAAGATGTTGTTAAAAGACAAATTATAATACAAAGAAGGAATGCCAAATTTCTAGTTTGTTTAAATGTACACACATTTACATTAAAATATAAATATATTATATAATATAAAAATATAATATCAGTATATCTACTTAAAAGAATTAGAAAAATTCAACTGGACTTCTGCTTAAAAGAGAAGCAGCCATGCCATCAGTGCATAGCAGGATGAAAACACAAACCAAATGAACTTTGAGCTTTTCAATGAGAAAGAGCTACTTTATTGATTTATACTCACAGAACAGTACAATATGTTTTCTAGCACTTTGGGGAGCAGATCCCTTGATCTTACAGGGAATATGTCTCCTTTTTTTACTATTACAAATGTGCAGAAGGCATTAGACTTCGAGCAGGCACAAGAGTATCCATTACAGAAAGACTTTTACATTGTAGATTTGGGGAAAAAAATCAAATTCAGAAACAAAGTTAAGAGATTACAGTCTAATTCTCTGTCGCTGCCATGGCATAAGCCTACTAACTCCTTCAGAAATCAATATTCTCACACAGATACAAAATTAAAGTTAGAGGGTGGAGACTCAGTCCTCGGCAGTGATTTGAGTCTCCTCTGCAACTTGAGTCCATTTGCAATAGCAAAAAAGCCTTCTAGATGTATAATCTCTTCAGAAGTACATTATAATCTTTTAAGAAGGATCTGTCACAGAAATGCTTTTTCTTCACTATTGTGCAAGTCTGCTTTTACCAGCAGTATGTAAAAAAAAAATCAGGCTAGGAAAGGTACAGATGACCGCTTTTGTGGGACACATCAAACTACCTGGGTACTTCTCTTTTTTAAGTAGCAACTTCGTATTTGGGTATCATCTTTATATGCACAACTGCCAACTTTCAGAATTTTTTTTTACTCCTTTTAGCCTGGCTGAACCAACAGGGGTGAGAGCAAGTCACTGTGTATTCTGCCTATAACGTCACTAAGCTTTGCCTACCAAGCTGTAACAACAAAAACCATTACGGAAGATGCATGAGAAGCAAGGTAGCTCCTGGACAGCCCTTCTTTGGTTCCAGGGTGAAAATTCTGGCATAATTGCACTCTGGAGATGGTGAAAATGCCACTGAGAATGATCTGAAGGTGGTTTTGCTTCTCTTCAAAGCTTGGAAATGGGAGTGGTAGATTATAAATTCTTTGTTAGGTTCCCCCTCTCCTCCACTAAATTTTTAGTTTATAAAAATTCTGTTCAAGCTTTAGGATAATCCTGAACTAATTTTTTTCCCCCTAATCCTATCTAGATACTTAACATTTGTTGTAAAAAAAATTTATTCCTTAAAAGTAACCAAGCCAAACACACCCATATATCTGGTGAAGCTTTATGGTGGCAAGCTGGTGTATTTAAATAAGAGTTCAGAAAAAAAGAAAAAAAGGAAATCAATACACAATTATTTTTATACATCAATGCTATTCCAGTCTTCCTTTGGATTTCTCTATTAATCTTAAATTAATTTTCTTTATGTAATGGTTATGACGACATTATTGGGTTTTGTATCTGAAATACTTTAAAAAAGAAAAAGCATCAAGTATTTGAATATATTCTAAAGAAATCAATATCAAGGTAACATGTCAAAGCTACGTATTTCATTTTTACAACCAAATAATATTGCATATTCTTTAGTTTAGCACAAACAAATCATGCTGTGGTAGAGGATGGTATAAAGAACTGTCGAATACGGATGTGGGTATTGCCTTCTTTGGTCTATTTTAAGGGGTACATTTCCTGTTCTATCAAGTATCTATGATCACCAAGAAAAATAATAGTTCATTAACACCTCAGGATTTATCCCATGGTGGCCATATTCAATATTATGTGGAAGTCTCTGCTCTCATCAAGAGAAACTTTTTCACTGAGCTCAAGATAAGGAGCATAGATTGCTCCTGAAAATTCCAGCCTAGACTTATGTCAATGATAACTTTCTAGTTTATCACTTTAGATAGCGTTGGGAAGAGAGATTATGCAGATTCACATAATTTCTTTTCATTGTGCAATCCATTATTTTTTTCTTCATAGTGGTATAAAGAAGGAAACAATTTGCCTGTAAGTTCTCTTCAGGAACTGGCCTCTGCTCTTCACTGCTAATCCAAAATAACAAATTGCAGCTTCCTAATATTTAGGAAATTGTTCGTGGATAAATTTTGAGCTTTCTCAAATTATCAACATTATTATTGATTTTTATTATTATTATTAAGAAGGTTTTCTTCCCTTCAACACATTCTTCATGCAATCAGCTGTTTCATCCCAAGTTTCAGTCACTGCAAATTAAGAATGTAAGCTCCGATGGCCAGTCCCCTAAGACTGAGGGTCTTTTGTCCAAACTTAGGATAAGGAAAAATTCATGATAGAAGAAGAGACTTTTGATATGGTTTACACACATTTTGCAACCTTTATCCAAACTTTGATGCCTTTTTTCCTCCCCTCCTTATTCTTGTTCATTAAGAATCTCTGTCATCAATTCCCACCTGCCACCTCTAATTGCCAAGCCTGACAGACTTTTGACAAATGCAAGTGCTTCAATATTTTGAAATTAGAAACCAAAATGAACTTCAGCACAAAGAAGCTAGTTCTGCTATCCTTGCACTGGTCTAAACTCAAATCAGTTTAAGATCTTCAACACGGTAGCTGTCTTATACTTACTCTCCCTCACATTATAAAGGAATCTGGCTTTTCAGTTCTGTTTATCAAACACCATTTTCAATTTCTCTCTATGCATTTAGAAATTTTTAGTTCTTATAGAAGAGTTCCATTTATGGCACCAGAAAAGAAAGTTCAATGACAGCAAGTCTACCTTGAGCACCTTTCTGTTTAGCTTGCCTCAAGTGATGAGTAAAGGCTCCAGGAAGTATGACAGCCAGAGAAAATAGTGTGACATTTATCATGTGATGGAACAGGAGATAGTTTTTATTTAAATAATAATCACAAAAAAAGCAATCTACAAGGGATTCTTGAAAAATACAACACCTTTTGTTAAAGCAGTAGCATCAAACTGTTTATGCAAAGTTACAACTCTATAATTCCCAAAATCCTTATTTTCCAAGCAAACTTCCATTTGAATATCACCAAACTTTAGTTGTTCTTTTAGGTGGTAACATGGACTTACCAGTATCACTTTGCAGGAAACCAAATGAAAATGATTAGGAAGATAAATAAAACAGAAGCGGGGGGAAAGAGATTGAGTCGATCTAAATGAATGAAAACTGGGACCCTAACCAGCAGAGAAAAATAAAAACAGAACCTAAAAAAATGAGGAGTAAAATGAGGAAAAACTTAGTCCATAGAAATAAGGCATTTATATGAGAATCACCAACTGCTACAGATACTATGAAAGAACAGCCCAGGGGCCTAGATTTATGTGGAGAATTTGCTTTAAGATTAGAACTAGACAAGGTTTACAAGCACCATGGAAAAACAAACCAACTATACAAAAGACAGACCTTCTCATTAGTCATAGGTTCCAGGCCATTCAACCATCCATCCTTCTATAAAGAGTAAATTTTTTAAAGATACCGGGGTGGGGGTGGGGGTTGTCACTATGATGGTCTAAGTGAAGAATATTTGCCAAGATAAAATCTTACAAGAACAGACTATAGATGAGGTGATAAAAGCTCTTAGATGCAGAAGCCCTCCTTCTAACTTGGTACATATCAATCATAATAATACAAGGCCCCCTCAAACCAAACAGAGCAGATACTGGCTTTCAAAAATGACAAAGCTCCTAAAAAAAAACCAAAAACCAAACCAAAACAAAAAAACTCTTTATATATAATTTCACTTACTGAAGATCAAATCTCAATTTATTTCCAGCATACTCCCTATCTCTTTGTCTGATGTTATCTGTCTTCCTTATGTGAAGAGTTTCACCACTGAATTGCTCCCTCACTCTGCACAGTACTTCCTGAGGCTTATTACTGGAATTAACAAACATTTTTAAAACCAGGATTTAGCAAGTATTTACAACGTTTGAGTATACCTGTCTTCTGAGATACAAGCCAGCACACAGCAAAGCTGATTTTACACTGTCAGGCTGTTTATGTTTATCACTGAGCTTCATAGGAAGCAGACTGGAAGCCTGAGTATCGATACTCATCTGAACAGAAAGTGCTACCTGTTTTGTATTCAGTACAACTCTTCTGCCACTTTCTATATTAAATATACTATGGACTAAAATAGACAAAAAATAGTGTAATAGAGAATCTTACTACATGTTCAAGCTCCATGATAGCAAAACTTCCTTTGCTTCTCTTCCTTGACTACCACAAGGTACTAGGAAAATTCGAAATCATGATCTGGCCTTATCTTGTGACAACCGCTTGTCCTCATAACGACAGACAACCAGGTAGGCACACTGCACCATTCCCCTGTCAAAGCTGCTCTACGTCCTGGCATATTTTCTATTGTTCTCTTCAACTCAAGACAGCATGACCTGTGGTTTGAGAGGAAGATACTTTTGGTTGGCATCTGTGGCTAACAAAAGGCTGTCTGTGTTCAGTATCACATAAAAACTGTGTTTTGCTTTGCATTACCAAAGTGTTAGCTATGAACTCTGTCAACAACAATTGCCTGGTTATTGCTAACAGCACAGACACACATGGGTTTCACCTTGCTGATGGGGCTTGTCACATACCAGCAGAAATGTAATCTTGCTCCTAGTTGCTACAAGAAATACTTGGGGGGGGGTTCTTTTTTTTTTTTTTTTTTTTTTTTTTTTTTTGCCATGCCACGCGGTACTTAGAACTGCTAACACAAACAATTTACATTTGGTTTAGTAGTTTGCAAGTTAAAGCATATTTCAATGCAAAAATAAATGCATCTTTTTTTGTCTAGCAGGCACAAATGTTCCAAAGATTTAATGATGTGGTATCTTTTACGGTTTGCCACAATGCCATGCGGGCAAAAGGTTCCCTTGGCTTGTCACAGGTAAAGGTAAATTCACATTCTAAGCAAGACAGTAGCATGCTTTTGGGTATTTCTTAAGCCAGAAAGTACATAGACTATGCTGCAGTCATGCAGTCACACGTTCTCCAAACGCTTTTGATATGAGAAAAAAACAGGAAGATTCTCTATGCATGGAAATAAAGGGGCATCTTCCAATGTTATTGAGAGCTCTTTGATTCAAGCCATATTAGTGCTTGTAAGTTTTTTCAAGCACCTATGGAGAATTCTGTTTGCACTCGTTGATAGTAGCTAAACTTTTAAATGACAGAAAATTCCAGTCAACTAGAAAATTGATGATCTATAATAAATATGACAACAGATCTCCAACTCTATCCATTCCTGCAAATTTATTAACCTTAATTTCTCTTACCTGAGAATTAGGTACAATTTGCATTGTATGTAAATAGGAAGAAAGATGCATTTTTCACAGCCAAAAGAATTTCTATTTGATAGTGTTAAAATCCACTTACCTGCAGTAAATATAGCTTTGGTAATTGGGGATACATGAGGAATCTCACCAAACAATACATTTAAGATATTTAAGTTCAATAGAATAATTGTTGTTCTTAGGGTAAGAGAAATGCACTAGCTTGGTATTACTGAAATCCTCCCCAGATGGGGAGGAGTTAAGTAGCTCATTGAGATTATGTGTTAATGATAATTTAACTATTGTATCATCTTCACTGGTGTCACTGTTTTCATGGGCATGCAGCACACATTCTAGAAGCAGAAAGAATAGCAAAAAGCCTTCAGGCAGGATGACTTGTTTCCTGAAGAATTCCACCCCAAATCCTGCTAACTGAAGACTTTTTCAATCCAGTTGTGCTCAGAGACAACATCAGTCAGATATGCCACTTGACTTTCCATTCTTCCTGTTAAAGAATATTGAGCTGAAACTGTCTAGAGGTAGCTGCATAGCACAACCTATATAAAACTTGCTTAGAATGAGTAGCTAAATTTGTTGAAGCCTTAGGCCGCACATAGATAAAATAACGAACTTTTACCTAGTTCAGTAAGAAAAGGGGCCTGAGAGGTGGTTCAAACTGGAATGATAAGGGAGTTGCAAGCAGTTTGCATCCCTGTGCTTCACGCTCCGGGAGGGAGGATGTCAAGGCTTTGGAGTGAGGCCTGCTTGGGCGCCGGGACCCTGGGGAGCAGGGCCTCCTCTCGCCGCTGAAACAGTGTTGATTGGGGGGGGGGGGGTCTGGACTATCTCAGGGTCTGGATTATACAGATAACACCTACTATCGCTGCTGGGGCACTGCTAATTGCTGGAACAACATCTCTTTGTCAGGGCCTTGAGAGGTAAGAGCAGGACCTGAAGAATGAAGACACATCTGTCAGCAGCAACCGCAACAGTAAACAACCTACCTAGGGACAGTGATGAGACCCAATAAGGAGCAGGAGACCCCAGACCAAAATATTACTATTGGTCCAAACTACTGCGTGAGGGGTGGAGAGCTTAGATTGGAAGGTATAATTGCCCAGGGATTTCTTTGTTCGGGGTCCCTCTTCAGAGGCACCCAGTTTGAGCTGTAATTACTGCACGCGTGTCATTAAAATTTAATTATTTAATTTGCTTTGATTTGGCTCCGAACTTTTCTGTGGGAACCTAGGGTCGGGCCCTGTTATGGTGGCCGACAAGCCTAATTTCCATAACACTTCCTTTGAAGTCAGCAAACCCTTAAATTATTTTGAGTTTTAGTCCCTTACTAACAGCTTTGTGACTTCTGAAATTTGTGCACTTTTCCTCATAGACAGCTGACACTATGGACAACAAGCACAGCAAAGCAAAAAGGCACATATGCTTGTTCAATGGCAGTCTGTCATCTGTGCTGTTCTCTCTGGGGACAGCAGTGCAGACCTGTAATTTTAAGTCCTTGACAGTTACAGAAGGTCTGTGCTTTCCCTGCTTCCTCTGGCAGAAATAATAAGACCTTTAGAATGGGCAAAAGCTTAAAAAAACATTCTATATATTTCTAGGTTGATTAATCAATACTTAATTATTTAGAAGCTCTAAATGGCTATCTTTGGCTGGCACTCGTACAAAATGTGTTATCTGTCAATAAAGGTTAGCAAATCAGATTGCAAGTATGTAGCAGGCATTACTGTTTAGAAAAAGATTTTACTCCATTTGCTGCACTTCACCATTTCATTTCATCAAAGGTGTTTATGTCACGCTTAATGAGATAAGGGACAGCAGAGGCCTCAACAGCAGGTCTTAGACAGCACTGTCTGATAACTGTAGCAAACTGGGAATAAATACTGCTTTGCAGAAACCATTTTTTAAAGGCTTAATAAAGTAATTGTAGGCCTTGGTAGAATTTGGTTAATTGGATCATCCTCATTTTGTTCCAGGAGTAAAATGTGTATTCCTATGATTAATTCATTAGAATGTGTTTTTACTGAAGTTAATTCGATATTTCTGAAATGAGGCACTCTACCGCTGGGTGGCTTTTTTGCTTTCTGTAGAAGTGATGTATTAAACCTCCCAAGCTTTCTGCCTTGCTAAAGTTACCTCACATTATCTGTTCCTCTGGATGTAATAGGGATCCTGTTGATTCAGCTTGTGGTCAGCACAGGCATCCCTCCTTGAAGCTCTGAGTAAAGACAGTGGTTGATTCACAGAAGGTTGAGTCCTGCTGAAGGGATGGGAATAGCTGACACATACCTAAAACAGTGTGCCAAATTGCACTCCTTTTTTCAGTTCCTTTTTAACCGCTAAGTGGTGGATGAGCTTTCCTCTACATCTCTTTCTACCCAGATGGCTTACAGAAATTATGACACTGGCCTACCCCTAGTAAGCCGGTATTAAAAGGCACATTCTCCATGACTGTTTCACAAGCCCAGACATAATTCCAGTTGAGACCACCCACCAACACTTTTGCACAGAAATTTTTGTGCTCCTTTGGTTCCTGTCTGACAGCAATACTCCTTTTGTGCTGACAGTCTCTCCCACCTCCTAGTTAATCAGTCTATGGGCTTTTAGGAACATGCTGTCATATGCCTGCTGCAAGTACAAGCATATATGTCATCTCCATATACAGCTAAAGTATCTGTACATGAAAAATTAGCTGCTTATCAGCTCTGTGAATGCTTACAGATACTGGGTACTTGTGATACACACACACGAGTGAGCCTGCAATTACATTTCACAAAGGGAGAGGAAACAAATCTTTAACTGTCCCCCTAAAGTGAGACTGTGATACTCTTTTTAGAAAGCAGTTTCAGAAAAATAACTAACCCTCTTAGATCTCTAGTTTAAAAAAAACAACTAAATGTTAATATTAGTTATAATGCAATATTTTCAAAGGCCTATACTAAGATTTAGTATTTGCTCTACTAGGTGCTGCATTAACACATCTTTGCCTTGAAAAACGCATCTCTAGACTGGGCTGCTGGGCAATCAACATACAAATACAGATACATAAGCAAACTTAATGACTTTTTTTCATCATGGCTATTCTAGTTCCAATTCTCCATGCCCTCCACAGAAGGCAAAAACCTTTAACCCTATAACGAACTGTGAAACTGGGATTAACTGTTAACTGAATTATTTATTAATCCTTGAGTCAAATTATAAGGACAGACATCTATTTGCCTTTCTACATTTTCACATTCTTGAAATTTGAAAATGTTCTGAACAAAGAAAAGTTTTCTTCTGCAGACTTATACTGGACAGAAAAACTTTCCATTGCTTTCATAGTTTATCTGCTTGTTAAAATAGGCTATAATAATTAAATGCACCCACATGCTTGAATGATAAATTTTAGTAATAAGTGCACTGGGATTTACTATGACCTTATCAAGTGGGGTTAGCCAGTCATTAATTCAGATAACAATTTATTATCATAATCTTTTGCTTATGCTGTTGTTGGCCAGACCATTTATCCTAATTTGCATATGCAGATTGAGATGCAATCATTTCATTAATTTTAATGCTTTTTCTTAATCCCAGCAAGATTAACACTTTGCTTTAAAGTTCTGTGCAACATATGTGCAACTGCCCATTAATGTGTTATCCTAATATTAGCATGGGTGAATCCTAATGAATGAAGTGTATTAATTTGAATATACTAGTTATAAGTGAGACTCTAGATGGATTAGACATAAAATTGTGTTTTTCTACATATAAAAACATGTATTTGTTGGGAATATAGCATTTCCTACATACATTGCATACATTTTTCATACAGACTTTTGGGGGAGTATTTATGACCACTACCATAGTGATATCACACAGCCAGATTTCACAGCACTGTTATTCTGGCTGGGTAAGGCTGGAAAGTAGTTTAGTCATGTCACCTTGCACACTAGTGGAGGTGTTTTTTGTCACAAGATAGCACAAAGGAGCTTCAAAAGAAATCCTTTGAATAATCTTCAAAAGTAGAAAAAATGGGGACTAAGCAAGAACATAAAAATGATTTTAAAGCTGATTAATACAGTTTAGCATCTTATAAATTGCAAACAGGTATTTAACTTTCATATACTTTCAGTAAGATATGCCATGGCAGAATGAGCCATTCATTAATGTTTCAAAAATAATGGACTCAAAGAAAGCAATAGACATTCAAAACTTTTTTTTTAATTACTGCAGATTAGAACCAAATCGATCACATGAATTCATGTCCTATGTTCATCCAAATCATAATCTTGATTCTAACATTTGCATTAACTCAGCTTAATGGTGTCTTCATTTCATATGCTGCGTGTGCATGTGTGCGCACAAATACACAGACATATGCATTTTTTTGAATGCAGAGCAAGTAACTGTGTGTCCTTCTCAAAATTAGTATTACAAAAGAGAAATTAAGTGTGTGGCAAGCAGATTTTATAATTGCTGCAAGTCAAACTCAGATTATGCTAATTTGCCACAAGTGCTGATTGGAGGCTAGGTAGGAATCTCAGCAATCAAAAACCTAAACAGATAGCTGCATAATCAATACAAAAAAAAGCCAAATTCACTTTACTGTTACACTGGAAAGGAAGCTTGATTTCAAGATTATTGTCAGAGGAGAACAGATAATTAAACAGTTTTACTTCAGAAAGTTCTCTATAAATGTTTCTTTATATTACTTTACCTAACAAAGAGACAAAAGCGTCTGGGTGTATTATTCAGTTTCCTGCATTGCCATAGATTTAGACTAAGCAACTGAAATCGGCTGTCTCATTCTCCACTTATATTGGTGTAACAGTGTTCAAGGTTTGACCCATTTAAGTGTATGCAAAAGGAAATATATCAGGCATTAAAATATATCAGGCATCCTAATTAGGCTAGGAGAATTTATCAGCAATGAGTAGGTTTTCATCAAGCAAGTAAATATACATTATGTCCCTAGTTCTTAGAAACCTATGTGGAGATGCTTAAGGTAATAGATTTGGGCCAGCATGTTTTATTCATGACTTATTTAAAGCCGATGTTATTTTCCAATGGGAAAAGCTATTCTAAGTTTGAGTAATTACTATATTGCACTGACCTTTTGCTGTTATTAGCCAGCTGCGATAATATTGAGGACTTTATAACTTCATTCAGGTCTCCCCTGTGTTCAGAGGACTCCTTCTGATCTCCTTGTTTCTTTCCAGACCATTTCTCAAACTTGTCAACTCCTTCTATCAAAGCTTTCTCAGAATTTCGGTCAGCTATGGGAACAGATGATTTGTAGACAAATGACATCGAGAGAAGTACCATTGTCTGTGACCCTCTCCTGAATACATTTTTGCTAGCCTTCGTTATCAGTTTTACTCCTATCAGCAATGTTTGCTCTTCTCTGGGAGCTAGCATTATCCAAGAAAATATGAAAGCAGCTGTCATTGTTCTTTCACTTTCTTTCTTTTTTTTCCAATTGTCTACTGATGTGTGTCCACCTCCAAGGCAGTCTGAGCAGCCTGCTCGGCTGTAGGGTTCTGAGCAACATGTGGTAGGTGGGCTGCATTCTCACTATAGTTGTCATGTATGTTTACATTACTGTACAGAAGCAAAAAGAACTGAAAACTACAATGTGCTATGCAGAACACCTATATTGAGGAGATATAGAACTGTGTGGGAGATTAGCTCAAAATCTCTATAAAAATAGAAAATTGTTTGTGGCACGTGGAAGAACAATACTGACTTTACTCTAAAAGTGTTCCTTACTCTGTATGTTGTTGAATATCAAAAACACTTGAATGAGAACACATATGTAGCTTTGGTAGGAAAGTCAGTCAGTCCATAGACATGAACAGCGTAACTACAATTTGCTCGCTTCCAGTTAATTTTGAGTTAAGCTCCAGCTTTCTTTTTTCCTTCTCCTTTGTGTTGCTCTTTACGAGCACCAGGTTTTCAGCCTCTCAGTTTGTATATTTAGCAGAACCCTCAGTTGTAGAAGAGGTGAGAGAATATACACTCCCATCATTTGAACAACAATACTGCTTTCTTATTTAACTTTGCCTTAAGCAATACTCAGGCTCTCTGCTCAGAGACAGTCAGTTCATGAGGGAAGTGCTGGTGTCTTAAATTTGATTTGAGCCAGTGCTGTATTTCTTGTGATGCCTGTTCCCTACAAGGTGTCCTGCTCATGTCCCCCCATCCAGCTCACTGGATTCCTGTTTCAGGCACAGCACTGCATGTTGGCAGCTCTATTGCTTCCAGAGCTGCAATGCAGGAGACAAGGAACCATCTATGGCCTCACTCCAAAGCACTGATCTGGAGTTCCTGAGTCCTGCTGTTCCTGCACTCGTTTTCCGCTTCTGTATTCCATTCTGCAATGCTTTGGGGTCTGAAGAGATTTACCAGCCTAGTCATAACACAGTACCAATGCACTGAACCAGGACAGTTCTGGCACAAGCAAATAAGCCCTCCATTAACTAAAACCACTGCTACGGGGGGTGCAGAAGCACCTGAGACACCCAAGCAACAGCTCTAGTGCAAACACACAAGTAATTAGCTCCTGTTCTGCAGGAGCCAACATAAGCCTTTACACCAGTTTCACCTCCGCCATGTCAAAACAGGTCAGCTCAGTGCTTGCTCCTGCTGGACTGAACACCCTGCAGAGCCCCCAGAGGAGCTGCCCTAGCATCTGTATCCCCTGAACTGATCCTTTGCTCACAGTAGCTGAACGACCAATTTAAATTGGATAATGAAGCTTTGTTGGCATATAAATGGCATTGCAACTCTTTCCTAGAAATATAATGCGTAGCATACAAACTGGATTAAAAAAGGTTGATGAACTTTTTTTGGATTTAAGCATATGCAGAATGCTAAGAGTAGCATCTTTTAGCATAAGATACAAAGAAAGAAAATTGAGAACACCTAGGTATAGATCAAATCAAGCTCCTCCATAAGATATGATGCCATATTGAAATGGTATGAGAAAGGACACATTTTCTACAGTACAATATTGAACTGTCTGAAGTTAACTGCAAGTACAATTTAGAGCCAATGAAAAATTTCAGATATTATCATCGTACCAGATCACTGAAAAGAAAAACCACTGTTCAATTGTAGAGAAGATGCAAGTTTTATGGCTTGTTTCTTTGTTTTTGTTTTAAATAGGAACAGAGAAATCCCTTAGAAACTGAAGATTTCCAACTCACAGAAATGTTAAGATGGTTATTGCATTATCCAGGAAAAAAAAAATCCTGTTCTGTAGCCTCTACTGTGTTATGTTTCTCAGCTTTATGCCACACTGAGTGAGAAGAATCTTTTTTGTTCCCTTAGTTTCTGAGATAGCTGTAAACACTTTTATGTTGTTCTTCTGGATCCTGAGAAGCTTACACAATCTCCTTGCAGTATGCCTTATTTTATGGCCTTGTTATGGATTTTCCCTTTACAGCCATGTTTCTTCTCTGCTGTTTAAAAAGGGAAAATACTCTGATTCTTTCTCCCAAGTTCTTTTTTTTTTTTTTAAACACAAAGATTTCCTGCATCTCCTTGCGTATTCAGTAGGTCATAGTCCAACAGCGAAGACTTCTGAGTTTTAGTGTCTGACTCAAGCTCTGCCACTAGCAGTTAATGAAAAATTGAATGGGAACAGAAGCTCTTCCTATTTCTAACATGTTCAATTTGTTTCTCAATATACTTGAAACCCAAATGTCACAAACTCATGAGGAAACGTCATACTGGTATCTTATTTCAAGCAGCACTTACTCCTTTGAAAAGACACATGACAACATCTCAAGTCCAATTCAAACTGCCCAGCCAGAAGGTGGATAAACCACAGTGGGCGATAGACTTTGCCAAGAGGACCTCAGTGGGCTGCACGGCCGGCCCAAGCAAGCTGCCCATGGTCTTCTCAAACACACCTGCAGGAACTTCCATGCACCACCTGGACACGTCCAAATTCAAATTGAATCATGACCCCTTCCTCCTCCAAAGATACCAGTTTCTTCCCCTGACTGCAGTGAACTTACACTCCTAACTTCTTGTCTTCTGAATCACAACTAAATTAAATGTCCGAAGCAGCCTAAAGCAAAGAGAATGAACTTCCTTTCCCTGCCATACACCTACAGGGCTTGGTTGCTTCCTAAATAAAATCCCTGCCTTGTCTAACAATAAATTACCACGAAGTACAATCTAGATTAAAACTAAAAATTTGCGACATCTTAAGACAACAGAACAGCTTTTCGCACAACAAAAAATAAAAATTTGGAAATAAATGGATGTTTCGGTTCAAGTAGTCAGAACTGCATTTTTGTTCACAATACCTAGAAACTATTTAAACCCAATGAGATGAAAAGTATGAACATTTTCTTTGACCCATATATATGTATATAAAATTTTTTTCATGTATATTTATGTACATGTAGCTGAAAAAATGGTTTCCACCGTCAGTTCCAGGCGGCTGGGGAAGCCCCACTCTACAGCCGCAGGAGATGCTGGAGCAGGGGGATTTGGGGCGCTTTAACTGCTAACATCAACCCAATCGGTCCTTTGCACGGGGAATCGTGGAATGCTTTTCCAAACTATTTGCAGATTTGCTTAATCAAAGTAGTAGGTTCTACAAAACAACCAAGCAGAAAGGAAAAGCTGCCCAGTAGAAGTGTCAGTTGAAGCCTGTTGCTCTGGCAAGCAGGGCTACCGGCTGTTAATTAGGCGAGCTTCCTTGCAAATTCATTTCTAGTTTCTTTGCACCGAGTATAACATTTAAACTAAGTACAGTGCACATTATTTTCAGAGCGCGTCCCCGTCTCGCTAGCCGTCACGTCGAGACAGCGCTGCGGGGGCATGGCCCGTATCGCTGCAGAGCGGGATTAGCAGGGCTGCGGCTGGTAAATGAATAATTGTAACTAGCCGGGAGATGTTGTTACTGCAGCGGTTGAGAAATACATTTACTGACAGAGATACACAAAGTTATGTGATCCACAAGGAAAACAGATTGCAGTTAAGTTATTTATGACAATTATTTCATTGCAATAGCAGCATCTGCAAACAGATGGAAAGATCATGTGTGGGTAGTAAGTGAATTCTGTACTTAAACCTTAGAGCTGGACATTACAGAGAAGCTGCCAGCAATTTTGAAAATACTTTAATTAAAAAGACTTTAAAAGGTTAGATAGTTCTTTAAAAATTCCCTCCATAAAACCAGAGAAAAAAGTTTAATTTCTTTTGATCTGCATAGATTTTCATTTCTTGTTAATTAATATGGGCTCCTTTCAACTTTGAAGGATATGTGAGTGCATGTATATATACGGAACATATAAAATATATATTAGCTTGTCTGCAGGCTTCAAAAAGAGCGTTAGCTTGCTGCCCTCTCAAAAGCCTTTGAGGGGATTGCCTTCGGTAGGGCAGGGAGAGTGGCGAGTGTGACAACTTCCAGGGCTCCGGAAAGACTTAGGGCGTAAGAGAAGTCTTGGACAGGGGATGAAGCTGCTGAAGCCAGCCAGTAACCTGTGCTTTCCCCCAGCCCTCTCACCAGCGCAGCAGGCACAGCGAGGACGTCACCTGCTACGCGTAAAAGGCTGATCCGACCAGCCTTACATTATGAGTAGTTGCAAAATCATGGAAAGATGAAAATGCAGTTCTCCAAAGTTTTGTATTGTGAGGGTCATATGTTCAACAATAGTAATTATGATTCAGCT
This sequence comes from Dromaius novaehollandiae, assembly GCF_036370855.1. Lineage (NCBI taxonomy): Eukaryota > Metazoa > Chordata > Aves > Casuariiformes > Dromaiidae > Dromaius > Dromaius novaehollandiae. Next base: position 33,512,962 of record NC_088104.1, read on the forward strand.
GGGATGAAATTGCATTATTTTAATGTTACTAACTTTTTTTCCTGCATGAAGATTTACTCAACTTTTTCGCTGGCTGTTAATGATAGCTCTTCTTCCTTCAATAAGAAATAATGTAGTTATATATCTAAAGTGTACTGGAGACACTAAGTAAATCATTATCTGGTATACAGGACCATTATCACTGTGCCATAACAATCAGATTTAATGAAGCTTTTCTTTTGCCTTCTCTGTTGACTGCCACCACCAATGTTCTTCTGTTTACTAGGTTTGTCTGTGCTGATTGTGAGTTGAAATTAAGGTACATTCTTTTTCCTGCAGTAAATCATTTATATCAGTAACAGAAAAGTGGAAGGACACTTCTATTCTTAAGGCACAAGTGAGCATCTCAAATGCATTTAAAGGCATTTTCTGCACCGGCTTGGGCAAAATCATTCAAGGTTTTGGAATCCCCTTGCCTATTCTGCATGGTACTCTTCAAGGGCTCAGTTTCGCCAAGGGCAAAATGGGTTATGCAGAGGCTGTAGCCCCAGGAGGTGAACCAGGACATCCCCTGTTAGCTCCCTCCCGAAGAGAGGTGTTGTCTGTCCACCTGGCTGCCTGCTCCCAACACAGACACCGATATTGGAGCCTTCTGCCCTCCCTGTTCTGTGTTTAAAGGATCACTCCTTGTTACCAGCAACATGGATAGCCCACACAAGCAACAAGTAGAAACTACTCATACTATCCTTTAATATGTCAATATTTGTCCCCACCCAAAGAGACAGTTTTGATACAGAAAACAAATACCACATTTAAAGTTCCTGTTTGTATTTGTTTTAGGAAAACCAGAAGGAACTACAAAAAATTAGGGTCACTAAGAAAAAGCCTGGAAAAATGTGTCACTTACTGTACTGTTAAGAGCTAACAGTGGAATTTTATTTTGTTTAAAAGCAGGGATTTTAACCTTTTGGATCCTGAAATTTATAAAATAGGCTATCTACTTAAATGACTAATCCAGGCAATTAAATAGTCAGTAAAAGTTGTGCCTGTGTGTTTCTATATACCGCCTGATGGATTTTCCTATCAGGAAGGCCAGGAGCTGTTCTGCTCAGGATCCAGAAATCAATCACTTGGCTTTTGAAAATTCTGATAAGTCAGCTATACTCACATCATGCTCTAAGTGTAGGCAAGTAAGTTATTACGCAACAAATGGTATTCTGACTTTGCTGGTTCTGTAGACTGTTTGCAGGCTCAGTGAAAACATCAGTTAACAAATTGATTACATGGCAACATTTTAAAATCAGGTTCCAGAAATGATGCAGTCTTATAAATGCATATTTCATTAAAGCAGTTTGAAAGAATTATAGCTTCACTACTTTCTCTACTAAAGTAAGGCCATGTGTTATTCTCGTCATTTCTTCTTCTTTTACAGGAACTGCGTATTTCAGAGACTCAGTTATACAAGTGGTTAAGTGAACCATTTCTAGATTTCAGTCACATGGGCTTGCACCTTAAGAGCTTCACATTCAGGCAAACCTAATATCTCAAAGCACCACTTAATTGAGACATTATCATTATCATCACATCATAGCTTTAAATCAGTGCCAGCTGGACCAAAACGAGGCCTCACAGGGCCCCATTTGAGGTCTATGAACTGAGTGAAATGCAGTTTGCAGTGAAATACAAATAAGCTCAAGAGTCTTTATATCCCACAACAACAAATTGCCCAGTTTTAATCACGAGGTGAACTTTAAAAAATACCCATGACAGGATGCAACTTGAAGTGAAAATGCAAGGCCTATGTTATCTCCCGAATTTAAAGTATCAAGAATGTCTTTAAATTTACAGTGGTTCCCTGAGAGTCATTATGCTTATTGTTATATTAAAGTATTAAAACAAGTCAATTGGGATGTGTCTAGTGACTGGAGTTTCAAGTATTCATGAATGATCTCAGATTTGCAATAAGTAAAAGCAGTAAATCATTTAGAAAAATAATGCTCTATATTACCTCTCCTACAAAAAATGCAGGGTGATTTAGAAGCATATGCTGTGCAGAAAACTATTTTTGTTACACTATGCTCTCAGCCATTAGCTCCCAATAATGTGAATTAATTTCTGGATTTCTCACTCAAAAAATGTCAAAAGATCAAATACTGTAAGTTTTTTTTAATCTCTGGAAACTTATACACAATTAATACAGGGTTTTTTTTTACTCAATCTACAAAGGATACCAAGCTGTGAAGATTCCCAAGCAAGCTGGCAGACAAAAAAAGAACTCCAGAAGATTAAAAAGAAAAAAAAAAAGCTGCAACTCCGTAAGGCTAAGTGACATGCTACTGTAAGGAGACTAGAATAATCACCTCCGAAAACATACTTGAAAACAACTGAGCAGGTACTGGAGAAAAGGATCCAGCTGCTATCACAAACTGAACACAAATTAACAAATCATAGTGTTGGGAGAAGGGCAGAAAGTCCATGCTGGGATGTACAAACATGTCTAACCTACAGGACACATGAAGAGATTGGTAAGACCTTATCTGGATTATTGTATCTACGTTTGAATCCTACACTATGAAACAACTAAAGACAATTCAAAGAATAGAGAGACCAACTGGAGATCTCATGATGTCCGAAAAAAAATCTGGAAATATTGGGTTGGTTAGCTTAAAAAAGAAAGAGTAGGAATAGAAAAGAAAACTCTGAACTACATAAAAGTTGCTGCAAAGGCAAAAGTAATAACCTATTCTCTATTTCCACATGAATAGGATGAGCAATAATTCAGCTGCAAAAAGGGGATTCCTAACATCAAGTTAAACATTACCTGCAAGAAGAGTGAACCACTGCCTCAAGGTTGTCTGAAAGATTTTCTGGGAAAGCTAGACTTCCATCGCTGAAGATTCTTAAAAAGTTATGCAAACTCCTGCTGTAAGATATACTAATGACTAGATGCAGTTTAAGATCCTTTAGAGCTAAAGATTTCCAAAATGGAACAGACCTTTTGTGAGAAGAATGGCAGTAAACCAGTGGAACAGAAGAGCAGATTCCAGCCCAGCTTTGTAGCACCAAAATGGGTTTGGAGAGGTGCCAGGCTGTGATCTGGGTTGCTATGCATATGCTATGAATATACAGGGAGCTGTATATTCAGGGAACCCAGCCCGGCCAAGAGTTTTGAGGAGAAACTGACTTAATACTTAAGTGAGCATGCTGGAAGCTACTGAAAGTCTCCAATTTCTAAAGCTCGCTTTTATTAGAACACATGATGCTAAACTAGAACAAAACAAGGAAAACTGCAGCAAGGATCTGCAGCATGTGACAAATCAAAAAAGTGTGAACACAAATCTTCCTCTTGCCCACTATGTCCTTTTGGAGTACGTTCCAGTTTAATTCCAGTCTGGCTCTCCATGCAGCAGCTGTCAGTGATTTTGTTTTGCAAGAGAACCTAAAAATACCTTCTTCCCCAGAGATCTGAAGCCAAACAGTATACTTGCTCCCTCTTCTTATAGTGCATCCTAGTCCCTATTTAAGATGCAGCTTTTTTTCCACGGTTCCTTGCTCTTTGTCCGCTCCCCTCCACTCCAGTTGTTGCCCCCATCCGGGCCTGTTCAATGGCTTTGAAGGATCTCCCCTGGGTCCAGAGGCTCCACCTGGCACCAGGCACAGCCACCAAGACAAGGCTAGTGGGTTGCTGTCCTTTGTCTTCCAGCCAGACCCTTTTTAATCCTGTGTTGGCCCCAAGCAGTAAACCTCAGCAAATCTTCACCACAAAATAAAGATAGCTCCTATCTCAGGGTACAAAATTATGAGTTAGTTGGTTTTTTATACTTTTCTTTTGACCTTGTGCATGCTGAACATGCACTTTAACAAAGACTTAATTTCAACACACATAGGGCCTAATTCTGGCCTCTGTTAAACTATGCAGTATTAAGTGCACTGAAACACTAACTGACTGCTGCCTGGACAGACAGTAATTTTTAGGAACATGGGGATTTCTTCTGTGACTCTTAGTATAATGCCATTTTGCCATTGAATATATGTAAGTTAGAAATGATTCCATCTGTACCACAATCACTCACATAAAGATTTCTAGTTTTCAAAACTCCTGCAGATAAGTCAGATCATTCAGTGCTAAGAACATGTAATAAATGGATTTAATATATGAAAGTATGAGTTCTCTAACCAAATTAAAAACTCAGTTATTGAGGATTAAATTTAGGGTTCATGAAAACAAATAGCTTTCATTTTCTCAGTTTTGAGCCAGAAGTTTTTACACCCACTATAATCTCAGTCTTGTATAAAGGTACGCTTAATAGGAATCGAGATCTTTTTCTTCTAGTGTTACTTATTGAGCAAGGCAATTCAGCAAGGATATCTGGAGTAAGCTTGGCTAGATGCCAAATAGGCTACATTAGAGCCTACAGTTGTAACAGGAGTTAACTGTTTGATTAACATTAGGGAAATAGTAACTGGACAGACTCCTGCTCTTAAGTGAGATACTCAGCTGCTCCCAACCAACCAAGCTTTGTGTATCAATCAAATTGATCCATGATGGTATTGACCACCAGCTGAGTCTTAGGGGCTTTTAGCACAGGTCTGCTCTCCTTAACACTTGTCAATTGCTCCAGCACATCCGTGTGCCTGCTGGGGGACAGAGTGACAGGGTGTTAAGACACCCATGTACTTGTATACACAGGTAGGTGCTGTCTTTACTCAACTTGTGAAAAAATTCACCTCTAATAGAAAAGAGTTTTATACTCCATTGTTTTCAGTGTTATATAGCAATCCTTCCCCCAGCCCCTCCTCTCACCCCCCATGCTGAGAAACATGAGACTTTGAGGAAGGGTGTGCTGAGGTCACTAGGTTAAACAAATGCACAAAGTGACTGTGCTGGAGGGTTTCATAGCTTTTCTGGGATAAATAAGGTGTGGAATTGTTTCTGAAATTACTTTGGCTCAACAGCCTGTCCATTGCTTCTCCTCTGGGTAATCTTGAAGCTTTGCCAGGATGTTATGTTCTTTGATGCAGATCATTTGTCATAATGAATAGTATTATGTAAAAGTTGTATTTTTCCCTTCTGTCTTTTGATTTGTAATATGAGAGATCATAATGTGGGTTTCATGTTATGAAGCCTGAGTAATTTAAGACTTTAAAACCTCTGAATAATTGAGAGCTTTCTATTTAAAATTGTGTGACAGATATGTCCAATTGTATTCACTGTATTTATACAATACTTTCTTGGTCTACTTTATAAATATTGTTTAAAAACATTCTCACAGCAAGGAAAAGCAAGAACATCTTTTCTCCCCTCAATGAATAGAAATGAAAAAATGACTTAATCTTTTAATCTTTACTTCACATCTTTTACAAACCATTAGGAGCAGATTTTATTCACAATGAGCATTAAACATAAAACTGGGGTTATCTCATACTGGTATGATGCAGCAACAGTGCATATCTACCTCTAGTCTACAGCAAAGGTACTGCAGCACTGCTTCATGCAGGAGTGTGGAAGTGGGCAAGGAAGTTTTGCTCTGTATCCAATTAGTATCCAACAGTGGTTGCAAAGCACAGAGCTGTCAATGTTGTTCTTTTGTCCATCCCCTGTTTCTCACAGATGCAGTACTGGAGTACCTTTCCTCACTTTTTTGCGTGGAGATGCAGGTAGGTTGATTAGCAGCATGAGATGCAATTGTACTGTCCTTCACCATTTATCATGTTGACCTAATTACAATCTATTCCTTAAATGACAAGTACCTGTGGAGTATAGTACTACCCAGTGTAAAGCAATGACCCCAAACTGAGGCACAGGATAATCACACTGCGCTCTGACAAATAGAGAAGGGGCTCCTGATCTCTGTAAGTCTCTTTTGTCCACTCAGACCCAGTAGAGAAGTCATTTACACATTTACTGATAATGTGGATCCCCCTGCCAAAATGGTACTGCCATTAACATTATACTGAATATCAGAATATATGCAGAATAATAAAGGTAATTGTGGTTAAACAACATACCTTGATCCCCACTTCTCTGAACAAACAAAAACAGTAAGAGGTTCCTATAGCAAGAGGAAGGAGAAAGAAATACATGACTGAGATCTTCAGTGAAAGCTAGAGTGCTTTGCAAATGATCAGTTACTACAAGATGTAGTGAACAGCTGTCAATCTTCTACCTCTCTTTACAGTGAGCAGTGAAACACAAATATCCTTTCGCAGTGGATAGGAGTATTCCCCAAATAAGGGAAAATTTGTAAAGAAGTCTAATGCCAGTTCTGTGGACTTCCATGAGCAGTCAATTATGATGCATCCATTTTTGCAAGGCAGGGATAGATAACCAGACACTGTGTCAGTTCCAGCTGCCACTACTTCTTTGGTCAGCTCCAATCAGAAATGAGGCATTGAATAGCCAGGCCATTTAGGAATTTGAGACAAAAGTCTGGAGAAGCCCTTTTTGACAGGTCCCTTTAACAGTGAAAAGAAGAAAATCAAGTATATCACTGGTTTCTCACAACAGCCACAAAAAGGAAGCAAAAATAATGGAAGTCTGAAAAAGACAAGAAAGGTCATTGGTTCAGTACTGCCTAAGAAATAGAGATCTCTAATTTCTATTAATGTCAGTGCAAAGAGTCCCAAGTCTCTCGGACTTCGCAAATGTCACCAATGTTATTATCTAGTTGTTGAATATTATCAGTATGCTAGAGGTACATATTCTTCTACAAGGCTTTATGCTGATCTTGCAGAGCAAGTCCAATGGAGTGTGAATAACATGCGAATTTATATTATCATGAAGTGTTCATAACTATCTCTTTCCCTTGATGGCTTCATAAAAAGATATTATTTCACCAAAGCACATTCAGGATACTTTCCCAACCCAAATTCAACCGCAAAGTAGATCAAGGACTTCTGCTGCAGGCAAATGCAGCAGGCAAAACGAGCTAAACTGCAGGCAACATCCGGATGACCCCTACTACCCAGGCCCAGCAATCGCCAGTGCAAGGGAAGGGAGAGCTGGCCTGGCACTGCAAGCTGCTAGCCCCACTGAGGCTCCTCAGTGGGGCTGTTCCTCCCAGCGCAAGGGGAGCTTTACCCCTGTAAAAGCTCTGCACCCCACGCTGGACTCTGCTGCAGCATTTGAGCTGGGCCACCTGCAACCACCAGCAATCAGAGCTGCAGGGTGCTGTAACTCAGTGGCCAGGCCACAGCAGCTTACGCAGAACAAAGCGGGGCACCCTAACCTGCCATTTCTGCATTCCCATATGCTCCAACACAGAGAACACAGGCACATCTAATATTATGCATCCATTATTTCTGTACAGTTTATACTACTTGTTCATCTCCACCTGAACACCTTTTTTCAGTCTTCTTTGTATAACAATAATGAATGTACAAATTGGGCCGGGCCACAAAACTACGCACGAATGGTGTGTTTAGAGTGCCAAAAACTGCTTGTGAGATTGACAGCAGGAACTAATTTTGATTTTAAACTCTGCCCTATTCAGAATTGATGCAGAATCATTGCAAATCTGGAAAGAATATTACAGACGCGGAAATAAAGTGAATGCTAAATTTCATAACAATGAGACACACTAAGAAATAAATGTCACTTTTTCTTAAACTACCAAAGTAATTTAAAACCCTTGGTGAGTAGCTTAATAGACAAGAGCACTCTAGCTTCAAATGGATTTTAATGGGAGGGTAACCACAAGAATAAAATCAATTAATGAATACTATAAATAGATTAGTGAAAACTCTCAGCTCTTTCTCTATCCAAACATCCTCCTACCCCACCACCCATGGAACTGCTTCCATAACATGATAAAACAGCTCATATAAGCAATCAAATGCTGCTACCTTTTGGAGCTCTCTGAGTTTTGTAGAAAGTTTATACAAGATTTTATTTCCAGAGAAGTGGAGTGTTGTAACTATGCTAACAATGCTAACATTTGAAAATACAGAGAGCACCAGCATTTAAGTATTTTAGCTGCATGTGGAATGTCCTGATTGAGGTGCCTTAAAAATCAAGCATTTTAGGAAACTTGATCTCACTTGCCAATTTCATCCCTGTTTAAGCTTTGCCAACCTGTAGTCTCCAAAAAACACTAAATACTTCTGAAAACCTTGGCCATAAGAGGTCAGATGCCATAAGCTGCAGATTTGGTGGGAAAGAAATGTGTACCATATATGTGTACCACATGTACCATCCTCTGTTGCTTGCCACCACAGCTTCTCCAAGAGGGGGCATATTGCCTTCACTTAAACAAAAGAGTGAAGAGCACAGATGTACCTCTTATTCCTGCAAGTGATAAAGTGGAGAACCTGTTCAGCTGATTCATTTGGAAATGAGAGAATATACTGTTTCCTCCTTAAAGCACATCTGTGGCTGCACATTAATGCATAAACAAATTATGTGCTCATCAACATCCTAAGAATTAAGGAAATGTTAACATAGGGATACAAAGTCCACTGATGACTGAAATCAGGATGCAAAGAAAACCGCTTATGATTTGATATGGAATGATGCCAGATCAATAACCAGTAATTGGGTGTTGTGTACACATGAATGATATTCCAAAGTCTTTCCATCTTAATAAATTAGGGCTTATAGATAGATATGACCTCCTTTTACTGATGTGGTTGTGATTATACAGTGTCATCTGAAATACAGCCAAAGGTCGGTCTTGGAATACTTAACCAATGAGCTACAGCTGTATTTCCCCTTGACAGGCAGTTGAATTTGTTGAGGAGACATCTGTAGCCGTCCTTAACATCCTGAGGGCTGCAACGTGAAAATGGAACGTGACACAAGAAACAGCGACAGTGCTGAGGGCGTGCACACTGCCAAGTGCAGCAGACATGAGACTGTTAGGATTTTATCACTCCATGAGGCCACCGGATTCAGAGGATCACACAAAACTGTCATTCATAAACAATATCTATGTAGCAGAATTAAATAAAAGACAGCAATCATAGGAAAGCTGTGTGATGCAAGAGCAAAATGAAAGCAGGCAGCATAGACCTCCTCCCTATATGCTACAGTCTGGGTGGGGATTTACTTTTCTAGCATATGTGATAAAGCTGTAACCATGGAAATAACCCATGAATGTTTATCCTTAAGGTGCTCTGATTGTGCATCACAGTTGCTTCATTTGTAGCCTTTTAAGAGCCCAGACCAAGTAGTCCAATTATTCTTTGTTCTTTTAATTGCTTCTGTACTGCTGTGTCCTTGATTACATAATTCACATACTCTGATACTGAAACAAGTCATGCCATATAGAACCATTCACATCAGAAAGTTCAATACAATTTGCATGGAACCAATTTATTTAGCATTGTTGTGACAGTGGAAGATCCAGTACGGACCTTGCGGATTTTTATTGGGTCAAGCCATAGTTTAAAAAAGGCAGTTACAGAATTGGCTGACTTTTCTCAGTGTCTCTACCAGAGAACCATATTCATAGCTTGAGGATTTATATTACTTATAGGGGACTCTGGATCAGTTAAATTCACAAATTATTAATTATTCAATTTTCCCCAAAGATGCTGGTAAATTAGGAATTGTTTAATATGAAAGAGGGATTAAAAAGAAAAATGCAACCTCAAAAGAGGCAGCAAGTCCTAGAAGAGCACCTGAGGACTGCCTCTGCAGTAGCAACCAGGGCACTTGCAGCTCCCAAGCTATTCTCCAGCAAGGCAGTGGGATGTATATTTGTTTGAATGGACCAGTATTCACTCAAACAGATGAGTATATACTTATTTCATTTCTCTGTTTTCCTTAGAGCAGTTAAATATTACTTAAGATATTACTGTATTTATCTCTCTCTATATATATACATTCTCCAGACAAACAGTGTGAAAAGAAATCATGCAACAACTGAGGAAATAAACATTTGGAATGAATTAAGATTGAAATCTGATTCAACACAGCTCACGCAGTCTAGCTAAATTGCTGCAGAGAAACACTGATTTACTCCTTTGGTATCTGTATAACTGTCCTTGAATTACATAGGATGTAAAGTCCCAATCAGGAAGAGCATGAGTACTATTTTAGTAAAATAAGTAGTCCCATAAAAGCCATAACCACATCCTTGCAATTAAGCATGCAGTAAAGTGCTTTTACTAGATCATACCCTAAACAAGTGGCTTCAGCAGTTTAGGACTGCACTTTCACTAGGCCATGACAACTCACATTATTCTCAGTGTTAAGGCATTCCAGAGGCACCTGCTTTTATCTGCCAAAGGTGCATGCTTGTATCTGTCACATATTCAGGTTAGAAGTCACATTATGTATGTATTTGTCATTATATTTAACAGTCTAGATATACCATTACATCAAGAGAAGTTAATATTAAAAATCCATATTTATATGGAACTGAAACCCTTCATTAAAACATGACTTGACCATGAATTAACTCAGAAGCACTGTTTAAATATTTATGTATATTTACATTTCATATAAAGAATATGTGTACACAGACCTTAAAAATAAAGACATTGGGAGCAAAAGAAAATATTAGAATCATCAGTTTAATACAAAAACACAGAAATTATAGGAAAAAACCCACAACCCTTTCTGTATAAGCAGCTGCAAAACTAAGTGTTTTTTGTTGTTTTTTTTAAACACAGCCTGGACCATATCTCCCACATGCTTTTCACTGGCACCCTGCCTATTAATGATAAACTGCCATGCCACTCAGGTGGACATATTTGTTTGGAGGCTGCCTGAGCTGTGTGTACACCCCTAATGTATCATTACTCCAATTACACAAACACCTGTGCTGCACACTGTCTACATCCACTGTGAAGTCTCAGCATTCAGTAGACTGCAGCATCTTCTATTTCTTACCTTTGGTGGACTGGCCAAGGGCTTATTATCAGAGTCTGTTAAAGCTACTTATTTAGAGTGAAGAGGTTATTATTACACTATGAAGCACTGATAAACACCACACACCTGGAATCTCTTCAGCTGCATTTCACTGAGTACAGGAAACAGTTTTTGTAGTGTACCAGTGAAATAATTATAAGAACAAATCTGGCTTTGAAACTAAGAATCATCTGTACTGCAGCCAAGAACAGTGCCAGCATGAGATAGGTGTACAGTAAACTAGCAGGTGAAAAATAAATACAGTTGTGAAAGGCTCAAGGAGGCTTATCTCATCACAAAGAACACATGCATGTCTTGTCCTGGCTCACTTTTTACTATCCATTTTTGCAGGGATTAGGTTTACATAGCAAGACACCACAGGAGAATGAGAGATCACACAAAGACATGCTTGGAGCCCTCTACAAGTTTACAAATTAATGACCATTTTGCTGGCAGAACTCTCTCTTCTTTCTGCATGTAAAGTAGCTTATTAGTTGCCTGATGAAAAGTAATTCTAAAAATAAAAAGGGTAAAAATTTTGCCCTTGAACCAGTGGAAACGCACACATTTAGGGAAATAGTGTTAAAATAAAGGTGCTGCCTATTCAGATCTTGCTCTCAAATAAGACCAGTACCAGTGAGCAACAGAGAAGCAAAGCTTGGAAACAGCAAAGGGCTTGGGTTTGTCTTCAGGATCCAGTTTGTTCTACAGTGCCATGTTTCCATGGCTAAGAAAGGATAGCTGCATGTAGCACAGAAAGAATGTGTGATAGTAATATTGCAGATTTGGAGAAATACATGTATAGTAAACGACCTCCTTTGTGCAAAGGACATAATAATGTCAGCTTTATAGCTCCTGTGTCTATGTTGGGGTTCTGACCTCCAGACAGCTTTTTTTAAGCTGACTCTAGATGACAGATGGGAGAGGAAAAAACAAAAGCAGGGAAACAAAAGCAAAGAAAAGCCAAATCAAATATAGGAGATACACAGCATCATAGATGAAAAGCACAGCTACACTTCTGAGATCTTTAAACATCTTCTAAAACTCTCGTATAGAGGACATTCTTTAATGAGTTGAATACTGAGTGTTTAATACAGTATTCAGAATAAGATGGATGGGTTTTTTTGCCCTCACCCAGGGTAATCCATGAGCTCTATAATGCAGAAGGTCACTGTAACCCATTTTGAGCAAAGTATAAAGAATGTTTCTGTATAAGCTGAAGGAGAGCTGTAAAAGTGCAGTCTGCATTAAGAAACACACACTAAGATCAGATTTCCTATTTTCTAATACTCAGATTCTCAGTCCATTAAAGTCAAGTGCAAAACTGACCATTACAAGATGAGGCCTCAGCAACATGGACTGTTTTCCTATTAAGTACCACAAACAAACCTTAAGACAGCAGTAGTCTTTTTCCTTTTTTAGCCTATTCACTACATCCTAGACTATAGAATTAGAGCTCATTTATAAACCCATTCCTTAAAGATAACAGAAACAACAGATTTCTGACTGTAGCTTTGTGTCACACAGAGATGAACTGTAAATTAAAGTGCAATCACCCTAAAACCAATTATAAAGTTTCATCTTCATAGCTCTTCAGAAAATTTCCCTAATTAATAACTTGCCTTTCTGCTATGCTGAATGTAGCAACTCAGAGGTCTGGATTCCAGCTGCTCAGGAGCATCCTGTAAGACTTGTGCCTTTCTTATGCATTTGCCTACTTTCTCTTTGCTCCAACATACTGTCTGCCCAAAGTCTCTCCCAGAAAGGTCAGAAGCACGCTTACCCTGAAAAGCAACCCCCTGCAATAGCCAATTACTGGTTCATTCATTTCTTGGCCTTTCCACAGATGGCATCAAATGAGCTCCAGGTCAAGATAAATAACTAGGAGCACTTGAAATCCTAGGAATAGGTTGTGTATGAAACAGGCCCTAAACACAACAGAGAAGCAAGGGCTTCTGCATACACACAGCATGTTTCTCACAAAGGTGGTACTGCTAGGAAGCTGCCAGCCCAATACATTTCCTCCCAAGTTAGTTATTACTCACTCAAAAGTGGGATTTTCCCAATGAAAGTAGCACTAATGCTAGAGTAATTATTGACTTTGAGTTTCAGGGCTGTTTAACATGTCCTCTAAAAACATTAACCCTGTATTTTCTTTAAGTTGATTCTTTGTATATAGGTTGAGATAAAAGTAATTAGAGAAATGCTGCTTGCTTTTTAACACTTTATATCAAAAAACCTTCAGGGGTAAGAATCTTTTTCAAACTTTCAACCTCACAAAATAGAGATTGATTCAAAGCTCACTGAGGCTAATGACATTATGCCTGCGAATTGCTACTAAAAATTTTGGAGCAGGCTTTTAGAAACTCCTGATGCTTGGGCAATGATGCAGAACTTTGAAGAACTATTCTGTTCCTTTGTATATGAATTCCAGGACCAGAGTCTGTAAGGTTTGGGATGGACATAAGAACCCAATAATTGCAAAATGATGTTCTCCAAACTTTTTGAATGCTATTTTCTTTTTTTTTAAACTTACAGCAGAATTTTTTTTGAAAAGCTGAATAAGTGAAAGAACTGACTTTAAAATCTTTCTTGGGTTGAGGAGGTGGATGCTCAGAAGTTATGTTAGTATGAACATGATTCAAAACCAGTCACTTATTGACAATATAATGTCATTATGTAAACTAAAATGCACCAGGTGCTCTATGACAATGTTTCTTATCCCTATAGGCACACATGCTTGATTTGATGCATTAAAGAAATTGAAGAAAGCCTGTAGAAAGAAGAAAGATCACATGATTGTGTAATAAAACAGTTTTATTTCAATATTTCCTCTTACTTTCATGCAACTAAGGGGGAGAAGAAGAAAGGAAGATGGAAAAAAGAAATAGGGGCAAAGTCACCCAGATACGACTAGTTCTCTTTTTGGGCAAGTACTTAGTTGTGTGTAGTGCCATTAAAAACAAGCTCCAAATTGTTTCTCATGCTAAAGCAGGTAATAGTTAATACTTAATACACAAAGTTGAGAGCAAATTGGACTGTATTATTCACTAGTGTTTGAATCTACCAGAAAAGCCATGACAAATTTAAACTGAAATCTAATTGTTTTTGTTTCTTTCCCCCCCCCACCTTTTTAACAAGCATTTGCAAAATTTGAAATCCATATATTAAGACCACAAAACAAGGGTTGACTGCTAGCAGCTGCCCTTTCTATGTGTGCAAAATAATCAGCTAGTCAACGATCTCACCTGGAGACCCACTTGCTTCAAGTTTCCTTTAAAGAAAGTATTGTTCTTCAAAAACATGTCACAGGAGTTCCTCAAATTAAAAAAAATTGCCATTTTCTTATCCATACAAGTGTAAGTCAAATAAAATTACTCTACAGCTGCTGGGTTTCTAGCTTTTCTAATTGTATTTGTTCACAGATTTCCTTGGTATTTTAAAGTGGAACTGAAAAAAATCCAAAACAAACAAAAAATCCAACCCAACAAACAATGAACACACTGATGAAACCTCCTGAGTGCTTTAATATAATCCAAGGCAATTTTCTCTAAGAAACAAAATGAATGAAATTTGCTTATGGAACCTAAGCTTTGCAAGCCCTTCAACTAGAACAAGAGAAATATATGGCTGGAAGCCAGTCAGCAGCCAAACGTGTTAGATGGCTTCCATTTATTATTAATGTGACAACACTCCGTACAGCAGCAACAGTGCCAGCAAGTAAGGGGTTGCCATGGAGATAAGTCACTCAAGATGCAGCTAAAAATACTCCCTTCTTCCCTCACTGTAATAAATATTGCATTATATGAAGGCTAACAATGATGATATCAAATGCCACATCAAAAAATTTCCAGCTGTGAGTGTTATGGCTACCTAATGGATCACCTAATGGTCACACTGCATTTGTCATCTGTCTGCATGCAGCTCCTTTCCTCCATTTTTTTCTTATTACATGGTTAAATGTTAGAAGATAACTGTTGATATTAGGACAAAATATTGCTCCCTACTCAGAGTAGATTTCTTGCACCATTGTGAGTTTATGGGATTACGCTCATGTTATATGAGGTAATTCTAGTTAAACTGGAAAACAAACATATGGACCTGTTATATCTTTTGAACAAGATTAGTGGGATTTTATTAGGCCTTGTCCCTGACAACTATGGTTACACATTTCACCTCATGTTCATGGCACACTGGGTACCTTAGCATTAAAGAGGAAACTAATCCCAGACTTCCATTTTTGTTTTTATTTTCTTTCTCTCAGAAAAAATGAAAGAGTTCTGTATGAAGTGAATCTTAATCAATTATGCTGAGATAGAGATATAATATTTAACATCAGAATAAAACAGCTTATTAAGATCTTTGTCATCATAGTTATTGTTCCTTTTCTCTGCTTATCTTTAAAGATGGTATTGGTGTTCATTTCTTAATTTAATCACCTAATTGAAAAAAGGAATTATTTTTCTGGAATCACAGATTACAGAGATGGGAAAAGACCTCATCAGTCATCTAAGCTGCACCCTTGTTAGGGACCAAGTAGTAGATTGCTCCTGAGGTATTTTCAGGCACAGTTTCACCTTAAGTAATGCAGCAGTATGGCTTCTTGCCAATGCACATAATCACATATGGACTTGCCCTATTTCAGACTTCAAGTCTCTCTTACTAGCTTTATGGTGATCTTCCATTGATAGCATTTTCCTCTAGTAAAATAAACTATCTTAAACATAGGCTATTATTTACACTTGCAAATCCAACAGGTTGCTCCTAGAGAAATGGAAGGCAGAACCTAAGTTTTTATTACATCATGTCTTCATGTGTGATAATACTTCTGCTTGTTTAACTGGCAGCACAAAACACACCTGGAAAAGCAGACTAATGCATTTAAGAAACTCAGGTAACATTCTAAAAAACTTTTCAATGGATCTGTGACCCACTGATCTCTGCAGGCCAGCGCTATTCCCCCCTTCTTCCTGTTCTCTTGACATACGTATTATAACTTTGAGAACAGTAACTTCCTCTTTTTCCTGCTAAGAGTTAAGATGCATAAGCAGTTCTGTTTCAGTAACACTGTCTTTAACTCTCAGCTTTCCTCCTTCTGTTCAAATACTATTTTTGTACCATCATGGGTGAGAAAAGATGATACATAACTAAACACCCAGCACACTCAGATGCTAACTGAATAAATACAGGAGTGAGTCTCTTCAGAACAGCAAGTATGCAGTTAAAGAAATATAAGTACATTCTCAAAAAAGAAAATTTGAGAAATGAAAATGAAAATCTAAAAATAAAGATGAAAGAGCATTCTTCCCCAAAACAGGCCTCACTGCCATGCTATCTTCCTCTACTTAAAACCTTACTCCATTTAAAGAGTGTAAAGGTCCACCTGAGCTGACAACCTCACAGGATCTTTGAGAGGCTCAGTGGTTTGTCTATAAAGAGCTTAACACACTTTTGGCACTCCATTAATGCTGTTACTACCACCATTTAATACATAATAATTTGGCTCATTAGATATGTGCCTGTGGCTCTGGAAGTTCTGTCTTTGACTTCTTCCACCATCTATATGTAACTGGTTAACACCACATCTGGTCACATGCATAAAACCAGAGACCATAGCCTATAACCCATAATACATGAATAAACTCTTTAGCTTCATGATAAATACATTGTACAGCCATTTCTGTTTATTTCCAGGAGCTGGTTGTTCATTTTTGAGGAAGGGATTTTGTTTTGCTTTTAAAGTTTCTTACATACATTCGCCCTGAGCTAGCTAGGTTTTTTTGTTTTTAAAGGAGATGCTCTTCTGCCTTTTACAAGCACTGCAGCCATACTGTGACTCCACAGCTTTCCGCAGAGCGCTCAGCTCCAAGGAGGCCCTGGTGTGTGCTCACTGCTGTGCACGGGAATTGCGGTGACCTTGGGTGACACCACTGCTGGACAAGCCTCCAGAGGATGACGTTATTTCTGAAGTAAGGCTCCCTGTCAGATGTACTACATGGCACAGGTGCCTTGTTCCTAACAGATGCTTCACCTGGAAAAACCATTCTCTTGTTATTCACATCCATTACAGAGGACCATTAAAAAAAGCAAGCCCACAGCCAACAACAGCCCGACTCCATATACTTCCAAGCTTGCCCCATCTTCTCTCAAATGAATTTTGACAGATCTGAGTTCACATAAGCGAGTTGTAAGTGTGCAGGTAGCAATATTATTAGAACAATGTAGTAGTATAAAAAAGCCCCAACAGACTCCAAATATCTGTATAGAGAAACCATGGAGAATGGTACTGTGAGAATCAGATTGCCACCTATGAGACCCCGATCACACTGGGGAGATACCTTAGAGAAGAGGAGCTCAGAGGTAGAGGACAGAGCAATGACTGTCACTGCAAGAACCAGTTCTGCCACCTTCCCTGTCCCATACACGTTCCTGCTGGCTGAGGAGGGGGACACCAGCACACTGACTGCATTTTTGGAAATACGTGCAGAGTATATGCACCCCTTCCAAGTGGGAAAAATAACCCACTAGTGACAAGCAAAGCTTGCTAAAAAAAGCAGATTTTTCAAGATTAACAAGACTCAGAAGCTGAGAACTGAAGCCACACAAAGCCCAAGCAGATATTTAGATGGTTTTGTAACCAGGAAAATGAGAAGTCATTGGAACAGGCTATTAAGGAAAACAGTAGATTGTATCATGGGAAGACTGGATGTCTGTCTGGAAGGAGTGCTTTGGCTAATCACAAATTACACTTTAGTTAAAGACAAATTACAGAGATGTAAAGATTTAATGGCTCACATGATACAGGTATTAAAATGATTGATCCCTTCCAATTTTAAATGAAAATTTTAAGAAAAATCTGTCATATAGTCTGCATGGATTATGGCAAATCTTTTTTGCCTGTAGCCTTTTGTCTTTATTCTAAGAGAAAAACCACATTACACAGAAGTAACATTGCTCAAGGATAGCAAAACTCAAAGTACCATTTACTTCATGTCACACAAGAAGTCTGTGACAGTACAGAGTCCACACTATACTGAGTCCACTATTTACTTTTATATAAATTTTTCTTAATATATGCTCAGAAAACTTGTAGGTCATTTCCTTGGTCACCTGAGAGTAATCTCCTTCATTAGCAGGAAGGCTGAGCTTAGATGCTTTTGTTAGTTCCAGTTCATTGCTTTCTAGTCTTTTCTCGGAATATGAAGTTCTAGGCTAGACCTTCATCTTATCTGCATTACACCAAGGATGCCTTTTCAAGTATTTCCACTCTGAAGATAATGAGCTCACCTATCTTACAGCTGAACCATTGCAATTAAGCTGCTACCTTATATGGTCCTGCCTCAAAGGTCACGGTCAGGCCAAATATACATTTTTATTTTTTAAATGAATTGTTTCTGTATTAAGTTTAGCACACTGTAGGGGTGACCAGCTAGCAGTATATCATGCGGAAAGCCTGTTTACAAATAGTGCCAGAAACTCCAGCTTGCATATCCACAGAGATAAAATCTGCTCTTAGTTTACCTGTCTTCCAAATTTCCTACAAATATCCAATACTGCTTGAGTAATTCATCAGCAACTGTCATTTTCCATTAAAGCACATTTAATCATCACAAAAATTAAGAACTACTAACAGCCAAACCCAGTAAAACTACTTATAATGTAAGTGTGCCAATTCAAATTGTGGGATATTTCTTTAAGAAAGCTGTGCATTAATTGGGGTCTCCTCATAAAAGCAATCTACTAATTGAGCAGCATGTGCCAAATAGACTAGTTTCACTGAGAGAAAGACAGTATTTGCAGTGTAACACTGATTTTAAAAGTTACCATTTTAATGACAAAACCCGCATATCAAGCTCATGCCAGTTCAATTAGTCACTCCTTCCCATGAGCAGACCCCAATTAACACACTTTTTTGAAATAAAAGTCCTACTGTTCAATTAAAGCATGGAAATATAGATGATTACAGAAGTCTATTTTGATAATTAGTCTTGCTTGATCTGCCTCAAACATGTTGTTTCTAAATTGCTGTATCATCAGAACTTCTGCATTATTTTGGAAGCAACTGCTTTTATCAGTATTAAGCAGACACTTTCTGCACAGCAGCACCAGAATAGTCCAAAAAAATCCAACAATGGCAAGTTAGTGTCTTGGTGATGGCTTCAATAACTGCAGAAGCTCTTAGTATATTCATTACAGTAAGATATAGAGACCAAGCAAACAGGCCACTCCATTGTGAACAATTTTCTGTATAATCCTTTGACAAATATAAGTAAACACAAGAAAGCAAGGGTTGATCCAAAGCCTAAGATCAATGGGAGTGTCATCTCTCTCGACTCCAGCAAGCTTTGGATTAGGTTCCTATGTTCTATGCTAGAACAGGAATAATTACAGTGCATGCAGCACAGGGAGCTAGCAACTTGGTAAATATTGATTTTGCATGGTGACTGCTATAATATTGATTTTAAACACAACTAGGATATAGATTTATCAACCATCCTGTAGCTCTGTGTCAATATGTAATAATGATAGCCTTTGATGATTCAGTAAAGTAACAACAATAACAGAGTTGAGAAAAAGTCATCATCATGGCAAAGGTTCCCTCAGAAGTATTCTGATACACCTAGCTGGGGGATCTTGACACTTGACTGAGCTACTGAAACGATGTGTAAATTGTTTCTAATTAGCTAGAAGTGATATCAATGAAGTCACACAGAGAATTGGGGCATGTTTCCTGTATTTATAATTGTAACATAAAATACAATTGTTTTGTATAGAATTAATCTTACCTACTATTTTAAAACAGTGCCCCTTACCATTGATCCCTTCAAATCAATATTATGCTTTTTGCTTGGTACTATGAAACAGCCAATCCTGAATTCACAAGTACAGATGGAGCAAGGGCAGACATACCATCACAAAAAGCAGTGATGTACTATTACAGTGCCCTTGTAGTCCACTACCAGTAATCCTGGCTTCAGCACAAGGCTTTCATTTCATGGTTGGACTAAACTTTTGTTATTACTACTTGTCAAAAGTAGTTATCACTATGATTCCCCAAGGAGACATTCTTACTGATCTAAAATGTCTTTAGAGAGTGCGACAATCATCCAGTCTGAAAAAGAACATAGAAATCTATTTGCCTTAGGATATTACATGCTTGCTAACTTGTCACTGCTACATCTAATGGTGTTACCTAAAATAGTATGCAGGTATACTTGTCATCAAGAATTTCTATTAAAGTAAAGCTTAAATAAAAATGATCATGTTTCAGAAAACTATTTAAGACTGTCAAAACAGAATTGTTGCCAAAACAATTAAGCTAAATATCTGTATGAGAACCCCCCAAAATATGAGCATCTCCTCTGAACCCAACCTCAACATTTTTCTCTGTATGGTTTTTATTTGAAAAAGACAGAAAATGTACTGGCATACTATTTTGACATGCAGATTTACTATTCATGAGACTGTTAGCATTAAAGTGCCACCCACATTCCTAGTATTAACAAATAATATCAAGTGAAAAACAGCTTTGTTCACTGAGACATTTTCATCTTGAAGGAGGGGCTGTCCTTCCTGTTGGAAAATCGTAATTCCTGTGACCCCAATGTACTGGAACAATCCCCCATGTGCTTAACTCTAATTAGGTAATAACTACAACAGGACTAAAGGACTTGCTAAAGGACCCCTTTGCTATATAAGGGCAGCACAAGACAAGAATTGCCTTTGCAGTGAGGAAGGCAGCTGGGAGACAGCAGTGCCAGTGTCAAGGCTCAGTCTGATGGGTCACAGCTAGCATCAGACAGGTCAGAGCAAAGGAGATCATAGCTGTCTTAAATTCATCTTTTTTTTTTTTTTTCCCCCTTTGGATACAGTCTGCATTCTCCTTCCAGCATCAATAGTAACTCTTCCTTAAAAAGTAGACTTTTTTTAAAAAAAGGAACTTAAAGCAGGAGAGACACAAGGTATGCAGTCTCTTTGATGTCAGTGGAGGTGCATGTCAGTGCAGAATTTCTCTCACTTCCTCTAATCTTTTCGAGTATGTACAACTAGTCTGAAACATCCCTGTGGAAACATGGCAAGAAAAAAAAAGGGGGCAGAAGGAGGAAAGGGGATAGAAACTTGAATTTCAGTAGGGGCTTTGCACTTGTGATACATCTCAGAACCACCTTACTCACACATGAGCACCTGCTCTGCTCTTCCTCTCACCCCAATACATCTCCAGCTACATTCACCCCTTTTCTGAGCTGATTAGCGTTTCTGTTGATTCTGGTGTATCCACTAAGCATTGTCACATAAGTTCTTGTGCCATCTCAAAGTATTTCGGCTCCAACAGTATAAAACATTCTATATTTTATTTGTAATGCCCTCTGCTCTCAGTTAGGCTGAGAATCACCAGACCTCTCAATCCCAAATTAAATATAAGAATAGTTGTGATAAGCTTCATATTGAAAGACTTAGACATACAAATGGGGTTTTGGGGGGCTGGAAATAAAGACATGCCTTATAAAATTGAAGCAAAGTATTTCTATGCTTCGTTCCAATCAAGAATTTGAAAAACCAAACGTTATCTCCAATTTTAAAGCTTTGGGTGAATCATTTCAGTGGACTAAATATTTCAACATTTACTCATGTGAGATAAAAAGATTAAAAGTATGAGAATTTCCTATATTTCATATTTTGCACAATCCCATTTAACCCCAAAGACAGTCGAAAGGTGTTTAATGTACCTCCACCTAAGTTTTGGTTCTGCTTGACTCAGAAGTCATTGATTCATATTTTGACTTGAGCCCTTGATTAGCTTGTCAAATAGAAAAAAAGCATCCAGGGCTTTTAAAGCACTTGTTTAAACATAAACATCAGTTGCAGGTAGAGAAAGGGTACACAGGTTGAACACCCTGCATCACACATTTGAGCTCTAGAGGGGAAAGTAAAAGCAGCCCAGGACTGCCCTAGCCAAACAAGAACAGAGAGGCAGTCAACACCATATGACAAAAATCACATCACCATCACATAACCCAGTTGAAAAAGTAGCAGCAAACAGCAGCACATGGCAGCAGCAGAACTCAGAAGTCACCGTCTCCAAGAAGCCTGAGGACAGGAGACATGGGGGAAGGAAAGCCTGTTCTTCACTTTGACGTGCTGAGCTCTGCAGCTTCTTGCTGGAGGCTAGGAAGGTCCCAAGGGCCCACCCAAGCACACTCATGAAGCTCTATTACAGCCAGCTTTGCGTAAATAATGCAAATATCTCCCTTCCCCCAGGTTTTATATAAAGCCTTACAGCAATTAGTACACAGCCTCCCTTTTTACAGCACCACTTCCAAGAAAGCTGAGGTCTGTCAGTATTGCACCAGACTTGCTAGGCATTAATCTCAGGCTCCACTATAGGAGCAAACTCAGGCCAGTTGGCAGCATAGTGTTAGCTATATAGATTCTGTATTGGAATATTTGCCCTTATTACCATTTCTGTCATTATTGCTCAAGAAGTACTTTAAGATACATGATGCATGCATTTATTTGCTCATATTTTACAGAGAACTTCCAGATTTTTCCCAGGTGCAGTCAGAAAATTTGCTCATTTAAATAAAGCCAGAGGCAAGGAAATCAGCTAACCTGCAAGAAGGGGCCTCTTAGAGCATTACAGAACATAGCCCCACCAGTAAGCATGTCCTCTCCTCAACCTCTCACTTTCCAGAAACCCCAGATGAACCTGGGCAACTCACTTCATCTTCACACACAACAATCTTTCACCTCCCTAAAGCGCAGCTTCAGGAATGGCATACTCTTGGTCAAATGTACATCATAGAAAAAGTAGGGTAGCTCCTTAAACACTAACTCACCTGGCAGTTTCTCTTTGAGGGAGGCCACACAGCCAAGGACTGCCCCCAGCACTGCAGGTAGCTCCTTCTCCTCCAGCCACCCCCAGCCTGAGGAAAGGAGGCCTGAGGGAGCCATGCAGGAATAAAAGGTGCTCCCACCCACAGCCCGTTTCCTTTACCCATCTCCCCTCAGGAAGAGATTGCTGGCACCTGGGCTGGCCCTGCCGCCCTCCCCACACAGGTGTAGCTCGCTCCTGTTTGAGCTCAGGAGTTACCAGACCCTTCAGCTCCAGCAGGGCTCGGTCCCCTCAGCTGTGCTTTGCTCCTGGCCTGTCCCTCTGGCTTTGTACGGGTTCTTTGTGTGAAGGAGCCACGTTTCATCCTTACACTGACATCCCCTAACGCTTGTTCAGGGTCACTTTAGCCAAGGAAACGGGGTTCACCTAACGTGGTCCTCTGACCAGCCGGCTGCCCAGGCCTCCGTGTAGACACGGGCAGCTGCACAAGCTACTGCACATCTTCACTTTCCCCTTACCGCGAGCAGTTATAAGCAGCCACGCTACGGCTTTGGGAACTGTAAAATGTGGACTTAAAGAGGTCTGTACTTTACAGTTAGTACTACGCTTTTCACACAAAGGACAAACAAGTCCAGAGGCCAGAGCTTCAACTGGAAATTAAGATGAGGAAGAAGGACAGTGGCCACCGTGGGACCTGGTGGGAGGCAGAAAGCCCCGTGTGTCCCACGCGCCCTCGACAGCTCACAAAAAGCACCTTGTTAGCACGGGCACTCGCAGGCAGGCACTCTGTACCCACACCGTCACCTCTGTCAGAAAGAGAGGAGCCTAAGTCCTGACCCCTTCCCCAACGCGCTGCTGGGCTGCGCCTCCTGCCCTGTCACAGCAGATTGGGATGTGACAGCTTGGTCAGAAAAACTACAGGTGTTTTAAATTTTCTGCTTGACTTGCAGTCCTCTTACCAGACTGAGGTGTGGGAGAGGTTTTCCATTGTTTTTTTTTTTTTTTTTTTTTTTTTTTTTTTTTTTACTGTGCTTTAGGAGGAAACAGGCCCGAGGTTGACATTCAGCATTACAGCTTCAGTACTATGCACATAAATTTAACTGCTTAATTCCACAAAGCACTGCGGCAGTGGGGCTGCTAAAACCAGGAGATTGCACGGAACATTTATCACTAACTACAGCAGACGATTCCCTTTGCCATATAGGTTTCCACATTTTAGAGCATTTACAATCATGCTGAATTATACTGGAATTCCCATTTCAAAGGACTCCATAAAAGTACCGCTGAACGCTGCCAAACACGTTGTTTTAGTTCATCCAAATATTAAGTCACGTTGAGTTCCTGTGAGGCTGCATATGCATGACCACATCTCAAGCAGTGTTGGGATGTCTGGATTTCACGGAAAATTTGGAGCAAAAAGAGCAGGCTAAGCGGGATCTGATGAAAAGCTGCAAATACAAAACTGACGTACTTTTAAAACAGACCAAGAAACCACTGCACCGTAACTGTCAGTAAATGTTGCTTTCTTAATGGTAGCTAGTTTATAACAGCTTTTATTACTTTTTGATTATTAGGAGAGGCCAATGAGTTGTTTTCAAGCTGTCAAAGCCCTGTTCCCATAAGCTACGAGCATCTGTCATCGGATTCCCATAAATGACCAAATCTGGTTCAAGGGCAGCAACAAAAACCATCCGGAACCTATTCGCGTTTGTTAGTAACATTTTAAACAGCAAACCAGGGTGCTGCCATGCGGGGGGCCGCCGGGCCGAGCGGCTGGGCCAGGGAGGCATGTCCCCGCGTCCCTCCGCTCCCTCTGCCGCGTCCGCAGGACCGGCCCGCGACGCCACCGCCTCTCCCTGCTCACTAGCTCGTGTGACCTGCGGAGACAAAAACCACCTCGAACTGAAATGCTGGGCAGTGAGAAATACAGATTTAGTGTTCTGGGTCTCCTTAAATAGTTGACAAAATGAACCCAAACTTCACTTCCTTTCCTATGCAAATCCTGCCTATGATCTTCCCACAGTTTCCTTTCTGTATTTTAAACCCTGAGGGTTTAAGAGTAATCTCTCTCTCTGGAAGTCAGAATCTATTAGACACATCTAAAACTCTCCTTTCTCCTCCGTCAGGAAAAAGAAAGTCAATTAAAAAATAAGTCTTCCCACTCTGGCTTCAGCTGCACTATGAAACCATCATTAAAAACATCATGGATGTGAGAGAAATAAAGGAGGTGGTCAGGATATATTTCTGACACATAGAAGATTTCCAGGGAGCATGGCTAGTGACGTGACCAGGACTTTTGGGGCCCTTGCTACCCGTACTGTTAATGCCAGCCTGCTCTCACGCCCAGGCAAGCAGCCCTTGCGCACCGCCCGCGTTTCCAGGCAGGCCGCTCGCGAGGCCCAGGCGGGGCTGCACCGCTCCCTGAGGCCTGGGGAGACTGCCTTAACGCAGTCCAACAAGATTAGCCGCCTTCACCCACGACATGCCTCTCTAAAAAAAGCAAATAAATCACTAACAGCCTCCTAATAGACTTAGCTCTTTCCTGTTCTGAATGAATATTGTTTGGATTAAACTCTGCAATGGTTGGCTTTGATATTGCCACAGTGACTGCCTCCTGTCAATGTTGTTTGAAATATTTCCAGATTATCAAAGGTGCTGCCTCTAGTCCCATACTAACGAGTCTAAGAGCCATTCCGCTGTTAAGATTTCAGCATATTTACTGAAACAGTTTTCATCTGATCACGTGTCCTAGCTGGACACTTTGGAGTGGTAAGGGAACCCTGAAATCTCTCATTTCCAGTCAGTAACACAATACCTATATCCCCTCAGCCCTCCGTGTTCATGGATTTGTTATATATTGTGTGTTTATACAGCGCTGCTCCATCCACGACTTGGTAGTGTCTAGTGCAGCAGCCTGATGCGGAGCAGGCTGCCTGCATCCGTGGGCCGAGCAGGGACGGCGCTCAGTGCTTAGGATTAAGTACCCTTATTCTGGCATGAGTATTTACATTTTACGTTGTTATTTTGGATGTAATTTTTTAGTAGAGCTACCATTGTCTTTTTCTGCGTAAGCTCTATTTTGAGGACATTGCAAGTCAGGATGCTGCGACTGAAAGCTGAATGTGACTTGCTTGCACATTTGAAGTGGTCTAGGAATTACAGGCTGTCACGTGCCTACTTCTTTTGTTATACCCTTTTTTTTCCAAAGTAGAATATTCAGCTTTTCTTTTCCTTCTCTTATCTCATAGTAATTTTTCCCAAGTCCTTTTAGCCCTTTTATTCACTCCAGATGCTCTATAAGGAGAGAAGTATCTCAGTAGCTCTGAAATTGGGAAGAGCAAGAATCACAATTGTTGGACGTGAGAAATTGTCAAAATCCACTGTTGTGTTGGGCCAGGGAGTAGTGCTGAAGCACAGGCTACACCAGTCATTGCTTTGCGCAGTGACAATGTTTTGCTGGCCACACCCTTATAGCGGCATAGCAGAGCCAGCCGATGGCACAGCTCGGTGACGGAGCTCAGGAAACACAGTCCCCTCACTCCTACTGCTCCAGGCAACTGCTCGGTTTGCTCATTGAAAAACCTGCCTTGAATTATGTCCGCTTTTTAGCTCAGTGATAGCTAACTGCGTGTGGTCTGTCCCGTTGTTAGTGATCAATGACCCCGACAATTCGGTATGCCTTCTGGAACGCAAAGGGCCTGAATAATCCAATTAAGAGGGAGAAAAAAAAAATCAGTGCTTACAAGATTGAAGTGGCCACGCTTCAGGAGTTAGGCTTGATGGAGATGGATGTTGCAAAGGGCCAGGGGTGAAGCTATGGCACAAAGCTTTTATCATGCTAAGGCAAGGGGATTGGGACTGTCGTATAAACACAGCCAAGCAAACAACTAAACCCATAGCGTAAGTGCTTCCACGTACAAAATCAGTTCAGGATGGTAAGTCCACTTCATGGAAGCTGGATTTGATAAACCTGTTTCCCAGTGGCCGATCAGACTAGCTTGCCCCATTTTTGCAGATCTGAATGCCATGTGGCATTTCCCCCGTGCTGCTGACTTCAGTGAAGTGCTCAGCTGTTACTGCAGGAAACCCGGTGTTTCCTCCCATGTGAACTCCAGCACAAGACACACGAGCCAGTCTGCTACGGCCGCGCTAAGCCTGCATTTTGTTCGAAGCTATGTAGTTCTACAGCTAAGGAGCGGTTCCTTTCCTGCAACGCGGTATGGTATTACCCTCAAATTTCAGAGGTTTTATAAGCTAGTGCTTGCACAGGCCCATCTTCGACGTTTTGCCAAAGGCAAACAACACGTTGTGATTAGTGGGTGTCCTTTTGGACATGTCTTCTTATTACATGAAAGTCGTGAAATGCTAAATTAGTAGAAATAAAAGCTTTAGATTATGTTATGCTTTGGTCTTTTCCTTGTAGGGACTATTGACCTTTGCTAATATAAGTCTGAAATCAGTAAGATCCAAAAAACAGAGACCAAAATTTGCCCTGGGGGGCAAAAGTTTTGGGGGGGGGGTTGTGGCGAAAAGCCTGGCAAGCTGCTGGTTTAGGGGCTTATTCAAAAAGCCTACAAAATAAAACTGATTGCCATTTTGGATAGGAAAAAGACTGCAATTGGCAATCAATGACTGACTTGAGAAGTTTTAGCCTACACTCCTCTGATTCAGTGCAGATGCTTGAGATCTTCTTCTTCTTCTTCTTCTTTTTTTAAGGAAGAAGTCCTTGGAATGAGAAGAACTTAATCCAATAGTTACAGAAATTAAAAATGGAAAAGCACCAAGCCCAGACTGACTTGTCATTTACTTTTAATAAAGAATATTTTATTTTAAGAATTCAGAATTGCTTACTTCCAAAGTGGCTTGATATATACTTTGCTCTTCAGAGAAAACTGTCATTTCAATCACTCCCAAAGCTAGTATGTATGGACCCATTCCAACTTTTCCTATCAAAACACTGTCAAAATATTAAAGCCTTTTCGAAATTGAATTCATAAGACCCTATCCTGAATCCACATGTCTATCAGTTTGAGTTAATCTATTTACAGACAGGGATCTGACAATTCTTAAAGAATTCAGAGGATCCTCTTTCTCTTATATGTGACTATGGAAAAGACTATTCATCTTATTTCCTCATTTTTTTTCTTATACATTCAATTTTGGTAGCCAGTTTAGTGCTGGGATTTCACTTTCAAATAATTCTGTTCAAGGCTAGCTACTCATTGCATCATTTCTGAATCAATTATGCCTCATAGTAATCCAAAATGGTTGTCTTCCCACACCTTTGCCACTGGAACTGGTTCTCGACTTCTATCTCTGACTAGACATGCAAATCACTAGCACAGAATAATGCAAAAACAATGCTTTACTTTTCCAAAGATGGTATTCACGTTTTCATACGAAAGTGGAAGATTTTGTTCCTAACCTGTTAACACTAATTAATTTTATTGGACACATCTCAGAATACAAAATGTATTTGTATACTATAGAAATTCTTGGAAAATGCAGACATAATCCGTGGGGAATGTATGACAACTGGAGCTTCAGCTGGTGACAAAACAGTATGGATTATTAGAAATGTTCATTCTCAGTAAAACAGAGCACATGCAAAAGTCCACTTTAGTCCAGCCAGTAGGATATTTAGAAAGCTATGAGAGACAGACAGATAGATCTGAACCTTCAGCCAATGGGACAAACTTAATATGATCAAGTGTGGTTCCCAGAATTTGGAGCATTAGAACAGCTCCAGAGACATGCCCCAGGAGACTGGTTTTTATTTCAGGAAAATAAGTAACATTTTAAAAACGTTTCTCAAACACAGCTAGGGACTGCTTTTGTGAAACACCTGGAGGCCTCAGTCTCCTCAGTGTTCAGCAATACTCTGTACCCACTACAATAGCCAGATCTGCAACATAAGCCCTGAGAGCACAGGTATCGGGAAGCAGGCTCCTACCTGGCTGCTGATAGACCCAGGCATTCTTAGGAAACTATTGAAATCTTCTTGTTGTTTTGATTGCAAAGTTCAGTACCTAACGAACGTGCAGGTTTGGTATTTGAACCTCTACAGGAAGCCACTAATGGAGAAAGAATGGATGGTATGGGGGAATTAGCGACATTTAATATTACCTGCTATTACTCTTTCACCCTGGCATGGTTCTTCCCGCATCTCCCCTTAGCTTCTATATATGCAGCTTATTAATTTGTTAAATTCCTTAAGAGTACCATCTAGCGTAGATGTACAGCAATACAATTAAAACTCCTGCCAAATCTGCAATATGACCTCCCAATCGTAGTCACTAATATTTTCATTATCTTTTAAACATTACATGACTTTTGGTATACTGAAAAACAATAAAGAATCTGTACAATTCCAGAGGGTGAGTTTGTATCTCAAAATGACAAGTACAGATTTTTGGGACAAGGAATAGTTATTTTTCTTGAATATTTTTTAAGGGGAAGCGGAAATCCTTATGAGTTTCTTTAATTAGCCTACACTTTTCATTTAGTAAAACAAGGAGTTAAATATTCAGAAGCATTATTCTTAAAGCATCCATATGAAATAGGCCATACAGGCATATGAAAACGCCTGTAACTACTTCATCAAATTTATTAAAGGCAGAGATGAATTTGCAAAAAAATCTAACATTGTAATGATTATAGTAATTCTATTAAAGACTATTTTTATCATTGGCATTGAACTACAGGCCTTACATGGCGCACTTGAATGTTTGTAGCCAAGAATGCCTACACTTTTGGTTATTTCTTGTTGAGAGCCCAGACTGAAAAAATTGCATCAATTCTCTGCTAAAGAGAACCTCAGTCTTGGGCCACAAAGCTCTACCTAATCTCCCATACGGACGGGTACATGGGTGCTTAAGGGAAAAGAAAGCAGCGGAACAGAGTTCACAAACTGCTAATAATATTCTCCTCTCTATTATCATTTGGACCGTGAGCTGGATGTGGAGTAGAGTAATTTAAGTACTGATACTGAGAAAATGGAAGGGATATTGGTAGGTCTGGGAGAACAACTTGTATATATATCAAATATTACATTAACTGGTGTGACCTGGTTTGTCAAATGAGTCTGTAATTTGGAGGGGGTGGCAGGGAAGGAAAGTTTCAGATGCTAGTAAATTGTGCTTGATCATTCAAAGAGAAGAGCAACTATTTTTCCTCGGGTATTATGCTTTGTTACAGCATCTCTTATAGATAATACCTTTATTATTAACACACCTCAGAAAGCTCTATTTCATGTCAGCTTCGAGATAAGGCAATGTGACCCACACATTAAGAGCATATGCGCACGGTGCTTGGTAGTACGCACTGGCTGGCTGATAGTGGGTGGAGTGCAATGTGTTGTTTATGAAATACAAAAATGTGAATGGCTTGGAAACTGCATTGCACTGAGACCAAATCTATCTCCTTGCACAAATGCAACAGCAGAGGATACCTAACTCTAGATTTATTGGCATACAGACTGCATGCTGGCAAGGCTTTCTGTGGAAGGATTTTCAACTTTGGAATTTACTCCAATTCCTCTTATGAAATGTGTTGACTTTTAAAACCTGCTGCAAATCCCATGTATTTGGAGGCAGAACTAGCAGAGGATGGTGAAGTCGGAAGTTTTGGATAGTGATGTGACATTTCCTTTTCAGGGCTGGATTAGAAATTTGGAGGGGCTTCGGTGGAGAACTTGATTTTTAAGCATAGGCTGACTTACACAAGCAGAATGCTAAGCGTTTTCAATTGCTGCTTTTTTGTTAGTTTTGCTGTTTTCTAAATCATGCAGTAAAGTGCTTAGAATCTTGCACAGATCTTCTATTTCACATTTGATCACAGAAACTGATGTATATAAAACACCACTCCATTACAATTGCCATGCCTTTATTGCACAAAACAATGAAATTTTCTTCCTATCTTCTCTGTGGTATCCACTCAGGGTAATGCAAAAGATATTTTATTTGGGTGATAATATTTTGATTCTCTTTTATGTAACAGTTTTAGATGAAAATGTAACCACATCCTCACTCATTTAACGATTTTTTTTTATAGGTGACATTTTTTACTTAGAAGGGTTATATGACAACTTTCATTTTATAGATTGGTTTTAAGCATTATAGTACTGGGAAAAGAATGGGGAAAACATTTGTGTGTGTATGGAATCTTAAAGATGTTCAACAATCTGAACATAGCTCGTAACAGACTTGCTCAAATTTTAGTATTTTAAAATTCTGTGTACAGAACAACAAAATTTATAGCAACTTCCTATAATGGTGGTGTTAGATTTGTACTAGAGAGAAAAGAGATCTTACTATGCTTTGTTTACAGTATTCTCAGAAAGCCATTAATGCTAATAGTCATGCAGTCGGAAAGCTGGAATATTATAAATTCCATCCTGTGCTCCAGACTGCAGAGGCAAATGTTGAATTGATTTTTTTAAAGTGATTTTTCTTGAAACTGAGATAACAAAAGAAGTTGGTTCAAATATATAATTCAAATGATCAGTATAATCAGGACAAATTTATGCCCATCAGTTGCAAAAAATCTGTTGATAAACAAGTGAGAGGCTCCCATGGCCAAAGCAGAAGGCAAACATATCTGTGTATTCGAGTTTTATACCTTTGTTTGGAATATGACTTCTGATGCCCACACTAGCCCATCACATATTTGTGAGTAATGTGTGTATATAGGCTTACAGCTTAATTTCAGTGCACTTTCCTTCAAAACTCGGATGTATTTTTCAGAGTTTATCATGGCCTTACACCTTCCAGTCCAGTGACATCTAAGCTGTCTTCCTCACTGCCATGATGTGACTTTCGTATCTACAGCCAAATTACGCACAAGGACTCACTTTCGGAGCAGGAATGAACTGACAAGTACCAGCCATAGTGCTAAAATATCACAATCGTGGAATACAACGTCAGGAGCAGTTGCTAAGTGACACAGATTCCTTTGTTACACAGATATTACCCTAAATAATTCAAAATGCCTCTTCTTCTCTGTTAATCTTACTAACAGTGACATACCAGTGACTAAGGACTGGTATCTGACTTGCAAGCTGCAGTGTCATGTAGAGGTGCTACTGAGTTAGGTTTAAATTAGCCAGGGACACCGTCATAGATCCGCCATCTGGTGTAGTTCCTGGACCCTGCTCAGCTACGTAGAGAAGCAACAGTCAGTCTAGGGGGAGGTCTGGGAGAGATTTTTGTACCCCTTTAACAAATATTTGGAAGCAAGCCTGTATTACGAAAATCTCTGATGAAAATAGCATCCTCTCATATGGATAAAACTATTAGCAAAGTCAAAAAGAGTAAGTGTGAATTTCAGGAGACCAAGCAATAGGGAGGAAAAACGAAAGGCTTTTAGAAAGTCTCAGTTTTGCTTATATGCTTTAGGCAAGGACATTTGCTCCCTCACAGCCTCAGAAGTCAAGTACTTGTATTTTTTTCTGCCAAATTATCAGCCACTCTCCATTCCCTTGTGGCAAGTTGTTTTCTGCAGTCGCCTTCAACCCATCAAAAAATCTTATTGTTAGAGCTGCATGGAGAAGATCAGATTGCATTTAAAAGGTGAGGAATTGCAACACTCTTTGGCAAGATGAAATGATTTTTAAGCCAAAAGGTGAGATCACACCTGCATGAGTTTGCAATACGGAGATTAGTTTTAAAGCTCTGAAAAGGGATTTCAGAAATTTCTCCTCGAGGTGCCACAAAAACTGTGTTTAAGACTTGTCTTATTTTACATCTTCATTACATCACTTCAGCATTTAAAGGACAACTAGGCAAAATTCTGAGAGCTGATTGCGTTCCCAGTGAATAAAAGCAGGAACCAGTCCAAGAACAAATATCTAAATCATGATGTCGCAGAAAGCCTTTTACACAGTGAGAGCTCTGGGAGAGCTCCCCTCTTCCCTGCTCTTATTTCTCCTCCAGCATTCACACACACACACACACACACACACACCCCTGCACCCACACGTGCACAAATCACTCTCCATGCTCCTACCCGTCTCATCCCACATCCCCTTTGGGAACTTCCCAGTTGCCGTGACTC
This sequence comes from Dromaius novaehollandiae, assembly GCF_036370855.1. Taxonomy (NCBI): domain Eukaryota; kingdom Metazoa; phylum Chordata; class Aves; order Casuariiformes; family Dromaiidae; genus Dromaius; species Dromaius novaehollandiae. The sequence continues at coordinate 33,545,682 of NC_088104.1, forward strand.
CTTCTCCCTCACCTGTCTGGAGCTCTGGAGCTGGGCAGGGCCAGCCAGCTCTGCAGGGCACTTCTCACCTTTGCAGCAGGCGCACGGCTGGCAGGCCATGAGCCCTCTTGGGCCCACCTGTAAATGTGGACGAGGAACCATCACCCTGACTATTCCCATAAGCGCAGACTGAGAACCGCCGTGACCCATATATGCTGCCTTTCTCCCCAGACCCTTATTCACATCACAGTCCATACAGCTGAGGTGGAAAGCTCCCATGTGGTTTCCAAACATATACTTAGCATTACATTTGGTAGACTCTAAACTTCAAGAATTTGTCCACTATTAAAGAGAGTATATTCCACACAAGCAGTTTGGAGCTAAGACAATGTAAATCCATCTCCAACATTTATATTACTTTCCTTTATAATGGCAGTTTCATGAACACAGATCCACAGTAAGATTTATGTATTTGTCTCATGTTGTCTGCATCATGTACGGAGTCCTTGTGGCTCGTACTCTGATATACAACATGGGAAACGTAGATTTCAGCTCATGGCCCTACCACTAGATGGTTGATGACCTTCGACAAGTCACTTCTTCACGTTGTCCCTTTCTATGATGATACTGATCTCCTTTGTGAGGTGATTTGAGATCTATGAATGAATATTACACATGTGAGTTGTCTCGTCAATATTAACAGCAGTATGAGAACTACTATTGAGAGGGCAAGAGGGGCCTGGGCTAATAAGATGAATGGGAGTAAGATTTTTATGGATGCAGGTTTGCAAGTTTGGTAGATAATTTAATCCCATGAGTCTTCAGAAGAATTTTTCTAACCTGGTTCCTAATGACTTGCTTTTTTAATTGTGTGAATAAAGCTTTATCCTTATTTTTAGAAGAAAAATACTTTAAAGACTCTCCGCACCAAACCCTGAAAAAAGAAGATATGATATTGTAAAGCAAAACAATACCATGGTCTCATCTGGAATACTATGTTCAGTTTTAGTCATGCTGTATCTTTAAGTAATTAATAAATATATAAAAATCCCATGAAGTGCAATAATTTGGAATGAAGGCACTCCTGCCTGTAATCATCATCATCATCATCTGAATAGCTTATATTAAGCCTACTGTTCCCTGACCATAGCAATGGATGTCGTCAGGGGCACTGGCTCCGGCGTGGACCATGGGCAAGCCGAGTCAGGCCATACACACGGCGCTCACCTTGGCTTTCTGCCAGCGCCTCGGTGGCAGGACGACACGCGAGGGTGCTGTCCTTGCCTGCACCCCGCCACTCGCATCAGGTGCCCTCGATCCGGGAGAAGTCTCCTGACTCCACTGTCCATCCCACCTGCTCCACTCAACACACCTCACCTTGACCTCACACCTGCGGATACTTTTGGACAGCAGTTAGTATAAATAACAGACAATATCCGATATTTCTTCTAAAAGCAGCAGAGGTTTAGCTTGGCTCGGCCCTGGGGACCGACCTCAGGGACCTCCTCCACCTTCTTCAGAGCTTTCCTGCCAGCTCCCTGCTCGAGAAGGCTGAAGAGACAGTGATCATCCTCAAATCGCTCTGTTGCGTCTCCTAAAATGTTTCCGTAGTAAAAACAATGTTTTGTCCATTTGCTTCCACTTTCACGAAATTTGGAGTTTTGCTCCTGAACAGCTGACAGAAGCCAGGTCAGCATCGCAGCTTGGACCTTTTTTGATCTGGGAAAGTGGAAGAGTTTTCCGGCTGCACACCCTCCTCTCCCGGCCCATTCTTGCCTGGGGGCTTCTGGTGCCTGAAGCACCTCCACAGCCCAGGAACGGCCTGCGCTGACCTCCTCGCAACGACTTCCTAGCAGTCCAGGGCAAACTAAGGACTAAACCACAGTGCTAAACCACGGGCTGTGCAGGGCAGTGCCTGCGGCAAAAGGAACTGAGCTGCCACGCTCGGTGAAGCACTGCAAGATTGCTGGCATATCCCAGCTTTGATTTGAAAGAAAAAGATCTGGTTTTTTTGTTTGTTTTTTTTTTTTTTTTAGATTAGAAAAAGAAACAATTCAGGACAATACAACCTGACACTTAAATATTTTTTTTCTTTTCCTGAGAGAAAAATTTCACAGCAATTAATTTTCTCAAACAGAAAATATTTCATTTAGATTGGTTATTAATATTCACACCTAGAATTAAACATTCATATATATTCTTAAGCATGCATTAGTGTATGATTTATGGAAACGAAAGAGTGCCTGTGGAGCATACCTGAAAATTCATGTTACTAAACCTTACTTTTCACATTTTGTTCTGTCCGGAAATCTCAAAATATATCTTTCATAACTACTTTTTTGTTGTTTCCAAACTGTTATACGAGCAAAGAGCCTCAAAAGATCCTGATCAACTCCAGTGGAAACATTATGAAAATCAAATTGCTTCAGTCTTGGCCTTCCTTCTAATAATGATGTAAACTGATTCATCTTTAAGGTGGATGTATTATTCCTGAGGAGTTTCTTCTAGTATGTTCAGGGAGAGAAAAGTAAAAACAGAGTTTCAATACTTTTTGCATAAAAAGCAAGAATTAATGGAGATGAAACTCTGTTGGTTCGAAGATATGAAGAGAAATGAGAGTATTTTTTACTAAAAAATCAGCAGTGATGAAGCATTTTGAGAAACTGGTATCTATAATAAGTGGGAAAAAATGAGCACTGAAGCGTCACCTGGTCTGACTCCCACGGCACATTTTGCTGTTACATGATAGGGCAGCGGCAGGGCTTGCAGGCAGACGTAGCTCCCTTGGTTAGCCCAAGTGGCATCACATGAAAATAAACAAGCTTTCTCTCAGCCCTACACTGTGCAGCAGCCTGCAGCCTAATAACCAATGGGCAAATCATATTTTTTCAGACATAGTCTTCATAACAAATAGCAGGAATTTCAAGTTTTTCAAGGAATTTTCAAGAAATTCATGAAATTTCTCATCATTTTTCATAGTCAGTGCATCCTCTTCACAATTTAAGCACGAATTTACAGTTATTAATTTACAGAGCATTCCATATCTCGTCTTCTTTTACCAACTACCTTTTACCAATTACCTTACTGATATAAGCCTTATTTGTCCTCAGCCACTACTGGTGCAGTTCGCATATGAAGCAGATTTTTGTAAGATTAGATTTTAATGGGGATTGTCAATGTTATTGCATTAGCAAAGAGAATAAGAGAAAAAATAGATTTTTTTTAAACAATAATTTACATTTCATTGGATTTGAGACAAAATAAAGTTTTGCTTCAAATAATAACTGTGTTCTGCTCAGAATAAGTTTATTTTCCCCCAAACAGTTAATTGGATATTCAGAATATTTTGGGAGGTTTTTTTAAAATTTTCATTAAAAAGAAGATTACCAGATTTCTTGCCAGAAAGAAATATTATAGCAAGCCAATAAATGTAGGATTGTATTTCTGCTAAATACTAAAGCCCTTTGCTCCACTGTATTTCATTCCTCTGCTATGTTAATATACAAAATGGAAAAAATGATTGGGGTAGCTATAAAGTATGGAGAAAATACCATTTCTGCTCAAATCAATAGGAGATTTTCCAGTGCTACTAATGGGGCAAACATTTCACCTATTGAACTACAGGGACAGGCTGACACATTTCTTTGTGTCGCTTTTCCTTCTGGGCTAAAAGTCCAGTGAAACTACTTTCTTATTCAATATCTGCTTTTTTATACTTAGCTTGTGCTTATTCCTCATTGAGATTGCATTCCCAAGGGTTTGTTATGGTTTTAAGGTACATAGTCAAAAGGGTTAGTTATGAGTTGTGAAATTATGGCCACTGGCTGTGGGTCTGATTCTCTGAATACATCGTGCATGTATAAGAAGTTTTCAGTGTGATTCGGAGTAAATAACAGTGTCAGAGAGAATGAGAAGGCATCAACGACAGCGGACATAAACTCTAGAAACAGCTTCAGCTTATTCATTGCACTTTCACATCACATCTCAAACCAGCTATACTTCCACTTAGCTTTGGTCAGAGCAGCATTTTTCGCATTCTTGATGGAATCTGGTTTATTACAGCACTTGACCTCTCCTCCTTCTCCGGAGATGCTTAATTCGTGATATAAGGATGGAAATGCTTAGCCACCTGGGACATGCAAAGCTGACTTCTATTACAAGATGCGACCGATAAAACGAGAACCCTGGTTAAGTGGGGCATTTGTTAGGGTCGGGGGGCAGGTGGAGTTTGGATATGGTAAAGTTATTAACGCAGTGTCAGCAACAGCATGTCCTAGAAGAACAACCAACGGATTGAACGAGCATATGCTGAATAATTCTGATCACTCGCAAATGTATTCGCATGTGTGCTTCTGCTGCAAAATCACTATGAAAAACACTTAAGCAGCATGTTTTATGTGCCATTCTGAATGATTTTCTAAGTTAGGGTGTTTTTTCCAGTTTCCTAAGATGACATTTAATTATATGAAATGTTTCCCTTTACTTACTAAAAGCTCGTAACTGTGGTGGGAAGGTGGGATTTCCTACTGCTCCCAACCCAGTAGTTCATGCAATTCACTGAGCGCCAGGCTCTGCCTGCCACTGCCACCGGAGTGTGATGGCTGATGGGGCTGTGAGCAGAGGAAAGAGGGCCCGCCAGTCAAAACCTCTTGGTAGGAGGTGGGGAGCCCAGACATACGAAGAAGGCATTTAATTCTGCTTCCCAAATACTCTGGTCAATTAAGTGCGTGATTACTGAGGCGATGCTAGATCACCATGAATAAGCAGTGGCCAGTATTCATACACTGAGTCATGCAAAACCCACATCGTGGGTCTAAGGGCTGGGTGTGTAAAATATGCAAGTAAGGCAATTGTTGACACTACATCCTTTGATTAAGAGACAGGCCAGAGATGTCATTTACCATAAATACACATTTAAGAGGAACCTGCTTACTGTCAACCTTCATTAGTCTTGCAGTGAGTTTATTAAGTGAGTTTATTATCCTCTTTATAAGAAATATTTTTTCTTGAGAGAATTGAAAACACCATTTCCTCCACATTCTTACAGCTTAAAGTTGTCTTTGCTGCCTCTTTAAATATATTCTGCTTCTCATAACTGAAATGCATGTTTCTCTCTGTATGCATTGGTCCGCATCCTAATCCATCTAACATAAGTGTATAAACCAACCAGATG